>NC_083417.1:35562833-36221333 GCF_020745735.1 Hemiscyllium ocellatum | reverse complement strand
CCCATTTTCATGGAAAGGAATTAAAAGAGCCAGCAATGTTTGTCATGTTGCCTGATTGGAAAATTTTAAGAAGTTCAAAAGCTAAAGAAGCATCCAAAATATAGTGGGGGGAGGGAGGGTGAAATGGAGGGAAATAAGGAAGATATATCTAAAGGAAATTATTTCATGTCATATTTACCTGCAGCCTGCTATATGAAGGATAGTATTAAACTGGAGAAGGTTCAGAAAAGATTTACCAGAATGTAGCAGAGAATGAAAGGTTTGAGTTATAAAAGTAGACTATATCATCTGGGACTTCATTCACTTAAGTGTATGAGGTTAAAGGGTGACATTGTAGAGGATTATAAAACGTTAGGGGTAGAGATAAGGTGAATGACAAAGGTCTTTTCCCTAAGGTCAGGGCGTTCACAACTAGGGATACAAGGAGAAGACATGAAGAAGGACATGAGGGGCAACAGTTTTTACACAGAGAGGTTCGTGTATGGATTAACTGCCAGACGAACTGGTAGATGCAGATACAATTACCAAATTAAAAAGTCATTTGGATAAGTTCATGAATAGAAAAAGTTTGGAGAGATATGGGCCAAATGCAGGCAAGTAAGACTAGTTTCGTTTGGGAACATGGTCAGCATTGACTAATTGAACTGAAGGATCTGTTTCCATGTTGTATGACTCTATGATCAATTTTCACACTGGTAAATAAATTAATGGAGTTTGCACTCATGAGGTCTCGGTGATAGAAAGACATTACAAGTTTAAGTTTATTAGCAACGCAGCACTGGCCTTTTGTTAGCCAAATGGTACTTATGTGTACCTGACAAAAATGGCACCTTAAATGAACAACAATGTAATCCATGGCATGAAGAACATTTATGCCAAATTTTTCTAAAAATAAATTGTTGCAGAGGGCTTATGTTCTGTTCATCTTACTTAAGGTAGCTTTAGCATCAAATCTGGATATGTGCAAATTTTTCTGTTGTACTTGCCAAAGCTGATAATAAATGTCCCATTTTAAAAAAAGCATAAAAGTCACTACAGCACAGATAGCATCCATTTTAATCAACTAAAAGAAAATTGATTAAACAAAGCTACAATTGATTCACTGGATATTTGAAAAGAACAAATCAAAATCAGCAGTGAGCAAAATATTTTTCCATCATTGTGCTATGTAATGATAGAAAGGTTACAACACAGAAAGAGGCAATTTGGCCCAGCTTGTGTATACAGGTTGGACAAATCAGCCACCCATTCCAATGCCATTCTCCCAGCACCCAGTCCGCAGCTCCACTGGTCACAATGCCCTTGACCCCTTCTACACATTCCTTTTACAGAAATTGATGTTTTGTGCCTCAGCCAATAAAGTGAGTCATGGAACCACTAATCCTTCTCCAAATCACCTCAAATCTCTGCTCCTAGTAAATGGCTACTCCATTAGGAGAATGAAGTCTTCCCTGTCTACTCTATTCAAGCATACATTATTCTGTAACCTTCATTCTCCTCTGTTCTAACGGGAAAATCCCTTGCCTATCTAACTTTTCCCTCATAACTGCGAACTTTGTCAACCAAACTAAGCATTGATGACAGAAATTAATTTGTACCCTAATAAAAGTTTGCAAGAATATAAATAAGAGAAGTTGGTGACTGCAGATGTTGGAGAAACAGTCAACAAATATGGCGCAGGAAAAGCACAACAGGTCAGGCAGTATCTGAGGTGGCAGGAAATTTGACGTATCAGGCATAAGCCGTTCATCAGCCCCCTTCCCCCTCCAAGAATATAACTAAGCCCGCCTTGACAATAGCATTTTTAAAATGCACTCGTCGGAGGTGGGCATCTCTGGCATGTCCAGTCTTTTTGCCCTTCGCATGGGAAGGTGCAGGTGCGCTGCCTTCTTGATGTCACTGTGGTGGAGGTACGCTCGCTATGCTTTGAGGAGGGAGTTCCAGGATTTTAACCCAAGAATGATAAAAAGGTGGCAAACTGACTCCAAGTGAAGCTGGTGTGAGACTGCACTTTGATTATGGTAATGAACAGATTGTGGATATTATCAGAAATCACGGGCCCTCGTGCCGCTTCTAGCCTGGGCCCTGATCCATTCTCAGTGAGCCAACCCCAACCCAAACACAGCTAGCTCTCTGGATGGGTGGGCCTTGGCTATTGGAACCTGATGTCACCCCCTGTCCAGGCATTTTGGAGCAACTAATGATGCCAGGAGTAAGTGTATGAGGTGCCGATCAAGTGAGCTGCTCTGTCCTGGTTGGTGTTATAGTCCATCTTGGAGATTGCATAAAATCCAAATTTGCTGGATGAATCCAAGTTAGGAAATTATCAAATAGATTCCACTTTTTGTAATACCAATTTGATTTTTTTCTGGCTGAATGTAATTTTCATCAAGTTTCATATACGGTTTTCTCTTCCTGAGGCCTGTTAAGATGACCTTACAGAGGTTAATAAAATCATAAGGGGCATGGATAGGTTGAATACCTTAGGTCTGTTTTGTAGCGTGGAGGGGTCTAAAACTGGAGGGCATAGGTTGAAGGTGAGAGGGGAAAGATTTGAAAAGGACCTGAGGGGTAACATATTCATGCAGAGGGTGGTGCCTCTATGGACGGAGCTGCCAGAAGAAGTGGTGGAGGCTGGTACAATTACAGCATTAAAAGGCATCTGGATGGGTATACGAATAGGAAGGATTTAGAGGGATATGGGCCAAATGCTGGCAAATGGGACTAGATCAGATTGGGATGTCTGGTCAGCCTGGATGAGTTTGACTGAAGGGTCTGTTTCCGTGCTGAATAAGTCTATGACTCTATCCTGCCCCTAACACATGAGGTCACTGTGTGCCTAAGCAGATTGTTGCATTCATATCAGCCTTGCGTATCTGAAGATGTCAATAAAAGAGAAAATGGTAATGTGATTATCCAACAGTAACCTGGAGATCTCGGTAGACGGGATATTCAGGAGGGTGATCCTCTTCCCAGTGGACCAGCAGAAGAGACCAGACACCGCAACTGAGTGGGAAGTTGTGACCTGGGTCGGTGTGGTCTCCATGAACTGGAAGAATGCCCTGAGAAACTTAATGACCTTCTCTGCTCCAGTCGGTAAGTGCCACACTTCTCTCTGCTATTTCACACTCACTCTATCTCTGTTTCTGCATCCCTCTCTGACTCAGGCTCATGGTCTGTCACTTTCAGTATTGCATGCAATATCTTCCTTCAATCAATCTCATCACATCACCAAAACCTCCCACACCGTTAACTCTGCAAAACTCCGCACTGCCTACTCACTTCCCTGGAGAAACCTCATGACCACCTACACCATGCATCTACAAAAACCAGCTGTGCTAGCCACTGTCAAAATCACTCAATTCATCCCTTCCTGTCATTCCAGAAGAAAACAGCTTAGAATTGGTTGGAAAGAGCCAGGATGGGTGGAGGGGCACCCAGCATCAGGCTCCTCACACACAATGATGAGCAGGTCCTGACATTCTCAGGAGAAGAGAAGGGACCAGTCCTGTGGGGAACGCTGCTGCACCCATAGTAAGTGCCTAAGAATAGAATCAAAGAACGTTCCATTAAGAAGGAGGCTATTTGATCCATTGTGTCTGTACCGGCTCCCGAAAGAGATACCCAGCGAGTCCCATTCTCCAGCTCACTCTTCACTCCACTCTCACAGTAACTCAACTATCACTTCTAACCACTGGCTGCAACACCTTGTTTCCCCTGTGTCTTACAGTTACCGGTACAGTGTCTTATAGCCCCTGTAGAGAAATGGGGTGTTCTACCAGAAACCACATCCTCAAACTCTGAGGTAGAGAAATCAGAGGTCCCAGAGGAGAAATCTGCTCCAGATGTGCTTGCAGCCATTTTCATTCACTTTTTATTGCTCTGTTTTCCAGGATGATGAAAGCTAACGGTGACCATTCTTCAGACAGTGGTTTCCAGTCTCTGACTGATGGGTCAGTGAATCTCAGAACATTCAGATCCCCTTCTGGATAGCCCTTCCCCTATGCCCCAGAGGCTTCACAGGTCAAGCTTGCATTCACCCACTTATCACAGAATCATTGAATCCTAGAATCCCTATAGTGTGGAAACAGGCCCTTCAGCCTTATAAGTCCGCTCTAACCTTCTGAAGAGTAACCCACCCAGACCCATTCCCCTACCTTACATTTTTATACTTGACTAATGCACCGAACCTACACATCCCTGAACACTATGGCCACCTTACTGAACCTGGACATCTTTGGATGGCAGACACAGGGAGAATGTGCAAACTCCATACAGATATTTGACCGATTTAGCTGGAATTGAACCCGGGTCCCTGGTGCTGTGAGGCAACAGTGCTAACCATGAGCCACCCACAGCCTCTGGTAAATGAAGTGACCATGCCTGGTGTGGTCCTATACTGTGCCACTATTGCCAGGCTGCTGCACCACCCTATTCTTATCAATGTTCTACCATGTCTCCCTCTTAAAAGTACAATAGCTGCGCTTCGCAATTAACATCCTCCCAACCTGCACCCACAACCCCATTATTGATTTTGACATCTCTTTCACATGACAGATTCTCCACTTTCCCCCAACCCCCTGGTCTCCCCAACTCCCTTTCCACTAGCTTCTCTGTCATCCAAGGGCCGGTTAATAGCTTGGGCTTGTACTCACCAGAGTTCAGAAGAATGAGGGGGGATCTGATTGAGGGACATGAAATGATAAAGGGGATTGATAAGGTGGACGTTAAACAGATGCTCCCCCTTGTGGAACAGTCTCAAACATGCGATCATAGCTGTAGAATGAGATGAGGTAGGTTCAAAACTGAGGAGCGACAATTCTTTGAGATGGTTGTGAATCTGTGGAACTCACTACTCCACAGTACAGTGGGGATAGATTCAACTTACAGATTCAAGAAATAAATTAAAAAGTGGGATAAAGGGCTATAGGAAGCAGGCAGGAAGGTGGAGTTGAGACCAGGATAAGATCAGCCATGATCATGTTAAATGGTGGAATGAGTTTGAAGGGCTGGATTGTCTACTCCTGCTCCTCCTTCATGGGTGGCACAATGGTTAGCACTGCTGCCTCACAGTGCCAGAGACCCAAGTTCAATTCCCATCTCAGGCGACTGTCTGTGTGGAGTTTGCACATTCTCCCTGTGTCTGTGTGGGTGTGCTCCAGTTTCCTCCCACAATCCAAAAATGTGCAGGTTAGGTGAATTGGCCATGCTAAATTGCCCGTCGTGTTAGGTGAAGGGGTAAATGTAGGGGAATAAGTCTGGGTGGGTTGCGCTTCGGTGGGTCAGTGTGGATTTGTTGGGCCGAAGGGCCTGTTTCCACACTGTAAGTAATCGAATCTACTTCCTATGTTCCTATTTTGTTCTCTGGATGGACAAACAAAGAGCAACTGAATCCCTTAGGTGACCTATTTCGACAGCCTTGAACAAGAAGTGCCCAGCCCTCTGATTTATACCTTGACATCTCCCTGACCATGTTAACCTGACCACTCTGATTGTCTGCCATAGAGCCAGGACTTAGCCTGATCCAGACCTTGGACTGCAGAGACACAGCCCCTGACTGAGAACACCCCAACTGGATACCTGACCCTGGCTTGGTGTCAGTGGATGCCGTTGATTACCGGGCTTGGCGCCATAACTGACAGGGCGCCTCATGGATCTCAGTGCCTTTGATGGACTACTCCCATAACTGTTCAGGAGATAGCTGCGTCCTTGCTGCCCATGCAGTATGTTTGCCCCATAAGCTGTTTACACATAGTGAAGGTGTCAGTTAAATGGAGCAGATGATGCACAGCAATATGTCCACCCATCCTCCCTTGACTGAGGATGGCTGAGCAGCAAGGAAAGCAGCCTGATTGCGTGATTGTTCTTAATGCATGACATGGCATGGCATGATAAAGCATGGATACTGTCAACATCCAGGTGGGCACTAAGTGAGGGAGCACTCAGGAAACAAGCAATAAGCCCAGACATGAATCATGGTCCAATCTGTGAACTGCCTATCCTTGCAGCAGCTTTTCAGTGCTGGTTGTTGGTGTGTTCTACAGTGCATATCAGTATTTCCTAAACATCCTGCTCGTGGATTGGCGAGGTACCATAAGGATACTGAGCGGTTGGCAATTATCGGATGCCAGTGGACAAAGCTAGTGCCCACAGATCATGCCCCGATGTACTATTGTTTGTGACCAACATGAAAGCTCTTCATAGCCAGCAGTCAGATGAAGTCACCAGGTATCCACTCTGACTTCTAAGTTGATAATTTTCTGCATCTAGCTTGGTGAGTGGTCAGAGAGGCTGCTGTATACTAATGGGTCATTAATAAGGTCATCAACAAACAATAATCCCCCTTAATAGACAACTCACTGTTGCTGAGTGAGAACGTCACCTTGACCTTCAGAATTAATTGAAAAAATTCAGCAAGTTGCTCCCGACATTAAGATCAGTCTTGCTGGACTTCCCATGCAATTTCTCACCAATCCCTCTTGGAACCAACATACATTAAACATACAATAACAGGCAAATGATTCTTCAGATAAAAAGGAAAATTCCCTGTTGAATAGTCTATCAAAAAAAAAGCTAAGTCTTACATAACCATAGGCATCTGCATCTCTCCATGGAGATGGGGCATGGCATCCCTATACAGTTTCACACAATGCTGTTCCTTATTATTAAAGGATAGTTCAAGAGTCCTGTTCACTTGATTTCACCCTTGGGTACAATTATCATCAGTAACATAACCTCTATGAACCATGTCTCTCTTGGGTCCAGATACTCAGAGGTGTAGCCTCTCAGTATTCCTTTCCAACCTAACAACCAATATAGCATTGATTCATGATTTGGCCACATCTGGGAAAACACCCAGCTCAGTGTCTCTGAACTACTCACATCACATTCTAGGTTTCAGAACTTACAAACCAGCCATCATAGTACTTTCAGGAATTTCATATTGTTAATTATTTCATTATTTACCAAACAGGAAAATGGATACTTTCCTGAGAATGATTTTCTCCTTCTCCTCAAAATACTGAGTGCTCCTCTGGTTTGCTTTGTACCTACCTCTTTGCACTTATCATTGCCACTTTTCAGCTTCTCTGCTCACAGCTTTCTGTTGTGTCTGCCAATCTTATGGCTTCTTTCTTAACTTCCTTTCTGTTAGCAGTGCTTCCAGATCAAAGGTCATTATGTCATGTGGATCAATATCTCTTATTATCCAAGAAAAATGCAATTAATGCCTTTGCAACTGATACACAAGCTTAAAAGTCATTTTCATAAATTCTTAAAAACACAGATTTTACAAAACTTTTAAATGAATAATAAACTTCCCTTACTGTGTTAGTTTCAAGTCAAAGGTAGACATGATGGTGTTGAGATTTCTGTTTGACTTTGGAAAAACATTCATCCAGCCAAGCAATGAGTATTCCGTTGTTCTGATGAGTTAAGTCAATGTTGGGGAACCAAAAATTCTCTGGGAACACCTAAATTTCAAACTGCTTTTGCAGCCACAGTATTTATGTTTCTGGTCTAGTTTGGTTTCTGGTCAGCAGTGACTCCCTGGATGTTGCTCTGGGTGATTTAACAACGTTCATGCCATTTAATGCCAAAGGTTAGATTTCCACTTGTTGGAGATGGTCAATTCCTGACACTACTGTGGCACAGAATTTAGTTGCCACTGATCAGCCCAAGGCTGAATGGTATCCAGTTGATATTGCATGTGGACACAGACTGCTTCATTATCTGAGCAGTTTCAAATGGGACTGAACATTTTATAATAATCAGCAAGCATCACCATTTCTGACTTGATGACAAAGGGAAAATAATTGATGAAAATGGTTCGACCCAGGCACCACCCTGATGAACTCCTACAGCAAATGTCCTGAAGTTGAGCAGACTAGACTTCAATAATCATGACAATCCTCTTTTGTGCTACGTATGACTCCAGGCAGTGGAGAGATTTTCTCTTGATTCCCATTGATATCAATTATATGAGAGATCCTTGATATCACATTAGTCAAATGCAGTCTTTGTCGAAGTGTAGAAATTCCCACCTTGTATCTTGAGTTCAGATTTTTTTCCATGTTTGTGCTAATGAAGTCTGACTTGGACAGAAGAGGTGGAACCCAAACTGGACATCAAAGTGTAGGTTATAGGTGGTTGATAATTGGGAGTAGACTGATGTAACAGTAATTCACTGGTTTAGATTTACCCTGCTTTTCTTGAATAGAACATATTTTGGCAATTTTCCACTTTGACAGATAAATGCCAGTGTTTTAGTTATAGACAGATTGGCTGGATATTCAGCTACCTCTAGAGCTTAAGTCTTCAGCACTATGACGAAATGTTGTCAGATCATAAAGCCTTTGCTGGATCCAATGTGCTAATTTGTATCTTGATATTCCATGGAGTAAATTGAGTTGGCTGAAGACTGACATCTGTCACTGTGGGGTGTCAGCAGGAAGATAAGATTTATTCAGGTTGAAAATGCCTCCATATGATTAAGCTGTCATGTACTAAACTTTGTCATTGTAAATGGAATTGTTCATGGAGCCTCTTTGTCTGATCAAGTGTTTAATTGTTTAACAATTCATGGCTGTGTACAGCAAGACTGAAAACCACCATTGCTTGTGGCATAACTTAGTGCTGTGTATTACAAGCTGTTTCCATAGTTTAATTTATGGATTGTCCCATGTTGTAGCTTCAGCTTGTTTATACCTTAATTTTTGTGATTGTTTGGTGATTTGAGTTGGTAGGTTTGTTCCTAATCTAATCCATGGTGGCTGATTCTGGGAGTATGACTATGTTAGGGTGTACCTTAAATATGGAACAGCTCTCTAATATTTGGCACAAGTCTATATGTATTGAGAGGATTTGTCAAGGTTGACTGGACTAGGTGTAGCTTTGATTTTGTGTTAAACCAATGCTCAGGTTGATGATGGTGGCATCACTCAATTTTATTCTTATTATAGTTTTATGTAGCAGCTAATACTAAATGCTTGTAAGACCATAAGAATAGGAACAGGATCAGGCAGTTAGACTCCTTGAGTCTGTTTCATGATTCAATCTGATCATGGCTGATCTGACATTTCTTACATCTCCTTTTCTGCCTTTTTCCCAGAACCTTCGATTCCCCTTCTGATGAAAAAAAACTATCCATCTCAGCCTTAAAAAACACAAGGAATCAGCCTCCAACATTCTCTATGAGAAGGAGTTCCAAAGACACTCACCCTCAGAGGAAAAATTCCTCCTCATCTTAGTCCTTAAATTGGCACCCCTTTATTTTGAGACTGTGGTCTGTGGTCCTAGACTCTCCCATTCTCTGAGTATTCTGTTTGGCCATTTCTAAGGGACTTAAGAATTGACCACATTGCTGTATGTCTAGAGTCTCATATTGGCCTTACCAGGTAAGGCTGGCAGATTTACTTCAATGAAGGATGTTAATGGACCTGATGAATTTTAGCATTTACTAAATTTACCCTCTGTAAAATAGTGATGAAATAATTTCCTGCTGGGGACATGTCCCTTGTGAAACGCTTCACAGCTTCACAGCCGTAACGTTTCACCGTAGAGACTCAAGATAGCAACAAGGCCCTCTATGCATTATTTCATAAAACTTTGAGAAAGTCCTAAAGGCTGGTAGCAAGACTCATCATTCACAGAGCTGGTCAGAACTTGCTGCTTATCAACTGATCTATCCAATTAAAAATAAGTCAGGAAGAAAACCCAAGGGAAGTCATTTCTTGAATATCATAAAACACATCAATGACAATGAGAAACATAAAATCATCAACATTTATTGAAGTGATGTTATTGAAAGAAACTGACTTGTTTGAAGGGTTTTTAAATACATATATTTGTTAGGAAATGAAAAATACTGGCAAGGCTGCATTTATTATCCATTCACAAATTGTCCTAAAAGGGTGTCAGCTATATTTATCACACAAATTTTTCCAGTGGTAGTGCTACCATGATGGTACTTTATAGCGAATTCCAGGATGTTGATTGCATGGTGAATGGAAAAGTGATACAATTCCAAATCAGGATGATATGATGAGACATTTGGAAAAGGTGGAGCTCCCCACATTTTGCTCTGTTGTACACCTGATCATTGAAACTCGAATGAATATCGCATCTCAAATTACAGGCTTTACCACTTCAATGGAATTTAGAACCAGAAGACCTACTTTTTATTTAGTTGTTTATAAACTGCAACTTCAGGAAACGCTGCAACATGATAAATTTGGCTTAGGTTATGAATAAAAGGTTTGAATTCAATTTGGAATGTATTGAATGTTCTGTTTAATACATTAAGGAGTATAATGGAGATATCGGGGAAAAGAACAAGTATCAAAATAACCAAGAATAAGCCAGTTGGAGAGTAAAGACCAGCTCTTTACAATCTGAAAATATAACTTATGTAACAGCAGTATATTTTCTTATCTTTCTGTAGAGGGTAATCTTATTTATTTTCATGGAATCAATCGTAGAATCTCTGGGAAGATGGCCTATCAACATTATTCCAAATTCATTCACTTTTGAAACAGAAAAGTATAGTGAGATCAACATGGGATTACATTGTCTCACCCAAAATGCACTTGCCAACAGCAGCAGCAGATAGGCCTTAACGTCAAAGCGATTAATACATTTCATCACAAGCATTTGTTGTTGCCATTAACCATCAAAGTGAGCGAATAGAGGAAGAACTTAATGCTCTCCTCTGAGGCAGGTTTGGAGGTGGAGCTGGAGATAGCAATTATTTAGGTCGGAATGTGCCAGATGGGTAACCCACCATCTTCCCACACTCCAGCTGTCTACCATCCTTTGTAAAGCTCATACCATAATTCATCCAGCCACATTTCCACATT
Organism: Hemiscyllium ocellatum; assembly: GCF_020745735.1. Lineage (NCBI taxonomy): Eukaryota > Metazoa > Chordata > Chondrichthyes > Orectolobiformes > Hemiscylliidae > Hemiscyllium > Hemiscyllium ocellatum. The sequence continues at coordinate 36,210,477 of NC_083417.1, read as the reverse complement.
CCAGACACCAACTCATTCTCAAATGAAAGCTTGCAACATAATGAAATAATAAAACATTACGGGATTTATAGGAAAACAATGAAAATTACTCATGAAGGAGCATTTTTTCGATTGGCAATACATTCTTAATCAAATGACCCATTTCTGGTATCTTATGAATAGTGTTCAATACAAAGATGACAGTGTAGTTGCAAATATGAAGCATGCCTTATCACAACACATTGATACAAAATACTGTTGTCTCTCCTCTTACCTTTTTTAAAGCTAGGTAGGTTCTAGCTAGTTCTTCCAGCACTGTTACCATCAGTGAAGGTGATAGTGACTGTTAATGCCATTTCTTCCCATTTTCTGGATCATTGAATGACCCTCCTTATGTGGTCCCAAATAACTTCTCACCATTTTCTTTGTTTGACCTAGTAAACTTGATGAAAGAGTCTTAAGTCTAATTCTAATATTGCATCAGTGTCAGGTACCCATCTTATAGATACTCCATAATGACCTTGTTCACTGATGTTACATTAGTGTCCTGCTGTGTTAAGCTGGTGCAGTCACCCAAATGCTGATTTACCACTGATCTTAGAGTCTTTTCATCTCATCAGTATCGACATCAAATAAAAATGACAAAAGCCTGTCCTGAATTCTGTAATAAGCCTAGCTATAAGAAAAGGAAATAATGAGGTCAAAATGGAATTACATATCTTGGCCCGAGACACACCTAACAAGAGCAGCCCAGTCTTAATATCTAAGCAATTAATACATTCTATCATGTACATTTCTGTAGCCATTAATCATCAGAATGAGGGACTGAGGGAAAAATGTAATGCCCTCCTCAGAGGCAGGTTTGGAGGCAGGGCTGACATTTAATTAAGCTAGAAGTTGCCAGTTGAGAAACTCACCATTTTCCCATCTCTGCTTCAATTCAACTTTGAATGACAATCCTTGTGGACAGACATCCCATCTTGTCGGCAACTGATGTCCTTAAAGAGACAATTAATGCCTACTTAAGAGCCTCATCCAGCACCCTCTTTATCTGACCCTCATGCTGCAGCCGCTGACCCACTCTCAATCACATGTAAACCCGAGCCTTGTGTTGATTTGGGGCCTTTGTTTGAAATCTCTGCATTGCCAGCAGCAACCACCTTTTCATGGTGATGCCTCTAATGAAGGTTGGTTGGCATCTCTTGCAGGACAGGATCTATGCCTCCAGCGTCTTTGATCCCAGGAAAGACTGGTTCTGATTGCACAGGGCCTCCCCCAAAGGAAGTGACACGAGGCTTTCGCTGGCTCTCCAGCGGAGACCCAGTCCCATGGAGTAAACTTTCCCCCAGAAGTGTCCAATTGTCTTTTTTGAATATGACTTATTTAACCTTAGTAGGTAACGCAACTGTCCAGCGTGGAGGTAAGCAATGGAAACCCACTCAGCTGATAAAAGCTGGGACACAGATCGAGGTTCTACAATTAGCCTCAAGTATTCCTAGACTGGGGAGTTGAAATCAGTGTTGTTTTACTGATTGCTGTGATTGACCAGTGCTGGAATCCCTGATTGGTGAATATCATTTAACATGAAGTCAGGTACAATGTAATGTCCCTATAGTTGTTCAGTCTGCCAACCTTCATTACTTAGGCTCAAACACATAAAATTACGTGAGTTACTGGAGGGCAGTGGAATTGGTATGTTATAGGATTAGAAAAAATTGGAGGGAAAGGTAATTAAGCATCGCTTGTTCATGTAGAGAAGAGAATATGAAAGTACTGCATTTTTCTTATACTTGCAATACTTCTCATACCTTTTTCATCACTAAAGAGAAACATATGAAGATGAAATTTATTGATAATAGCAGTAATACATCTTTACATTGTTAGAAGGGGGTGCAGTCTCAAGGACCTCTCACGCCTATAGATCTGTAAGGCATTAGCCAAGTATTTCTGTGGCACAAGGGCAAGTTGATGGACTGCAATGTCCAAACTGAGATAATTCCTTCCAACAAACATTATGGTATTTCCATGAATTGTTGACAAAAAAGAATCAGACAGGCTAAAGCCCCTCAGTTTTAGCCCTCCCATACTTCCAGAAAAAGACAATTTCCCAGATATTGATTTTAAGATCTGCGCACTCGATGCGACAGCACAGTGACAATGAAAAGGAAGGTTGTATGCTTTTGTTTTTTAATCATATGTTTGTTCCACATTGTTTTAGTAATTTGATGCTTGAATATTTCAGCATTAAATTATTATTCATGATTGGCCAGGAATAACAAAATAATATGTTCAGCATGAAAAATGGCAGTTGAACTATACTAATATCACCAGGAAAAACTTGGGTTTAAAATTATTTTTTGCGAATACAAAACCACATCTTTCAAGATATTTATGTTGTACTGACGTTTTATCACTGCACAACTTTTCATAAAGCAAACTTTACAGATAATTTGATAACCGTAGTGTGACCCCTTGAGCAGCAACAATATTAATGGGAGCAGCAGAAAATGCAAGCGGTAATAATTATACCTGTCTAATTGCAGAGAAATCATGAACACTCACATCATGGAGGCTTGAAAGCATAACACCAAGCCTCTCTCACACCTCTAGGGTTTTTCAGAAACATGCTGCAGCTACATTTGCAAAATTACACTGAGGAAAGCCATTCGTGGTAATTTAACACATATTGTTTAGCTTCACTCACAAAGAACAAATATATCCGATAGCTTTCTTTCAGGCTTGCATGCGGAATACACATAGAGGACGATTTTTGAGCATTGGGTGCTAATTGATATTATTTTTGCAAATATAACATGCAGCTTGTTGCCATTTAATTCAGGGTTCCATAAACAGTATGTTTTTTGTACAAGCATTCACACATCACATATGATCTTCCTTATATTTCAAAATCTGCACTGGTGAAAACATTACAAGATGTTAAAATTCCAATGTATTAAATCATTGGCCTCAGGTAAAAGTGGCTGTAGGGAATGCCCTGTAAGATGCCACATCAAAGGAGAATGATGGTGGCACCTAATTACAATGGTGTAATGTGCTGCTTTATGTAATTGGTCTGTATAGTCTTCTATTCTAATTTACTCTACACCGAAATAGTGATAATCAAGACAAGCAGAACAGAATGCCCTGTAAAAGGCCCTACTTCTGACACTAGTTAATGCCTGATTATGACAACTAAATCAAAGATGTGACTGTACAGAGATCATGAAATACATGAAAGCATTTTATTTTAAAACTGGGTTGAGAGAAACGGACAAGAATGCAAAGCATACACTCATCCTGTGTATTCTGTACCTGTTGAAATCATAATCTTACTCCAAGTGTGTGTGCATGATGTGGCAAATGGTTATCTCATCTAAAAGTAGCTGATTTTTAAATTAAGTCAGAATAATTCAAATCTTTACAAATGAATTTGCTGCTGGGGGAAAGTTAACCAGCCCATTCTTTGGACATTTGCTTTGATTGAATCCAAACTGGACAAAATTAACAAGAATCAAACTAAAAGTTACCATTCCCATTGAAGTATCCAATTATCAAGTCACACAACCTTAGTGTTGTGTTACATAAAGGTATATGGTCTCCTGGCCCATTGTTGTACTTACTTGGTGAATTATAATGTAGTTCATATGTATGTAATGCAGATGCCAAGAAAATGTGTGTACGTCAGTATAAATTAAGTGGAGAAAGGTGACTGAATCCAGACAATTTCCACACAAACAAGAATTAAAAGCAGAGGAAATACCCTGTTCTCAGTGATGATTCTGGCTTGCAGCACTGAACTGGCTGAGCTATGATAAAGACAAAGAGGTCAACTACATAACAGATTCAGGAAGAAACCAGTCAGAAGGCCTCACAACAGCACCCGGTGATATATTGCCGTACAGATCTTTTGCTCATTATTCTAAATGCTACTTTTTAAAAAAACATATAACAGTACTTTATCTGTCTACAGTTTTTACCCAAAATTGGATGTCGAAAAAAGGAAGACCGATATATAGTTTAAACAAATTAATGGCTAACAGTACACCCTCAGAACACACCAACAAGACTTTCATTTACAATCCGTATATTGCAACTATCAAAGAGCATTCAGGTTTCTTCTGTTTAAATAAAAACTAACTTGTAGGCACATTTAAATGCCATGGCTTGCACCCTGTATAGATTGACTAAAACATGATACAGGGTCTCACTGTCCAACTTAGTCTCAAGTGAAAGTGCTTTGTATCTAGATTTCTAGTCAGTAGAATTACAGGTCAATTTCTCACAGTATAATATGTCTCTTGACTCTTCTAACAAACTGCTTCTGTTTCCCCATGGATTTTTCCTATAATACAATGCTAACCTCACTATATCATGCTCACAAGCAACATTATGGACATAGTCTATTCCTTTATTCCTGATGTTAAAAATATGCACAGAAACTACTGAGGAAATAGCAACCATTAAAACTGATGGTTATTTTGAAGGCAAATTATTTTCTATAATAAATGTGGAGGTGGGGTGGGGGGGGCGGAATCACGAATGTGAAGTATTTCACTAACAGGGAATTAGCAATCAAATATGTGAGGACAGTTAAATTGAGCGATTGAGTAACTGTGGAGTCAGAAAGATAATGTCACAAAAAGTCAACAGTGAGTTAAGGTTAGAAATGCAACCAAATTCAGACTGTCAGTTTTATGGGAAAATAAAAGGAAGACTGAAAATATTGTACCTCTGTCTTTGGTGGTGAAGGTAGCTATCAACAGTGAGTGAGCAATGGTTAAGACAAGACAAAGAGATTAACTTCACAAAAAGTCTATTACTGAACAAGAAAAACACATATGGAGTCTGACACAACATGAAGAAATACTTCATTCTGAAGTAATGGGGCCACCAAACAACAGCAGCTGAGCAATTTTGAAGACAAAGAGATCATTTCTAGAAAGAGGAAGCCCACAAATGTCAGCCTTTCTATGTCTGTACGAATACTAATGGAGAGAATGCTTGGGGATTTCAGACATTATTTAGTGGTGATTGCTATGTCCTGTCTATGTAAAGGACAGTATTTTTTGTGAGAAAGATTTGAATAAAGAAAAATTTAAAAGTGAGAAAAATTAACAACTAGAGATCTTTTCCTGCTACGTGTTCCTGTACTATTGGAATTACTTTCTAGAGACTCCTGAACCTAATAGTTCATGTAACTCAATCAGATGTGAATTACTGACAATATTGTTTATATTATATTCTTGACTTTTATCACAATTCCAAATGTAATGTATAGGATGGATCACTGAGGGTTCTTAATGTGGCTCTACTAATAATTTGCTCCAGTATGAATAGAGAACCTCCTGTTCCTCACCAGAATGGACAAACCATTCCATTTTTTTTATGACTTTATAAGATGAGAACAGGAAAATGAATACTGATAGAGTTGGTATGTGTCTTGTTGGATTTATGCTACTCCATGAGATATCTTCCTATAACTGTGTGAGTAGGCTCCTTCCTGCATCCTCTTTATTTTGTAAACATGGGAACACTACTTCTGACTCACTCTAGCACATCCCACCAGCATCTATATCCTCCATATCAGCAGCTGCAGCATGTTCTCAACTACACCCCATGCGTGAAAACTAAACCTGTTTCTAAACAAATATGCTCTGTGGTGTGAAAACTTTGTGAGATGCAGGATATCCTGGACTCCTATGTTTCCAGCCAAAATCTCTGTGTCCTTAGAAAACACATTGCTGTCAATATTGGAATGATTCTTTTCCAGGAGACATTAAACTTGCTACTCAGTCTAAGTACTGTACTTGTCAGTGCCCTAACAGTTACTTCTTTGTCCAATCTATTTGCCAGATGTGGACTCAAATTTAATCACTTGCCTGAATGATAAACCTACCATCAAGCTAACTAAAGAAAAGAACTAAACCATAACAATGAACAAGCACTGTCTGCCAGGGACAGTGTAACAACAACAAGAATAGGTCAGGATCGGAGGGGGGGGGGGGCGCGATTCCAGTAAAATGGAACTAAAGGGCACCTGAATGAATATTGAAACAAATCAACATTTGGGACAAGGTCCCATAAATTGATTTTGAGTATTCTTCAGATGACAAACAGAGGGCTAATAAATTATCTCCATAGTTATTTTTGGTCTCTAGGACCTTGATCAGATGGGCCAATGGGTCTAGAAGTGACAGATGGAGTTTAATTCAGACAAATGTGAGGTGTTGCATTTTGGTGAGAGTAGAAGTTATACACTTAATGGTAAGGTCCTGAGGAGTGTTGTCAAACAAAGAGACTTAGAGATGCAGGTGCAGAGTGCCTTGAAAGTGGAGTGTCAGGTAGACAGGGTGGTGAAGGTGGCATTTGACACACTTGCCTTTATTGGTCAGGGCATTGAGTACAGGAGTTGGGAGGTCATGTTGCAGCTGTACAAGACATTGGTGAGAGCATGTTTGGAATACTGTGTTCAATTTCTGATTTCTCTGCTATAAGAATAATGTTGTGGATTTGAAAGGATTCAGAAACTATTTAGAAGAATGTTGTCAGGGTTTGAGCTATTGGGAGAGGCTGAATAGAGTGGCGTCATTTTCCCTGGAGCGTCAGAGGCTGAGGGGTGACCTTACAGAAGTTTCTAAAATCAGAAGGGCATGGATAGGGTAAATAGACAAGGTCTTTACCCCAGGGTAGAGGAATCCAAACCTAGAGAGAAGATTTAAAAGGGCCCTAAGGGACAACTTGTTCATGCAGAAGGTCATGTGTGTATGGAATGAGCTGCCAGAGGAAGTGGTGGAGGCTGGTACAATTACAACATTTAAAAAGCATCTGGATGGATATATGAATAGGAAGGGTTTAGAGGGAGATGGGCCAAATGCTGGCAAATGGGACTAGATTTATTTAGGATATTTGGTTGGCATGGACTAGTTGGACCAAAGGAAGTGTTTCCATGCTGTACAGCGCTATGGCTCTAAGAATTGATTGATTCATTGATTTATTGTCCAAGTACAGTGAAAAGCTTGTTTACAAACAGTACAGGTTGATCATAGTTAGCAAGGACACACAGTTCTGAGGTTGTAAAAAGACTTAGACAGAGGCATACAAGTTACATTGCACAGGATGTGCACTAGGTGAGATCAATGTTAGCAACATCAGCATTATTTGAGGCTAGAGAGTTCATTGATCAGTCTAATAATGGCCAGGAAGAAGCTGTTTCTGAATCTGCTGGTGCATATGTTGAGGCTTCTGCATCTTCTGCCTGATGGGAGAGGTTGTAGGAGATCATTATGGGGACACTGGGTCTTTGGTCATGTTGGCAGTGAGCTGCTTTAATGCAGTCTATGGATGAAAGGTTGGCTTCTATGATGGTCTGGGCTGTGCACACAACCTTCTGTAGTTTCTTACGGTCCTGGACAGAGCAGTTGCCATACCAGGTCGTTATGCAACCGGACAGAATGCTTTCAATGGTGTGTCTGTAGATGTTGGTGATGGTCCTTGTGGACATGCTAAGCTGAGCTGCCTGAGGAAGAAGAGGTGTCGCTGTGCTTTCTTGACTGTTGCACCTACGTGGGAGGTCCAGGACAGGTTGTCGGCTATTGTCACTCTGAGGAACTTGATGCTCTCTTCCCTCTCACCCTCTGTTCCATTGATGTAGATGGGGATGGGTTCTCCTCCTTTCTCTCTGAAGTCAATGGTCAGTTCTTTGCCGACATAGAATGAGAGAGAGGTTGTTCTCCTTGCACCACGTCACCAAGCCCTCTAACAACCTTCTGTATTTTGACTCGTCATTGTTAGATACTCATCCTACTATGGTGGCGTCATCAGTGAACTTGTAGATGACATTCGTTTGGAATTTGGCAACACCGTTGTGGGTATACAGGGAGTACAGTCGGGCTGAGGATGATTTTTGGGGAGCACCAGTGTTGAGTGTAATTGTCAAGGAGGTGCAGTTACTTATCTTCATTGATTGCATTCTGTGGGTCTGAAAGATGAGGATCCAATTGCAGAGGGTGGAGCTGAGATCAAGGTCACGGAGTATTGAGATCAGTCTGGAGGGGTAATGGTGTTCAGAAATAATAAAAGTAGCTTATGAATGGAAAATTGAGAGAAGCACAAACTGTAGAAAAGGGTAGCCAATATGGATCGCATTCAGAGATAACTGCAGTTCCCAGATTTTTGCATTTGTTGTAACAACTTGACAGAAATGATGGTAAAGGACATTGATTTCAACCCAATTTGCGATAAATAAAAAATGCCTACAGGTCTCGCTGCCTGTTTCTCAAATTTGACCAGCTGAAACAACATGCTGGAGCCTGTTAATGTGTATAGTGGATCTGTCAACAGGCAGATTGTTTTAGATGGAAATAAGCTTCTTATTCGGAATTCCAAATGGGTGCCAATCTAAAAACTCCAGAGCAACAACTGAGTTGAATCTCACTTTTGGTTTTGATTTTCCTTTTGAAGCCATTCATTTTTCTCTCTCTTCGATATGCTTTGTTCCCCTCTGGATAACATTCATTTATCTCAAGGTGTTGGCCCACAGAAAGACAAACAACAGGTTTGTGTGCCAGAATGGATAGCCCATCAGGCATTCGATTGGGTCTTGGTTCTCATTAACATCATACCAGTAGGTTTCCCATGCAGTTTGCCAAAAAGAAAAGTCCAGTCACTGGGTAAGTCCTTGAAAGGGTATAGTGAAGAGACTGAAAAGGAGGTGAGTAGAAGTGGCCAGCAGTTAGCGAGGTGGTTTTTGCAACTGGTGAGGGAAAAGACTGAGATCAGAAGTATAAAACTAAGAGGGTAGGGAGGATATGATGGAGACCAGCATCCACTCTACATTCACAAGTTGGGACGGAGTATGCCTCATCATGCACCACTTTCAAGAAAATATTTAAAGACAATCAATTATTGAGAATTTATTTGAATATGTACTGACTAATCTGTTTCAAATTTGGGCTGCATACTTCTTTTCGCCTCCACCAATTTGATGGCAGCATATTTTGGCTGAAATCGAGCAAGTGTTATGGACCAGACCAAACCCCTCAGAATATATCAAGGAGATAGCCTACAGCCTAACTTTATATTTTGTTTAAAGGCAAGCATAAGGCTTGGGTTCCTGGTTTTGAGCAAAACACACTTTATTCTTACAACACAGTTAAACAAAAAAAAGAAGAATTGGCATGACTTTAATTCTATTGAAATAATTAACAACAAAATATATTATCTGATAATCATCTGTTCCAATATACCATTATCCCTTAACTATATTCTTGGCAAAGGCAAATTTAGCAAAATAGATTTAACTCCCTTCAAGGAGACAGGAACACTGAAAGAAATAATCTAGCAGCAGAGAGAGAGAGAGAGAGAGAGAACTATAACTATTTGCTGCAAAAGGGAGAGAATTGTATCTACAAGCTTTAAATACCAACTGAAAGCAAAACAAAACCCTGGGTCTATGTGGGCCTGACTCCACCCACTCATGCTTATATTATCTAATTTTTAAAAAGGCACTCAGGGAGCTCAAAGCTGTTTATCCACTGCTTCTGAAACACACATTTCAACTCCACTGTGGCAGCAGCTCTCTGCAAGAGAAACAGCACAAAACAATTTTTTCTTAAAGGCACTGTACTATCACACATATGCTTTTTATGTACTGCATTGGGCATTACACACATGTTTTCCATATCATTTCCTCCTCACTGGGACAGGGATCTAGGTCACTAATTCCCAGCAGAACCTCAGTCACAGAGCTTTTCTTCACTTCTAGACAGCAGATATCAGCAGACTATTTGGTGGCAAGGACATAAGCTTCAAGCACAATCTTGATGTCAAAGGACATACCTCCAGATATCTTAAATAAATCTAGTCACATTTGCCAGCATTTGGCCCATATCCCTCTAAACCCCTCCTATTCATATATCCATCCAGATGTCTTTTAAATGTTGTAATCCCACCAGCCTACACATTTCCTCCAGCAGCTCATTCCATACATGCACCACCCTCTTCATGAAGAAGTTGCCCCCAGGGCCCTTTTATATCTTTCCCTCAAGGTTTGGACTCCCCTACCCTGAGGAAAAGACTTAAGATAGTCACCCTATCCATGCCCCTCATGATTTTATAAACTCTATAAAGGTCACCTCTCAGCCTCTGACACTCCAGGGAAAAAAGCCACAGCCTATTCAGCCTCTCCCTATAGCTCAAACCCTCCGACCCTGAAACATTCTTTAAAATCTTTTCTGAATCCTTTCAAGTTTCACAACATCCTTCCTATAGCAGAGAGACCAGTATTCCTATAGTGATCTAGCCAATGTCCTGTATAGCTGCAACATGACCTCCCAACCCCAACCTCAATGCACTGACCTGGAAGGGCAAGCATACCAAATGCCTTCTTCACTATCCTATCTACCTGCGACTCCACTTTCAAGGAGCTATGATGCTACACTACAAGGTCTCTTTGTTCAGCAACACTCCCTAGGACCTTATCATTAAGTGTATAAGTCCCACCCTGATTTACTTTTCAAAATGCAGCGCCTTGCATTTATCTAAACTCCATTTGCCACTCCTAGGCCATTGGCCCATCTAATCAAGCTCCCATTGTAATCCAGTTTTGGTGTCATCTGCAAACTTACAAACTATACCTCTTGCGTTCACATCAAAATCATTTATATAAATGACAAAAAGCAGTGACCCAGCATGGATCCTTGTGGCACTCCACTGGTCACAGGCCTCCAGTCTGAAAAGCAACCCTCCACAACCACCCTCTATCTTTGAGCTAGTTCTGTATCCAAATAGTTAGTTCTCCATGTATTCCATGTGATCTAATCTTGCTGACAAGTCTACCATGAGGAACCTTGTCAAATACCTTACTGAAGTCCATATAGACAACGTCCACTGCTCTGCCCTCATCAATCCTCTTTGTTACTTCTTTAAAATTGAAAGATGTAACCCTTATTGCAAGTTGGGTTGACTGAACAAGCTAAACTTCCTTGGTTTAGAGTTCACCTACATTGATACTGTACTTCATGCTTTATATTACAATGGAAGATGTTGTATTTATTAATGTCCTCAAGATGTTCCCAAAATGGTTTAAAGTGAATAGATTACTTTGAAGTGCACATTGGAATTGTCACATAGGTGAATGTGGCAGTTTCCACAAATTGCAAATGAATGACCAAGTGATTTCTGTTTGTGCTTGTTGGGGGACAAATGTTAGGGAGAATGCAGTGTTTTTCTTTGAATTGCACCAAGAAACCTTTTATGACCACCTGATTCATTGGCTCAGTGTTTCCCCTCAAGAATGGCATCTCTAACAACATAAATGTCAATTTAGATTATCTGCTCAAGTTCATGTTAGAGCTTGAACCCAAATCCATCAAAATGCTATGAACAGAGGCAAAGAGACATTATTGCATTAAGTAAAAACAAACTATCAAATGTACTATAATGTTGTTGTGGAGAGAAGCTTGAACAATTCTACCTATTAATGATAGAGTGATTCCATTTGAAACTTCTAAATGTCAGAATCTCCAATTCTGATCTTAGATGAATTGAACAAAATAGAAATATGCACAACTGATTTGAAATTTTATCAATGTTTTACTTTGTGTACAAGCAGCTATACAGTATTAATATAATAGTTTATTTAAAGTAATTTTTAATGGAGATGACAAGAGCGTCAAATGCAAGCTGGAATTCTGACAGGAGCTCCTCACTGTCTCCTTTTGAGAAGGCCTGTCAAATTAACAAGATTGTGGTAGCCCTTTCCTGGACCCGATGGCTGACAATCTTGTCCCTAAATGTTGCTAACCATTGGGGAAATGTTGCTTGCACCTCGTATTTGCACCCAGATGAGATCTGGGAATGCTGAGGGATACAGCTGAATGATGGCAGGATGGAAGTCACAGGACAAGAGTTGCAAGGGCGTGAGGATTCAGCAGCAACAGCAGGGGGTGGCTTTCACTGGGCTCTCCTTTTCACCTCCTGTATTTCCCAGTCCCTTTGCTTGTCAGACTTACTTGCTTGAATATCAGTGGCCACAGGATGGGAATCTTAATTGAGCATTAACTGCTGAGTTAAATGCCCCCACCTGGCTTTAGAAAAGGGCATTAAATTTTGTCCATGGGTCCATAAGTAAATGCTAAAATCAGATTAAAGTGCACTGAAGATGCAATGCCTTTTGTTGTTGAATGCAACACATTTTCAAGTAATGTGAATTGAATAAGTAATTCATTCTGTCGGTTAAACCTCTGCTTCTTTCCATTTTTATCTGACTTGCTGGAATCCTGTGGTGTGAGCTTAGAATTGTATCCACCTCAATGATAGGAGATTTATAAATGTCACCAGTGGATAACCTTTGTGTTTGCTTCCTATTTTGCCTTAGTGTCTAAGGCCTTTGTTTGTAAGCAATGTTAACCATCATCAATACATGCCACCTTTATGAATGCACTAGGATGTATAGCATGCTAACTCAATGGGCCCATATGCACTGCTGTGGGATTCCTTGCAATTGCAACTGCTTTACTTGCTGGTTCATGTCAAGAAATGGTAATAGAAGTATGTTATAGATGTCTTACATCAGTCAACCTCAATCATTCAATTCTAATGGCAATTACCTGACAGACTACAGGACGTAATGGGATTCCAGAACATTCTGTGTACATAGCCAAATGATTGCAGGTTAGAAAGAACGTGTTTTGTGCTGACCTAAAGACAGAATTTGCTTATAATGTCCATCAGTTTTACATCAAAGCAATCAGAGTAGGTCATGTGGCAGTCAGAAGTGTGGTACACAGATATTCACTTAGGCAATCTTCAGGAAGATCTCATAGCATTGCATAAAAAAAGATTCTGGATGTGAGTGCATGCTATGCAAGCACATTAACTTTCTGTTGTAAATCTTGTTGGTTTGAATAGAATTAAATATTCAAACTGCATCACACCTGATATAGTAACACAGATTACTGTCTGATCAATGCAACATACGAAGATGTGATGTATTTCTAATTTTGTAGCCTAGCATTTCCATCAACTCATAGTCTCAGTTCTGAAAATATAACTTCACAATTTTCGCAACGGGCAGACACACCTAAATAATTCCATTGCCTATAAATTTGATAAATCCTGAAATAGACATGAAGGGCAGGAATAAGCACAGTAGATTACATCGAGGCTGCATTTTAGTTATCATGAGTCAGGTAAGCAGCAAGTGAATACTGCTTTTAGGGAGGCTCAATACTGGGCATCTTTGAAACTCCTTAAGGGTAGTCAAAGTCTCTTAAATGGTAGGTATACTTTGGCTGCAGAAGAAAGTAATCACAAAAATGGCTGTAAACGCATTCAAGTTCTCCACTTCCCTGGAACACCTGGATGAGAAAAGGTGGATCCTCCTCTTCCCAGGAGCTTTCCAAAGGCCCGGGTCACCAAGGTAAATGAGGGGCTAAACACATGAAAGCCATCCTCTGATGGTATTAATAAACTCCTCCAGTGCCAATAACTAAAGGTTGCTAAAGAAGGACAACAGTAGAATTATAGCTGCTAGGAACGACACTACACTCATTATGGCTGACTAGAGTTGTCAAAGCAATAAAACTGCTCTCTTCAGTGATAGTCTTCCTGCTGTTGTGGGGGGGTGTTTGAGGCAGGGATCATCAGATATTTAACAAAAGTTGATATTGAGCCAGTGTATGCACTGAATTCCTGCCTCAGGACAATCTCCGTGCAGGCAGGTCAACGGCAGGTTCTGCATGCCCCAACCACCATCCCCAAGGTTACAACAAGGGTCAGATCGGTAGGTGCCAGCAGGCAGTCTGCTGGCATCTGACAGTGGCACTGTTCCTCTCTCCAAGTACTGCTGCCATCTGTCCAAGATCAGAGAGCCTCTGTTTGTGCCTGCAGCTTCAGGAAGCTGCCTATTGTTTAGTGGGGTAACAGGCCCAGAGGTACTTTTAGCACCTCCAGGAAGATCTCCCAGGGTGACAACCTTGACAGACACAGTATGGTTAGGAACTGGAAATTCAAAGGGGAAGAGTTACTTGAGAGTAAACTCCAGTCAGTTAGGAGCAACTGTCAGACTCAGTCTCCCGATGCGGCCATTTCTGGTTCGGAGGTTGGTTGATTGGTTCTCTACAAGTCCAGGGATCTGTACTTTAAAATGGAGGTTTGGGCCACAGTCACTCCCTGTAGTCACTTAAGTGCAGCTCAGATCTGCAGATCCGTCACTCAAGAAACTTAGCCTGGGGGATGTTGGGACAGTGGTTAGCCATGACTATCTTGCCATGGCAGTCATGGGGGCATGGATCACAATCAGTCCTGGAGTGAAGTGTGGGCAGTGGTGGTTGCATATAATTCGCGGTTTCTTGGGGCTTGGTCAATGGCATTGTTGGCAATATGAGGACTGGCCTCATTGTATTTGGTCACTGAGGGAAGAGTCAAAACTGTACGAGATATTGATAGTTGTGCACATCCTTAGAGCGGGGGGGTGGTTCCTCAATGCAAATCATGGTCACTCTGCCTCAGTATTGGGAAGGTACAATATTGGCAAAAGCATTGGGATTGAGAGAATCATTGGCTCTGGGGGTAAAGCAGGCACATTACTGGCGATTTAAAGAGATTTCATTAAAATGGAAAGAGGTTTAATGGTTAATAGGGCCACAGGATAGCAGAACAGTTCAGGATGTGAAGAATAAGGTTATTTTATGCATCACAGGCAGAATTTGCAAATCACTCAAACATAAAGATGGGACCTCACCATAAACCAACTGCACAATAAGGTCTCTGACAGCACCCAAAGTGTGACAAACAAGTTACTTTTTTCCAAGAGATTGACAGCAGCACTAGACTGTCTGACGCTCAGTGGGGTTTCTGTACTCCTCATGATTGCGCTGATTAAACATTGCTATTCAACTGCCTACAATTCACAGTAAACCCAGAGGTCACGATTCATCACAGTATCCCATTCTGAACTGCACTCCTGAAGTATTCAGTAGGACTACATTGTGCCCACTGATTGCCACTTTGTGATCGGAGATCAACAAGACTCAGTGGAACAAGACACACAAGGTCAAGCTACCAATTAGCCAAGGCATATGGTGCCAAGAACTGCAAACCAAAGTATTATTGCTGCCATATTCCCTCACACCTTGGACCACTGACTACTGGGTAAATAGTGATCTAGAGGGGCAGTGTTTAGGAGTGGAGGGGCCTAGCAATTGCCTAATTCTGAGGGAACATTGACAATTTTGGTCCACTTTGCATGCCGTAAGGATACATAATGCTAAACACTTCATCAGCAGATTATGTTTTGTTCTGTGTGCCAGCTACACATTAACCTGCGTGTACTCAGATTCATGAAGAAAGATGTCGGAGCTCAGGCAATACCTTTATAAACACGTGTCACTGCTCTAGGACTTTTCTCACCGGTCTGCTTCACCTTAGGAAAGAATGATCATGCTCCAAGAAGCCATTGTCTGACATGACTAATAATCCAATGACACAGAAGCAGAAGACACCATAGGGAACATCTTCCCCAGGCACAACATGAACAAATGCCACCAATGAGTTGGTCCAGTTTCTCCAGAAGGTGATGCAGCTATCTACAAGAGACTGCTGCAGAAGATGCCTAAGTATGTCCCAACCATTAAGTCACACCTATAACAACAACTGCATGAGGTCTTATATGTTTGCATCAGAACATTACTCCAATGAGCCAGCACACACTGCAGCACAGAAGAACTATGCAGACCAGAGGAAAATCACCTATAAAGTGCATTCAAAAAAGAACGGTTACCCAATGAACACAGTCCACAGATTTCTCAGCAACAAACCCGAACAAGCGGACAAAACATGTCAAGAAACACCAGCTACTCTCCTCTACATCAAAGGCATCCTGGAAATGACTGCCAGACTACTCAGACCTCTTAGCATCATGGTAGCCCACAAACCCACCAACAGCAGCTAATGAACTTGAAAGACCCTATGCAGACATCAAGCAAAATTAATGTAATTTACAAAATACTGTGCAAGGACTATAACAAACACTACATTGAACAAACAAGCAGAAAACTAGCCACAAAACAACATGACCCTCTCTCACTAGTATCCTTACATACAGATGAAAAAGGACACCACTTTGACTGGGACAACACTTTCATCCTAGGACAAGCCAAACAGAGACACACATAAGAATTTCTAGAAGCATAGCATTCCAACCGGAACTCTATTAACTAACATATTGACTTGGACCCGATTTACCTTCCCCTGAGAAAAAGAACAAAAAATTATATCACAATAGGAAATGATATCACCGGCCCAAAGAAACCCAAACATATAAAAAGAAAGCAGGAGTCATCAGCAGTGCTTCATCCGGAGGCTCACTGAAGATGTTACCTAGTATGGCGACGAAACATCTGAAAATGAACCTTTCAGCTCAGCGAGCAAACTTATATCCAGCATCTCATCTATTATAGCTGATTCCATCCACACAAATTTGAAAGCACAGTATCAGTGCTCATCAACAGAAAAAAAAAATCCACTTCCTTAATATTCAATGTATTTGCAACCATAACAGCCAGATTTTGCAGTTCTGCACTAGAATCCAGGGAGCTGCCAAGACTGACACACCCACAAGCTGCAACTCATTGGAAGGCGCTCAGCCCATGTTATGATGGTTAGCAGAGAATCTCATTCCAATGTCGGCTGCTGACACTTTCTCAGACAGTTGCAGGGAGAGGTGCAACCAGGGCTTCTCTGGAGCAGATCTTAGGCCTCCTCAAGATGTGATCTGGTGTCAGAACCTAACTAGGTAGTGCCATGCAGAACAGTACGGAGAGGGTGGTAAAGATCATAATGGTATGCTGTGCCCCTCTCAATCTGAGTTAGCAAAATGGGAACATACTGCATCAATTAAAAAATTGAGTTCTTCTTTCAAATGTTGATCTGATGTCCTGATGTCTTTGTAAGCTAAAGTGTCTGTGCAAATCCTGATTACTTCACAACATCACACTCCTGGATGTTTGTGCTAACATGGTCCTTGTGCCAAAAACAATTCACAACAACGAATTCAATCCATCATGGGAATAAATAAGTTGTCAATCATTCTAAGTATGTTCCTTCTCAGTATTTCTACATTACAATCTTTTCAATATTTCAGAGTGCTCTGATATTTCCTGTACCCTTGCTATGTCTGAGCATCGTCTTTGACAGCACTTAATGTACAATAGCCTGCGACATGTGCACTAGTTTCTCCAGACCATTACAAATAAGAAAACTGAACTTAAGAGTTATTCATTGGCCAAATGGCAGCATTGCTGGTTCCATCATTTCTCCCAGCCGGGCATGAGAGTGATGAATGAGTTAGACATCCCAGGTCCCAACTCCTCCCTGATTCCTCACCTTTAGCCACAATGTCCCTGATATTTAGCTGTAGCAGCTTGGCTGCTATCCCCAACTTAGATGTGTGTGGTCCCCTGATGAAGGAGGCTGAGGCTATCAGCAGACACCCACTTTGATGGTAATGAGGGAGGAATTGATGTTTAGTGATTGCAGCGTATCCTCCTTCTCTACATTATTAACGTCATTCTACTAGCCCAGCCCTACTGGGATGACAAGGCTACAGTGGGCATTATCATTGTGGAAGTGAATATTCATTTACGAAGAGCATATTTTACATAATGATCAAACACTTGTTCCAGCAACATGTCTTTAGAATGTTTTTTTCTTCATTTCCCTTTCACCCAGGTCCAAAGATTACTCACCCAGGCATTAGCAGATGTGATAACATCCAACATACTCAGTACCTCCATACTTCAACTTCAAAAGGGGAATTTCAGCCAATAGTTTGCAGCAGATGAGCAAACCTCTGGTTCCTCCTCAGCAGTACACTACAAAGCCCATCTGGAACAGTCCTAGGAATGAAAGTGTTGCTTCAGCATGGCAATTGTGTATTCAATCTCACTCTTTGTAGTGGCTTGGCTGTCAATGTTCCAGGTTCCTGACAGGATAATAGAATCATCTCTGAAAGGGTCATCTTATAGAAAACAGTCTTTAAGTTTAGTTGCTTGATAAGAATAAGGACAACCAGGTGGTCTTGGACAGGCTGGAAAGGTCATGTTACTGGGACAGGCCTCAAATGTGCTGCTTATGGTCATAAACCAGTTGTGGGCTCAGGGAATGGAATCTTTTCCAATTGATAACAATGCCAGACCAGTGATGGGAACACACAAACCAACAGGGTTGCTTTATCCATAGTGTGAAGTAGCTATCACTCTGGCTTAGAGAGCCTTTGTGACTTTCCTGATACAGCAATTGAGGAAGCTCACTCTGTGACAGTGGGTGTCACACATCCAGCTGCTAATGAATACACACAGGCTGTGCAACAAATCTGAAGCTTACTTGCCTAAAAATGGGCATCGTGCGATCAAATTTCTTTTTACTTTATCAAGAATATGCCTATAAAATATTATGCTATTGTTAATGTATATTTATTTGGAACTGAATTTCATGCAAAAAGGTTCAGTGAAAAGGGTTTTTTAAAAAATAATTACGTGAGCTCAATTTCACTTCTAAGATTTGCCATTAGGTTATTCTTAAGATTTTGATTATAATGAGGTTGCTGAATCGCAAAATAAAATTCCTGCCAGTGGATAGTTCTCACCTCAATTTCTACCTAAAGCTTATTCAGCAAAGCAAAATGCCACAGCATTTCTTCAGTTTCCAGTCCTGTAGATTTGTATTTGCACACAAAGATTTACAATCAGGTATTAGCAAGCTGAAACATTTTGCTCATTAAAAACAAAGCCAGTTTAGAAATACTACTGAAACGTGCAAAGGCAAATGCAAACGGATTTAAAAAAAACAATCACAAGAAGCAATTTCCAGCTGATCCTGCAGATTCTCCTCTGTATGCTATACTTGATTTACATCAATTAAGTCTTACACATAAGGTATCATATCATATCAAGGCTAATAACCCAGAAATAACCTCATTAAAAAAAGGACAGCAGATCGGTCTAAGCAGGATGAACTCTTAGCAGAAAAATTACTGACCTGGAAAGAGTAAGAAAAGCTAATAGCACTGCAGGAAAAAGGATCATTTTTTATCTGTGAAACAGAACAGAAATTTCTAGAAGTTAAGTGACACAACAAGTAACTTAATCAATTTCTACATCTTAATCTATAAATAGGCTAGAATTGTGCATATATCACTTCGATGTTGTCTATTGGGTATTTAGTTAACATCAGTATCAGGCTGGTTAATTAATGATGCAAAAGGTTTAAAACAGCCCAGAAAGAGTAGGGGATGTTACAATTAGTATCAGTATAATGCTACATTGAAATATGAATTATCGGGGTCATGAACCTCCATAAATTTTGACATATTTTGTTTAAAATTGCTCATATGTTCTACTAAGGTGAACAGTTTAAACACATTTCATGACTTAGATCTTCCTCGAACTCTGAAGCTGATTATTCCAAAAGGTATTGTTGAGCAAGTTCATAAAATTTTCAACAAGACAATTTTAAGTCCTGGACCAGGCAAGTTGGAATGCTTCTCGCGTAGGAGAATTTAAAACATCTCTGTGATGTTTATCAATACGTTTAACTGATTTTGTACGAGGAATTCTAGAACAAAAACAAAATATTCACATCCAAGTGAAAATATCAGGTGTGTGGCTATACCAGTCAGTACAGCAATGTTTGTATCATATCCATGAGGATTGCCAAGTAATACACACTCCTCTAAAAAAGGCTTTCAATTTGCATTTGCCCAGGGAATGACTGACAGCAATAACAGAAAAAAGTACTGATTCAATTGCCCAGATTTTGAAGTCAGCAGTGAAGTGAAGGCTCTTGCTAAAGAATGCTGCACACAAAAAACTTGTGATCTCTGTGGGGTCAATTTTCCTGACACTAATTGCATTCTGATGCCAACTGCAGGGGATCACTGGCATTTTCGTAATACACTGCGGCGCATCCTGTAGCCACTGCTACCATTAACACCATATCTAGTAACAAGTTGTGTTATCAAGCAAGTTAAACAGACAATCAAGTACTCTCAGAGATAACAAGCTAGGAAGTGACAAACAAGCTTTATCATTCATTTTTAATTCTTTGTTTTCCTTTTATAAAATTAAGATTTGGACATATAGAAACTGAAGTATCATAAAGAACCTTGACAAAAATCTTTGGAATCTTTCTCCTGAAATGGAGACATTTAGCATTCCACAAATATAAAGTTCACTTTCCAGGAACAGAAAGGCTGTGCAGAGATAATTATGACAATGTATACTTTTGAAAACTGAAATGTTGCATTTCATTCAAAATGGTGTAGGTTTTCAAGGCTTTTTAAGGTGAGAAAAGAAAATGGAAGCTTACATAAATAATGTTGGTGATCTGCAGCTTCGTTTGCTATCTGAAAATGACGTGGCTCAATCGGAGGTTGTTTCTCTTTAGGGATGAGAGGTTCAGAAAATATTTGATGGAAATGTTCAAAGTCATGACTGGATGGATGAAGTTAAATGAGATAAATTTTCACATTGGAAGAACAGTCAAGAATCAGAGGACACTAATTAATGACAATCGGCAGGAGAACCAATGGTGACATTCTGGATGTAATGGCTGGTTAGAATCAGCAATATCTGCCTGAGGGTGTGATTGAGATATATTCAATCTTAACTCAACAGAAGACAGGTAAAAAAGGCAGGGAAGTGGCACTCAGTGAAAGGCTTGTACAGAGAGCTGCCAGGGAGACACATTGAATGGCCTTCCTTTATGTTGTCAACATTCCATGATTTTGTCAATCTACGCCAACACAAGGTTTTCTAATTGGCCTCCATCCACCTGCAAGGACTCCAACAATGCAACCAGTGGTAAAATGAGGAATCAGAGACAGGAATTTCTAGACTTCCACAGCTAATTGTGCATGTCCAGATGCCAGATGCCAGATATTGCTGTCAGCTTCATAGAGTAATGACACCAAATGCTGACAATTTCAGCATCATTTCAGTTACAAAATTCAGCTCAATTCTTTTTGGCATTGCCAATATCCAAAGGTCCCCATTGTTGGGTAGTGTACTAGAATGGTTATTTGTGCTGAAGAGAGCAATCAACAATGTTATCAAACAGCACTTATGCACAGTAATCTGCTCGTCTATACTGAGATTGTTTATTCCATAACCATTCAGCTCAAGACTAATTGGTCCAATCATGGGCAAAAGAGCTAAAATGCAGAGATAAAGTAATATTGATGCAATACAACTGTCAGGAAATGACAATCTTCATTGGGGGAGAAGCTAACCAAATCACCTCAGCATTCAATGACATAGCCATCCACCAGCAGTGGGAAAGAAAAAGGCTAGGAATTGGATAAAAGCAGGACAAAGGAGGTGAGACCATATCTCACAACAGGTTATCCACTATCACCACTGTACATCCCCAGCCCAATAATGAGGTTGGAAATGCCTTCCGACAGCTGACCTACTTGATTCACTGTTTAAAAATGCATGTCATACTATTGGGACCACCAAGACTGAAAGCTTCAACATAAACTTCTCTACTTTCATTTTATAACAAGTTTTATTCACTCATAAGATTTCCCTATCTTTGATTTAACAAAGTTTCAGCAACACATATCTCTGGTCTGGTCTGTCTGCCTAACCAGTTGAGATGTTGGATTGAGGATAATAATTCATTTCCATTTTTAAAGCGTGTATATTCCCCTATGATATTGCAGTACTGTGTCATTTCATTCACACTTATGTCATCCATTATTGATATACTGAACAGCCTTTCCATTCAGATCCAGTATGACTAAATACAATAGGATTGAAATTTTCCAAGTAAGCCTCTAGTCTCGAATTACATTTGACTCACCCTGTTTACTTTCTAAACCCAACTATTTGAAAGCTCCAGAAGCTTTACCACCAATTTTGAATTCCTTCCTATTTCAATTGATCATACTTTATTCAAAGTCTAGGTGTCAAACACAGAAATTTGTTGACATGCATTAAGAAGATGGCCAGAATGTTTTTTCCATTCTAATGCCAAGAGAACATTGCTAGGTCTGCCTTCAATTATGAACACTCGAAAACTAACAGAACTACCCTCATAGAAAAATATCACACCAATGACGCATCAGTTAACCTATAAGTACACCTATACAATTTTCAGAGCTTTCCCTGTATCAATGGTACTTCCATTGGGTGCTGTAAGGCTACTTCTCTTTTGAGAAACATTGCTTTGATATCAATAGAGTTACACCTTCAAGAAAATATTGTTAAAATTAATAAAAACAATGTTCAAAATTACCTTCCCAGTTGTAGGAGAGTCTTCCTGTGTCCTTTCTCAAACACCTGTCATCATCTTTAGTTACCAACCTAGCTTAGGCCTTACCATGTCTCATTGGTTCGGAGCTTTTTCATACAGATCTGCCTGTATGACAAAGCAGGTTGCCTTTTCACATACATATGAATGTACTCCAAAATCTTTCCAATTCTGTTACACACTTTTTTTGGCCTTTTGTCATCCTAATGTCCAGTTCTACTAATTATCACAAATATCTCCTGATCGTGGGAACTTTTACCTTATGTCCAAGGAGACTCCCTATTACTAATGCTACCCTGTTGCTTTGTCTGAATACAACCTCTCTTCTGGTGTGGAGAACTCTCTAGACTATTCCATCAGGATGCTTGCTATAAATTGTCTCTACACTACAGGACCTTTTCCTCTGCAATGTATCTCTAATTCAGTACTTACACTGAAACGGTGTTTTCTCGTTCACCACTCTCCACTTCCTGTTACCTAGACTCTTATCTGAAGTGGTCAGTCACACATCCTGGACCTCTTTCCTTAACAGAATACAATATTGTCCAGATCTCATCAATTTGAGTTTACTATTTTATCAAATTTAAATGCTTTATCATTCTAGATGTCCAATGCATTTTAACATTTTTCATTAAGAACCTACTCAGCAATAATGGTACATCAATAATGGATGACATCAGTGTGAATGAAATGACACAGTACTGCAATATCACAGGGGAAGAAACACTCTTTAAAAATGGAAATGAATTATTATCCTCAAATCGAAAGCAGATAAAGCTTTCATATTCTTTGACACCGTCTTGGTCTACTTTGTCTAGAGTTTCCAAACAGCAAACCAGCGAATCACTGTCATACACTGTTACGATACAGTATGACCCAAATGAATGAATCAGAAACAATGATACTCATAGTTGAATTAAGCCATCGGCCACAAACATAATATTTTCTTGCTGTTCATCCTTATTTAGTCACCTTCAGAACCACCTGTTTAATGACTTATTTCAAATATTTGACTCCTGATTCTTGGACAATTCCTGTCATCATGATATTTAGAGTCATATTAGAAACTCTCATTAAGTATTTCCCATGGATTTTGGGGATTCTTCCACTATCAACTATCACCCGAATTCTGCATTTTCCCTTGCTTCAGAAACACATAATGTTACAACCCATCTCAAAACATCTTTCAATATAATTCCATTCTTCGACAAGGAACAGCAACTAAGTCCCCTTTGACTTTAACAGTCAATATTCATACAGTTTTTCATTCTCTGTATCACTGCAGAACTCCCACCATGTCCTGTGAAGGTAGTACAAAATGACTCTCCCTAAAATGTTTTTGGAGCAGCAACCATTTGTTCAAAAAGAGAGCCATTACCGTGAAATTGAACACTCGTCAAAACCAGAAGTCTGTCCTTTGTGAGATTTGTGCACAATCTAATAGTTTAAATGCCAATACAGACTCTGAAATTTTTAGATTGAATTTCTTTAGCCTTTTATATAACCTCTCAAACTCAATGATATATTTTCCCATGGACTGCGTGTTCATCTTATTAAATTTACCAAATATTGACCATGCCTTTTAGGATTCATACAATTCATTCCTTTTTGTAAAGATCATGAGAAATTGGAACAGGAATAGGCCATTCAGCCCCTCGAGCCTTCCAGGCCATTCAATAGGATCATGACTGATCTGACATTCCTCCCATCCATTTTCCTGCATTTTGCCCACAACCCTTTATTCCCTTATTGATCATGATCTACTTGTCTCAGCCTTAAATATACACAAGGACTCTGCTCCCAAAGCTCTTTGTGGCAAGGAGTTCAAAAGACCCACAACCCTCACAGGGAAAAAAAATTCCTCCTCATCTCAGTCTTTAAACGGGAATTCCATTACTCTGAGGCTACACACTCAGATCCTTGACTCTCCCATGAAGGAAAACGTCCTCTCAGCATTACGTTATCAAGCCCCTTCAGAACGTTGCATGTTTCAATGAGTTCACCTCTCATTCTGCTAAACTCCAGGGAATAGAGTCCCAACCTGTTTAGCCTTTGTTCATGAGGCAATCCCTCCACTCTCCAGGGATCATCGGAGTGAAGCTTCTCTGAGCTGCGTCCAATGAAATATCTTTTCTTAATTAAGAGGGCCAGAGCTTTTTTTTCTATAACTTATGGAATGTGGGTGTTGCTGGCTACGCTAGCATTTATTGCCCATCCCTAGTTGCCCAGAAGGTCAACCACATTGAATAGAATAAAATATCATAGAATTCCTACAGTGTGAGAAAAGGCACTTAGGCCCAACAAGCCCACACCAACCCTCCAAAGAGTAACCCTGTATTTACCCCTGCCTAATGCACCTAACCTACCCAACCCTGTACTCTTTGAGTAATTTAGCATGGCCAATTCACCTAATGTGCACATCTTTGGATTGTGGGAGGAAACTGGAGCACCCGGAGGAAACCCACACAGACATGGGGAGAATGTGCAAACTCCAAGCAGAGAGATGCCCAAGGCTGGAATCAAACCCAGGTCCTAGGCGCTGTGAGGCAGCA
The DNA here is from genome assembly GCF_020745735.1 of Hemiscyllium ocellatum. Classification (NCBI taxonomy): domain Eukaryota; kingdom Metazoa; phylum Chordata; class Chondrichthyes; order Orectolobiformes; family Hemiscylliidae; genus Hemiscyllium; species Hemiscyllium ocellatum. Next base: position 36,185,632 of record NC_083417.1, on the reverse strand, counting down.
GTGCTAACCATTGAGTGATCCTGCTGCCTAAAGGGTCTGGAGTCACATGTAGGCCAGACCAGATAAAGATGACAAATTTCCCTCCCTAAAGGGAACCAGGTGGGTTTTTTCAACAATTGACAATTATTTCATGGTCCTTATTAGAGTCTCAATTCCATCACCTGCCACAGTAGAATTTGAACCTAAGTCTCTAGAGCATTAACTGAGTTTCTGAATTGATATCTAAGTGATAATACCAGTTGGCCATTGCTTTCTGCTGTTTACATTACTCAAGATAAGGCCTCACCAGCATGTTGTACAGTTGAAGTAAGCCTTCCCTTCTCTTATACTCCAACTCCCTGAGAATAAGGGCCATTCCATTAGCCTTTCTGATTACCTGCTGCAACTGTGAGCTAGCTTTCTGTGTTTTGTGCACAAGCACCTCCAATACCATTTGCAGCTTTCTGCAGTTTTTCTCCATTCAAATAACACTCAGCTTTTTTATTCTCCCTTCCAAAATGAGCAACTTCACATTTGCCCACATTATATTTCATTTGCCAGCTTTTTGCCCACTTAGAGTCATACAGTCATACAGCGTAGAAACAGGCCCTTTACCCTGCCATCTTTATGCCAACCAACAAACACCAAATTACACTAACTCTCCAGTGCAGTAATTTACTTCTGATAGTGTGGTGACCAGAATTGCACATAATATTCTATCTGAAGCCTAACCAACTTTTTATAAAGTTGTGACAGGATTTCTTTGTGCCTATAATCTACTTGCCAACTAATAAAGACAAGCATCTCACATCCCTTCTTCACTACCTTTCTAAGTGCGCTGACATCTTCAGGAATCAATGGTCTTATACAGAAAAGGGTTTTTTGTTCCTCAGCACTCCCTAGGGGACCTACCATTAATTGTGTAAATCCTTCCCTTATTAGACCTCCCAAAATGTATCACCTCATACTTATCAGGATTATTTTCCATCTGCCATTGCTCTTCTCAACCAAAATCTATAGCTGTAATGTCATTCTCCAATGTAAATACAGATGAGAAATATTCATTGAAGGCATCACCCATGTCTTCTGCTCTGTGCACAGATTGCCCCTTTGATCCCTAATAGGCCCCCATTCTTTCTCTGGTAATCATTTCTTTCTTAATATACTCATAAAATGCCTTGGGGTTTTCCTTGATCTGATTTGCCAAAGATATCTTGTGGCCCCTCTGTGCTGTCTCATTTTTTTTAAAGCAACTTTTGCCACTGTCTAACCTGAAGGGTCTCCCAAGTTTTTCACGACTTGGCATGTGCTTAATTCTTTTTCTTTATTAAACTCTCGATATCCCTTGACAGCCAGGGACTTATTGCCTTTGTCTTTTATTCTTAGATGAAGACACTGGTCCTGAATTCTCACCATTCTACTTTTAAATGACTCCCACTTTCCAAATCTATGCTTTCGAAATCCTATCTTATTTATCCTTTGTCAATAAATTGTAATAGAATCTGTAATTCCTCTTTAGTATTCATACCAATAACATTCAGTTCTGAAAATAAATTTATGTCATATTTTATTCCTCCTTGATAAGAATGAAGCCAAAACCATATTTTGTTTCTTCTTGGTGAAAGAAGTAACCAACATCTACATCTCCATCTCATTCTTCCATTGCTCATACTGCTCCATTTCTGAAAACACCGATGAATAATCATAATTTGTGATTCTGCAGTGCACTGTAGCCATTTCAATGAGCTAATGAAGGAAAGGTCTTCAGACCTGAAACATTAACTCTGATTTCTCTCCACAGTTGGTGCCAGACCTGCTGAGATGTTCCAGCAATTTCTGTTTTGGTTCTGATTTACAGCATCCCCAGTTCTTCCAAATTTTTAAAACTTACTGCTTACCTCCTTCCCACCTGTCAAGATTGAGTTAATCTACAGCCACCATGTTTAGCAGACCAATATCCATATATTGAATCAGGCAGTAAAAGACATTCAGAAATTAATAAGTGTTTTAGTTTAGTACAACCACCAGTGTCTATCTTTTACTGATGGATCCTTTGCCTTTCCACAAGCCACTGGACAGAACCCACATTTTTTTTACTTTCTTTATATGCAGAAGTGTTATCACACCCAGCTGAATGGCTTACCCATCACCAAACCACTATGACTTTCATTATTTTAACCATTAACCTCCACTAGTAAAACATCTGTGTAACTAATTCGAAGTTTACATTTAAAGCCCATTACAGGCATTGCAAACCATGAAAAGTGAGGGCGGGGGCGTGGAGATCCCTCATCTTTAATATAAAGTCCAATGAGCACCAGCAATTTTCATTCAAGAATGGAGATGTTCGGACTTATCCTTGAAGAGACTTTTGTTTCTAACACTGGACCATTCCCTGTCTGTCACAAGAGAATATGCAAGTCATGATCCTCACCAATGGATCCAGTATTACCCAATGCATATGCAAATAGAGTTCAAGCAATGTTATGGCATCACACCACTGCTCTTTTCCATCTTCCTAGCCATAAAACTCCCAACTCTAGAGAAAATATAAACTTGACTGCTCTTGACATAAGGTGGCATTTGACCAAGTATGGAGACATGATAAAATTAATGTGAGCCATCTCAGCTCCAGGACATCTGTGCAGGATTCCTCAGAACAATATTTTGGACTAACCATTTTCAGCTATTTTATCAATCATCTATCCTCACATAACATCAGGACTGGGAGTCTTCACTGATGACGTTCATCACCATTTGTGCCTCCTCAGATACTGAAACAATTCATATGCAAATCCAATCAGGCCTGAATGAGTTTCAATTGTGCCACACAAGCACCAGGCATTGACTGTCTATAACATTTGAACTAGTGAGGGCTGCAGATGCTGGAGAGTCAGAGTTGAAAAGTGTCCTGTTGCTGGAAAAGCACAGCAGGTCAGGCAGCATCCAAGGACCATAAGCCATTGCCCCATTGCATTCTACTGCTTTAGCATCAATGAACCTCTAACTACCACCACCAGGTGGGGGCTTACCATTGACTGGAAACTGAACTGGAGCAGCCATATAAATACAATGTCTACAAGTGCAGGTCAGAGGCTAGGAATCCTGCAGCAAATAGATAATCTCTTGACTCCCCAAAGTGTGTCCACAATCCACAAGGCACAAGTCAGGAGTGTGATGGAATATTCTCAATCTGCTAATGTCACAGCTCACTGAGGTATTGCGCTGGAAATCAATTTCAATCATACCTACATGCGTTAAAAGTATGAAACTTTGCCCCATTTCTACCTAACTTCCTAATGCAGAATTAAAAAATATGTGCACAGGCTTTTCCATTAACAAGAAAATAACTACTTATTGTAATCAAATTGTTTATAAACAATGGCAAAATGTAGACAAGTTGGATTGCTCATCTATAACAGTAAAACTTAGACTTGTCCTCTTTTAAAGACCTCATTCACACATACAATCAAATACACAAAGCCAAAAATAGTCATGAATATTATTGATCGACAAAAAAAAATCAGAGAAACAGAGTTTGATGGCACTACCAACAGAAGAACATTTCAAAGATGTCCTCTAAGCTTCACTGAAAAAAAATACAGCATCTCCACCAACTCATGAGCCTGTCCAAGCGAGAGAAGAAATACCACAAATGTGCCAAACATGGCAAGCCTCTCCAGCAGATCCTGGGGTGGGGGTGGGGGGGGCAGAAGTCACACTCAAACAATGGAGGACTGTGTGAAAAACTGAGCATTCCACCCACTCACTTTCTCAAACACCACCTACCCACTTGCAGCAGGATGTGCAATTCCTGCATTGGATTGCTTTGATACCTCAGGACTCAGAACTCAAATGTGGAAGAAAACCATCCTTGGTCTTGAAGAAATTGAAAAAAAGAAGGGGCAATAGGCTGCATTTTACCATAGACCAGAAAATGAATTGAATTAATTGCATAATGACTGTGACTGCTTTGACTGCTCAAAGTTTGTCCAGCATCTACAAGGCACAAATGAAGAGTGTGATAGAATATTCTCTTCTTCCTTGAGTGAGTACAGTTCCATGAACACTCAAGAAGCTCACCACCATCCAGGACCGAGCAACCTGCTTGCTCAGCACCCTATTCAGTATTTTAAATAATCATTCCCTCCATGATTGGTGCACATTGCCAGCAATACATACCATCTGTAAGATACGCTATAACAACACACCATAGGTGCATTCAGCAGTATCTTTCAAACCAGTGAACACTTACCATTTAGGGCAAGAGCAGAAGATACATGGGAACACCAGCACCTTTATATTCTTGTTCAAGCCACACTCTATACTGTATATTACCAGTCCCTCCTTGTTGCTAGGCCATAATCATGGGACTCTATCACTAACAATACTGAAGGTGTACCTACATAACATATATGACAGTAGTTCAAAATTGATTCATCTTCGCCTGATTAAGTGAAATTATGGTGTGTAATCAATTCTAGTCTTGCCAACAACGACTTTTTAAAGAAGACAGTCAATACTCCTGACATCAAGGCAACACTCAACTGAGTACAGCACCAAGGTGCTGACAGACTGAACACAATAAGCACCAGGCAAAGTACTCCATTGGACACAGCCATTCAAAAAACAATGGTTGTGGTTTTTAAAGGCACTCACATGAGCAGTGTAGCATTACCAAAAGAGCTCCTCAGGCACAACCAATTTCAACTTCTTCATTGATGACCTCCTCCCAAGTGGAAGATTAGCAGTGTGGAAGCCTGATGACTGCACAAGATTCGGTCCATTCATAACTTCACAGGTAAGGAAGCTGTCCATGCGTGCATGCAGCAAAATCTGGACAATATTCAGCCTTGAAATAAGTGGCAGGATTCAAACATCGCACGCAAGCAAAAGACAATGATTGACTTCAATAAAGTTCATCCTAACCAGTTTGCCTGATATTCAATGGTATTACCATTGTCAAATTGCCCATAATCAACTTCAATGGAGTCATGAATGAATGGAGATCTAAGTGGCGAGGAGGAATGGTTCGTAAGTTTTGAGATGACGCCCAAATTGTTTGTGTAGTGGACAGTGAAGGTTATCTCAGAGTGCAACAGGATCTTGATCAGATGGGCTAATGACTGATGTGCCAAGAAGTGGCAGATGGGGTACATTTTAGACAAATGTAAGAGCAGGTCTTGTACACTTAATGTCAGCATCCTGGGGAATGTTGCTGAACAAAGAGATCTTGGGGTACAGTTTCATAGTTCCTTGAAAGTGAAGTCACAGGTAGACGGGATAGTAAAGAAGGGGTTTTGTACAATTGCCCTTATGAGTAAATGCATTGAGTATAGGAGTTGTGAGGTTATGTTGTGGCTGTACAGGACATTGGTTAGGCTACTTTTGGAATACTGCATTCAGTTCTAGTCTCCCTGCTACAGTAAAGATGTTAATCTTGAAAGGATGCAGAAGAGGTGTTGCTATGATTGAAGGGTTTCAGCTGTCAGGAAAGGCTGAATAGGCTGGCGTTATGTTCCCTGGAGGTTGAGGGGTGACCTTATAGAGGTTTATAAAATCATGAGGAGTCTGGATACTGTGAATAGAGTCATAGAGATGTACAGCATGGAAACAGAGACCCCCCCCGACCCACCCATCCCCAACCCCCCACCCCGGCCCAACCAGTTCACGCCGACCAGATATCCAAGGAATGGTTTGAGAGATTTGGGCCAAAAGCTGGCAAATGAGACTGGATTAATTTAGGATATCTGGTCGGCATGGATGAGTTGGACTATGTTTCCATGATGTACAGCTCTCTGACTCCATGACTCTATATCTCTGCTGCTGGGAAGGAAAGCAATTTGAGAAATATTAGCAAAGATATCTCAGCAAAATGTTATGAAAATATAACAAATTATTTGAACATTATTTTTAATCATTTAAGTCATGTTAAAACTTCTGTTACATTGCTAAATAAATAGTATTACAATATATTTTATACTTAGCAACTAGACTTTGATGTAAATATATGCTAATATATGCTAAATTTGAATGGTTAAATATGTAGCTTGCTGCTTGGAATTCAAACCAATGTTGTGGTTTGGTCACAAGTAATAAAGGAATTAATTTCAGGTAGTTTCCATGAGCATGGTCAGTCGCCAATATCTCCCTCCTGCTGTAAAGAATCAAACTGTATATCGCCTAATTTAAATAGCGCTTATCCTTGAGGTGCTGCTAACAGTTTTACACATAACTGATCAACTATTTAAATACTGATCAAGTTCAATAACATTGCACAACCTTCTCAAGGGGAATGTGGGATAAACAATAAATGTTGTCCCAGCCAGCAAATCCTATGTCCTGTGAATAAATATAAAAACAAAACTTACTGTTGCATATCACTTTTGGGATAGTACAATAACCCAAAGATTCTCGACAGGAGCAAAATCTATTTAAAATTCGCACCAACCCAAAGGGAGAAACATTCGGACAGGTCATTAAAATTTGGATGAGAGTTGGGCTCTGAGGGTCTTTTTAAAGGGAGGATAGAGAGATGGAGAGACACAGAGGTTTATGGAGGGAATGCCAAAATTTAGGGTGTGGACAACTGAAGGTAAAGTTGTGAAATGTGGGGAGGTAAGTGAAGGATGTACAGGAGTTGGAGAATGTAGAGGTCTCAGAGAATTGTTGGGTGGGATTAAAATACAGAGATGGGCACAGGCAAAGCTATGATGGGCTTTTAAGGGCAAAAAAAGCCTAAAATTGTATAAGTTAAACAGCTTAGCAAAAACTGAGAGGGTATTGGTTTTGGTCTAATTCAAATTAAATCAACACTGATCTTTAAAGCATTGATCTTAAGAACAGAATCTAAGAAGACAGGGTGAGCAGTTGATTAAACAATTGTTTAAAGTGATCCACATTGTAGTAATGAGAAATTGAGTTTGAATTGCAGTTAAAGTTTTAGCATTTTCTCTGGAAAATCATCAGTATAGCGATTTCCACGATTTTGGCATTTGTCATCACTAATAGTGATCACTGCAAGCAAATTCTGTTTATTATAGTAATAAAGCTATTGATTACTTAAATACACTTGTACTGAAGAGCTTTGAGAAGGTAAATACAGAAAGATTAGTTCCTCTGGTTCGACGAGTGAAGAGAGGGCAGATTTAATGAAAGAAATGGAAGGAGAGGTTTTTTTTCCACAGTAACTTGTTAGAATAAGTTAGGTTTCAAATATGGAATTACTAAATACTTGGAACTAAGCTCATTCAGATAACCATATGGACTAGATCAACCCTCCTATGCTGTCCAATTTAATAGGTTGATTTTTGCCTTTTGAACCTAGGCACAACTTGCTCAGATTGCAAAATTGAAACTCAGTGGGAGGATTGCATATTTGTAACATAGCCCACTGAGATGACTTTCAATAATTTAGAAGCAAGGAAAATCATACAGTGTCTGTGAAGGACAGATGATCATGTTCGCTCTATATTCCTGCTTATCCTTCACCCAGGCACGCTTTACATCCTTGCAATGATGAAAATCTATTCCTATATTGCTGTTAAATATCTGACATAATTAGTGTGATACAACCCTCAGTCGAGTAAAGCAAAAACTGAAACAAAATAAATCTCCATAGCTCTACTAAACCCATTCTTTTTTTTAAAAAAAACTGCTGTCTCTGTTTTTATTAAGTTTATTTTTTTGCCAACCAATAGAAATCCATGTATGAAAAGAACAACAACAAAGCTCCTCCAGCCACAAGGCCTGTCAAGGCTGCCTAATTCAGGCATGATGCATCAAAATATACCACCGAACAAACCTTTCAGCCCTCATCCTGGTACGGGAGACAAAAACAAAGAGAAAAAGTCTGTAACCAATTTAGGTCAAACTCTGGGAAATGACTCTCTGAGAAGCAAACATTCCGGAGAATGTGCACCCCCTCCAAATTTGTATGGTTGCAGCTACTAATAACCAACCTGCTATAACTGATAAAAAGCCTTCTTCCTCCAGGATAGTCCCAATTTTAATTCTCAACAGCAATTTTATATCTGTTGCGTAGTTACGTAGCCTGTTTACACAGGCAAAACATTACTTATTAGATGTTTCCTGGCTGTCAATATTCTGTTTTGCCATATTTTAAAATAGGTATAACTTTATCCATCTCAAATAAACCATCATATTATTGAATCCTACAACACAGAAGGAGGCCATTTGGTTCATTATGCCTATGTCACCTATCTGAAGTGACAGATTTATCTCATTTTCCTTCTGTACATTCAATAATAATCACTATAGATCAATTATTTTTTGAAAGTTGTCATAGAATTAGCTTCGCGAAAGTGAGGACTGCAGATGCTGGAGATTAGAGTTGAGAGTGTAGTGCTGGAAAAGCACAGCAGGTCAGCCAGCATCTGAGGAGCAGGAGAATCCATGTTTCGGGCAAAAGCCCTTCATCAGGAATGGACAGAGCAAGCCCCTAATCCATCTCCTAGCTCCAATCAAGTTAAGACAAAACTCCCCACTTTAGGGAAATATCAGATATTAAACTGATAAGAACAGAAACTACACATACTCTAAGCTAAAAGGCAGAGAAGCAATTACTGATGAAGGGTTTTTGCCCAAAATGTCAATTCTCCTGCTACATGGAATAACCATTGCTTCATTCCTTACTTTAGAAAAAATGACAACCGAAATGACAAGTGTAGCAGATACACGGGAACATCACTCTCAACAAATTCCATTGAAGCCACATACCATCCTGCTTGGAACTATATTACTATTCCTATATTGATGCAGGAACAAAGTCTGGTACCTCCTTTCCTAACAGCACTGTTGTCTGAAGAGGTTTAATGATAATCATAAGTATTTTTACAGCCCTGGTGATTTATTTATTTTTTAAAAAGCTGATAAAGATAACTGGGAGAGTCTAATTGGAATTCCTTTATTTTGGAAGAGATTATGATTGAACAAAGTGGACAAAGTAACCACCCAAAGCTTGGAAAAAAGCTTCTTAGTTTCAATTTGGAGCAGTTTGAAGATGTTCTGTCTGAAGCTGGATGCGCACAATAATTTCTTGTGGAAAAGGAAGATAATGTAGGACGATCAAGAAATAGGTTACTACAATATAAGAGGTTTATTTTAAAAGTTCCAGACCAGAAGTGTTTGGTTTCAACATTGAAACAATTATATGAAGATAAGTAAGGTTAAATTCAGTGATATGAATGCTCCAGAAGAGGTTATTAGATTTTCATGATGGAAAATTGAAGCCACAGTTAAATTAAGCCCTATAAATGTAAAAGAGAAGAGAGATTTCTCTGGTGTGAGTAATGTAAACAAGAGCTGTTTGGATTAATCAAGCTGTATTTTTGCCACGCTTCAAAATCTTTAAGTAGTTATTATATGCAAATATTTGGTTTATTTTATTTATTCACAGGATGAGGACATCACTGGATAGGTCAGCATTTATTGCCCAGAAGACAATTAAGAGCCAACAATAATGTTATGGATCTGGTGTCACATGTAGACCAGACCCTTTGTCAAAGCGTCAGTTAGACTCGAAACGTCAGCTCTTTTCTCTCCTTACAGATGCTGCCAGATCTGCTGAGATTTTCCAGCATTTTCTCTTTTGGTTTCAGATTCCAGCATCTGCAGTAACTTGCTTTTATCCAATGGATTCTCGGTCACCATTAGACTCTCCATCCCAGATTTTTACTGAATTTAAATACAACCATCTGCTGTTGCAGAATTCAAATCTTGGTGCCCAGGACATTACTTGGGTCTCTGGATCAACCGTCCAGCGATAATGCCACTAGGTTATCACCTCCCCATATTTATTCTATTTTATACATTTATTTTGCATCATCATCTTCTGTTTTATTGCTAAATCTAAATCTGCAGCATCACTTTTCTGTGTTTCAATGAAGAAAGGACCACCATGTTAAAAACAAAAACATACGCTTTCTCAGACCAGGTTTCAGTTTGGGATCTGATTGTCTTATAACGACATCGCCTGAGATCAGAACAGAACATAATAGACGCCAGACCTGAGGAGCAAGGAATCTCAAAGGCTTGTGTGACATTATAGTGACAGGTCGGGACAAAACCGTAATGGATTTGAATACAAGGATGAGAATTTTTAAATTGAGCATTGGTTGGACAAAAAGCCAGTGTAGACTAGCAAGCACAATGTTGATTAATGCATGTGACTTGATATAAGTTATATTATGATTAAGAGTTCTGGATGTGCACAATTTTACATAGGATAGAGGTGGAAGACTGACTAGGAATGCACCAACATAGTCAAGTCTAGAAGGAGCAAAAACATAGGTGGATATTTTAGCCATGAGCTGAGGCTGGATTAGTGTCTGATGATGTTCTGGAAGTGGAAGTGAACAATAGTGTTGATGGATCACTATTTGTAGCTCATTTTGTAGTCAAAAGCAACATTAATGTTGCAACCTGTCCAGCTTAGCTTCAGACAATTGCCAGTGTGAGGAATGGAAACAATGGGCAGGAAATGGAATTTGTGACATGGGACAAATAACCATCACACTCTGCTCCATAGTGCTACTGATGGTGGTCAGTTCTGTTACGTACCACATGGAGCACTATTCTTAGAAAGATGCTCACATAGGTACTTTTAAACACACTTTTACTTGAATAGGTCTAACTAGCACTATTTAAAGGGATCAGAATGGCACTTTCACCTGTCTTTGACCTTCTTTCACTGTTGTTATGTTCAGTATTGGTAGAGGAGTTTGGAAAGTGGTTTGGATTTAAAAAGGATGATGCTGGACTTTGACAAGGACATCAATGAGTTTTATGGCCTGTCAGCAGAAAGCCTGCTTCAGTAATGAGGCTATGGATGCAGTGCCTCTTGGGCCACAGTACAATCAGCAGATGGAGAACAGTCTGCATAATGGGATAACTGTAATCAAAGGGATGAGAAGATGGAGAGTTCTCAGTAGAAGGCCGTACTAAGCAGCATCACTATCCTCAATATCCAGGTAGCAGAAAACAATATTTCTAACAGAACTCAATTTGGTGTCCATTGCTGCAACAGGGAGGGTCACAGAGAGTGAGATGAGAGTGATTTTGATAGTTTTCACATTGACCAGAGAGAAGCTGAAGAGATTTTATTATGTAGCAAGTTTCCCAATGGTTCAGTGAGATATTAACTGCATGCACATGGTCTTGCAGTCATCACATATCAACAATATCTACTTTTGCCTGAATGTATAGCTGATGTGCAATAATACACAGGCATCACGTTGGTCAATGCTGCCTGTTATCTTGGTGGCAATCCCTGTGCCCTTTTTTTCCACCTGTCAGCTGTCTCAGCTATCTTTGACACACACCGAAGGACCAGGGGCTGACTGCTTAATAAGAAGCATTCACCACTCTCCATCATGGAGGAAATCAACTAATAGAAAGTGAGTGCACTTTTCCAGCACCACACTCTCTACCCTGATCTCCAGCATCTGCAGTCCTCACTTTCTCCTCATTGATTTTGACCCTACTGCAAAGCCTCTTCCAAGGATTCCAACTTTGCACTACCGTCTTGACCAGTCTAACGTCTTTCCCATCTATCCGGTCCTGCCCTCCTCTTCGATCTATCACTTTCTGTCCCACCTTCATCTACCTATTGCATTAATCTACCTTCCCCCCCCACACCCCCCCCCCCAGCCCCAGCACCCTCCTATTTATCTCTCAGCCCCCCAGCCCACAAGCCTTATTCCTGATGAAGGGTTTATGCCTGAAATGTTGATTCTCCTACTTCTTGGATGCTGCCTGACCTGCTGTGCTTTTCCAGCACCACACTCACTACTTTCCATTAGGCTCATGATTTCCCTTCATGGTTACCTGATCATGTGTAGACTTTCCATTTCCAGCAAGGTCCTTGCTGCACCCAGGAACACCATGGAGCAATCCAACACCATTCGGAAACAATGGTTCCACTACCTGGACCACTTCAAAGCAACCTTGCAGTGCTTGCCAGTGCATGTCTTCAGATTCATGATGATCTGCATAATGTCACACTCTTGGGGCCACAGTCCTTGGTGAATCAGCTCCACAGAGGCCAGTATCCCATCACCAATTCACCCTTAATTGACACGTGATGAGTTCTTGACACTAATCCAGCTCCCTCAGAGCCAGTTCTCAGAGTGTCAGGATATCTGATACTCCTCTTTTTATCTGTCAAACAGATTAACAGCCCCAATCACTGAACTCATATTCTGTGAGGGCCATCTGGCTGACCTTGTTACAATCATTACAGTTGGTACCAGGCCTTCTGTAGGGATCAAAAGAAAAGAAAACAAAAGAGAAAGGGAAAGAAAGGAATTCTCAGAAATCCTTTCTCTCCTGACGATTTCTGGACCAGTTAGGTAGTATTCAGTTCCCCTAATATCTAATCTGACTATTCACATTTGACATTAACTCACAATATGTAGATCTTCTATGTTAATTTCTAAAGTATATTTACTTCTATCATTGAACTGATAGTGGCAAGAGCCAGATCAAGTGATTGTGTTTCCACATCAGAGATTTGTGTGATGGCATCTTTCTATTTTAGGAGATTGCGGTCTTTACCGGGTCTATAACACAATTGGATTGAACTGTGCCTGTTGTGGCTACAAAGGTTAATTCATGAGTGCCTGCTGCAGCTGGCACAGATGAAGAACGTTGGCTTGGAGTTGATGCTTTTTTTTCCCTTCTGGCAGGCTCTCTCTTCTACCATCTGGTCATCACTTTTGAATTCTGCCCTCCTGACTGATGTTTATAATACAAGAGGTTAATAACTGTTGTGTTGGGAAAGTACCATGTCATTGCCAAGTCTGCCCAGCCATTGATGCACAATGCCACAGGAATGGACATTTCTAAACAATATGCCAAAGCAGACAGCTTTCAAATCCAACTCAGAAACATAAACACACAGCAATGCCAGCAAATTCTTTTGACACTTATGAGTCTTAAACACTGCATAATGTTTCACTGTTAATATAATGGTCAATGGCCCCAGAACATGTTTGAAATTGATTCCAGCTAATGTGTACTAACTAATGTAATCTAAGGAAGTATAGTGGGGTCTTGAGATACAGTGGTAGTGTCCCTAGTTCTAGTCAATATGGTCTGGGTTCAGGTCTGACCTACCCCCAAAGTGTGTCATCGCATCTCTGAACAGGTTAATTAATAACATTTAAAGGAAATTCAGCTTTTATGGTGTAATGCTAATATTCCCAGCTCTGGGTCAGAAGGTCCAGGTTCAAGTCACATCTGCTTCAGATATGAGTCATAACATTATCTGAACAGATTCATTAAAAAGTGCAACAGTCGATTTCTGAAGTATCAATGAGATAACTGACTATAATCCTTTGATGATGAATGAGAAATAAATGTTTGTCAGGACGTATAAGAACATCATTCTTCTTCAAACAGTAGCATCCGAGGCTTCAATTCAATATTTCAACCAAATGACATTGTCCACAGTGCAACACTTCCAAACACTGAAATGTGAGCCTAGACTATGGGCTTAAGTCCCTGAACTGAGAGTTGAACCTGCAATGTTCAAGTTCAGGAGAAAGAGTACAACCACTGAGCCAAGGCTGACATCTAAACAGGCAAAATTTAGCTAGAATTCTATTCTCCAATTCCATTGACACAGAAGATGGATGCTTCTAAAATTATTACAACAAATTGTGCATTCTTTGTTAGATTCCTCTTACTTATCCAACTATTGGGTATTCCACAAATGACAGGTTAAAAGAAAATAATCAATTGCAGTAGGTAACTCAGAAGAATCTTATCTTATGCATTAATATTTCAAAAACAACAACACAACCCAAATGTGGGTTGATTCAATGCAGGATAATATTATTAAAAATAAGCAGTAACAAAAACTGGGTAATTTTGAATTTGGTACAAGTAAGTTTTCAAAACCTTAAAGACTCTTCACAATAATTTCCTACTTTAGCAAAATGCTAAATATTAGTATGAGGCTCGCTATGTGTTCCAAAATCCTGTTCTTTTTTCCAGTAGGTATGTGATAGTATACACCAGACAATTCATATTACATGTCTGCACCATGCTCCACGCTCAATGCTAATCAGTTTATATTATATAAATGGCATACTTATTTTTATACAGCTTGATGGTTTTATTGAGATATAGTTTATGAATTGACTGTTATAATAAGCAGGCTATACAGGTAAGTAGCCCACACTGGTGAGCAGATGGTGACAGTATTTATAATTAAAAACTGTATGAATGACATTAAGGAATGAAAATTACAGGTTTATTCTAGTGCGTGTTCTGTGATCAGAACATGAAAATTATAAGGTTCTTTTTATCCTTTGAGAAAACATCCAGGCATAGTTAATGTGCTGTACATATTATATGAGGAATAAAGCCAGCAACAGTAAACAAAAATATGTATTGGGGAAAATACAATGAATTCACCACTTACCTATTATTGTTTAACCTTTATTCAAGAGAATGTGTAAAATGAAAATGTAATTAACAAGTTACTTGTGTTATGAAACATAAGGATGCATGCCTATATCTTATTTAATGTTCTTTGTTTCAAAAGCAAATTTGCATAAAATGGCCAATACTCAATTTTAAATAGACTGTCCCAAAAAGGGAGTATCACCAATTAAAATCACCAGAAAAGATTCTAAGACATAAGGGTCCATTAATCTGTATCTATAAGACAACTAATCAATTAACATGAAGAATTCCAGAATTAGCCTGATTGTAATGAAGTATGAAACGCAGATTAATTTACAAAATTTTCAATGCTTAGTGCACAACTTAATAATTGCTTACAATAGATGTGGCACATATCTCCAGATGTCAGAATGTACATGAATCTGATAAAATGACTGTTGAAAAGCAGAGTGATTTGGTGGTATAAATGAAAGATAATCTTTTGTTCAAAATCTCAGGCCAGATAATTATAGTGCACAGTAGAATTCAACCTCTGCTCATTTTGCTTATTCATCACTAACTTACATTTTCTGTCTTGCAGCACAAAAACAAATTTTGACACAACTAAAAAATGAGGACCTATATCTCCCTGTTGATGAGCATGAGAAATGTGTGACAGTAAATTCTTGGTATATCTGCCAAAATTATCGCCAAAACATTAATGTGGGATTGATTTTTTGGTGTAGCAGTACCTCTGCCAGGGGTATATTTAAAAATCCAATCAAATGCAAGTTGAAGTCATCCAAATTAATTACCTTAATGCTTTGAAAATGATTCACTTGACCTTTGCTATTGAGTCTTGGACTGTTTCTGCAGGCAGTAAGCAGTTGAAACAACTGTAGAAAAACAAGTGAGAAAATCTAATTTTGGATGTGTAAACATACCTTTTCTGCTGGAAAAAATTGTTTAAAACCACAAGCATCTATTTGGATCTAGAAAAATAACATGCTATCTGGACAAAAGTGATACAAAAAATTATTGACAGTGTTGCAAACAAGACACAGATAGCTAACAAAAATTTAAATGTGAAAAGGTTGCCATGGGCAAGATTTCCTTGTACTGGCACTCTTAGCAAGATGTTGGAGAGAGATCACTGTTGCAACAATCTTAAACGCCTGCTGAGGACATGCCGGTGTAGCTCTCCCATGTGAAGGCCACAGAGGGAGAGAAAGAGATTCAGCCGTAAAGCTCAAATGACATAATTCCAGTTAATTGCTAGTAAGGAAATTAAGCACAAAAGCAATTTGGATAGTCACTAACCATTTCAAAATATTAAATGCAGACTTTGGATTAAAAGAATTGTGCATAAATTTATATTTGTATATGACGCCCCTTATAAAGTTGTTCAAAAATTAAATGTATTTCAAACACAATTTTTAAGCCCATTATACTGCAAAGTTAGACAGAATTGCAGTGATGCAAAACTGATGTGAATGACACCAGAACATTGTCACAATTAACAGACACCAACAGGTAGTGAATGTACAACAGAAATGAAGTTTAGTTCAAAGTTGGTTGCAGCAAAGATTATGGCATTCAAGAAAAAAAAGTCAGTAGACTCTGCAATATTGTTCCAAATGTCAAGTAAACTGCATTTCAGAGTCAGTTTGAATGGTGAGATTCTTTGATTTATAGGGGATAGCTTGAAGCAAATAAAGTCATTTGCATAAGCTTGCATATTATGGATAGTGTAAGGCTTTTCAGCCAAATTAACTCTTGTGGCATAATTATTATACTTCACTTGTAAATCATATTGCTTTTCATCAAAGTTATCATTTTTGATTTTATTTGTATTTAATGAATAATTCAAAAAATGATGATTAGTACATAGTTAATTACACAAATACAAAATGTACTTTTTCCTGAATGTATGCTTTTCTCAGGGAGATTGCGAGATTCATGCATCATTCTTAACATCCTCAGCTTGTTCCTCAATGAGTGGTACACTGCTGATCCAGATGTACCCATAGCGATTTTGTTGTGTGGTAAGTTAGCAATGTAAGTGATTTTTTTCTGCTGGATGACAAATCATTCCACTTTTTTTTCTATTTTCCACTTTCCATTTTGCACCACCTATCCTTTTCGTTTTCTTGACTGTTTCAAGGTGAAAGTGACACATGTTGAGGTTGCTGGTTATATTCAATATATTCAATAAATTCCATATATTTAATAAAAAGGGTGTTCAGCCACACATTGACGGAAATTGCAGATGTGCAGTTCATGAGTTTCTACCTTGCTGTAATAATGGTGTCATCCATTTGGGGCCAAATAATTCTAGAAGAGGGAGCAGTTCTCAAACATGGACAGTGAACAATTTTCAGCTGCTTAACCATTACAGGCAGCATGGTTTGGTGTAATCTAATATCCACACACTTTCAAGCTCAATTCATTTGACAGATGCAGGGGAAACATGACTGATTTTGTTCCCCCCTACTCCAACCATGGGTAATAATTCAAAATTTGAAACTCATTGTCACCCTGCCTTAGATTATCGAACTCAGAATTGAATAGTATTGTACCTGTTACAACTTGGATTCAATAAAACCAAGATAAAAATAATCTGTTTGCAGTACCTGATGTGAGTGTATAACAACACTACCCCTTTAACAATATTGAGATTGTGTGACAGACGAGAGATGAATCACTTAAGATCAAGAGAATTTTATAAATAATTATTCTATGCTGTCAAGCCTCACTCATTTTGAGTGAGACTCAGTCATTATTTAAATTTGGAACCTATTTCTAGGCATAACACAGTTTAAAAATATAACTGGCTTTACATTTTGAAACATTGTTTTGCTTTTTCTCAATAAATAAAACTACTGAACAGTACTTTGAGTTGCTGTATCATTAACACATGCGAAATCGCTTAAATATACATATGATATTATTTTATGTAATCCAAACATTGAATTATCCAAGGTTCTTAAATATATCTCTCCTTCTTTGTCAGAATTTACAATAATAAAAGTGCTTTTCAGAACTTGACCAGCATCTTCTGTTGTAATCTATTTGGTCCCGCAACCGTCTCCCTAGCTTTCTCCTACGGGATAAGTTACTCCCTTTTATTTGAATTCATTAGTTCACTGCAATTGATGTTTAATATATCTTAGTTTATTTTATTCCTCATTAAATATACATTATTTGTTTTATACTCCCTACACTATGCATGTCAATAAATCCCTTTCATTTGTTGCTTGGCGAGCTCTTGACCTGTAAGGTGTCACAGAATTTTGCTCTGGGATTGGTTGACCATACTGAGCTTTTGATTCTCCCGTCCTTTTTCTTATGCCTGAAGACATGCATCAGGACATTTATTTCAATGTTACTGAAAAGCTGACTGTTGATTAATTTTTCTCTTACTTTTCTGCCATTTTAAATTTTCACCACGGCAGACTTTTACAATATCACCATGAATAATTTGCATATCGTTAACCCTCCATTTAGGTTTCTTCTTGACTGGCAGCTGCAAAGTAGTAGGGTGACAGAATGAAAGTCTAAAATATATGCTTGACAGTAGATTACTCAAAAATTACCCCATTGTCTCTGCCTCCAAATGGTAGCCTAATCAGAGTGACAAAACGCTAGCAATCTGTTAAATAACTAGATATATTAAAAACTATGTTTTGTGAAACAGCAGCTGCATAAGCAATTGCTCTTTTATGCAATTGGTCTTTCTGGATATTTCAATGCTTAAAACTAACCTGAGACTTCTAGCACTTCTAGAATATTTTCCTGATCATTCATTATTCTGTATACGACCATCTCTTATTAACTTTCCACAGAAGATCTGGAATGTACAATGCTAAAATAGCTCATAGTTTTGACTTTGCTAAATAGAAAGGTGGCGAGACAGATTCCAATGTTGTCTCAGAATCTTCTTCCATGAGTTAATTTCTTTTAAAAATGAACATACAGACAATACATAAAAGTACATTTTTGTGACTTCACACTGACACCAATTTCTAAAGTAACATTCACAAACACCTATTATACAATTGTCAATTCCATTCACTCAACTATGCTTGAAAAGAAATGGAAACGTATATAATTTTCTTGCATTCCATAAAACTACCTAATTTTTGTCTCCAAATAAAGATGCTTTTCAAAGCAGACTTTGTATCATGAAACTCCTTGTTCTCATTCACGTTGGCACACTCCCCAGAGTCTGAAAAAGGATATTCTTCACCATAAATAATAAATAACAGCAGTCCCCTGAGCATCATCTTTCTCATTCCTGCTAACACTGTAAGTCCATTTACATGACTTAATATAATGTGCACCTAATGTAACCCAACTATGGTTAGGAAAGTTGGATTTAGATTACCCAACATTGAAAGGCTACAAAAATATAAATTAACACTTCGAATGCAATTATTCAACATATTCTTGCAAAAGAAATCCTAACAAAAATTGTCCATTATTTACTCTAAATTCTTTTCAAAATCCTATTCCTATAATTCCAAAAATATCTGAATTATTGTCATAATCAGGAATGAGAACAACTAGGACTGCCATTCCCAATACCATTTAAAGGTTTATTTTTTCCAGCATTTTTGCCATTATGCGCACCATTATAGAACTAAAAATGACAGTTAGATGATCTGCTGCAGGTTCTGTACTAGTTCTCATAAAAACCAGGAGGTGAAGGTATTTCTTATCACCTGATATTCCCTTTCTTACCTTGAGAAACTGCTCCACCTTCACTTAGAGCCTGCCATCAATTGGAACCAGAATTGGGAGATAAAAGCTAAGAAAAGCTTGTGTACTTTTTCTCTGGTGGTGAATGTTGATGCAACAGTGCACTGTTTGAACTGCATTTTAAACAATGAATTACAATACAGGTAGAAAATCCTTATCCAAAATTGCAAATGCTGAATACGTCTCGTGAATTTTTTTCTTCATAACAAGGTAGTTTGCCGTGCAAACAGTTAACCCAACTCCATACCCACTCAATCCACGTCACTCAGATGTGACGTGGTGGCATGTTGCAGCACTGACAGGCATCAATTCTGTCTCATCGCTCGTAATACTCACAGGTGTGTCTGCTTTTCAATAAGACATTTTTTTCATTTCACCGTGAAACTGTCACCTATTCCAAAATCCAAAAACCATTTCTGAAATCCAAAAACCAGCTGGCCGCAAGGGTTTTGGATAAAGGATTGTGCACCTCTACTTCCAAAAGCCCCTGTGTTTTTTTTACTTTTTCTTCATGAAGCTCAAAAAGCATTATTGCTCACTCAGACATTTGTTCAATAATTGATATCAAGTTCCATAATGTTTTCTTGTCTTTTGATTTATTATAATGAGTTATATCAATTTTCTTTATTCTTCAGCTTATAATTATGTTTTCATACAGCAAGACCTTATCAAGTGACTCTCTTTAGAACTGTGCTGTGTTCACCTCACTCCTTTGTGCTACCATTGCAACATTGACTGCTCCAATCTTAATGTTCCTCCCTAATAATTCCACTCATTCCAGTCCTAAAATATTTTGCAGATAATCCTTTGGCATCAGCTTTCCTCCTGAACCTTGTTATGGTCAGTCTGTGCTAATTGCTCCTAACATGAGGTTTTGTGCGACCAGTTCTTCACTAGTTCTTCTATTACCCTAGAACACTTTGCTACCTGGACTTTGCTGATTTCTCTTGTTCTGTGAAATCTCAGCAATGAATATATGTAGACTTATCACTGTGTTCTCATTACTATATTACTATTGGAGAAATAGCAGTTACCATGGTCCAATAGCAAAAAAAACCTAATATTGGAGGGAAATCGTAATCCCATTAACAGTTGATAACAGGATAGGAACAGTCAAGATGGAATCAACTGTCATAATATTAATTTATCAAAGTATTTCTTTAAAACCAGCTGATTCTCAAAAAAAATTTCAAAGATTTCTGATATGAATTTGAGATAGCTTCATGAAGGTCAGTATCCCATCATCAAGTTACCCATTATTTACAAGTGCATAGTGCACGACACTGACCCAGCTAGCTCAGAGCTGGCTCCTCAAGTGAGCAGAACCCCTGACACTGCTGTTTATATCTGTCAGCCAGGGCTCCCTGATTGGACCGGGTAAACAGCCCCAATCACAGATCTCACATCCTATGAGATTTAAATGGCTGATCTAGTTCCAATCACTCCAGAATTAAACTTTATATATGAAGAAGGTTAAAGGAATATTTAATGGAGGTATTCTAAAAGTAGTAAACAAAAAGAAACTAAGGAAGTTTGATAACCAAGGGGGTAATGAGGAGTTGAGATAATCTGCTGAATAGAGTGATGACTGTAATTCTCATGAGAGTAAGGACGCATTGGTAAGTAATGGTTCAGTAGTAAAGATAACAGACTGCCTCTTGATTCCACCTTTTCTTTTTGCAATTAACCTAACGTGTGCAAAACCAATGCAAAAGATACAGCATTTACATGTAAATTATATTCAGCACAAAGCAAGTTTCCATAACCAATTTTTTTCTAGTTTAAGGATCATGTTGCCCTCTCCACAAAACTCTGTTTGAACAAATTGTGAATTAGATCCAAGCCAATGAGAGCAAAACCAAGGCACTTTTTTTTAATGGTTAGAGTTTATTACTTATCTTGTATCACACAGCAACATGGGGCTCTTTGGTAGTTTCCCTAACTCTTGCCCAGAAGGTTCTATTTCAAATCCCGTATGTGTCAGGGATAGGTCTGAACAGGTTGGTGAAAACATACCTCTCACACAGCAGTCCTACCTTTTTTTAAAAATACATATTTTCAAATCAATCTGTTCAATGGTGTTATTACACACCTCTGAAACTGACTGGATCTGCACCCAGGCCTCCTGGTCCAGAAACAGTCTATGCTAAAATTCTTTTGTTTTGAGGTGGCCCTCTTGTGACACAGTAGTAATGTTCCTTCCCTTGGATCAGACAGACCCAACTTCAAGTCCTATTTACTCCAGAGGTGTGTAATAACATCTCTGAACAGATTCATTAGAAAAATAGGTTAAATACAAAAATAGTCTTATTATACTTAACCAGTCAATTAAGTACTCAAATAAAACCAATTACCTGCTTATCTACTTGCCACATTAAGAGATTCCCCTCTCCTTTTTAATTTTTTTTCAAACCATATAAACAATCTTTGAACAACACTAAAGAAATTAAGTAAATTATTTGCTGTCACATTCTTATAATCTGATCAGTACGTTTTTTTGTGTTTCATATAGTACAGTCAAACTTCCATAATCACATTTCTTTCTTTCTACAAAAAAGAAAACATTCTTAATCAGAAATCTTAGCGATTATAGTTCTTTTTTCATGATCTCACAACTCCTCATATCATGAAGCATCCATCCCTGAGAATCTTCAAATAAATCTTGGACCAAAGTACCTTTTAAATGAGTGATGTGTGTCCATCCACTTTATTTTGGGGATGTTTCTTTCAAACATTTCCTTTATGCTAACAAAGTCAACCCTCAACATTTTCATGGCAACACAATTTTTGGAATGTACATTGTTATACAAAATATATTTTCTGGGGGTAAACTTTTCTCAGATTGCCTCTTGTAATGTTTTAATTTAGAATATTGGACCAATGCACTCCAAACCTATAGCTTCTCCTAGCTGCAACATTTCAGCAGTAAAGGTACTTTGAAGTACACCTTTTCTTATATTTTTGGCTTTCCAAGCCAATGACCATTGTTTATTATGCTTTCCTTCCAAGAATGTTACAAAACTTTGAATACTCAGCTGGAAGATAGAAGCATCACTGAAAAGGATTAGCCTGATACTGCCTGGATCACCCAAGACTGAAAAGTTGTATGTATATTTTTTGAATTTCATGTTTTAAAACTTCACTTTCAATTCTGAATGCACAATAGGTTTAATTGTACAAACAAGCTTTTAAATTAATCTTTTTCTCTTCTGGAAGCAAAATTATCTCTTTTTGTGAGAGTCTGGCTTGAGTAATCAGAACGAAATGAATAATTTCTGAGTAAGATTGTTGATCCAAACATAATCCTGATTTATTCTTATGGTTTGACCATGCATATTCATTGGCCTTAAAACCTGATTTTTAATCTTAAATCATAGAACATAGAACATAGAACAATACAGCACAAAACAGGCCCTCCGGCCCACGATGTTGTGCCGAACATTTGGCCTAGCTTAAGCACCTATCCATGTACCTATCCAATTGCCACTTAAAGGCCACCAATGATTCTGACACTGCCACTCCCACAGGCAGCACATTCTATGCCCCCATCACTCTCTGGGTAAAGAACCTACCCCTGACATCCCCCCATACCTTCCACCCTTCACCTTAAATTTATGTCCCCTTATGCAATCATCTTTTTCTTGCCTTTATCATATGACTTAAATTCTGAAAGACCTCCTCATGGAAAATCAGCAATGTGCATCATAAAGATGTCTGCCAGTTTCCCATTATAATACCAGCAGAACCTTGTACAGTTCGCTTTAAGTTGAACTCAATATTTTTCAAGAAGACAGACTTCACTGAGAAATATCATTTCCGTAGCATTCAACTTGAAAACACATTTCTTTAATTTTTAACACTTCCTTTCTCTATCACCTTAGTTTCAAAAGCATTTATTTTGTAACCTTTGCACTTTGCAGCAAAGCAACTTTTAAATCAATTGACTTATATTCCCAGGAGTATGTTGCTAAAAGAGCTAAGAAGATCTTCAAAATCACTTTTTTCTGAAGGAGTGGAATCCACTCTGGCATCTGGATCATCATGTTTGCCTCTGAAACCCTGAACCCCTACTCTGGCTATTACCTTTAATGTTTCACAAATAACACAGTTTCTGTGCATATTCATCTGTACAATAAGATAGGATGACCCCATCTGGTAACTCAAAATATACATGAACTTCTTCCCAACTGTCCAACTCTTTTTGTTTAGCAAGTTAACTTCCCATTTGTTTGTAATCAATTAAAACCTCTTTATCATAACAGCTTCTACTTTTTGTGATATTTCCAGCGTATTCCATAAAGTTATTTTTTATTAAGAATTGACTTAGTGTCAACTTTGAGGAGTTGTGTGAAGGGTTTCACTGCATGAGCTACAGTACGTTATCTCAGCCTATTCTCTGCTGCTCACTTCATCATGTATGCACCACATCTCTATGGCTTCGATTACTCACTATCTCACACTCACCAGCAAAAGAAGTTCTTGCCACTACTGGGACCTAGCTAGAAAGGAATGTTGACATGCCGCTTTGCTGAGAGGGTCCTGGCATTCCTGATGTACAAGTTGATAGAAAGGAACACCACCCTCTTTCTTTTGAGCCATCAGAGCAGATCAATGCATTAGAGCCTGCCAGCCTTCTTCAAAGTTTCAGGTCACTGCAGTGTCCCAAGTTTGACAAAATGCCCAGAAAGGAAGGGAGGTAGAAAACAATACTACAGGCCAGTTAGCTTGATGTCTGGCATCGGAAAGATGTTAGAATTGATCACTAAAAAGATATGTCTGCACACTTAGAAAAGCCGAAGGTCATCAGAATGAGTTGGCATGGGTTTTACCCAAAGGAAATCATGTTCAACCAATTTAGTGGAGCTCTTTGAAGGAGAGCTGGATGTGTTGTGGATAAAGTGGAACCTGGAGATGTACGATTTGGGAATGCTGGCCAGAATGGAGGTTCAGACAAGAAAGCAGCAAACTGCCAAATTCCCACTTCTTAATTTTTGTCCTTGCCTACTCTTCCTTCTATCTCACTCTGGATTACAAATACAAGTCCTCCCCCTATAATAGTCAGTTCCTTTCACAAATTTGCAATCTTTACAAAATCCATATTCACATCCAGGTCTACTTTTGAAATCTGTACTGCATTTTATGGCCTTCGATATTTTTATCTCATTTTGTCAATCCATGGATCTTACCTCCTGTTCCTCGTTTGCACATTGAGCCAATCTCTGTATTTGCTAGTACTGTTTCATGCTCTCCCTGTAATTGTGGCTTCCCCCATTCACTGATGCTTCTGTTAATTTGTTGCCAACATTTAGTGTCATTCCCTGGGGGAATAATAACCACAAACAATATTTACCCATACCGAGTCAGCCCTTCATCTGCCAGAGTATACTCCTCCTAACTGCCCAATGTATTTATATGCAAAGTGCATGGTGCCTCATCACTTTCAATGACTTGTTCAGATACTGTAAGTATGTAATCAGTGCCAATTAACCTCAATGAATGCATCCTAACAGTTCAATTGTCATGCTGTAAAATTCATGTTTTTTCCATCACTACACATAACCTCACTCAGAACTTTCCACTCTTTCTTCCCTTCTCCTTCATAGTGCCTAGACTAAAATGTATTTCTGATGGTCTTAGATGATGTTGTCAGACTCCTAAAACCTCAGCATAAATGAATACCCTTCTCCCTGCAGGCAGGACATTCAAGGAACAAACTGAAATCCCTTCCCAGCTGAGGGTGATCACTCATTATTAAAGTACGTTTTGGATTTCTCCCAAAAACCAATCGATTTAGACTGCTGCTTCAATCATTTAACAGAAAGTTCTTCATGTTGTTTGCTCAAGCCAGAGCAGATATTAACTTACTAAGATTTTCTGAAGCATCTCATCTATTGCCATATAATTTCTTTCACATAATTCATTTCTGCCATTTGAATTTGAATATTTTCACACAAACCCTCAAATTTACTGAATAATCATAGAAATGTTCCATCACAGAATTCCTACAGTTTGGAAGCAGGTCAATTGGCCCACTAAGCCCACACCGACCCTCCGATAAGCATCCCACCCAAACCCACCTCTCTTCTGTATCCCTGTGAGTCTGCATTTTTCAAGGCTAATCCACCTAGCCTGCACACCCTTGGAAGCTATGGGTAATTTAGTATGGCCAATCCACCTATCCAGCAAATCATTGGACTATGGGAGAAAACTGGAGAACTTGGAGAAAACCCACCTAGACATGGGAGAATATGCAAACTCCACACCGATAGTCACCCAAGGCTGGAATTAAACCCAGGTCCCTGCACTGTGAGGCAGCAGTGCTAACAACTGCGACACCATTTTGATCTTTGTGTCTGTACAGCCAAAAACATGCTAGACATCCATTCTCATTTCATCCTCCAGCACCTACTCCATAATCTACAGGTCACGTCACTCCAGTTGCAAATCCATGTTACTTTTAAAACAAGTTGAAGATTACCAGAAAAGTAAGCAGTGAATTTCAGATGCACACCACTCTCTGGGTGAAAAGATTTATTCGTACGTTGCTCCTAATCCTTCGATTAATCACCTAAATCTGTACCTTCTAGTAATTGATCTTGCCACTAGGTAAAACTATACCTTCCTATCTACTCTTATTCAGTCCTTCATAATTTTATACACTTCAATTAAGTAACCCTCAACTTCCTTTGTTCTGAGGAAAATAGCTTTTGTTGGTTTATTAAATATTTGATCTGAAAAACTCAAAATCAGATCACAGCAGGTTGGGGTGTGTGTTAGGGGATCAGGTGCAAGTGGGGCAAGAGGGAGCATATTAGCAGCAGGAAGTAAGTGTTAGGGACAGAATGGGTTGGTCGGGTCAAATCTGGGAATGGAGTGGGGAAAGGGGCCTGGTCTGATGGGATGAAAGAAGGTTGGGTCCTGGGGGTGTTTTGGACGAGAATCTAGAAATGTAAGTATCTGGGGAGGTGTAGTTAGTAATGTGTGAGTTAAATATGGAGTCAGTTAAATAGTGACTTAGGAATTAGACCATGTATTTCATAGTCTGACTTTTCTTGATTAACTATCTGCTTAATTTTACTGTAACCCTTCAAATTCTCAAGTTGAAATGGAAACTTTCTGAGGGTTCCAGGACTAGGAGAATTTCCTTGAGGAATAGTTAATTTCCTATTCAAATTCCCATCTATGTTGGAATAATGACAGTCTGGCCATTGGAAAATCCAGGTCATTGCTTCTAATATTTCCTATTCGTCCTCTATAACAAGAATGTCTGCATCACCCTTCTCCTTTGTGAATGGAGATGAAGTTCTCATGAAGAAACCCTGCCCATATCTTCTGCATCCACACACAAGTTACCTTGCACAAATTTACACTTGGCTCAGTAATCCTCTTACTCTTAATGTACTGACAAAACTCCTTTAGGTTTTTATTGAATCATCTGCTGGTATTTTTTTCATACCAATGCTTTCCTTTCCTAATTACCTTTTCATTTTACCCCTGTACTTTCTAGACTCCTCTATACTTTCGACAGAATTAAGAATTTTTGTGATTGTCATAAGCTTTCTTTCATATTAGCTTGTATGCTCTGGACATCTTAGAGCATCAGGATTTGGCAAACCATCCATGATTGCCAAATAGCAATTTGGCCAGTGCTCCTAGTCCTGTCAATATTCAATTTTCCATTGCTTTGTCCTCTATTGCTCTCCTCTCCTTTCTATACACTATTATAGACTGACTAAATCAAAAATGTCATGTCTGTGAAGTGCAAAGTAAGAATTGCTTTTCCACTTAATCCTATCCCTTCAAGTCTATTGTTACAACTTCGTTAAAAGTCTAATTGGAGTCAGTATTGGCCGTGATGGTACCTTCTTATATTTTTTAGTATCATTTTGTAGCTGATCTGTTCTTCACCCCATATCCTTTATCAGGGTTTTTAACCCTTGGGACAATGGATAGTGAAACTATTGATGTAGTTTCAAAGATAATTAGCCTTTTTTTTATCTTTTAAACACCTACGTCCTGATTCCAATAAGACCTGAACCAGGCTGGGACCAGATTTCAGTGAAAAGGATAAATAGGGTAGTTTAAAAAGCCATTAAACTAATAAATGGACGAGTGTGAGAGCTCAGTCAGAAACAATAGTAAAATGATAATCTAAGTGTAAAAGAAAGGAAAGATCTGAGTTCAGGTCATAAACATTGAAATACACCTTCCAGATGAAGGGTATAATGAAGGGTATACTAAAATAAATGAAGTAGTTACAGCAAGAGATAAATAAGAAATGTGTTAAGTTAAATGATGTGGGAAAGACAGCATCAGGCCAAAATGACTGGCTGGGGCATCTTGGTCTGAGAAGAATTTTACATCCTAACACCTAGGGAATAAGAAACTAATTGAGTGAACTAGAAGCTCAAATGCAACTTACAGAGCATGACCGATTCTGAAAAATGGCTGCCGTCTGGTCTGGATTATTCCAGGTTCTAAAAAAGTCCATGGAAAGGATAGGGACACAGGAAGGGGAGAGGGTCTAGCCCTATTGATCAAAGATACTATTAAAAATAAGAGATAATATATAGGTAAAGGAAGTAATCAGTAGAGAATCCATGGTTAGAATGAAGGAATAAGAGAGCACTTAAAACTGCACATAATACGAGTTGTAACCAGGCTGCTAGATGACAGCATTAAAATGATAAAATGCAAACATTCAGGGATTTCAGATTGAAAGATTTGTAGCAAAGCAATGTATTTAGATAGCGGACTGTAATTTTCATGTTGATTGAGAAGTGCAAATAACTAAGTCAGAAAGATAACTTTTTTTTAAGTGCAATCAAGGTAGTTTTCTGCAGTCATATGTTCTAGAAACAACAAAAGGGTAACTCATACAAAGTTAGTATTGAGTAATGAGCTCAACTAAGAGTTTAAGAGTGATGGAATATTTCTCTGTTTAATTATACATTTAAATTGATTTTTAGATTTGTGAAGGGGAAACATACCACATTTACTGAGATTCTACAGTTTGTGAGACTAACTTAAACAAGATGAGACGGGTCTGACAGTAGCAAATTGGTCTGAGCAATATTAGACACTAAAAAAATGAATTTAGCTTAATCCACAACCAATTTATAACCAAAGCACAAAGAATTTCTCATATCAAATAAAAAGACCATGGTTGCAACAAGTGGTTAGAAGGGAAATAAAACTAAATGAATAAGTTTATGGAAGTGATCCAACAAAAAGGCATTTGATAAGGTTCTCCATGGTAGGTTCATTCATAAAGTCAGGAGATTTGGCTCTCTGGATTCAGAATTTGTTGGCTGACAGAAGGTAGAGTGTGGTTGTAGCTGGAAAGTATTCTGTCTGGAGGTCAGTGTTGAGTGGAGTCCCATAGGGCTCTGTTCTTGGGCCTCTGCTCTTTGTCGTTTTTATAAATGACTTGGATGAGGAGGTTGAGGGGTGGCATAGTAAATTTGCAGATGACACAAAGGTTGGAGGTGTCATCAATAGTACAGAGGGCTATTGCAGGCTGCAGCATGACATAGACAGAGTGCAGAGTTGGGCTGAGAAATGGCAGATGGAATTCAACCTGGATAAATGCGGAGTGATGCAGTTTGGAAGGTCAAACTCAAATGCTGAATATAGGATTAAAGACAGCATTCTTGGCGGTGTGGAAGAACAGAGGGATCTGGGTGTGCAAGTACATAGATCCCTCAAAGTTGCCACCCAAATGGATAGGGTTGTTAAGAAAGCATATGGTGTTTTAAAAGGGTGATTGAGTTTAAGAACCGCGAGGTTTTGCTGCAGCTCTACAAGTCCCCAGTGAGATCACACTTGGAATATTGTGTCCAGTTCTGGTCGCCCTACTATAGGAAAGATACAGAGGCTTTGGAGAGGGTGCAAAGAAGGTTTATCAGGATGCTGCCTGGACTGGAGGACTTGCCTTATGAAGAGAGGTTGAATAAACTCAGACTTTTCTCCCTGGAGAGAAGGAGGAAGAGAGGAGACCTAATCGAGGTATTCAGGATAATGAGAGGAATAGATAGGGTCAATAGCCAGATACATTTTCCCAGTGCAGGATTGACTGGTATGAGGAGTCATAGTTTTAAGACATTAGGAGAAAGATATCGAGGGGATGTCAGAGGAAGGTCCTTTGTGCAGAGAGTTGTGAATGCATGGAATGCATTGCCAGCAGTGGTGGTGGAAGCAGAGTCACTGGGGACATTTAAGCGACTGCTGGCCATGCACATGGATAGCAGCAAGTTGAAGAATGTATAGATTAAGTTATCATATTTTACATTAGGATTAAATCTCAGCACAATATTGTGGGCTAAAGGGCCTGTCCTATGCTGTACCTTTCTATGTTCTATGTTCTAAATAGGCTGAACACTCATACTAGGTTTTTCATACTCAGAGGATACAATTTCTAATCAGAGCCCATATGCTCTGACTGAGGCATTCAATACATAAACTTCCTAATTTCTAACATTTCTGCATACACCTCCACTTAGGCTCTTTGTTACACATGCAGCCAGCCAATCAGCACGCAAAGATACCATGGGTTCCAGCTAGATTCACCTGTTAATGGCAGTCTGTCCCTCTTAAAGGTAAAAGCCATTGAATCAATAAAGCTTGCTGCTCAAGTGGAGAGAATGGAGGTGGAGAACCAGGGCAGAGAAAGAAGGTTTCATGGTGCATAGGTGCAACACTGGAAGCACTTGTCTTACAGGGGAACAGGAAGTACGATGTTGTCTTTGCCAAGGGAAATCAAGACCATTAAGAATGCCCTCTGATGGCACTTGGAGCAGATAGCTAGGGCAGCCAACTCACAGTGTCTGGAACCAGGGCTCTGACAGCAGTACCATAAGATGTTTGTTGATCTCATTGAGGTGGTTAAGGTTAACAAATGCATTTTCATGTCAATGCATCTCACCCCACTACCAACTTCTTATACTGTTCAATGTATCACATCTCCATCACTCAATCAGGCAACAATGCCTCACACTCAGGACTCAGTCTTTTGGCCATGCCTGTGGTGCTACAGAATTACCTTTCACAGACACTGAATTTGCATCAAGAAACTGGCTATTGGCCCACCAGGTCCATATGAATACAATAATAATTTATGAACTTGGAGCAAGAAGGCCATATGGCCTTGAGGATGCTTTTCTACTCACTGAGGACAGGGCTGACCTGATCATGGCCTAAATAGCACTTCTCTGCCTGTGTTTCATCACCCAACTCACCCTTCTGCTTAAGATGGTGACAGAGTGAGACATTCCAGCAAGAGATCCTCTGTTTGCCAGCTCCTTGACTTGTCTCTTTCTTTTCTTTCCTCTTTGCTACACTTTTTCTTCACCACTACTACCATGTCTCAACTTTTGACTTCCTAAAATACCCTAAGTGGAGGGAATGAAGAATGAAATCCGAGATGGCACAGGAGATGGGTCATGACCGGAGTGGGAGCAGAGTGAGCATGGGTCAAGTCCTGGAAGTGAGTTGCAACCGGAGCCTGGACCAGAAGTGAAGCGAGCATGGACCGGCCACAGAGACGAGTCTGGGACAGACACCAGCACATGGAGGCAGCAAGGCTTCATGTTCTCAAGCTCAGTGAAAAAGGAGAAGAACGTGAGTACTTTAAAGATACTTTTTACTCTCATTCTGGACTTTTTAAACTCTGCATTCCCATGTTAGTCTTTTATTTACTATTTCAATTCTGTAACAATACTTAAAGAGCCTGTACCTAAGTACCTTGTACCTCAGATGGCATCGAGAGACACCATTACAAATTTTTCACTGCACTCATTCATGTGCACATGACAATAAAGACTATTTTATTCCATAGTTCAAGAATCCATTTATTTTGGCCTTGAGTGTATTTAATAGTTTAGTCTCCACACCTCCCTAATGAACTTCTCCATTTCACCCCATCAATATATCCTTCTGTTGTTTCTCCCTTATGTGCTTACCTCACTTCCCATTGGCAGCATCTGTACTATTCAGTTATGCCTTATAGTAGCAAGCTCAAACCATAGTGATAATGGATCAGAACTCAAAAAATATTTAGATATATTTTGCTTTTAATTTCAAAATGTATCTTCCAATCACAATGATACTTTTACCACTGTTTGGGTAAAGTTTCTCATGAAATCCTTATTTGATTTATTTTTGATCATCTTACAGTTATGATGCCTCATTCTGGTCTTGTGCCCAATGGAAACATTTATATTTCAATGCAGGTTTCTATCTATCTAAGTTTCTATGTGCTCTGGGTGGGAAGCTCAATGTTCATCACTATGGATGGCACAGTAGTTCCTCAGCATTAAGCAAACTGGCTGAGTGCTCCAGTAGAGTAGTGCTGGAAAAGCACAGCAGGTCAGGCAGCATCCAAGGAGCAGGAAAATTGACATTTCAAAACGCCGATTTTCCTGCTCCTTGGATGCTGCCTGACCTGCTGTGCTTTTCCAGTACCACTCTAACCTTGACTCCAATCTCCAGCATCTGCAGTACCCACTTCTGCCTGAGTCCTGCAGTAGTCAGCTGTTAAACTGGATCTATGGCAGGTGATGAGAGCATTAAGCAGAGGGAAAAACCTCCTTATCTTAGTCCTCACTAACCTACCCATTGCAGATGCATCTGACTATGTTAAGAGTGACCATGGCACAGTCATTATTGGACAAAGTATATCTTCAGATTAAGGATACATTCCATTGTGCTGTGTGGCACTACAAAATAGGATAGATTTCAAACAGATCTTACAAATCAAAACTGGACACTTTTCAGATACTAAGGCTATCAGAAGCACCAAAATTGTATTTAATTACAATCTCTCATCTCACGGCCTAACATTTCCATCAGTCTGGTTAAATGAAGAGTGCAATGGGACATGCCAGGTGTAGCAGCAGGCTTACCTAAAAATTAGCTGTCAATGTGGTGCAGATACAACATTGGACTACTTACATGCCAAACAGTTTAAGCAGCTAGTGATTGGCAGGGCCAAATGATTCCACAACCAGTGAATGTAACTGACACCCTGGTCTGACATTGTGAGGGAGAATTATGGGCATTCAATCTGCTCAGTTCATCTGCATACTGGTGTCTGTAGTGTCAGAATGTTATAAAATGCAATCTATTAATCTTTTATTGAAATGTAACAAGAGATTTGAACACACAGAAGGTCCAAAGGTCATGAAGCGAGGTTTCTTTATTCCACTGACATCAGCTCAATGCAAACAGAAAGGGAAATCAAGGATAAATAAGAAACTATTAATAGTATGTGCATGGAACAAAGCTTACATTGGACTGAGGAAATCTTTGTCTATCAGATCCCCTTTATCATCCATGCACCTTTCACCAATAGCACACTTTCTTTCCAGTGACACTGGGCCAACTGTTTTAACTGCTCTCCCTCACTGTCACCATCTACTGGTGGAGGTCCCGCTGAACTGCTCAGTTCCCTCGCTCAGTGCCCTCTATCACTGTCATCAGCAACTGCTCAAGGCCCTATTTACTCACTCACATGCCTTGGGCTCTGGTTTGAGCAGAACTAATTAACTATTAACTGAAATACTTTAAAATGGCCACAGAAGTCAGCTGCACTGAAAATTAAACAGTTTAACCAGAATTTACAAACGAATATCTAAATAACATGGCTGAAAAACATACCACACCCCGGAAAGGCTATTCAGGTGTAGTTATCTGAACACTGAAGTTCATTCTCTGAAATGCATATATTGACAGCCTCAATGTCCCTGGTGATAAAACTTCTCAAATGCAGGTATGGCTAGAACAAAGACCATCCTCTGTATGCAAAGTGTAGGGTTAAGCCACCCCATACCCCTATCTATGTCAAATGACATCTGACATTGGAACTCTTTTAAAAATGGATGGCTCCCATTGTGCCCACCAGCCAGAGTACAGTGAAAACACCTCCTTCAAGAAGCCATGATTATAAGCTTATAATTTGACTTTGGAAAGTGGAGACATCAAAAAGAAGGGCTCCTCGTAGAACATATAACATCTCCCTCACTTTACATTTCTCAAACTGAGACGTTGTCTCCATTACAATTTGGAACACATCTGAAATGGAAAATTAAAAAATAAAGGAACTTATCACCCACTCTGGTAAAAGGACTAATTACACTTTATAAAGAGCAGCTACTGAAGCCCAACTTTCAGAGCTCCAAGAACATTATCAAAATCGTTCAACACTATTATCCCCTTGAAACTGATGACTAAATTTAGTGATCTCAGACTAAGCCTCACTTTCTGCAACTGAAACCTCAGTTTCCTGACCCACAGGCCATAATCAGTGAAGACTGAGGACAATATTTCATCCTCACTAACACTCAGCACTGGAGCCCCCCAGGAGTGTGTACTCAGCCCCCTACTGTACTCTCTGTATACTTATGACTCTGTCGCCAATATCAGACTAATGCCATAGATGATCAAATCCCAGATGGTGATGAAATGGAATACAGATGGGAGGTGGACGACCTGGAAAAATTGTGTACTGAGAACAACCTAGCTCTCAATGCTGGCAAAACCAAGGAACTTATTATTGACTTTCAGCGGGATGTTACTCATGCCCCCCTACACATTAACAACACAAAGGTGGAATGAATGGAGAGTGATCATCCACAACAAGCTTTCTTGGACTCTTCATGTGAACGCACTGGTTACAAAGGCTCAATAACACCTCTTCTTCCTCAGGCAGCTGAGGAAATTTAGCATGACAGCAAATACCCTTTTCAACTTTTATAGGTGCGCCATCGAGAGCATTCTGTCTGGATGTATCTCTACCTGATATGGCAAATGTACCATTCAAGATCAGAGACGGTTACAGAGAGTGGTAAACTTGGCCTGGACAATCACAAAGGTCAACCCCCCACATATAGAATCCATCTACCAGGCCCGCTGTCAAGGAAAGGCCACCAGCATTCTCAAAGATCTATCCCACCTTGGCAATGTTTTTCTACAACCTCTATCATTGGGGAGAAGGTACAGAAGCCTGAATACAAGTACAGTCGGTTTCAAAACATTTTCTACCCTACTGTTGTTAGAATACTGAATGGACTCACAAACCTTTATCATTTGCCTCTACCTGTATTTTTGTTTTGCCGCTGTTTACCTATTATTTACTTATCTATGTTATTTAACTCTGTGATCTGCCTGTGTTGCTTGCTAGACAAAGCTTTTCACTGTGCCTTGGTACACGTGACAACAAATTCAGTTCAATAAACATTCTATGGAAAGAACAAAGTATTGAGCATATATAAAGCTCTTTCACATCTCATCTATCCCATCCATCACTTAGGCTACCCATCACACAATCTCTCATTTTATGTATGTACTGCAAACTAAAAAAAAATCTTCACTGTCCAGAAGACGACCAATTCTTGACAAAGGTGAACTCAGGACGCAATGAGCAACCATGTACAAATTCTGTAACTATTGGCAGACTGAATAGTATGTTTTAATTCAGAAAGCTCATGCGAGGTCTATATTATAATTAATTCTGGAAGCATAATGTATTTTATACTCCAGTGACATAGGTGTGATTTTCATCTCTGGGATTTCAGAGGTGAATGCATGTTTTTAAAAATATTCACTTCACCTACTTGTGACCATGCTGCCAACATGATTGTCTGATGCTTTTGGAGGTTTCAGGCTCCTTTGTTATAGAACTGCTTATCCCTGAACTTACCAGAAGCATCCCCATGGGACATCCCCTGGCAGTTTCTGAAATGTGTTTTTTTTATTCAGCTTAATTTGACTAATTGGTACAAATTGTTTGGATTTTACAACGCATTTTAAGTTAATTGGTTGAAAGTATGAGTTACTTTAATGTTATTTTTGAAAAACCAGTATGGTTTTGTCCACGATTAGCTTTACTGCATGAAAACATGTGCCTAAAAGTCAGTCATGTACTGGATTTAGCAATTTAAAACCATTTTAAATTTTATAAACTTTTCAGATTTAGAAAAAAATTATATAAGAGGTAGTTTTTCTACTTCAGCACATAGGAATACTCCACACTCTGAAATTGCAATACCTAAATCCAAAGATACTCTATCCATGCAGCTTAGTGCAAAAATGACTGTTTTCACAATGTGCCTTAACACTGAACAATCCAACTTCGTAGCCAGCTACACAGCAAGATTTAAGATATACACTTAACTACTCAGCTTAACAATAGAAGTTCTTCTGTCTTACAAGTGACTTTTAGTATGAAGCCATTGAGACTTTTAATTTAAAAAAAAATTAAAAGCAAATATTAAAACTTACACTGAGATTACCTTTCACCTATGTCCATTCTACCTTTGGACTTGGTCAAAGTTAAAACTTTATTTCCAGTCTGTTCTATAAATTCAGTAGATGGCTTTACAATCCATTTACTGGCTGGAATTCTCCAATCGGTGATTGTAAACTGGTAAACTAGAACTTCGATCACTTCTCCTCTGCAAGTTCTGATGGTTCCCTAAACCCCACTTAATAAAATTCAAATATTTTATCCTTAGTTTAAAATCTCTCTTTGGCCTTGGCTCAGATTTTCAAATTATCCTACAGAGTTCTTCCTGCTTTACATCCTCACATGTACCATTTATTCCTTTCTTGTTCCTCGCTTCCTTTGCTCTACCATTTTCTTCTTCAACTACTGCATTCCATCCCCCTGTTAAACAGTCCACCTTTCTGCTTTTCCCTTTGCAATCCCCTACAAAACAATCACTTCAAAACTCCTCACATCAACTGTGGCTTGAATTCCTCGGTTTATTGGACAGAATATTTTCAGACCTGGGAGCAATGGCAAGTCACTGACAAGTCAGTTGGGAAATAGGATGAGATCAGTAAAAATGGGATTCACAACGTTGAGAAAAAAATTCTGCAACCATGAGTTGCAGAAAGGTGAGAGAGAATTTCACGAGTGAGCAACGAGTGGCCTGTCTGTCTCCATTTGTATGCCTTAATGTTACTATTAATTTAGCTTGCTTCAGTAGAATGCAGTTTGCTATTCTCTCACTCACTGGGGAAGAAGCCAGAAGGCAACGTGAAAATCAGAGTGGATACCTGGCAGAGTGAGTAGTGCCTGTCCATATTCCCTGCCCATGGAGATTGACATTGGAAATGTACCCATCAACACTGCACCAAATGGCACATCTCTGGCCCAATTACAATACAGTTCGGTACCCCAATGTGCACTTTGGAGTGCACCAGCACCTTTCATTGTAATGCAGTTGTGGGGTCATGTTGTGCAGAAGGATAGGCACCCATCTTATGAACTGAACCAGTGTGAACCTGGCTTCGACTTGCACTCCCAACGTTCATTCACTTCATGCCTACTTGGATGCTCACAGCATATTTCCCTTGAGCTGCCTTTATGTATTTTGCATCACCACTCCACCTTTCCCCCCCCCCCCCCCACCCCCCCCCCCCCACCCTTGCACAGTAAACCCACTGCATTTGCTTCAACGAAATAGCCACAAAATCTAAGGGGAGGAGTCTTCTGTCAGACCAAGGGAGACAACTGTCAGTTGAGAGTTTTCAGCACAGTAAGTCGGAGCAGTGTCCAACACGAGCCTAGGTGCTTGAGCATGGTCAGGCAGCCATTTTGTTAAGTCAGGGTAAATGGGTCTGCGTCGCTGCAGTCCAGAGAAAATTCCACAGTGGGTCCTGCAGGTTCAGTGTAACCAGTTCCAGGGAGTTGTGGAAGTCAGAAGCTGCACAGATATCAGCCAGGGGTCTGCTCACCCATCAGTTAGGGCTGTCCATTGACATCAGTCGGAGTGGGAATGGTCAGTTGTTGGGGTCAGGATAATGAAATCAAAGAAGGTTTTCAGGGGCCACTGTTATGGAAGGGAAATTAGGAAGTGAATCTTAAGGCTTGGAGACAGCATTCTGGGATGTAGTGGGGACAAAAACTTTGAAGGGAGATGTTTCATTATATAAAGGGGAGATAATGCTTTCAAGGACATGGGTTACTGTGGCAATGTAGCCATCAAAGGTCACTACCAGTCTGATCTCAAGCTGGGGTGTGGGGTGGAGTGGGGTGGTGGTGGAGGTCCAATATAATGGTTGGCATGGCCAATATTTAGGGCCAAAGCTCAGGGCATAATTTTGAAAGATGATGTTGTAATGGGAACATGTGGGAACATATGGAAGCTCTGTACTGCTGATAATGGCCTGCATTACCTTCCATCTTCATGTGAATTGTAAATGTGCAATGAAAATGGAACATAGTTATACATAGGCAATGCATTTCTTTTCTGTCAGAGCATGTTGGGCTGCAACTGTGAGAGATGTGAGGACCTTCAAGGGACATTTGCATTAATTAGATCATGTCTCTTCATCTTTTTTCCCAGTGACAAAATCAGTGCTGCGGCCCAGGCTGAAGACTTTGCCAATACTGCTGTCCTTCCCCAGGTACACATGCCACATTGAGAGCTTCTGATGATGTTGTGAATAAAAAACACTGTGCTTGATTCTGTCAATCTACAAGCATCTGGGATCCTTGGCACCACATCTTAGAAGTCTGTATCCTGGCAGCTGCCATGATGCCTATATCCTTGAGAAATCGCCTGTTCCTGCTTCATTTTAAGGGCTGGAAGCTTTATAAAGATATTTACTAGGAGACAAAGGCCATCCTCTTAACAGTGGCTGACAATTCCATAACACAATGCCCTTGAGTGAGGCTGAGTGTCAATACAATGCAGTTTTATCTTCCTCCAGCGAATTGCCAAGTGAATGATAGGCCAGTTGATGATAAGATTCTAATGTGTGGATTAGATTGGGGCTGGGGGTTGGAAAGGAGAGCAGGATGTGAAGAGGATCTCGCAATACATTCCAGACAGAATATGTCACATAATCCTCATAGGCTGTGGTCTGCACAGTTGGAGGAGGCAAAAAGAAATATGATGGACTGTGAGGAGCTGAGACAGCAGAAGCAGTGTTCTGAAGAGACAAATGAAGACATTGAGCAGGAGGGACATTACCTTTAGTATGATAGAGTGCTGCAACATTGGGAGCAACAGGCTAGCCAAGACTAAATTGGCATCATCTTCTGGTGGATGTGAGCTGGGTGCAGTGTTCTTCTGTTGACTGTGAAATTGTTTCTGCTCAAAAGGCAAGTGGTCCCTGGACTTTCCCAGAAGAAAATGCAGCTTTTGTTGGATTGTTCTTTTTTCGTGTTTGCTGTTGTAAAATAAAAGTGAATGATTTCAATTATTTGAAGGCTTCACTGTATGTGATGATCACACATTGAACAATGAGAGGTTGTTGGGATACATCGGGAATGGAGGGAAAAGACATTCCCTCCCTTAGCCAGGATTGTAAGATGTGATTATCCAAGAGATGGGCAAGCTGAGTTGTTCTTGAATAGTAATATATTTATGAATGCACTCTTGTATTTGGAATGAGATGCCAGCTGTGCCACCTATGTGCTCTCAGAGGTTTTTTTTTGCTGCTCTCCCATTACATACATGCGCAGTGAAAGGAAGTTCCTCGATGGCAGCATGACTAGCATTTAAAAATGGTGCCCGTAATTGCAGGAGGACACATAAATGGCAATTACCTCTACCTCTGGAGAGTGTGGAGTGCCACAGAGGCATGGTGCATAGCTAATGAAACAACTTGCAGAGCAGAACATGAGAAAACATGGACAAATAAGCAGGAGGAGGTCATTTGGTACTTTGAGCCTGCTCTGTTATTCAATATGATCACAGCTGATCATCTAACTCAATCCCCTGATTCCAATTTCTCCCATGCTTTATGATTCTTTTTGTCTTAAGAACTAGATCTAATTCTTTCTTGAAAACATTCACTGTTTTGGCCTCAACTGCATTCTGTGGCAGAGAATTCCACAGAATTCACGATTTGCTGGGTGAAGAAATGTCCCCTCATTTCAGTTCTAAATGGCCTCCCCTGTATCTTTAAACTGTAACACTCCCTGGGAATCACTAAGAAAACCCTCCACGAAACTTGCCAAAGTTGATGCCTAGCTGATTTCTGGTAAAATTCAGCCCTTTATTTTTATTTGCATCCATTCTCCCATTCTCTACCTGCATTGTCTTTTGTTTTGTTGGATAGCAATCTCAGCTATTTAGCTGAAAAACACTAAATAAACAAATTTAGTGTTGTGGTTATGCTTTTAGTTTGTTCCAAAATGGTCAAGCTACATTGTGGCCTCCTCTATATTGGTGAGACAGGCCGCTTACTTGCGGAACGCTTCAGAGTCCGCTGCACCCGATGTGGCCTCCTCTATATTGGTGAGACAGGCCGCTTACTTGCGGAACGCTTCAGAGTCCGCTGCACCCGATGTGGCCTCCTCTATATTGGTGAGACAGGCCGCTTACTTGCGGAACGCTTCAGAGACCTGTACCTCCACACACATCATCTATTGCATCCGCTGCACCCGATGTGGCCTCCTCTATATTGGTGAGACAGGCCGCTTACTTGCGGAACGCTTCAGAACACACCTCCACACTCACTTCCCTCCAAGGCCCCAAGGGATCCTTCCATATCCGCCACAAGTTCACCTGTACCTCCAAACACATCATCTATTGCATCCGCTGCACCCGATGTGGCCTCCTCTATATTGGTGAGACAGGCCGCTTACTTACGGAACGCTTCAGAGAACACCTCCGGGCCGCCCGAACCAACCAACCCAATCACCCCGTGGCTCAACACTTTAACTCCCCCTTCCACTCCACCGAGGACATGCAGGTCCTTGGACTCCTCCACCGGCAGAACACAACTACACGACGGCTGGAGGAGGAGCGCCTCATCTTCCGCCTGGGAACCCTCCAACCACAAGGTATGAATTCAGACTTCTCCAGTTTCCTCATTTCCCCTCCCCCCACCTTGTCTCAGTCGGTTCCCTCAACTCAGCACCGCCCTCCTAACCTGCAATCCTCTTCCTGACCTCTCCGCCCCCATCCCACTCCGGCCTATCACCCTCACCTTGACCTCCTTCCACCTATCCCACCTCCATCGCCCCTCCCCCTAGTCCCTCCTCCCTACCTTTTATCTTAGCCTGCTTGGCTCTCTCTCTCTTATTCCTGATGAAGGGCTTATGCTCGAAACGTCGAATTCTCTATTCCTGAGATGCTGCCTGGCCTGCTGTGCTTTGACCAGCAACACATTTGCAGCTGTGATCTCCAGCATCTGCAGACCTCATTTTTTACTCGAAGCTACATTGAAATGCCATTTGTAGCATAACAGAACTTTAGGCAAATGATTCTGTTAACTTTGAAATAAAAGGGAGGGTTAAGTTATGCAGAATAGAACCTTGCTCATTTCTGATAATTAGGAAACATCCATTGTCTGTCAATACTTTTCAAAAGCAGAGACGTTTTCAACTCTTTCATGCAGATTGCAAGAAAATCAATCATTAAATGAAGGCACAAATTATTTATCAAATTAAATTAAAATATGCTTTCAAGCATAATCAGTAAATAAACTTCAACTCTATTCGCTATCAGCATTCATGGGCCAAAATAAACACTTTAAGCAAAAATTAAATGCATTGCAATCTTTTAAAAAACTTTGAGTTGATGATATTTTAGATAAAGTTTAACTAAATTGTATGTAATAAGTGAAGAATGCAGCTTCATGGCACGTTAATTTTATTTAGGAATGTGTGGATCAATAGTATTACAGTTGTTCTTTGCCTTTTATTGTTATACTTTAATTATTTAAGAACATTTGAAAGCACGGGATACCAAAAGACTATTAAGTTTTCTGCAGATCATATATATTTTGCCATATCACTCTTGAATTACCAGAGGGAAAGTTCTTGCAAACTGTATTCTTCACCTAAGATAGTCGAATAAAACTACAATATTTATCCGCACGCACAGCTTGATTTTTCAGACTTGGCCATTTTCTTTCAACAGATGACATTTCAATCATCCCTGCAGCATTTGAACTATCATGTTCTATAGAGTATTTGATAATTTGATCATATCTCATTTATATCATCTTATCATAATAACTTTCACTACTATTCCTAATTTGATATTCATTCTGTTCCTTTGTGAAGGAATTGATCCACCAATCTAGGGAAATAAAGCAGTCTTTAAATATTTCATTTCACTCAGAGTTGATTGGGGGTGCTGTGATGGAGAGTTGGCATGCCTAACTTTGGACCAAAATTTCTGGCTTCACGTTCCATGTCTGGACTTGATGGCCGTGACCATGGAATGATCATAATGTGATTCAATAAGACAATAATAAGCCTGCTAATTCTTTTGGCCCCACCCCATTATTCCCCAAAAGTAAGAAATGCACATGAAACAACCCTCAAAAAAACTTCCTAGGCTTGTTAATTTTGCATTTTAAGTCCAAATATTTCACAATTCTGAATAATTCATGTTTCTTAGAAATTCAAAGCAAAAAATCGCCACCCTGAAGTTTTCTCTCTTGCAACCTTTCAGCAAGTTCAAAGATTCTTGAAGCTGCTCACTGTGAGAAGCATTGTCATTGAGAATCTGATCACTCTTCTCCAAAATCTTCAATCGCATGTCAATCTCTCAATAGCATTTCAATATCTTATAGATGATCTGATTCCCAGCTGGCTAAACAATTTGGAATTTAACCTCACTAATGATTTGATATGGTTCTGTATTGCATGCTTGTATTTCTTCTAATCTTTGAACTTGCAGCTGCATTCCTGAGCATTGATCAGGATTGTAGTTAATGGCATCACTTTGAATCAAGCAGTATAAACAAATTATCATCCTCAAATCCTTTGATTTCTCTACTTTTGTTGATAGTTACTTACTTCTCCTTTTCCTGTTTGTATTGTTATCTCTTCAGTAAACTTGTCTACTTATTTCCCTGCCTACCCGTAACCCCGTTCCATAAAGACTGTTCCCTCTGTGACTACCTGGTTAGGGCCACGCCCCCCAACAACTCACCCTCCCCTCCTGGCACCTTCCCCTGCCACCCCAGAAACTGCAAAACCTCCGCCCACACCTCCCCCTTCACCTCCATCCAAACTCCAAAGGAACCTTCCACATCCATCAAAGTTTCACCTGCATTTCCACACATGTTACTTACTGTATCCGTTGCTCCTGATGCAGTCTCCTCTACACTGACAAGACAGAACACCTCCTCGCAGAGCACTTTAGGGAACATCTCCGGGACACCTGCACCAATCAACCCACCACCCTGTGGCCGAACACTTCAACTCCCCCTCCCACTCCCCCAAGGACATGCAGGTCCTGGGCCTCCTCCATCGCCACTCCTGAACCACCTGATACCTGGAGGAAAAATGCCTCATCATCTGCCTCAGGACCATCCAACCCCATGGCATCAATATGGATTTCACTAATTTGCTCATTTCCCCTTCCCCCATCTTATCCCAGTTCCAACCTTCCAGCTCAGCACCACCCTCATGACCTGTCTTACCTGTCCATCTTCCTTTCCACCTATCCACTCCACCCTCCTCTCTGACCCATCACCATTATCCCCACCTGCATCCACCTATCGCACTCTCAGCTACCTTCTCCCAGGCCCACCCCCCTCCCATTAATCTCTCCACCCCTGAGACTCCCAGTCACATTCCTGATGAAGGGCTTTTGCCTGAAACATCGATTTTCCTGCCCTTCGGATGCTGCCTGGTCTGCTGCGCTTTTCTAGCACCACACTCTCGACTCTAATCTCCAGCGTCTGCAGTCCTCACTTTCGTCTTGTCTATTTAACTCCTTAGCCCATTTACTTAGTTGACTGTGATCCCATTCTATGCTTCTAATCAATTTTATATTTGTCACTTGACCACACAGCTTAGTATCATAGCTGCTGTAGTTTTCCAACAAGTTCTCTCCATGAATAGTCTAAACAGCAGGGAATCCAGAGCAAGCCCAGTGGGACTTGACTCATAACTGCATCTACTGACAGAGCTGTTTTCATTTATCATCAACGTCTGCTTTCTAATGCCAAAACAGTTGTCAGTTTAACTTTTTGTTTTAATTGAGGATATCAGTGAGAGCGTAGCTGCTCTTTTTTTCTGTCTTGACTGCTTTCACTTGATGCTCCTTTTTGGAAAAGATTTTGAAATCATTTTCCAGCAGTCTCTAGAGAAAATGTGCAAACTCTTTTCTTCAAACACAGCTGGCCAAAGTTCTGACTTTATCAAGATGTTAGGCCAGCTTCTTAGTCTTTAGTGCTGTCCTGCAGGTTATGAGATCCAGCTGGCCAGTGAGCAATTCTCACACTTTGAATTCAACCATGTCTCCAAATTGAGTTAAAAACATACTACTGCAAATACTAGAGAACTAAAGTAAAAACAGATAGTGTCGGAGAAACTCAACAAGTCTAGCAGCAGCAGCATTAATGTTTCAAATCTAATATAATTCTTCTGGAGAACTAAACCAAATTTAACTAAATTGCATCATTGTGAGGTGGCTGTGGCTGAGGATTCTCCACTGTAAGGGACCTACTGAAATGGCTATTGTCCAATTTATTGTGTGATTGGAATGAATATAGCTACACTTGGTCAGGTACAAGTACTAGAACATTATAGGTAGGTCTACTCTATATGGAAGTTAGAACAGAACTCCCTCGTCTCCAACCACAAACTGTGAGTGGCATTAGTGGAATGGATGCAGCCAATGTAATATAAGTACTACCCTTTTCAGAATCATGACCTTGTACAACAACCCTAACCCTGTACTCCTGGCAACAATATTGAGTAAGTTAAAATCTAAGAGAGTGATCCCAAGAAATCAAGAACAAATCCCATTAAGCAGTTGATGATTCCTTCAAAGAAGCATCTTCCTTCAATTTAGGCAACCAAAAAGTACCGAGATGTACAGGCTACTGTCTGTCACACTCGTAGCCAGTAATCTGATTGATGCTCTTTAAACTTGCTGGCCATTGTTTTATCTCGGTCATATGAAACAGTTCCTTTCTCATGTTTGGTTTGGCCATGAGTGTAGTAACCCAGGGACATGTATTGTTGGTTACCCCTTAATCGGTTGGTTGACAACTATTTGTTTTTGGACCTGTTGGTCTCTTGGAACTAGTGGGACTCTTTTGGCCATCTTAAGGATATTGTGACCAAGACATGCATGCTGGCTAAAGAGGGAGGTGTGATGATGGTGAACCACATGAATGTTTTCAACTCTCTTATGGTACTGATTTGCAGAGTAACTTGTAGCATTCCTACACTGTACTTTTGACAGTTATTTGATCTTCACCATGTAGTCCCAGCTCTATAAACTGTAGTCTCTGCTTCATGCCATGATAATTAGTCTGCTAGGATAGCGTAAAAACAGTATCTTTTAGTTTTTCTGAATTTTTGATTGTGGACTGGTGCAAAAATGATTGCTTTAAAAAAACAATGATTATGGAAAGATTGCTGCTCTTTTTAAAGCAAGCTACATTCATTGTAAGCGTTGCTTATTAGATTAGACTTACCGTGTGGAAACAGGCCCTTCGGCCCAACAAGTCCACACCAACCCATACATTTACCCCATTACGGGCAATTTAGCATGGCCAATTCACCTGACCCACACAACTTTGGAAGGAAACCAGAGCACACCCATACAGACACGGGGAGAACATGCAAACTCCATACAGTCTGTCGCCTGAGACGGGAATTGAACCCCGGTCTCAGACGCTGTGAGGCAGCAGTGCTAACTGCTGTGCCACCGTGTTGCTGTTTGTTCAAGCGGTGGGGGAAGTTACTACAGACAAACTGGAGACAGGAGGTATGTATTAATGAACACTCAGACAACAACAAACGGCTGATTGTCTGTGGCATGGTGAT
Organism: Hemiscyllium ocellatum; assembly: GCF_020745735.1. Lineage (NCBI taxonomy): Eukaryota > Metazoa > Chordata > Chondrichthyes > Orectolobiformes > Hemiscylliidae > Hemiscyllium > Hemiscyllium ocellatum. The sequence continues at coordinate 36,140,721 of NC_083417.1, read as the reverse complement.
GCATTTTTCACTGAAAAAGGCCTTCTGCCTGCCAACAACTATGTATTTGGTTTTTACGTGTTCTTGCCTTCCCTTTCAAGTCTATGCACCCTTTTTCATGAAGTTATTCTTTTTCCTTTAGGAATATTTAACTTCACCTCCTGGACCTTCAGAAGATTTTTACAAAGTCTATTTCACTAACGCTCATGTTTGTTTTTTCTAAATAAGGCTGACTTTTCTCACTTTTTCTAACCATACTCTTTTCTGGAGCTTCTTTCCAGCTTCTGGATGAAGTTTTATCTTTGGAACTCTGAGCTTGCCATTTTTCATGCTTAATGCAACTTCCCCACCCCCAGTTTCTCTCCATAATTCAGCTGCTAACTGACTGTGTCATCTTAAAGAAATAATAATCTGACAGTGGCAAGTTCACTTGCTTGACATTTTTTCCTTTTCCTGGATTTTGTACATTCTTCTCATGTTGGGGATTAGATCTGCATTGCTGCAACTGTGTTGTATTTTCCCAGATTCTCTCACCTCTTATCTCTGGTATGTAGTTTGGGTAAAGCTTATTTGAAATAGCTGCGACATTATCATTGATTTCTTCGATATCTGTGGCAGATTCACCACATGTCATGGAAGAACAAAATCATAAAAGCACTCAAAGGAAATCTATGAAGTATGCGCACACCTATCAAGCAGAGGCTACCTCTCTGGCCTGGATGTTATTGGAAGATAAATACATTTCCAAAGACGCCATTAATATTTAAATGGGAATTTAGTTTGAGGAAAAAAAGAAAGAGTTAAAGCTCCACTTAAAGGATGCTTGAAAGTGTGGAATGAGAACCATAAACATCAATTTTCATATATGGAAGACAGTAACCAATAACAGAGGGAAATGGTGACGTTACACCAGTGGAACATATCTGTTACCATGCATTCAGTGGCTGCAGCAGCTTGACAACAAGCACCAATGCTGAAAACAACATGTTACGGTGATGCCATCTCAAATGAGACACTAAATGAAGAATCTGCCTCTCATAGATTACTCTCTTCAGCTTCCTGCAAAAGTAGATCATGTGAAACTATCCCAATGTTAATGGAGGTGCTGAAGGTCTATCATCTCAGAAATTTGGAGAAAATGTCAACGGGGATCCGGGATGACCCCTTCAACTCTTCCTGACACGACAACAATAATTTAAAACCTACTTGTGTTGGCCTCATTGGTGAAAATAGTCAGAATGTACATGGTGTCTCTGTGATTAGTTACACCCTAAAATGGCAACTGAGGTCTTATGTACAACATAAAACATGAAATAAAGCAGGCCTTCAATTGAAACAGGCAGGTGTTCCAGTAGGTAGAGCCCTTTGACAGTGTCTGCTAGCTGGTCATTAACAGGACAGCACGCCGACAGCCATTACTCCTCCATTAACCATGCCTTCTGCAGGTTAAAATCACCTCTCCCATTTACTGAGCTACTTGGTCATTGTTGCTAAAAAGAATTCGCCCTCCCCCTTGAAAATGAGCTTAGTTATCAAATTAGTAATTGTTTGGCCTATTCCTCTGAACACATTGTCAGAGTTATTCAGAATGATTGTAATTGTTCACAGCTTGTTCTCCACTATTGTTTAATTATCTAGCTGCTCTATGACTAATAACCTAGTTCAATGCGGAATATCTTGACACAGCCACTAACTGTGGGAGTTTGCCATAATGAATTCCAAATATTTTCTTTTCAATCATCTCTTTAGAACAGGCAATATTCTTACCTGTGCTCAGTTAATGTTTCTGGAAGGCTCAGGAGCTACAGTCTGAAACCATCCTAACTAGCTCCTTGATGCCTTTTGATCCATTGATTTGAAGCATTGCTTTTATTGAGGTATCTGCTCCTAAGAAATTTTAAATATTCTGATATAGGAGATGTTTCTGTGCATGCATATTGATTGTCAATAGATTTGCAATATGTATGGTGATTTACTTTAAATATCTTGAGTTTACATTGGTTATATGCAAAGTTACTGCACTTTTCCCGTTGCATACATTGTGTCTTTACAAAGCATGGTGACTATAGTGGGAAAGAGGGAGACAAAGATTCGTTCCATGTTCAAGTTCAAACACAGGCATTTCAACATCTACGTATCAAAAAAATACAGCTATTCAAATTAATGACTTTTCTCCAACCAAATGTTCAAAACAGGTTCAGGATCCAACTGGGCTGCTACTACTATGGAATTATTGAATAAGTTTGAGCATGTGCATTACAAGCAGACCCCAGGTTGTGAATAAGTTCCATTCTGGATTTATGTATAAGTTGGAACCCAAAGCAGGTAATGTTCATATGTCGGTGTTAATTAAGGGATATGGGCCAAAGGCAGGTATGTGGAGTTAGGCCACAGATCAGCCATGATCACATTGAATGGTGGAACTGGCCTAATCCTGTTCCTATGTTCCCACATTTTTATAATTATATCCCCACTCCACACAAATGAGATTCTGTTCATAAGAATGTCTGCTGGAAGTTATACATTCGTAAATCGTGGACCTCTGGACTTTATTTTGCAAATAGTTTTTTTTTGCTCAGTAGCCCAACACATTCCATTAGTCAAAATACCTTCAGAGTAAATAACCCTAAGTGTCAAACCCACTGCCTATGCAGGATCAACCTAATTGAGACATTTGCTAGAATTGCTATGGCTCTGGCAGATGGACAGGGATGGCCAAAACTGTAGCAAGAAGTGCCATCGGACAGCTTCCTCAATGCAGTCCTGCCAAAGGGAACACAAGTTTCCTGTTAAGTGATATTTAGTGGGGCCCTCAGCATTTCATTGATGGCAGAACAGTTTCTTAACATAAAATACAATCTCCAGCTTCATACAGGCATTGGAGGCATCATTCTGCAGTAGTCCAGGAAGTCATTGGAGAACTCTTTTCCTGGGACTTTTTACTCCATTTGTTTTTCTCTTTTACCTGCTGGAGCCTCAAGATATCTCAACTGCCTTAGCAGCAACTAGCTGTCATGTGGCAGCATATAGGTGACTATTAAGAAGGTTTTTTTTTAGATTAGACTTACAGTGTGGAAACAGGCCCTTCGGCCCAACAAGTCCACACCGACCCGCCGAAGCGCAACCCACCCATACCCCTACATTTACTCCTTACCTAACACTACGGGCAATTTAGCATGGCCAATTCACCTGACCCGCACATCTTTGTGACTGTGGGAGGAAACCGGAGCACCCGGAGGAAACCCACGCAGACACGGGGAGAACGTGCAAACTCCACACAGTCAGTCGCCTGAGTCGGGAATTGAACCCGGGTCTACAGGCGCTGTGAGGCAGCAGTGCTAACCACTGTGCCACCGTGCCGCCCACAAATAAGGTTAACTGTGGCAACATTGCCAAGGTGGTCCCTGTCTTGGAAAGTGTGAGCTTAAGCCCCACTTTTCACCCCAATGACAGTATGTAATGACTCCAATAAGATTCAGACCACTGTGGTTCATCTAATGGCACAAATGATACTGGGTGTTCTATATTCAGGAATGGAAAATTGTGCGCTGTTTTGACTATTAAAAGTGAAAATGGGTCTTCAGCTGTATCATTGAGGAGAGTACTCTTGCGGTACAATGAAGCATTATCAGATCAAATATGCCAGGGGAGGGAAGCACTTTCTCCTGTGAATGGGCACCATGTTTTGTGAGGAATCAGGATTATTTGCAAGCAGTAGCAAACCATGATAATGCTAATGGTTTTTAATTCGAGGACTTTGCTGGAGTACATAAACTTCTTTCACAGTTGCATATCCTAACATCAAAATGGCCTGACAGTAAGTAAAATTGTGTGCTTCCCGTACCTCCCTTATGTGCAGCATGGAAAACTAAATTCTCTCTCCCTTTTATTGGATCTGATCCTCTGACATCTTTTACTGGTACTTCCCCCACCTTCCATGTGCTGTAGCAGTATGATGTTGTTCCTGCAATTGTATCCACTTTGGGCAATAAGCTAATTATCTGAGGGGTGTGGTGCATTCCTCTACCATTATTAATAATGATGCTATGTGTAGATCAGGTCTGCTCAAAAGATAAGGTGAAGCCACGCCACGCAGCTGAAGGATGCTTCACACTCCAACTCCAATCCTCTGATTTTTCAAGTTCAGGGCATCTAGGATAGGAAAAACATGCAAAAAGTAAAAGGTGAGTGTGCAGGAAAATGGATTTGAACTGTACGGTTCTGCTCATGCTCCTTACACTGACTCCCACTGTGAAACCAAATCAGAAGAAGAAGATCAATTCCTCACTCTTCCTTGTTCAGGAAATGATGATTGACCAAATTGCCACCAAAGTTGTGTCCAAATTTTCTTTCTGTATTTTATCGAATATTTCTAAAGTATTGATATTTGCTGAAAGATTACTTGCTGTTATTGGATTCCATCATAACATGAGATTTGTCAGATGACAGCAATGCAAAGAATTCCTCATATTGCCAGTATAAATTGTTGTGTAAGCTGAAAACTGCTACATTCTGTAAAAATTTTAAATGCATTTTGCTTCATTTGTACAATGCAAGACTTAGCATTTGTGAAAGCCTTTAAGTAGGTAATAACGAGCATGCCAGTATTCATCTCAATATAATTGAGCTCACTCTCTGTATTGTCCCATTCTTTCCTAACACGACGTAGTCACAATGGATAGATGATTTCTGTTCATCTTCTTGAGACTCTTCAACTAATTAATTGCTTACTTCCATCAATGAAGATTGAAATCTCATGGTTGCCCATGCCTTGAAATTTACTTCCTTTAATCAAGTGAGTTTCAAATGTTTTTGACCAGTCTGCCAACCTTGGGCAGATTATTTCCTTCTCCACTCTGGCAGGAAAAATTGTCTGAGTGGAGCATCTAAGGAAAAATCTGATAGGGAGGGTACATCATTTCTAGCTCTCACCAAAACTTGCTGGAATGATATTTTCAATGAAAAGAAGAAACAGCAGATTTCTGTCCTCTGCTCTCCATTCAGCTTCCAAGCAGAAAGAAGAGTTTACAACCGTGAGTGATAATGAGCTCTTCTATCTTCAGAGTAGTGAATCACTTGGAGAAACCAACTTTTCCAGACTGAACAACATTTCCTATTGATTGGCATTACATCAATATTAAAGTAGACCACATTTGAGTCCATAGTGCAGGTCCTGTTAAATTAAAGATAAATTTGACTGCTGAAAAATAAAATGAACACTATTACAAATGAAGTGCATCCTCAAATTAATTATTTGAAAAAGGTGACTGGATAACAGTAGACTCTTTAGGCTAAAATTGAGGTTCAGTTTTAATGAAGGAGTAAATAGTTCAGACTTGTGAATGGTATAGAACTTGCGAAGAAATTTCATTTCTTAATATTGGTAACATTGCACCTTTAAAAAATGCGTTTTTGAAAAATGAATGTACCCCAGCTATTCACAACATATAATAAAGATTTGAATTTGGGAACTAAACACAATATATCCAAATTCACAGATGAAAAAAAATTGGATGCAGGCTGTGTGGAGGATGCGGAGATGCTTCAGTATGGTTTGGATGAGTTGAGTGAATAGCCAAATGGCTGATGCAGTATAATATGAGCTGAAAATGTGTTGCAAGGAACAGGAAATTCGACGTTTCGGGCATAAGCCTGATGAAGGGCTTATGCCCGAAATGTCGAATTTCCTGTTCGTTGGATGCTGCCTGACCTGCTGCGCTTTTCCAGCAACACGTTTTCAGCTCTGATCTCCAGCATCTGCAGACCTCACTTTCTCCTCGCAGTATAATATGAATAAATCTGAGGTTATCCATTTCAGTAGCAAAAACAGGAAGGTCAATTATTATCTGAATAGCTATATTCAGCTATTCCCCTGAGAGGGGGGAATGTACAATAAGACTTAGGTGTCCTTGGACATCATTTTGTGAAGGTTAGCATGTAGGTGCAGTAGCGATGAAGAAAACAAATGTGAGTTGGCCTTCGTAGCTAAAGGATTTGAGTACGGGTGCAGTGATGCCCTATGGCAAACATACAGGGCTTTGAATGATACCTATCTGGAATATTGTATGTAGTTTTGGTCTCCATGTCTGAGGAAGGATATTCTTGATGTAGCAACAGTGGAGTGATAATTTTCCAGATTGATTCCTGGAATGGCAAGACTGATATAAGAGGAGATGACAAATCATTAAGATTATATTTGCTGGATTTCAGTAGAGTTAGGAGGAATCTCTTTGAAATCTATTAAATTCTAACAGGATAAGACATAGTACTTGCAAGGAGGATGTTTCTGATGGCCCTGGAGTCCAGAATCAGGGGTCACAGAGTAAACTATTTAGGACTGAAATGAGGAGAAATTTCATCACCCGAAGAGTGGTTAGCTTGTGGAATTCATAGCTATAGAAAGTAATTGAGGCTAAACCATTCTCTTATTTCAATGAAGAGGTGGAAATAGCATTGAGGTTAAAGGAGTCAAAGGATATGAAGTAAAAGAAATAGGAGTTGGATAATCAGCTATGATGAATGGCAAAGTAGATTCAAAGGGTCAAATGGCCTACTCCTGCTTTTATTTTCTGTTTCTACATCACTTTGGTTAGACAGGTAGCATTGCACTGTTTATAATGCATCACATTTGCATAATGTCGATTGGTTTTATTATACGTCTGTTTGTTTGAGTCTCTCAAGGACCAAATGTAACTATACTAGCATGATGTTTAGCTCCATGTTCATAAAGGAGTCTACATTGAAACTCCGTTGCAACATGTGGAAACAAGATGAATAAGAGTTTTATAGGGTGATGGGTTCTAATAGCACCCTTTTGGTCAAACATCCTTATTTTGCCTTGGCCTCAGTGTAAATGAAGTAGTCAGCAATGTGTGGGGTAGGAAGGTATACAGCTCACAGGGACTCAATGCATTAGAATCATCAGAGATTAGGGAGCTTGCAGGTCTGTGTCCTGTACACTGCTTGGGTAATGTTTCTTTTCCTGGAAAGGGCTCTTACAGGCCCCTCACCCACAGGTCAAGGCACTGACCCCACCCACTCCTACTATGAGCACAACCATTTCTTTACCATTGCACAAGTTCGATTTACAGCATGATGGAAGGTCAATGTGAACACTCTTCAGCCAGTTGCTTCCAGCCTCCAATTCTAAGTTTGGCGAGTCCCAAATATCCAGATCTCTTTCCACCTTGCCCTTCCTGTGAACTAATAGGCATTGCTCCTCCTCAGGTCTACAACTAACTCATTGACATGAACCTGCACCTGCCACCCATCCACCCTGCCCCTGGCATAAGAATTGCCCTTACCAAATGTGGTCATATAGTGACCGTCTGTGAAGCCAGGATGCTCCTGATTATGAATGAATTACCCTCCCACATTATCCATTCCAACACCAGCTTAACTGTGTTTCCTACCTTACAAATACAGCTTCCCCCCTCACAAAAGAGACCTGTATAAGATTCTGGCCTGTGTCTTACTTGAATATTTCAAAATTCTTTAGTGATTGATTGCTTAAAGACCTGCCAAGAATTCTTGTGTTGTTTTGATGTGTTAGCTATATCAACTTCCATTAGAACTTGGACGACCACTTTGACAGATCCAATCTAGATTCTACCTTAGGAAGGTGAACTGATATCACTTCCAGGTCACGTTAGCCGCAGGACATCTGTAAATAGTGTGAAGTGAGCTTTAATTTGTCCATTGTATTTGGACGTGAATGTTCGTACCTCAAAGTATACATTTGCAGAGTACTGCTTCCCAACCAAACAGTAATGTAGAGGTGAGAATGTAACTAGATCTGAAACCAGTATCAGCAGTGTAACAGTCTCATAAGTTATTATCAGTAAACTGCATTAGCAAGTGAATTATTAATCTCAGCAGTCTCATGATTGTCAGAATACTTGTAAAAATTTCTTCAATTTTGACTAAATGCTAATGAGAATAACTTTCAAAGTTACTTCAAAATGTAATATATGGCATATAAGTATTTATTCCTCACGTGTTGACTGTAAAGTTACATTTTACAAAATATGCCTGAAAAATATAGTTGGTAATGATTGGATGGGAATTTCCATTCATTGTCACTGATATTAAAAGGAATCGTCTTGGCCCTGCTCAAACATATTAAAACAGATGTGAAATAGCTGCTTTTATTAACCGTGCTATCTAACTAATATAATGTAAAATATTATAATTTAATTTTTTTGCATTCATAGTCACCAGTATCTAATCTTAACTTTATAACAGGCTCTCATGGATTATGTGGTTTGCAAAATGGTTAAATTAGCTTTAGTTAGACTACTTTGGTTACTTGCCAATTGATAATTTGTGCAGGTTGTGTAGGCTGATAGGGGCATAAGTCATAGTCAGCAAATGTATAATTTTATGTTGTTGGCCAGTGTCCCACAAACAATAGTTACCCAGTTAAGTCAATAAAGAGGCCAATTTAAGTCAATGATCAGAAGCTAACACACATTTTCCATTGGAATGTGGGACCAAATGGAATCAGGTCCACAGCAAATGCCTGGCCTTCAAATAGCAGACAAGGAGCCAGTGCTCCTGGGTATTATTGAATGTGTCTCTCCAACTCCCTGCATTCCAGTTACATGGCTGAAATGCTAGACAAAGATTGTTCAGCAAAACAATAGCAGTCCTGTAACTGTGGCTATTTCTTGTGTTTCAAATACTAAAAATGTACTGAGAAGATTTATTAAGAACTATATACCTGGAAAGACGAGTTACAGATCCTTCATGTCTAGAGGGTCTCCAATTGGTCCTCCAGCATTGTGAGCCAACTCACCATCCTTAACTGGATGGCAAATCACCCTTCTGGCCATAAATTGGCCAAACCAGCCAAGCTCTGTGTCCAGGTGACTGCTCCCAGTGTGATTCAGAATGTGAACCTACAATTGATCCTGAGGTTTAGGTCCTGACCCACAATGGAAAAACTTATTCTTTGTTTTAAAGTATTATGCCAAAAAGGAAACATTTCTATTTAACATTTAGATAAGAATAAAAACTATTTCTAGGACTGGTTAGGACAATTGGTCCTGTGGTAATTGTCTGGCTGAATTATTAAGACGTGTCAGGAGTAACTTCTTCCTTTGCATTAGAAAATGGTGTGTATGAAGGAAACTTGTTCCATATGTAAGGTAGGTCCTCCTCAATATCAGTTCAAATAACATAAATATACCTTTCACTAAAATTGTAAGGAAGTCCTAAGATAGACTGCATTAAAATTAATGAAATGATCCCTTTAATGTGATATTCTTTGTCAAGTTTTTGTGGCATTAAGATAACCCTCTTGGAATACATCACTTGGAAATCTGACCTCAAAAGGTTATTTGGTTAAGACAAAGTGATAAAGATCCTTTATAAAGGTGTGGAATTGTGACACCAACAAACCTACAATGATATTGCAAGAAAATAAGACACAAATTCATTCAAAAAGGTATAATCAAATATTCAGAAATTCTGGCATACCCATTACTTATTCATGATAATACAACTATATTAAGAAAACTAAACAGCATTAGTGCTCAATCATTTACAAAATAATGAGTTTTTGCATTTATCACTACCTAGTCATCAAACACTAAAAGGAACATTGAGGAGTCACTTCAGAGGTAATTAAACAACTGCAGATACATTTTCACCAATTTAAAGGCAACAGAATTTATAGTTGTATCCTGAAACAGTGGTTTATATGATAAGAGTACAAAATCAATCATTAATACCAGTAGATAATAATATTTGAACACTCGTTGATCTATCCTTCATGTTTCACTTTTCTGATTAGAGTTTGGTTATGCTTTATGATTATGATGAATGCAACAATTTAATTAGGCTTTGTAGATTGTTGTCAACAAACTTGATTTCTTTCTATAGAAATTTTAGCAACACCTTCCTGATCAATTTTCAGCTTTTGTTTTCTGTTATGTTAGACAGGTGAAATTATCTGTATTCATATTTGAACTACCACTTGAACATTCAAGTTCCAATAATAAGTCACACAAGAAGTAGATCATTTGAAATTGAGCCACATTAATAATATTAAGAGTTATCAGAGGTGGACGTAATGGAATGCACCTAAAACTGTTCTAAAGTTTCATCCTCACTGACTTTGTATTACTGACAGCACCTAAATCAGCACAGTGTAACAGTAACTGCTTTATTTGTATTTTTATTACTTTTTTCATTACTTCAAAAATGCATGTTGGATCTTATAAAGCTTATAAGATGTTGAGATGTTTGAATTGATGCTTCAATTATAATAAAGTAGTCTAAGATAGCAAATTCTAAATTTGATTTAATGAAGAAAATGCACAATACCTAAATCTGGTATAAATCAGATAAATTATCATCATGGATGCATAAGGGAAATGTTTTAAAGATAATGTGCATTTAAAAGACTGATAAGCATAAAGACAGTTTTAAAATCATTACTTACTTGATGTGTAAAAAAATGATTAATCTTACTTATTGCCTATGATTAAAATATATATTAAACAAATTTTATTTTGTGTGTATTGCTATTTTAAAATCAAAACATGTCAAAACAATTATTTAATTCCATCAGAATTTGACAGCATATTACCTGAAAAGTATACTGCGCAATTGCTTATCAAGTAATATAAACATGGCTAAATTTTGTACATGAACTATTGGGATTTTTGTCTTCACAATGGGTTGCAGTCTGGTGGCATGATTGCCAAACTGTTTTAAAAAACTCGTGAATTTCAATCCATTGGTTTCAAAGGAAATAAATCAGAAGGTTCTATACCAGGCAAACAACTGGCTCCGCCAGATTGTCGTCAAGTATAGAATGGTGCTGGAAAAGCACAGTAAGTCAGGCAGCATCCAAGGAGCAGGAAAATCGATGTTTCAGGCATGAGCCCTTCATCAGGAATCAGACTTTCGCCTTCCACCAGATTATCAACAAGACTCTGTAAATAAATATCTTCTTTAAAATAAGAACATTGGAAAAGCGAGCAGGGGTAGGCTAAATAGTTCCTTGAGCTTCCTCTGCTATTCAATAAAATTATGGCTGATCTGATTGTTGCTCATCTCCACTTGCCTGGCTACCTCCATAAACCTTGACACCCTCATAACTCAATAGCCTGTCCAATGGTTCTTCTCAATCAAAAAGCTGTGAGTATGGCTCCCAAACAGTTTTAGTAAGGTGAGAATGAATGATTTGATGCATGGATAGTGGATAGAGAACTGTCACCTGTTCTTAAATCTTTAGACCCTTATTCCACTGTGGAATAGTGGGTCATTCATTACAGTCATTAAAAGATAATATCTTTGTGTTACTATGCTTGAAATTCAAGCTGTGTTCTAAGAAAGTGGGGCTTTAACTGATTACTGCCCACTTACTAGTGAAGCAGGTTGCTTTTTCATCAATAATCTGTTTACAATTGCTGTGTGGAGTGCTCTGCATTTTCAAAATATGCATCACCAGATCTTATAATGTCTTCACATCAAATACCTTCTCTAAGTTTAAATTAATGTTTAAAGTGTACCTTTAAATGTGCAAGGTTTGGAGCAAAGATTTTACCAAGAGAGTACAGAAATAACACCTGAAAATCGAATAAAACCCAGATCACTTTGTTTCTAAATTGTGACTGATCAATCTAGTAGATCTAAAATCAGATAAAACTTTGACAAATGAGTGTCTGCCAACCTTTCATGTACTGGGAGTTTAATACTTTCTTCTGTCTACATTTAGCTACCCTGCTTCCATCAGTGCCATTTCATTTGATCAATGATTCATATGACAATACATTTTAAAACCCATCATGCTATTAAAAGCTCTGTAGATATTGCTTTCCCTCGATTTACTTTCAGACAGAAAACTTCATAAACCTAAGTAGACAGGATTCCCACTCATCACTCGCCTTTTCTAGCTATGAATAGGATAAGAAAAATGAAAACATAAAAAAATTGTCATCCAGGGACCTACCCTTCTGTAAAATTAACTTAATTAAAAGTGAAAGATTTAGTTATTTTCAGTGCCTTGATGTTTGACCAAAAAGATACAGGAAATTATACTTTCAGTAAAACATTACTGCAAAAGCTTTTAAATAATTTTAGATCTTCTCCCGCCACATGGGAAGAATTGAGCAAGGTTGCATTATAGATTTCACCTGGAAATGAAGCCCTTTTGTTCTCTCTCAGTTTTTTTTCTTGTTTCTCTCCTTCTAGGTCTTATTATTATCATAGATGGATTAGGCAATTTACCAGTAATGTTTGCAATAGCTTCATATGTAAGCAATGCCAAAGATTGTTCAAGAGTAGCCCACAGCATGCCCTTAAATCATCTTTTCATTCCTGTAGCTATTACCTGCTCCTTGTCACCAGGTAATATTCAACAGAGATTAGGAATTACCAGGAATCATTGCATAATGTCTGCACCTTTGCATTTTGTGATGTAGCAGTTGACCTGCCAAACTCTTGGGTAGCTGTTAACATTCCTGGAATCTTAGTTGAATCAGAATCAAAGTTTTTAATTCCTTCCCTGTACACATTCCACTATTTTCATGAAATGCTCAGATTTCCTAAAGGTCCTGGAAAATGCAGTCCTAACAGGAAGTTGGCAAACAGACAAGGCATCCATTGTCTTCCTGTCAACATGCCATTTGCCAGGGAAAGGAGAGATGGTGGCTTAGCTGCCAGCCAAAAGGCCAAATGTGTTACAAGTGACTAACTTAGGGCTACTTCTCCACAGGCTCTGCAAGAAATGTACTCACATCAGGAGACCCACCACCCTGTAGAGAGATCGCCTGATGAAACTTGATGGCCACTAAATGGACTGCAAGGGTCGATGATGAGTTGAGAAGGATACTCCCTTCTAGACAGTAGATAAGGAAGGCATTGTTGTGATGGTTTTATCAGTCAGCTATTAATCCTGACAACTAGCTAACATTCTGGGGACCTGGGTTTAAATCCTACCATGGCAGATGCTAAAATTTAAATTCAATAAAAATCCAGACTGTGGAACTATCATTGGGGGGAAAAAAAGTCTGATTCATTAATGTCTTTTAAGGAATGTAACAGCTGTCCTTACCTGGTCTGACCATATGTGACTCCAGACCCACAGCCCACATATGATTGACTCTTAACTGACCTCTGGACATTAACCCACATCACATGGGTTAATAAAAATAAATCTTCCAGTACTCAGGGAGAGGATCCCTTGTAGCTATGGATAGCTTTTGAACAACAGCACTTAACAGTGCTGCTCTCACTCACACGCACACACACACACACACACATACACACAAACACACACACAAACACACACACAAACACACGCACACAAGCACAAACAGACACAAACACAAACACACGCACACTCAAACACGTGAGCACACGCATACACAAACACGGACACACACAAACACACACATACAAACACAAACACGCGAGCACACACAAACACATGCGAACGCACATACACACAAACACAAACACATATATGCATACAGACACAAACACAGACACATACAAATAAGTGCACACACTTAAACAAACATGTGCATACACACACAAACACAGACACATGCACGCGTGCACGCGCCGCGCGCACACACGCACACACATTCACAAAATCTACAATAAAACCCCATCAGACTCAGTAGTACCCTTTAGAGGAGCATATTTGCTAGCCTCTCCTGGTTGTGGCTTGCTGTAGATTGATTTTGGTTGCCCTCTAGTCAATTAGATAGAAAATAAATGCTGTCAGTAGCAATAAAGGATGCCAGGTTGACGTCTGAAGTTCCCTCATGTGGTCTAACTGGAAGGAACCTTAAGGAGGATGAATTCCCGTCAGTACCCAGAAATTGTTGGCTATTGCAACTAACTCATGCTGAACAAGGTTGCCCCGATTTAGTTAGACCATAAGACCATAAGGTATAGGAGCAGAAATTAGGCCATTCAGCCCATTGAGTCTGCTCAGCCATTCAATTATGGCTGATCATTTCTCTGGGAGAAGGTGAGGACTGCTGGTGCTGGAAATCAGAGTTGATGAAAGGCTCATGCCCGAACCATTGATTCTCCTGCTGTCGGACGTCTCCTGCTGTGCTTTCCTAGCACCACACTCTCAACTCTGATAAGTTTTCAACCTTATTCTCCTGCTTTCTCCCATAACCCTTGATCCCCTTGACAAACAAGAACTCATCTATCTCAGTCATAAATATACTCAATGACCTGGTCTCCACAGCCTTCTGTGGCAATGAATTCCATAGATTCACTGTTCTCTGGTTGAAGAAGTTTCTCCTTATTTCTGCTCTAAAAGTTCTTCCCTTTACTCTCAGGCTGTGAACTCAGGTCCTTGTATCTCCCACCAATAGAAACTTCTTCCCAACATTTACTCTGTCCAGACCATCAGTATTTGTTAACTTTCAATTAGATCCTCTCTCATCTTTCTAAACTCCATCAAGTATAGATCCAGAATCTGCAAACGTTCCTCATATGTTAAGCTTTTCATTCCTGGGACCATTCTCGTGAACCTCCTCTGAATCCGCTCCAGGGCCAATACATCCTTCCTAATATATAGGGCCAAAAACTGAGCACAATACTCCAAATATGGTCTGACCAGAGCCTCGGAAGCACATCCCTGCTTTTATATTCAAGTCCTTTCAAAATAAATGCCATCATTGCATTTGCCTTCCTAACTACTGACTCAACCTGCAAGTTTACCTTGTGAGAATCTTAGACTAAAACTCTATTATTTCTACATTAGTGTATGACTTCACACTTTCCCACATTATACTCCATCTGCCACTTCTTTGTCCACTCTCTGAACTTGTCCAAATCCTTCTGCAGCTTCCCCCCTCCTCAATATTACCTGTCCCTCCACCTAACCCTCCACCGCTCTTGTGGGCAGCACGGTGGCACAGTGGTTAGCACTGCTGCCTCACAGCGCCTGAGACCCGGGTTCAATTCCCGACTCAGGCGACCGACTGTGTGGAGTTTGCACGTTCTCCCCGTGTCTGCGTGGGTTTCCTCCGGGTGCTCCGGTTTCCTCCCACAATCCAAAGATGTGCGTGTCAGGTGAATTGGCCATGCTAAATTGCCCATAGTGTTAGGTAAGGGGTAAATGTAGGGGTATGGGTGGGTTTCGCTTCGGCGGTTTGCTGTGGACTTGTTGGGCCGAAGGGCCTGTTTCCACACTGTAAGTCTAAGTCTAAGTCTAAGTCTAAGTCTAACTTTGTATCATCTGCAAACTTAACCAGAATGCCCTCAGTTCCTTCATCGAGATCGTTGATGTATAAAGTGAAAAGTTGTGGTCCCAACATTAAACCTTGCAGAACAACACTTGCCATTCTGAGAAGGATCCTTTTATCCCCACTCTCTGCTTTCTGCCAGACAACCAAGCTTCTATCCATGCTAGCACCTTGTCTCTAACCCCATGGGCCCTTATCTTACACTTGTGCAGTACCTTGTCAATGGCCTTCTGGAAGTCCAGGGAGATAACATTCATTGCCTCTCCTTGGTCTAACCTGCTCGTTACTTCTTCAAAGAATTGCAATAATTTTGTCAACCATAACTTCTCTTTGATGAAACCATGCTGACTTTGCCCTATTTTACCATACATTTGCAAGTATTCAGAAATCTCATACTTCACAATATACTCCAAAATCTTACCCACAACCAAGATTAGGTTAGGGTAATCAGTCTATAATTTTCCGTCTTTTGGCATACTTCTTTTGTAAACAGGAGGTTATATTAGCAATTTTCCTGTCCTCTGGGACTTTCCCTGACTCTAGCAATTCCTGAAAGATCATCACTAATGCCTCCACTAAGTCTTCAGCTATCTTCTTTAGAACTCTGGAATGTAGTCCACCTGGTCCAGATTATTTATCCACCTTCTGGCCATTCAGATTTTTAGCACCTTCTCCTTGGTGATGGGCACCATACTCAGCTCTGCTCCCTGACTGTCTTGAATTTTTGGAATATTACTTGTGTCTTCTACCATGAAGACTGATGCAAAGTAATTATCCAGTTCCTCAGCCATTTCCTTGATCCCCACCACGATCTCTCCAGCATCATTTTCCAGTGGCCCAATGTCCATTTTTGCCTCTCTTTTGTCCTTCATCATAGATCAAATCATTTCAAAGTGTGGAAACCATCTCCACCAGTTACATGCAATATCAATTTCACATTGTTATCCCATTAAAGATTGGACCATTGAGATTTGCCTCCACAAGATTCTCAGGCTTCCCTTTTATTTGCTAGAAAAACATAATTTTCATTTTTGTTCCATTCCCCTATCTTTACTCGCGCTAGTGCATGTCACCAAATGATAACCTTCACATTAAGTACTCTCTTCTCAACCTATCACATCAAGTCTGTGTCTGAAACAACCTGCACAGTTATTGGAACAATTAACCTCTTCCCCAGATATATTCCCTTTGATTTTAAAAACACAATAATTTGGTTAGTTGTGCACATAGTGTCATGGGCAGTTGAAGAAATAGCAGCAAATGGTAAGGTTACTGTAATTCTTCAAAAAGGATAAGAAACTAAGATTACATTTGATAAGCATTCCCAATCTTAATAAACCTTCTGCTTGAAGTTCACTTCAAACATATTCATCCCTTAGAGTTCAACAGTTTATTTATCTAATTCTTTTAATGTCCAGTTATTCGCCATTAATTTTGAAGGTAGTCACGACCCAGAATTCCAAGCCTAGTGTTTTGCCCCTTGTGAGATCAGGAGTGCCATGGTGGAGAGTGATTGGACAAATTCCCTTTAAATTAGTTACGCTTGAAGGCTAGTAATTGTTGCTCAGCAAACTTAATGGGCTGAATAGCTTTGCCAACTTCTATGTTTTATGGTCTGTTCCTTGTGGGATGCACAGTTAATTAGTTAATTGACGGTTTTGTGTAAACAAAGTGGGTGAATGTTTGGAAAAGTTCTGATATCAGAACTGACTTTTTCTGCCACCCAGGTTCTTCAACCAAATGGTAATGATACATAAAAAGGCTTGTAAAACAGTGCAAGTGTTTGACGAAGTATATTGGAACTAATGCCATGATCCTTGTTCAATGAATGAGCCTTTTTCTGCAGCTTGTGTCAATACTTTGATGAAGATGTCAATGAATGCCCAACACTTCATCTCAGAATCACAGAACTGTTATAACACAGAAGGAGAGCATTTGGCCCACATGTCTGTATCAGTTCTCCAACAAACATTGCCTGCTTTTTCCTCATATTTTTGCATAACAGAATCATTTCCCACCACACAAATATGGCTTCTATGAGCCTTCTCCAACCACTCAATGCATTTTAAAATATCCCTCCTGTCTCTCATAGCTATTGGTGTCAACTCCACCAACTCCCTTCATGCACTAGAAAAATCTGGAAACCTTTCCTTTGTTACTATCCCTAAGGTGGATACTCCTTCTGTGATTCTGAACTATAACTAGATGCAACATTTTAAATATTATGATGGGAGCTGTACTCTTCTCCATTCCAGTAGGAAATCAACATAAACAGTCTTCTGGCCTCCAAATCACCTTGCATAACAAGTAAATGTTCCAAAAGTAAATAAGACAGATTGGTGGTTCACATTGGTGGCACTAGGACCAGCCAATTGCAAACTTGCTAAATGGAAGCAGGATTTTGTGGGCTTACATGAATCAGCAATTCTGATTGGTTCTGTATTTAGATTAGATTAGATTAGGTTAGATTACTTACAGTGTGGAAACAGGCCCTTCGGCCCAACAAGTCCACACCGACCCGCCGAAGCGCAACCCACCCATACCCCTACAATTACCCCTTACCTAACACTACGGACAATTTAGCATGGCCAATTCACCTGACCCGCACATCTTTGGACTGTGGGAGGTAAGTGTTAATATTTTACCCATATTTAATGATATTGGGTCATATAATTTATAGTGTATAACAAGAAGATTGTAAAGGCATTGCAACTTATAATAAATTCAAATTATTTCTTAACTCTGGCAAATTCATTCTTAAAAGGGAACAGATTAGAATCTTAAGGGCTAGTGCACAATGTTTTGAGTTATCCTAGGACTATAATGTAGATTATATCAACTATGAACGTGTAAGAACAAAAGCTATTAATCAGCCTTATTCCTAAGTCACTGGGCTGTTCCAATCAATTTACAGTAATTAGAAACAGCAGATCAATAAGCTAAATATCAATAAGGTACAGGTATATCAATATTGGCTGCTAATTTATTGTATAGAGCCGCATAAATACTTATCCCTACTTTACATGATACATGTTAATATCAATTTGTCTCTCATATGAAGTTTGTTGCAAAAGAATATCAATGTATTTAATGTCTCAATTTTTATCCCAAATTCTTATGAAATACAATCTACATGTTGTTATTAAGTTTCCATGCTAGTGGTCTGTTATGCATTTTTGTATCTTATTTTAATGGCAGTATTGCATAATTACTTTGCAATTATTTATTTGAGTGAATATACAGACACTAAACATGCCTGCCTGTGTCTTCATATTGCCATCTGTTCTAATTAAGATTTTTGCAACAGAAGTTAATTGAAGAGCAGTAATTTAAATGTGTGTTTACGTTATGTTCTGGCTATATAAGTACAGGGAATACAAAGGAAATGCAATGATGAAAAGTATTGCAAGTACAGAGACCTCACATTCTGGAAACTTACATTATCATTGAAAATTTGAACATAATCGTAAGATGATTAGAAAGGATGTTTCAACCCCTTCCCACTTTCATGGTTTTCCATGGTTTAGATTCTCATGGACAAAAGATCAACCAAGAGAGGATCAAAACGATTCTGGCAAAACCAGTAACTAGGAGGTGCATGAGCCTGATCCTAGGCAAACTAACCTCTAGTTTTACTTCCTCCATCTCTTTATGTTCTCCTGCCTGTTGTGTGACCAAGTTTGTGAACTCAGCATGTTGTGTTTTATAGGTGCAAAACTCTTCAGTATACTTTAAACGGTGGAGTATTTTTAACAATCTTTACTTCCCAACTATTAGCCAGGAACGCAGATTCTTTAAATCAAAAGTAAATATGCTAAAGGTCTTATTATGTTCCATTCATGTATCATTGACACAAAGAGCCCTTCAATAAGTGGTTCAGCTGCCTGTACACCTTTGCTACCTTTCAGTCAATAATGCAGAAGAGGGAAGTGTTCAGAACTTGTATATGAAAGGTACAGAATTTCCAGAAACTGACCTCATTATGTGGAAGGAGGAACATTTTGTCCATTCCTTTGACTATCTGAATTCAAAATTGTTCAATAACAGTTGTAATTATATTCTTCCTTTTTTTTAACTTAATGTGATTCACAGCCACTAATGATCAAACAAGTGAAAAGAGTCATGGTTTCTCCCCCGAAGTAATAAATTAGCAAAAGATTATAAACATCGATCAAAAAGAATTTCCAACTACACAAGCCCAACTGATAAATAAAGCATGCAGACATATGCACATAGTGCTGCTTACTCTAATACAATAATAGAAAGCTTTGTGGTATTTTCTGGTGAATTCTAAGTGGATATTCAGTGGAAAGCTCCATAGGACAGCTACAGAACATAATTAAGTCAGCTAAAGGGCTGTCACGCTGCCTGGACTAGCATGTAGAAAATAAGAGCAATTCTACTTTCCTTAATAGTGAAAAAAAGTATTGTTTCAAGTGGAATTTCTCTGCAGCTCAGCAGCATCTGAATCAGGATTCTTAGTTACAGATTAGATTTTCAAGAGAATACCTTTAATATGGATCTACCTTGAGTGTACATTCCCGCCATTAGACGGCCAGATACATTTACACTTCCTACCACATTTCCTCCCACCCACTTTAGCACCAAGAGACATAATGCTCTTTACAAAACTGACAGAGGTTCAGAAATAAATTGGCTTTAATTGAAATAATGCACAAGCATTCCTTTTTCTAATGTCGCAGAGAAAGACATTGAAGACAAAGACTTTTTTTTTAATAATCAGAGTCTGGATCTGAAGTTATTGATCTGAAATTATTTATTTTAACATTTATAATCTGCTGTGAATCATAACTTCATTGACAACAATAAATGTGATCAAAATTATTATACCTCTAGAATAATCTAGATTATAATCAATGGCAGAAGATTTTCGTCAATAGATTTAACGTGCAGAGTCAAAGAAACAAAATAACTTGGACTACACAGTTGTGTAAATATGATCGATTTTGTATTGAACCTGCTGAAATGTTTTAAAATAAAAACATGGTGTTAAAACATATAATGAAAATGTTGATGGATATTGGTGGCAAATCCACAAGGCGTCTCGTGTAAGACTGATCTCCTCCTGCAACAGATGGTGTAATTTTTATGGTCCCTCTGTACATAGCAATGATCTTCAATCTCCTAAAATGCTGTGATTCACCTCAGCTGCCTTGTGGATGCAAATCCATTACTTGTCTGACCTTGTTATGTTTACTACAATGCAACCAACCTGCTTGACTGTGACTGTACAGTCAAGAATCACCAGCCTACTTGATCTCAGGTCAACAAACCTCCAAATTACCAATATTGTGTACTGAATTTACAGCCACCTGTATGGCTTTCGTCTTCACATAAACACCAAACTACTATCTATAGAATCATATCGCAGTAGTTTATGTTTGCATGTCTTTTGGCAATCTTTTCAAACATGTTATTTTTGAATGCTGCTAATTTTAATCCCTCATCAAACTTAATTATTAAATGTCAAAGGAGCAGTTAATTAGTTAATATTTGTCTTGTTCTATTGGTTAGAATATGAATAACTAAACTGTGATATTGCACAATAGTTGTAATAATTTGTTCCTGAACGCACACTATAGCAAGCATAAAATTGGACAACGAGGAGCTGAAAATGATTGACTTTTCCATGCCATAAGAATATAGCCCAAGTTATCACATATCTCATTCTGTGTGATAACTTCAAATGCTGAGCATGCAAACGATAGATCTGCAGAAACATCCTGCATAGTTCAGCTCTGCCTTTGCCAATTACATTTACAGTGCTCTTTGTGCCATCTGCCAGTGGCTGCCATTTCTCTCCTCATTTCAGATGGAGGATTGAGATTTCACATTTAGACTTTGGAGGAAGAGAATGGCTAATAGACAGATACCAGAAAGACTTGCACTTATATGGTCCTTTTCATTACATTAAGATATGGCAAACAATTTACATTCAGCAATAGACTACATATATTTAACTTTGGTGTGTGACTTGAACACACAAGCTTCTGTTTCACAAGTAGGAGTGCTCCTCAGTGAGCTGAAAAGAAGCAAGTTGCATCCATCCTCCAGTATCCTGACACCACAATACTGTACATAGGCAGAGGTTCTGTTGCCACAGTACTTGCTAAGAGAGGTTCTTGCAGAAATGTTGCTTCACAAAGCAAAGTTAGAATTATGGGACAAGTGCTTATTAATTGCAACCAAATAGGAAAATGGATGCCTTTGCAGAATAACATCAACAGAAAAGTATCCATTTTCAGGAAATGCAGTTCTTATAACTGAAAATGTTCATTTATATTGGAACTGTTATGTTCTAAAGTACTTATTTGTTATCAAGGTAGCTCCTGACAGATCAAGCTTTTGATTATCAGAATTAGTTCAGTATTGTTTGCCAGATCTTCAAACAGAAGTGTCAAAGATAAAGCAGTTTGCCTCATCAGTAAAAAGGTTCCATTCCATTAATATTCAAGTTATTGATCAACGGTTTCAAATTCTAGAAACCTGGAAGCTGCCACGATCCTTGAGAATTCTTACGTTCCTATATTTAGGAAGGGTTTGGATTGTTATGGGCCGGGTGCTGGCAGGTGAGATATCTGGCATGGATGAGTTTGACCGATGGGTCTGTTTCAGTGTTATACATCTCTATGATTCTATGACTCCTGCTTTGTTTCGAGAATTGAATGTCATGCAAGAATGGTTACTGGGAGACAAAGACTACCATAGTACAAGTACTATAGATGGGTCAGTTTTTGTCCAATGTGTGCAGGAGGGCTTCCTGACACAGTATGTAGATAGGCCTACAAGGGGCGAGGCCACATTAGATTTGATACTGGGTAATGAGCCCAGACAGGTGTTAGACTAGGAAGTAGGTGAGCACTTTGGTTATAGCGATTACAATTCTGTTATGTTTACTTTAGTGATAGAAAGGGATAGGTGTATACCACTGGGCAAGAGTTACAGCTGGGGGAAAGGCAATTATGATGCGATTAGGCAAGATTTAGGAAGCATAGGATGGAGAAGGAAACTGCAGGGGATAGGCACATTAGAAATGTGGAGCTTATTCAAGGAAAATCTACTGTGTGTCCTAAATACGTATGTACCTATCAGGCAGGGAGGAAGCTGTAGAGTGCGGGAGCTGTGGTTTACGAAAGAAGTGGAATCTCTGGTCAAGAGGAAGAAGAAGGCTTATGTTAGGATGAGATGTGAAGGCTCAGTTAGGGCACTTGAGGGTTACAGGGTAGCCAGAAAAGAACTAAAGCGAGAGCTCAGAAGAGCCAGGAGGAGACATGAGAAGTTGTTGGCGGATAGGATCAGGGTAAACCCTAAGGCTTTCTATAGGTATTTAAGGAATAAAACAATGACAAGAGTAAGATTAGGGCCAATCAAGGGGAAGTTATGTGTGGGGTCAGAGGAGATACGGGAAGCACTAAATGAATACTTTCCAACAGTATTCACTCGAGAAAATGACAATGTTGTCGAGGAGAATACTGAGATACAGGCTACTAGACTAGGTGTGATTGAGGTTCACAAGGAGGAGGTATTAGAAATCCTGCAGAGTGTGAAAATAGATAAGTCATTTGGGCCTAGGATGGGATTTATCCTAGGATCCTCTGGGAAGCCAGGGAGGAGATTGCCGAGCCTTTGACATTGATCTTTAAATCATCATTGTCTACAGGAATAGTGCCAGAAGACTAGAGGATAGCAATTGTGGTTCCCCTGTTCAAGAAGGGGAGTAGAGACAACCCTGGTAATTATAGACCAGTGAGCCTCACTTCAGTTGTTGGCAAAGTGTTGGAAAAGGTTATAAGAGATAGGATTTATAATCAACTAGAAAATAATAATTTGATTAGGGATAGTCAGCACAGTTTTGTGAAAGGTAGGTCATGCCTCACAAACTTTATTGAGTTCTTTGAGAAGGTGACCAAACAGGTAGATGAGAGTAAACCGGTTGATGAGGTGTATATGGATTTCAGCAAAGCGTTCGATAAGGTTCCCCACAGTAGGCGATTGTACAAAATACAGAGGAATGGGATCGTGGGAGATATAGCAGTTTGGATCAGTAATTGGCTTGCTGAAAGAAGACAGAGTGTGGTGGTTGATGGGAAATGTTCATCCTGGAATCCAGTTACCATTGGTGTACAGCAAGAGTCGGTGTTGGGTCCACTGCTGTTCGTCATTTTTATAAATGACCTGGATGAGGGTGTAGAAGGGTGGGTTAGTAAATTCGCAGACGACACTAAGGTCGGTGGAGTTGTGGATAGTGATGAAGGATGTAGTAAGTTACAGAGAGACATAGATAAGCTGCAGAGCTGGGCTGAGAGGTAGCAAATGGAGTTTAATGCGGACAAGTGTGAGGTGATTCACTTTGGTCAGAGTAACCGGAATGCAAAGTACTGGGCTAATGGTAAAGTTCTTGGTAGTGCCGATGAGCAGAGAGATCTCAGATCATTGAAAGTTGCCACCCAGGTTGACAGGGTTGTTAAGAAGGCATACAGTGTTTTAGCTTTTATTAATAGAAGGATCGAGTTCCGAAACCATGAGGTTATGCTACAGCTGTATGAAATTCTGGTGAGGCTGCACTTGGAGTATTGTGTACAGCTCTGGCCACCGCATTATAAGAAGGATGTGGAAACTTTGGAAAGGCTGCAGAGGAGATTTACTAGGATGTTGCCTGGTATGGAGGGAAGGTCTTATGAGGAAAGGCTGAGGGTCTTGAGGCTGTTTTCGTTAGAGAGAAAAAGGTTGAGAAGTGACTTAATAGAGACATATAAGATAATCAGAGGGTAGATAGGATGAACAGGGAGAGCCTTTTTCCAAGTATGGTGATGGCGAGCATGAGGGGGCATAGCTTTAAAGTGAGGGGTGATAGATATGGGACAGATGTTAGAGGTAGTTTCTTTACTCAGGGAGTCGTAAGGGGATGGAATGCTTTGCCTGCAACGATAGTAGATTCGCCAACTTTAGGTACATTTAAATCGTCATTGTCAAGCATATGGACGTACATGGAATAGTGTAGGTTAGATGGGCTTCAGATTGGTACGACAGGTCGGCGCAACATCGAGGCCTGAAGGTCCTGTACTGCGCTGTAATGTTCTATGTTCTATGTTCCTGCAAATGTGGCTAATGACTCCATTATACAACCCACTGATTGAGGCCACGTAGATAGAATATAACTCATTCTTCCAACAAGATCATGGTAGAATGACAATTTAGGATGCCTGAGGATAATATTCTACTGCTTCTATCAGACATAGGGGCCCTTGTATTACACTCAAAAGAGTGTGTGTTTCACAACCCTAGCATGTTTTGCTCTGTACAACTTGACGAGGTAACAAGAGAGTATGATGGAAACAAAGGAACTACACAAGCAGTCTTCTGAGGAGGCCAATATTCTTGAACCTGCCTGATCATCTCCCAAAATAAAATCAATTCCTTTTTAGTGACTTGTTTGACAACTTTTCCATTTACCAATTCATCTTTTAATTCAACTCTCTGGAACTGGTTTGTAATCTCCAGATAGCAATAGTGGAGGTTAAAGAAAACCTGAAATATTTCACAAGATACATTTGGATTGTTTCCTGCATGTTGTGACTAGATCTCAGGCTCATTGAATTTGACAGAAAATGAGTCTATGAAATCACACGGTCATGATGTGGAGATGCCAGCGTTGGACTAGGGTGGACAAAGTCAAAAGTCACAAGACATCAGGTTATAGTGCAACAGATTTATTTGGAATCACAAGCTTTCACCTGTTATGGACCTTATTTTAAAAATATTTTAAAATAGTAACCTGGACCCGAATGTTGTCTTATTTTAAAGGCAGCTGTCAAGTGGATATTCCAGGTGTGATGCAGCTGGTCAAACCACTCAACTTTAAGCAAAACAGAATTTAGGATAAGTTGGGTAATGGAAAACTTCACTAACCCCATATAGTAACTATTACTAATTAACTGTTCCAACATAGTAACATCCCATCAACACACCCTTTGGCAAAAAGATAAATCTAAACACAGATTCTTACAGGCAGTAGGGAACAACATCCAAAGGGGTTTCAGAAAAAGGTTAGAGGAGGTCTTTACTGAGGCTTACAACTTCCCTGAACTCACATATCTTGTGGCTACTACAGCTAAAAACAAGCTAGATAAAAACGGAACTGGGAGAACCGGCCACCCCTCTTCCATTGTTAAACTAGACACTTGCTGGTCTCTTCGACACCTCTTCCTTTAAGCCTCTCTTCAAAAAAACTAAGGACAAAATAACTTTTTTAAAGTGACAGCGTTGTCACACACCTGATGATGGAACAGTGCTCTGAAAGCTTGTGATTTTAAAATAATCTGTGGGCAATAACCTGGTGTTGTGTGACTTTTGACCAGTCCAACACCTGCATCTCTACATTGACACACAGACCATGTGCTCAAAGTGGAGAAGGTCTTCAAGAAGACCATGCATATTGAATCAGAAGGTGCCTGAGAAATTCATTTATTGGATAAAATTCCAAAATTTAACTAAAAAGGATGAAGGTCAAGAGGATGAGGCTGACATGTTTAACCCATCTTCTTCTTCTTTATCAGAAATGCAAAAAACTGTTTGAGAATTAGAAGAGTCATAGCAAACAGTCTACTCATAAATAGAATCAGAAATAATATGTGAATATGATTATTTGAAAGTCAATTCAAATTTAAATTAATATTTTCTCTTTCATTAGCTCCCCTGGAGCTATCATCAGCTAGCAGCAGTGACTGACTTGCTCCAGTGTCTTTCAATATCTTTATTGGTTCACCTCCTTGCTTTGAAGCATTAGGGTCAGGTGTGCTGTGTGGCTTTGGCTGACCATGTCATTTTTACCCTGTCATCCAGCAAAAGTTTACTGGGACTGTGCTCCATCAGAATGGTTCGGGGTTTCAGGCTGATAATATTGTCAAAATATTGGCAAGAACACAACTAGCATGTGCTTCTCAAATATAGAGAAACCCTCCTCGACTAATGATAGAATCTGGGATGCAAAGGATTCTGGTTCCAATTTATTGTGTCCTTCTTAAAGATGTATGGCTGCATGGCACCC
The DNA here is from genome assembly GCF_020745735.1 of Hemiscyllium ocellatum. Classification (NCBI taxonomy): domain Eukaryota; kingdom Metazoa; phylum Chordata; class Chondrichthyes; order Orectolobiformes; family Hemiscylliidae; genus Hemiscyllium; species Hemiscyllium ocellatum. The sequence goes on along the minus strand of NC_083417.1, from coordinate 36,114,447 downwards.
ATTGCTGCAACTTTTAAGATGAAGGAAGTTCGTGGGTGGCACGGTGGCACAGTGGTTAGCACTGCTGCCTCACAGCGCCAGAGACCTGGGTTCAATTCCTGCCTCAGGTGACTGACTGTGTGGAGTTTGCACATTCTCCCTGTGTCTGCGTGGGTTTCCTTCGGATGCTCTGCCCACAGTCCAAAGATGTTCAGGTTAGGTGAATTGGCCATGCTAAATTGCCTGTAGTGCTAAGTGTAGGGAATGGGTCTGGGTGGGTTGCACTTCGGCGGGTCGGTGTGGATTTGTTGGGCCGAAGGGCCTGCTTCCACACTGTAAGTAATCTAATATTTCTGGGTTAGGTACCTGCAATGCAGGGGTCTGCACCATGGCCTGTTCCAATTCAGCGAAAACATCCAATGGGGTCGCACCAACATCCTTCACTGTTGCCATGCTGGGTAGGTGTAAAGAATATGTCTTCAGGCACTGGCTCAAATTCAAGATGCCAGAAAGTCTGATGAATACTTGTCCCATATGCGACCCTCAGATTGGTTACGTTTGGTTCCTCTTGAATCTTTGTGAGATCTATGACCTTGGTTGTCACTGTTCTCTGTAGCCAAAAGCGGCTGGCCACTGTTTAAATTAGTTTAGCAAATTTCCTTTCAGGGCTGACTTCTCTGGCTGTGCGTAAACTTTAAATATCCAATTGTGGGTCCATGGTCACTTGACTACATTCTCCTTTCCACTTTTGTCACTTTTCATTATTCTCTGCTTCTTTTTTATCTTTTTATCTTCCTTTCCATTTCAAGTTTTTTTTTAACTCTGCGTCCTTTTCCACTGCTCTCTCTCATTCCTTTCTCCTCTAACTTAAGACCATAAGAAATAGAAGCAGAATTAAGCCATTCAGTCCATCGAGTCTGTTCCACCATTTGATCATGGCTGTTTTGTTTCTCAACCCCATTCTACTTTCTATCTGTAGCCCTTGATCCCCTTACTAATCAAGAACCTATCTATCTATGACTTAAACACACTCAGTGTCTTGGCTCCACAGCCCTCTACGGCAATGATTTCTATAGATTCACCACCCTCTGGCTGAAGAAATTCCTCCTCATCTCAGTTCTAAAGAATCATTCCTTCACTCTGAGGTTATGCCCTCAAGACCTAGTCTCTATTATCAGTGGTAACATCTTCTCCATATCCACCCTATCCAGGTCTCTCAGTACTTTGTAAGTTTCAACCAGAACTCTGATCATCCTTCTAAACTCCATGAAATGCAGACACAGAGTCCAGAACTGCTCCTCATATGAAAACCCCTTCATCCTGGGAGCATTCTTGTAAACGTTCCTTGGAACCCATCCAAGGTCAGCACATCCTTCCTTAGATTCTGGGCCCAAAACTACTTAAAATATTTTAAATGCAGTTACAGCCTCAGCAGTACATCACTGCTCTCGTATTCCAGCCCTCTTGAAATGAATGCTGACGTTGAATTTGCCTTCCCAACAGCCACCTACATATTAACCTTAAAACAATCTTGGACTGGAACTCCCAAATCTGTTTGTATTTTAGATTTCTGAAGCCTTTCCTCATTTAGAAAATTATTTCCGCCTCTTATCTTCTGACCAAAATGCCTAACTTCACACTTTCTCAGAATGTTAATGTATAACGTGAATAGTTGTGATCCCAACACTGACTTCTGTAGAACTCCAATAGTTACTGGCTGCCATCCTGAAAAAGACTCCCTTTATCCCCACTTTCTGCCTCCTGCCAGTCAGCCAATCCTCTATTTATGCCAGTACCTTTCCTCGAACAACATGGGTGGTTGTCTTATTTAGCATCCTCCTGTGTGGCACCTTGTCAAAGGCCATCTGGACATCCATATAGATTCACATTTTCTGGGTCTCCTTTGTCTAACTTGCTCGTTACCTCCTCAAATAATTCTAATAGATTTGTCAGGCATGACCACTCCTTGACTAAGCCTTGCTAACTAGCCCTATTGTATAATCCACTTCCAATTACTCCACAATCACATCCTTATTAATGGACTTAAAACCTTTCCAAAAATCAAAGTCAGGCTAACTGGCCTTTTTTCTTTTATTCATCTGTGGGACTTGGGTGTCGCTGACTGGCCAGCAATGTTAGCCCATCCCTAGTTACCCTTGACAAGGTGGTGGTAAGCTGCCTTCTTAATCCCTGCAGTCCACTTGCTGTGGGTTGACCCACAATGCCTTTAGGGAGGGAAATCCAGGATTTTGACCCAATGACTGTGAAGGGACAGCACAATATTTCCAAGTCGCTTGGTGAATCGTTTAGAGGGGAAGTTGCAGGTGATGGTGTTCCCAATTGCCTGCTTCCCTTGTCCTTCTGGTGGAAGTGGTCATGGGTTTGGAAGGTGCTGTCTAAGGATCTTTGGTGCATTTCTGCAGTTTCCTGGTTTCCTGTCTTCTGCCACCTTCCCTTCTTAAGCAGGGGTCTTACATTAGCCATTTTCCAGTCCTCTGGCACCCTCCCTGACTCTTGTGATTTCTGAAAGATCAACACCAATGCCTCTCTAATCTCCTCAGCTTCTCCTCCAGAACTCTGGAATGAAATCAATCAAGTCCAGGTGATCTTTCCACCTTTAGACCTATAAGCTTGCACAGAACCCTCTCCTTTGTAGTGGCCACTGTGCTCACCTTTGCCCCCTGACTCTTTAGAAGTCTTGGTAAGCTGCTGGAGTCTTCCATTATGAAGTCTGACACCATCAACCTAACCAGTTCCTCCTCCACTTCTTTGTTCCTCATTAATACTTCTCCAGCTACATTTTCCAATGGACCAATATCCACTGTTGCCTTTCTCTTACTTTTTAGGTATCTAAAAGATTCTTGCAGTCTTCTTTGATACTATTAGTTAGCTTGTTCGCATATTTAATCTTCATCACTTCTTTGCTTTTTTTCGTTATCTTGTGCTGGTTTTTAAAGATTTCCCACTAATCTCCACCACACTGTATGTGTTTTTTTTCTTTTCCTTTCATACTGTTCTTGACATCCCTCATCAGCCATGGTTACCTTGTGTACTGATTAGTAGGTTTCTTCTTCCTTGGGATGAATTTCTGCTGTGCCAAATTATCCCCAGAAACCCCTACCATTGGTGCTCCATCATCTTCCCTGTTGGGCTCCCCTTCCAATCAACTTTGGCCAGCTCCTTCCTCATGTCTTTGTAGTTACCTTAACTCAGTTGTAAATCCATCACATCTGAATCCAGCTCTTCCTCTCAAACTGCAGGGAGAATTCTATCATGTGATGGTCTCTGGTCCCAAGGGGATCCTTCACCTTAAACTCCCCAATCAAGATTGTCTCATTACACATCACTTAAATCAAAATTGCTTATTTCCTTGTGGGCTGTACCACAAGCTGCTCCAAAAATCCATCTTGTTGACATTCCACAAATTTCTTTCCTTGAGATCCGCTACCATATGATTTTCCCAGCCAACTTGCAGATTGAAATCCCCCATGATTATTGGATTTGTGCCTTTCTTACATGCCCTTTCTAGCTCCTGATTTATTTTTTTCCCCAGACCCTGACTACTTTTTGGAGGCCTGTACACAATTCTCATCAGGCTCTTTATTTCTTTTTGGTTCCTCAACATAACCCATATTGATTCTATACCTCCTGACGACATATGTCTTTTCATTTCCAGCTGTGTCTTAGCTCATTCCAGCTGTGAAACCCCAAATGTAGGCTTCTTATCTTCCATTTCTAAATATTGTGTAATTATTTAAAGTATTTCATTTTTATGTGATCTTACTTTTGCTCCTGTCTTCATTTTTTTCTGCTAACTCTTTGTTTCATTTTAGTCAAAGATTTCAATTAATCCTCTGTTGCGTTTTCTAGAAAACTCTTAGCCACAATCAAAGCATTCTTCAAACTTTGTGCAATAAATTTCACCACAACATACCTGTTTTATGTCCAGACCTATCACGTGTGTGTGATTTCAAAGCAGAAAGACGCAGCTCCATCTTAAATCCAGCAAATTCAAATCCCCCAAAAATCTCCATTTGTCATGATTCTACTTGATATTATTACTGGAAATTTCAGATCCCAGAATGAAATTTGGTTTGATACATCATGACAATGTGGACTTACGCTAAATCACAAGTACGCAAACCTGCAGACTTCATTTTAACAGTAAAACTAAAGTTAATTCACAAAAAAGGAAGTAAAATTGAATAAGCTAAACTTGATACACATAACACAATTTAAAAGAATTTGAAACCCACAGAAGCGATCCTATCTATCCAACACCATCATTTGATCATGCTCAAACACCAAAGAGTCTTTGCTTCTCTATGGCATCTATAGATTTGACTTAATTGTTTCCTTCAATTTCCAGTCTTAAGAGTGTGATAACCTCTTCCTTGATTTTGCACACAATTGTGCATAGACATTTTCAGCTTAAAATAATTCATTCAGTGTCCTAAACAAACACTTCTGTTATGGAACTTTCAAATTAAATCCCTTACAATGAAGTGAAATTTCTTTTCATAAAAACAAAATATTGCAGATACTGGAGATCTGACATGAAAATTAAAAATGCTGAAGAAACTTAACTTGTCTGGCACCATTTATATAGACAGAATCGGAGTTCATGTTTTTGGATTCAATATGAATCTTCAGAACCCATTTCCTATTCCTAACTGCTCTGAACTAACCCCTTTCTACTCTTACCCCTAACATCAAATGGGACTTCATTGAACTGAAACCAAAAGCTTCTCAAACTGAATTTTAACCCTGAGCAAAACAAATCCTAGTTCTTCTAAAACCAAAGTAACTAACGTTTGTCAATGTTAACTCTTTTCACTCCCAACACAGTCAAATTCCCATTATCACTCCTGAAACTCTGTCTCTCATACCTAGTAAAAAAAATGTGTGGCTTCAGAAATGCTAATAAGTTAATCATTGACCTCCTCATACACTTAGACCAAAACCTTAGGTCACTAGTTCAAATTTCAAGCTCCAAAGTAAATTATATTAATACATAGAGCAATGAGACATCTTACAATGCAATCAGCATGTCAATGAACAAAATTTTAATGTTGGTTTCTGTAGCATCATAACCAACCTGAACCTTCAGGTATAAGCCAGGTATCGAAGGTACTGAGTGGCTGCCCAGGAAATCTCTATCTCTGTGTCACTCAACCCAAGTTTGATATTTTATTTGTATATTGAAGGCATAGACTTTCTCATATTACAAAACTGACTTTTCTGTCAGTGTATGCTGAGTAAAGTTTGTTAAACTCTAACCAGTCACACCAAATATTACTTTTAACCCAGTCAGTATGTCGTGGTCTAATTGCAACAATATGAAGCTGAACAAGGTATGGTCAGCTACTCGTGCTATAATCTCTGAGCTGTAACACGAATTCAATTTGATGAATAGAAATATAACCAGCTAGTGTTTATTACCAGCTGATTTAGTACAGAGCCATCGCAAAAATATGTGTGGATTCCTGCAAAACATATTTGACTTGTTGTCTCAAAGCTTCAGTGCTGGATATGTTAAGGCGAGCTTTGTGAAATCCTAATAATAAGAAACCATGTTGCAGTAACATACAGAAGTCTGTGCTAATCTGTAACATATACCTCATTTTTTTTTTAGCTATAGCTATTATGTAACAAGGAATGAAATAGTGACCTGCAACCTGACATTGTCGATTGATTTCAGAGGCTTGTTGGCCTCACAGAAAGTTGGGCTGCTGGTGTTGGCAGTGCATATCAATCCCGCAAGCAATCAAGCAAGCGATTTGTGTAGCCCAAAGGGCTTTCTCCAGTTCCAAACAGAATTTGCCCTGACAGGGTTGGCAGGCCAATCAGAAAAATTATTTCATCCTCTGTGTAGTGTGTAGTTGCTGTCTACAAGGTATGTGAGAATAGAATCAATTAGCTGATCACTTATAATATTGATGTACTCATTGGTAAACAATTGTCTCTATTTTTTGTAAACTTTCTTAAGTATTGTTCTTTGATCTGGACGGATATTGTAGGGTTGAATGTCACACATTGTCGAAATGTTACTCCCATACATTATGACATCAGTGATGTCATTCCTCAGATTATAGAGATAAGTCTGATGTAACTGACACAGTCTCATCAGATTCATTCATTTGTGGCAATGAATAATAACAGAACAGAAAAGGGCAAGAATAATCTGGGCAGGAGATGACTTATTTTATACTTAATTGTCTGTCCCAAATCATTCCTATGATAAGGAATGTGGTTCCTCATAAGGAACTCCTGCAAGAAACCACTGGACACATTATTTTCCACATTGTAACCTTTTAAATGAGTGCTCTGTCACTTTGTGTCACAAAATGAATTAAGAATACAGTTTTTTTAACTCATGCCCAGACTCGACCATTCCCACTAGAATTAAAACCTATTTACTTACATGCGTTCAGTTATTTTGACCATTCCTGATACGAGAAGTCCATGCACCTTTATTTCAGCTTTCAATCCTTTCATCAAAAGGAAAACACTGGAGATCTGAACTGAAAAGAGAAAATGTGGCATGTAGATCCTTTGCCATTACTTGTTCCTGTTTTGCTCTGCAACCTTCATCACTTTTGACATTAAATCACTTCTGCCCTTCACTCTGAGATAAACATTCTCCTTTGTTATTTCCTTCCTCCCCATTGGCCTCTCCATGGTTCTGTACTTTTAAAAATATTGGTCTAGAACAGTTTTCATATATGATGAAAGTTCCTGAGATATTAACTCTGTTTCTTGCTCCATAGAAGCTACCTTAATGGTTTTCTAGCACTGTGTTTTTAGCTTTTTAATCTTGCCTTCTGAATATGGTGGATTTTAATCTTACTATTTATAACCCAAACAGGGTTACATATAGGTGCACAAACTCATATTATAAAATGTATTAGCATGGGCTAATTGTAATCTTAATCTTTAAAACCAGTGTTTAAAGCAATTTTAAATAACATAGTGTTGAATATCTACGTACCTCTGTCTAAAAGGTGGCTCACAACAATTTCTTCTTAAATAACCAATTTAAGAAACATATTTTCTTTATCTCTGGTGGTCCACAATCTTGCACTCTGTTATGACATTTTTCAGGAAAGGTAACATTCATTTGGTGTGGACTTTTTCTTTCAAATGATGTTTCATGACAAAGTCTTGTTAGGCAAAGTATGCTTTCTGTGGTATCATCTGACTGGAAGGGTCATAATAACAGAGTCTACTGTTGCTTTAACCAGTTGATCAATGTGTTTTGCAGTCCAACGTTTAATGTTCCTTGCAGCAACGAAGGAGGATACAGCCTGGTTTGAATCACAGATGAATTACAGTCGTAGCGTCATGGAGCATGGAAATAGATCCTTCAGCCCTACTTGTCCATGCAAATCAATGTTCCTAAACTGAACTAGTTCCATATTCCTATATTTGGCCCATATCCCTCTAAATCTTTTCTACCCATGTGCCTTTTCAAATGTCTTTGAAATGGCATAATCGTACCTGCCACGACCACATCTTTTGGCATAAATTCACCATAAATGTACCACCCTATGTGTTAAATGTTGCCGCTCAGAACCCTTGAAACCTTTCCCCACTCACCTTAAACCTAAGCCCTCCAGTTTTGGTCTCCCCATAGGCTAGGAAAAAGACTTTGGCTATTCACCTTATCTATGCCCTTCATGATTTTCTAAACCTCTTTAAGGTTATCCCTCAGCCTCCAATGCTCCAGGTTAAACATGACCCTGCCTATCCAGCCTCTCCTTATAACTCAAACCCTCTGCCCCTCGCAACATCCTTGTAAATCTTTTGTCCACCCTTTCCAGTTTAATAATAGCCTACCAATAGCAATACCATTAACTGTATAAGTCCTGTACTGATTTGCCTCACCAAAATGCAACACCTCACATTTATCTAAATTTAACTCCTCTGCCACTCCTCAGCACATGGGTCTAGTTGATAAAGATCCTGTTGTACTTTTACTGTCCACTACATCACCAATTTTAGTGTCATCTGCAAAATTACTAACGCTCTAAATCAGTTAGATAAATGATGAACAACAGTGGACCCAGCACCAATCCTTTTGGCACACCGCTGGTTACAGGCTTCCAGCCTGAATAACAACCCCCTACGACCACCTCTCTGTTTCCTACTGTCAAGCCAATTTTGTATTCAATTGGCTAGCTCTCTCTGGATCCCATGTGATCTAACCTGTCTACCATATGGAACCTTGTTGAAGGCCTTGCTATTGTCCATGTAGATGACGTCTACCACTCTGCCTTCATTTATCCTCTTGGTCGCCTCTTCAAAACACTCAATCAAGGTTGTGAGACATGATTTTCCATGTAGGACAAAGCCATGCTAGCTATCCCTAATCAGTCTTTCCTTTTCCAAATGCATTTTGATACTGTCTGTCAGAATCCCCTCCAACAACTCACCCATAACTGGTGTCAGGCTCACTGATTTATAGTTCCCTGGCTTTTCCTTGCAGCTTTTCCAAAATGACAGCCCAACATTGGCCACCCTCCAGTTTTCCAGCATCTCACTCATTGATGTCAATGATATGAATATGTGAGCAATTTCTTCAAGAGTTTCCCACAATGTCCTGGGATACATTGATCAGGTCTCAATGGTTTATCCCCCTTTTATGCACTTTACGATCTCCAGCACCTCCTCTTCTGTTACATGGACTGTTTTCAAGGTTTATTTCCCCAAGGTTTCTAGCTTCCATTTTTTCTCCATGGTAAATACTGACATGAAATATTTCTTTCGTGTCTCAGCCATCTCCTCAGGTTTAACACATTGATGGCCTTTAAGGGATCCCATTTTCTCCCTAGTTAATCTTTTGTCCTTAATATATTTATGGAATTCCTTTGAAATCACCTTAATCTATCTCATGTTCCCTTTTTGTTCTCTTGATTTCTTTCTTAAATGTACTTCTACATCCCTTATACGCCTCAAGGCATTTACTTGATCCTAACTGTCGAGACCTGATATATACCTCCTTCTTTTTCTTGACCAGAGTTTCAATATCTTTAGTCATCCAGTGTTCCCTATTCCTACCAGCCTTGCCCTTCACACTAACAGGAAAATATTGCCTCTGAATTCTCATTACCTTGCTTTTGAAAACTTCCCACTTGCAAGATGTCCTTTTACCTGCAAACAGCCTCCCCCAATCAATTTTTGAAATTTCTTGCTGAATACCATCAAAGTTGGCCTTGCCTCAATTTAGAACTTAACTTGTGGATTAGGCCTATCCTTTACCATAACTATTTTAAAACTAATAGAATTATTGTGACTGGTCTCAAAGTGCTCCCTCACTAACACCTCAGTCACTTTCCCTGCCTTATTTCCAAAGAGGAAGTTGAGTTTTGCCCTTTTTCTAATTGATTGAGAAGGTTTCTTGAACAGACTGAACAGATTCCTATCCATCCAAGTCCTTAACACTATTGCAGTCCCAATCTATTTTTGAAAAGTTAAAATCCCCTACTACTTCAACGTTATTATTCTTACACCTATCTGCAATCTCCCTACATATTTGTCCCTCAATTTCCCATTGACTAATCAGAAGCATATAGTCCAATCCCATCAAAGTGATCACCCCCTTCTTATTTCTCAGTTCTCAGTATATAGCTTCACTGGATTATTTCCTCAAGAATGTCCTCTTTAAGAGCTGCCATGATATTTTCCCGAATCAAAAACACCACTCCTCTTCCTCTGTTACCTCTCCTTCAATCCTTCCTATAGTATCTATAACGTGGAACATTGAGCAGCCAGTCCTGTCCCTCCCTCAGCCATGTTTCGATAACAGCTATGATATTCCAGTCCCATGATTCCATCCATGCTCTGAGTTCATCTGCCATACCTGTCAGGCTTCCTGCATTGAAATAAATATATGCTTGATTCGACAGTCTTCCTTTGTCCTCTGCCATGCGTTTGTCTGTCTTGTCTATTTAGCTTGTTCTGTTTAACTTCTATACCAGCTTCAACCTTCTCTATTATCTCACCACTGTGTAAGGTTCTAACCCCTTGCCAGACTAGTTTAAACCCTCCTGAGTAGGATGTTTAGACAATGGAAGCCCTAAGCGCAATACATCAGTACTTGCTCAGATGATGTCTTCTGGGCCATATGTGTTTCACCATGCAAACATTGTGAGTTTAGCCATTTCTTAGATAACTTTGATCCTGTGCTGGATAGAAAAGTTATGATCATGAAGCAAGTTTTCAAAATTGTCATGATGCTAGCAGAGATGTGCAGCAGCATTTTACAAACCATCAATCATCAAGCACATACCTAGAATGTCCTTATAGTTCAAAAGTGGCCTATAGACACACTGAGAGAAGGTTACACCCAGTAGGCTCCAGTTCTCCTCCATGCTGCCTAATTCTCCTGGTCTGGACTCTAAAGATGACAGAAGGCAACGTCCATTGGGATGCCTGATGGAGTTGGAGTAGATCTCTTTCTAGATTCACAGTTCAAATATTTTACCAAGTTACAAATATAGCCAATTGTATATCTCATCTATATTAGCTTCAGAATAATGTGATGCATCAGGTGGATTCCTTTTAACGTGCATACAATATTGATTTATGATACAACAAGGACTATTTGACAAAAATGCAAAACTGACTAACATACAACCTGAAAGATGAAAAGTATGAATTTAACTGCTAAGGTAACACTAACTCTTCTAAATAATCCCACACATATATAAACACACACAAGCACCTGGGCAGTATTTAGGCTTGAGCTGAAAAGTGGAAAGTAACATTTGAACCACACAAAGCCAGACAATGACCATTTCCCATAAGCAGTGCTCTAACTAACTCCTCTTGACATTTGATGGCATTGCCATCACTGAATCTACCACTGTCAAAATTCTCAATGCCCAGAATGTCAACTGGACTTATCACATAAACACAATGGCCACAAAAGCAGGTCAGAAATTCGGAATACTGTGCTGAGGAAGTCACTTCCTGATTACCCAAAGTCTGTCCACCATCTGCATGTCATAAATCAGCTGTGTGATGGATTACTGGAGCACCTTCTCCCATATCCTTACCCTAACCCACATACACCATGGCTTGACATTACATGAGCTGCTACAACAGGTAGCCCATTATCAGCCATTAACTGTCCCTATTAACAGCTATTCATTTTCTATGGCTGCCCTTTACCCATTCCTTTGTCAATGCAACTGCTCTCTCTCTCTCTCTCTCTCTCTCTCTCTCTCGGCTCATCTCCACATATTGTTCACTCCTCTTCCCAACCCTCTCCCTATCTTCTGCATAAATAACAACATTTTCCCAGGAATCATCAGTTCTGTCACTGGACCCAAAACATTAACTTTGTTTTCTCTCCACAGATGTTGCCAGATCTGCTAAGTTTTTCTAGCAATTTCTGTTTTGGGTTCTGATTTCCAGCATTTGCAATTTTTTGTTGTTGTTGTGTGAAGGAATGCTCCCCACTCACCTGGATAACTGCAGCTTCAAAAACACTCAACATTTGATATATTTCAAGACAAAGTAGCTTCATTGATTGGCACCACATCTACAATCATCCGTTCCCTCCTCCATTGACACTCAGTAGCAGCAAGGTGTACTATCTAGAAGATTCACTCCAGAAATTCACCAAAAATCCTTAGACAGCACCTTCCAAATCCACAACCACTTCCATCTAAAAAGACAAGGGCAGCAGATACATGGGAACACCACTACCTGTAAGTTCCCCTCCAGATGACTCACCATTCTGACTTGGAAAAGTATTGTCATTGCTTCACTGTCGCTGGGTTAAAATCCTGAAATTCCCTCCCAAAGAGATTGTGCATATGCATTTCAACAATTCAAGAAGGTAGTTCACGATCACCTTCTCAAGGGTAACTACAGCCAGGCAATAAATGCTGGCCCAGTCAGCAACACCCATGTCCCACAAGTGAATAAAGAAAAACTACTAGATCCTTTATTGTTTGTGGTATATACATGAGGATATATTGGAAAAAAATTATAAGTAAGGTTACACATGACATAAAGATTGACCGGATGGTTTACAATGAGCAAGGAAGTATTAGATTACACAAAGGTATAGACAAATATTAGTCAGATGAGCAGACCAGTAGCAGATGAAATTTAACCTGAAAAGTGTGAAGTGGAGCATGTCGGTAGAAGTAACAAGACAAGAGGGGCATAGTCAATAAATGTCAGGACATGAGGAAGTTCCAAGAATTCTTAAGGTGCTTGTCCACAGATCCCTGAAGGCGGAATTACAGGTTAATACAGTAGTTAAGAAAACATAAGGGAGACTTGCCTTTATCAGTTGTGGCATAGACGATAACAGCTAGGAGGTCATGTTGGAACTGTACAGTACTTTGGGGTTTGGCTGCAGCTGGAGCACTGTGTGCAGTTCTGGTCACCACACTATAAGAAGGATGTGTTTGTACTGGAGAAGACGCAGAAGAGATTCACCAGGAGGTTACCTGGGAGGAAGAAGCATTTTAGCTATGAAGAAAGGCTGGATAAGCTCAAGTTGCTTTCTTTGGAGCAGAGAAGTTTGAGCGGGGAACCTAATAATGGTGTACAAGATTGTAAAAGGCGTGACAGGTTAGATAGGAAACACTGTTCCCTTAGTTGAAGGTAAATGACAAAGGACAGAATTTGAAGGTGAAGAACAGGCGGCTTAGAGAGGATTTGATAGTGGTTGGAATCTGGGATGCACTGCCTGGGAAAGCTATAGAGGCAGGAAATTTTTTAAAACGTACGCAGTTGTGCACTTGAAATCTCAGAACATTTAAGGCTATGGGCCAGGTGCTGGCAAGTGGGATTAATGTAGATAGGTTGTTACAGACCCAATGAGCTATATTCCATGATTCTATGAAACACATTCAGTGTCCAACTCAGTGGGGTACAATTTCTGCCCACCAGTAATCTTGACTATGTTACTGGTCATTGCAGATTGAACATGGTCTTCTATGAATCACAGGTGACTATAGAAGTGACATCTGTGGACCACAATTGATAAAAACAATACAAGGTCTCATAGACTACAGAAGGGCACAAGACAGATTTCCTCTCACCTTGAATTCTAAATGTTCATAACGATACATTTCTTGACTGACAGGCGGGGGGTGGGGGCTAAGAGGAGAAGGTATCAGTAATCATGTAGCCCTTACAATCACTTACTCTATTAACATGACATGGCTTGTGCTCCTTGCTCCTTTTATAGAAATAAGGTCCCAATGTCAAAGACTATGTAGAGGCATTCCATGGTCAGTTATCCTTGCCAGGGTTCTCATTGTTCCATTGTATGGGGGAACATGGAACTAATGGGGGAGTGTGATAAACTATAAAAGGCTAGATGCCTTATAAGGGTGGTTACAGGGAATCCCTTCTGGTTACAGGTTACCTTCTGCAACCATGCCTGACGACTCTGTTATGCAATTTCCAGACTGAGGCTGAGCATAGTTACAGTGCAATCCATTGTTTGGCCAGGACCATAGTGGATCAGATACTAAGCCTGCAGAAGATACAATTCCAGGGCTTGGTTCAGTCTGGGCGGCACGGTGGCTCAGTGGTTAGCACTACTGCCTCACAGCACCAAGTTCGATTGCAGCCTCAGGTGACTGTCTGTGTGGAGTTTGCACATTCTCCCCATGTCTGCGTGGGTTTCCTCCGAGTGCTCCGGTTTCCTCCCACAGTCCAAAAATGTGCACTTCAGGTGAGTTGACCATGCTAAATTGCCAGTAGTGTTAAGTGCATTAGTCAGAGGGAAATGGGTCTGGGTGGGTTACTCTTCAGAGGGTCGGCGTGGACTGGTTGGGCCGAAGTGCCTGTTTCCATCTAATCTAAAAAAAAGCCTGGCAGAATACCATCTTCATCATCATCATCGGCAGTCCCTCGCCGAGGAGGATGACATTCTTCCACTCTCAGGATGAAGTTGTAAGTGGCTGTACAGACTGCTGTGGCTACCACAGGCTCTGTTATATTTGGGTAGATGGTGGTCACGGGAAAGGGTGGCTGGGGCATTAGTGTAGCAATGTGCTCCTTTCGCTGTTTCCAATTGGCTTCCATTTTCTTTCTGATGGCAAGTTTCAAGGTGCTCAACATGTTTCCGGATAGTCCTCCTTCACTTTGGATAGTTTTGGGCCAGTGATTCCCAGGTGTCTGTGGAAATGTTGCACTTTGCCAGTAAGGCCTTGAGGGTATCACTGAAGCATTTCCTGTATCTACCTGGGGCTCACCTCCCATTTGGAAGTTTCTGCTTGGTAAACAATCCAAATTCTGACATATAATCCCTGCATGCTGAACTCTGCATAGCTGCAGCAGGCAAAGGAGGGATGTGATGGTGTCTGAAGTGCAGGAAGATGAGGACATTAAACAGGTATAACATCACCTTCTGCATGATGGGACATTGCAGCATTGTGTCCAACTAACCACAGAGGACTTATTGGCATCTGATTTCAATAGGTCTGAGGAGGTACATTGATCAGTCATTGATTGTAACTTTGTTGTTCATTGCAAGGTAACCCTGTCTGCTTCCAGATGCATATGAAGTTCTGTTTGCTTGTTTCTCATTCACTTTGCAGTTGCTGAATAAAGGGAATGTTTTGAGCCAGTTGAGGTAAGGCAATGTGTGAAGGAGCAGGAGAGTCGACATTTCAAGCATAAGCCCTTTAATCAGGAATAGGCTGATCTCATTCCTGATGAGGGGCGTGTGCCTGAAACATCGATTCTCTTGCACCTTGAATGCTGCCTGACCAGCTATGTTTTTCCAGCACCACACTCTCGACTCTGATCTCCAGCATCTGCAGTCCTCACTTCCTCCCGAATGTGATGGTCCCACTATGAACAATGAACGGATATTGGGCTACATTGAGCATTGGGACAGTGGCAAGTGTTTCCTCATGTGGTGAAAGCTGAACTACGACAAGTGAGGTGCCATGGAGTATGGCACCTAGCTAATGAAGTGAGTTTTGAGAAACTAGCATGAGAAGTTTCTTGAGATATCACAGTCAGAAACTCAAAAGAATTGAGTTAGCCAATTTCTGATAAACTTCAGCCATCTGTCTTTTTCTGAATTTTTGCACTCCTCTCTCTTCTTAAGAAAGTAATTACTCATTCTGGAGAGTGCATTAGTAACCTGTGGAAACTGTCCAAGTGGCCATTCTTCATTTGTGAACCTTGACATAGAACATGAATCAAAGCCAAACCAACCATATTCCACTTGCCATGCAAAAGCACTTTCAGTAGTAGTCACTGAATAAAAATAAGGAGTAGGAACTATTGAATTTCTTTCACCTTCATAGCCCATTGATCCTGATGCCAAATATAGTTTTTGTGGAGATGGACTTACTCCATTTAGCGAATGAATTGAAGCTGGGAATTTTCTTGGTCTATACATCTCAGCATCAACCGACCAATGATATTGAGTCATTGACACAGCATTCCTCCAAATTTCAATAAGCATTAACGCTATGCTATTTAGAATGGAAATCATTACATCTCATCTTTTCTTTTCCTTCAGTAAAATATATCTCAGCTTCACCCTGTTGCATAGTCAATTGCTTTTTTTTATGTTCCAATGAAATTGATGGTAGTATGTGCAGTGTGGTACAGGGGGAAAAGGGTGGAATGGAACAAAAAGCAACCATGCTTATTTGGAAATACTTTCCCAGAGAAGTAAGTGAACTACAAGACCAGTTCATAAAATAGAATAAAAATTAAAATGGCTTTTATTTTTTAAATTGCATTTATTTTAAATATTTACTTAGTACTTTAAACTATATAGACAGACTTTCCATGTCTGTCCCTATGATCGCTGACTATGTACATCTTATTCACAAAATCAATAGTTCTGCCCTCTCTCAGTCTCAGATATCTCCCAACTCTGCTATTGTCCATCTCTGGGCTGTATAAATTCTGGATGAGCTTACAGACTCTCATCACTGTTATTGTAACATTTGTATGACTAAAATAAAAACAGAAAATGCTGGAGAGACTCCGTAGGACTGGCAGCATCTGTGGAGAGAGAAACAGAGTTTCAATTTCAATATGACATCTCATCAGAACCCTAGTTCTCTGTTTTTCTTTCACATTTCCAGCATCACCAGCTTTTATTATCAGAATAACTAATGTGGTTATCTGTTATTTCACATAAACTTCAACATCTAGCCTTTGTTGTGACTGGCAAAATTACTGGAAATAGCCTGAAACCTCAGAGTACCAGTAATTCTATGTAAATTGTCACTGTGCATGCAGATTCTCCCGATCAGACACAACTGCACACATCTTCAGTGATCTTCTGATCCTTGTGGCTGTATGGCTCTGAGAATGTTTGAAAGGGTTAAGTCTTGATTGATTGTAGTAAGCATTACCCACTGTGATAATGTCATGAGGACTTGGGCAGAATAAATTTGGTGCAGATGAGAGACATACCTGAGAGTAGTGTGCTTCTAACATTCTGGGGGCCTTGTCGTGCAGTGATAGTGACCCTGCCTCTGGGCTAAGAGTCCTGGGTTCAGCAGTGTGTCTATAACACCTCTAAACAGATTGATTCGGAAAGTCTCTGTAGTAATTTTTAAAATATATTCATTTACAGGATGAAGGCATTGGTGGCCAGGCCAGCATTTATTGCCCATCCCTAATTGCCCAGAATGCAAGTAAGAGTCAGCCACATTGTTGTGGGTCTGGAGTCACATGTAGGCCAGACCAGGTA
This sequence comes from Hemiscyllium ocellatum, assembly GCF_020745735.1. Taxonomy (NCBI): domain Eukaryota; kingdom Metazoa; phylum Chordata; class Chondrichthyes; order Orectolobiformes; family Hemiscylliidae; genus Hemiscyllium; species Hemiscyllium ocellatum. Next base: position 36,097,763 of record NC_083417.1, on the reverse strand, counting down.
AAGATAACAGTTACCTTCCCTAAAGGACATTAGTGAACCCGAGGGGCTTTTCCAACAATTGACAATGGATTCACGTTCATTGTTAAATCCAGATTTTTTTATTGAATTCACAATCCACCATCTGCCTTGGCAGGATTCAAGGAAAGGTGCCCAGGACCTTTTAGCTAAGTTCCTGGATTAATAGTCTTGTGATGCTGCCACTAGGTTATCGCCTCCTCTGCATTATAATGTAGCCTGTAAATGGTTTCAGTAATGCAAAATATCTTCATATTGTTTACTTTATAAGATTTTTTGAGAAAGCTATAATTATTGACACAACAGCAAAGGTGCTCACATGGTGAGCAGTGATGTAATTGTTAAAAATTAATGAACAATAGAGAAGTGCTATTTCTAAATGGTACCAACAAAGAGAAGTTAGACTTCAGGCCTTCGAGAATATCTAGGGAGATGACATTCTGCTGACCCAGAAGAATTCAAGAGAGACAGTTATTGCTGATTGCAAATGACAATGAACCCCACAAGCTTCATGGCAACTCTCAACACAAAGGAATACTCTGAGAATAACACAGAAAAGATTGCACAGAAAGCATTGCGCACCTGCCAAAACGCACAAAGAAACAGAAGAGATCTGCAGCTCCAAGCCAGAGGGATAGTCTGCATCAGAGGGCAGAACTAGCAAAATAAAATGGTAATTCTTAGAGGTTAACATATTGGAGCACTCTTCTGAGGATCACAAAACAAGCTGGCAAAGTGAGGACTGTAGATATTGGAGATCAGAGTTGAGAGTGTGGTACTGGACAAGCACAGCAGGTCAGGCAGCATCAGAGGAACAGGAGAATCGAGGTTTCGAGCATAAACCCTTCATCTGGAAGGACTGATGAAAGGCTTATGCCTGAAACATCAATTCTCCTGCTCCACGAATGCTGCCTGACCTGCTGTACATTTCCAGTACCACACACTCGACACAAGACAAGTCAGCCCAGTATGTGTCATTTGTAAGTTTGAGTGTTTTTCCTTCTGGGTCGCAAGGCAGTCTTCTGTAGAATTAGTCTTGATTCCAAGTTGAGCTGGAAAAGCTGACCAGACTTTGAGGAGTGTATGAGTTAATGCAAAAAAGCATTTTGTATAAAAGAGGAAGCCTTAAATGACACAGTAACTCAAGCTGAAAGAGCAATAAGTTGCAACTTTGATTAGATTGTGTGTCCCTAGAGAGCATGGACACCACAAAGCTGTGAGAAAGAATCTATGAGGGCTACTAGAAAAAATATTGTATATGTCAAAGTACAAAGCTGGGGAAATTGTAAATTAAGCCATTTAAAGCAGGTAAGCATTGAGCAATTGAGAAAAGTGTTTGATTCAGGTCTATCACAGAATTTATTTGGGGGATAAGGAGAAATCCCCAGGAGTCTTTGTAAAACTGTACAGTTTAGAAAAATTTCTACTGCAACTGCAAAGGCTGTGAAAACCTTTTAGTAGAGCAGAAAAATACAAGAGAACTGTCACAATTGCAGAACAAAAACCTTTCAAGATGATAACATACAAATAGCTTTGCAAGGAAGATTTAATTACAGGGATTGGCCAAATAGAATACAAAATTGAACAATCTGGAAAAAACAATTCTTGAACTGTGGAATAGCTTCTAAGCTGGGTACTAAGACAGAAGCTGAGCAAGTAAATGCACTTAGAGTCAGAGTCATGGAAACAGAGCCTTTGGTCCAAATAGTCCGTGCCAACTATGTTCTCAAACTAAACTTGTCCCACTTGTCTGCATTTGGCCCATATCCCTCCAAACTTTTCCCATTCATGTACATATCCAAATGTCTTTTAAACATTGTAACTACACCTGCATCCATCACTTCCTCTGGCAGTTCATTCAACACACAAACCACTCTGTGTAAAAACTTTGCCCCTCGTTTCTTTTTTAAAACCTTCTCCTCTCAATTTAAAAACATGCCCCTTAGTTTTGAACACCCTACTCTAGGGAAAAGAATCCTGCTATTCACCTTATTTGTGTCCTTCATGATTTTACATAAGGTCATCCCTCAACTTTCTATGCTCCAGTGAAAACATTCCCAGCCTCTTGAACCTCTCCTTATAACATAAACCCTCCATTCCTGGCAACATCCTGGTAAATCTTTTCTGAACCCTCTCCAATTTAATAATAATTTTCCTGTAACAGGGCAACCAGAACTGTACACACTAATTCAGGCCTCACCAACATCCTGTACAACCTCAACAGGACATCCCAACTCCTATACTCAAAGGTCTAGGCAATGAAGGCAAGTTTGCCAAATGCCTTCTTAACCACACAGTCTACCTATGATGCAAATTTCAAAGAATGATGTCCCTGAACCCCTCACACTCACTGTTCTACCACACTACCCAGGGTCCTATCATCAAATGTATTAGTCCTGCCATTGTTTATTTTACTAACATGCAAATGGCACATTTACCCAAATTAAACTCCATCTGCCATTCCTCAGCCTATTAAATCAATTGATCAAGATCCCTTTGAAATCTTAGATAACCTTCTTCACTGTCCACTATACCGCTAATTTTTGTGTCATTCACAAACTTTACTAATCATGCCTCCTGTATTCTCATCCAAATCATTTGTATGAATAACAAACAAAACTGGACCCATTACCGATCCCTGTGGAGCACTGCTGGTTGCAGGCCTCCAGTCTGAAAAACAACCCTCCATCACCCCTCTCTGTCTCCTAACATCGAGCCAGTTTTGTATCCAATTGGCAAGCTCACCCTGAATCCCATGTGATCTCTTACCAATTAGCCTACCATGTGAATCCTTGTCAAAGGTTTTACTAAAATCCATGTAAACAATATCTACCACTCTGCCCTCATCAGGTTTTTTGGTTTGTGCCTCAGAAAACTCAATCAAGTTTATGAGGTATGATTTCCCTCACACAAAACCATGCTGGATATTGGAAGAGTAGCAAATATTGTTATTGCTAACCAAGGGGATAAGTGAAACAGTTAATAAATCCACCCTCTTCAGTACAGATCCATAGGCTGAACAAGAATTCCACAGACACAAACTGAAGCTGTAGTGCCACAACTCCACGGAAGACACCACTAAAAGCAGTTAAATAATGTGCAAAGATCCAAAATACTGCAAAGAAAAAGAAATCACTTGCCAGAGAAGGGACAACTCTGACATTTATGAAGGATGGGTATAAACCTCCAAAGACCTCCATGAAAGAAGTACACCAGTTCAAGAAAGAGCTACAGACCTCAAACCACCAGGAAGACAGTTCAAGTTGAGCACCTTATAGTAATAAACTACCATTCTTCCAAGTCCAAAGAGATCATGTTCAAGAGAATAGAGAAACCTCCAGATAGTCTAAATTTCTAAAGTCCAAGAACTGGGTGAGATGGGAGAGCAATGTATGTAAATAAATCCATAACAACATTGGCATAGTGAAATAAAGGCTTCAGGAGAGATGATGAAATTGAGTCTGCAAGTGTATGTAATAGCTAATACTTGATTGAATGCACCACCCACAGTGACATTGTAATGAAGAACTGGGCAGAGTTACATTGGAGCATGTCAGAGACAGGTCTGGGGTGGATATCAGGTCTCAGGACTCCAATGGTATCAGATAAAACCCTTGGATCCACACACACTGCAATGGAGAGAAAGGTTTGCAAACGTAAATCTCTGCACAGAGAGAAAGTTGACAAGCATTAAAATCATGCATCCTCTTCTCCTTCATCCACTAATTTTGCACTGTTGAGGAGGAATTTTCTCCTAACTCAGAAGCTAACTAGAGCACTAGCAGAAAAATATCCACCACAAGTCTGTATGCTCCAATCATAACATCAAAAACAGAGTATGCATATCCCTAAAGGAAACCATTAACCTCTTTTTGTTACTGTCAGGAATTTGATGCAGAATGTTGTATGTTTTCAACGGGCATAGTTACATACGTATAATCTTACAGTGTAAGAACAGGCCATTCAGCTCACCAGGCCTAGTCTGGTGATTTTGCTGAATGTGAGTCTTCATCTCAGCCTAATTTCATTTTCCTTTGTTCCTTAAGTATGAAACTAGCTTCCCCTTAAATGTATTGAAGCAAACAATCTTAACCACTCCATTCAGTTGCAAGTTTTACATTCGAGCAGTGATGAATAAGTAAGTTTCTTCTTAATTCCTTATAATTTCTCTGGAGAGTAGCTTATATAATGGCCTGTAATTTTGAATTTTCCACAATTGGAAACATTGTATCTACTTCTACCATCTCTTTATAATTTTAAAGAATTCTATCATCTCATCACATGGTCTTCTTTCTAGATTATCAGCCCATCCTATTCCAGTTTTTCTTGCAGTTGTATCCTCCCATATTTGGCATCAACCGACCAAATTTATTTTCTTATTTGTTCCAATCTTTACTCATTTTTAAAAATATGGACACCAAAACAATGCACAATACTGTCTGGGTGGTCAAAACAAGATCCTGAATTTGAATATTTGTGCATGGATTTGAATAATAATGATCAAATTACAGTTTTGTGGGTGCTAAAATTAAACTGCACACGTGCAGAGAGATGTATGTCACCACACCACCCTCGTGCCTTTTTAACTCAAAGGGGCATTCTAAACAAGTCGAATGCAGGTGAACCCAGGATGATTCTGTGTTTAGTTTTGTTAACAACCATCATTTTAAATGTAAGGCAAAATTAATAAACAGACTTGAATAACTTGACAAGGGAGGTTTTCACTGAAATGGTACAGAAGAAACATTGTTTCTTCAACAAATTGACCAACTCAGCATCCTTTTGTTAGACAAAATAATCATATTCATTATTTTTTTGTTCAGTTGCTTTTGTCATGTACTATACTAATTTCTATTGACTAATAATTCTCTAACCTATTGACCCCTCTGAGTAGTACAGTCTTTCTGTCAGAACCTGTGCATTTAAAAATACATTTTCCTTGATGTCTGCCTTTCTGGAATAATTATATTGTACCTCAAATGTTAGCACATTTACTGCTTGTGCAAGAAGTGACAATAAAATCAATAAAACACAAATCCCAAATGTGTATCAACTGTTTCACAACATAAAGGATTAGTGCCACAACAGTGCGCTCTCCCTCATTTCTCTATTCAAGTGCTACCTTGTAAAAGTATTTTTACTTTATTGACAGCTGACTTTTTTTTAACCCATTCCTGCTGAGTTAATCCATTTAGAAACTTCTTTGAACCCTCTCCCTTGCGTTTCTTGTGCTTCCTTTCTAAAGCTGAGGTGGGTATCATGCGCATCGATCAATAGATATGATGAAGGCTTCAGTGTTCTACCTTTGACCAGCAGCTACAGTTTTTCGATGATTCTGCAGGAGTCAAAAACTCAACAAAGCGAATCGCGGGTGCTGTAAAGGGAGCATGCTGTTCATGTCTGTGACCACTGTATGCAAAGCTTGGCATTAGTCACCGCCAGGCCGCCTCTGACAGCACTGAAGTGAAGGAGATTAATGTGAGGCAGGGGCACTTTATTATTGTCACTCTGTTCTTTCACACTCTGCCTCTGACTTTCAATTTTGCTCCAGAATTAATTGTCTGCTCCATACAGTATGACTGATGTGGAAGGATACAAGTACCATAGGCACCTGGCTCTGGCCTTGGTGCACTGACTGGTGAAGAAGGATATATTGTGTGGTCAGTCTCAGGGGCCAACAAGCGTCTTTCACAAGCATTAATTTTCCTTTTTTTAAAAGATAGTTTGTTTTCTGCAATTCATATTTGTTCACAATAATTGGTTGTTATAGAACAACGGATGATGTTAGGCTCATTAATTGCATCAAAAGCTATTTCTGCTCTGTCCACATTTTGGATACTAATCATTCGTTTCATTCTGTGATATACTCTGAGGAAAATTTGCTGACACAATGGAATAACTGTAACGTCCTGAAAGCAGATCAAACTGTCATTTCAAAATAAAGAAAACTGAACTGCAAGATTATTCAAAATATGTCAGCCATAATCATTGCATTATAACAAACTTTCCATTCTATTTTTTTCCGAAACATATGATTTGTGCAGCAAGGTTGAAAACGTGTAAGTGAATCTGACACCAGCTCCTGCAGTTGCTTTTCCATATTAAAATCAAGTTTGTATTTGCAATATCTGCACCCATGACATCTAGCTGCGAGGATAAGTCTGTTTGAGAAAGCAAAGAAACCAGTACAACATCCTTCAGAGCAGACATCAAGTATTCAAATTTCACTAAAGCAAAGTGCAAACAATTAAATTAATCAATCTTAGAGGCAAAGTACCTAAACAGATGTTCAATAAAGCCAGCCTGTTCACAGGGAAAGGAGTCCACTTTTAACTGTCCTTCATTTGTGACATCTTTCACCCCATCCTTCTTTAAGCCTCATGGGCTACTGTCATGTAGTTCTGCTGTGTTGTTCCTTTATTATAAATAACAACAGGCCACCTGGACTACCTGTGATACCTGGGAACAGAGGCTTAATGATCCTTCAGGCTACATCCTCAGCTCTCTCCTGATCCCAGATAATGGGACTGATGGGAATGGCAGAGGAGTGACGGATGGCAGTGACGGATGACTCCAGACTAACATGTGCTGACAAGCAGTGAATATGGGGCAGTGTTGCAGAAAGGTCAAGATGAAAGTGTTCGTTTGACTTTCAAAGTTTTCCAGTGTAAAATACAATAGCTTTAATAATTATCAAAAGAGATGTGCAAATAAATTGAAGCCCCTTTAGCAGGGAAAAAAGAATAAAAGAAAGTGTATCTACAGTGAATGATCTGCACACTCAGTCTGCCACCTTGAGTAGAATAGGAAGGAATGAATAATGGACTTTCTTCATACAGCTGACTCTCCTTCAGGAAAACATGGACGTCCTGTGGGGTATGGGCTGCATTCACACCTGAGACAGTTGTACATCTTCATGCCCTCACATTTGCCCACTTGCAAGATGGCCTCGCCTATGTTCCATGTGCCATTTAATCTGAAACAAATGATTGTGCAAAAATACATTATCACCTTGGTGAGGGATCAGGAGTGTAAAGAAAGAAGAAAGGGTCTGTAGGCAAATTCATCTTCTGCTGCTACAATCAATCTTTCACCCAACGAAATACACAATAACTAGGCAGAAAAAGGGCAAGATTTATGGCCGTGTAGCATCAACACTGACCAGTGTGCACCTAAACCCACTCAGCCTTTCCCCCTACCCTGGGATAGGTCTTTTCTTACAGCTGCAATAGCAAACTCTTTCACTTTAGATTTTAATTCTATTTGTAGCTTTATTTCAATGAGTGAAAAATCACACAATTTAAATGTAAACATAATGTAGTAGAGAAATGTCTTTAAAAAAATCACCCTCATGAAAAATGTTTGATATGTCTTTTTCCAAAGCAGCACAGTTGACATGAACTTTATTAAATTTTTTCACTATGTAATAACAATGAAAATTAGCTTCACATTTTTTAAACAACTGTTCCCCACCAGTAAGGACGTTGGTCAAAACATTTATGAATTAACTGTGTCCCTCTCAGTCTTAACTTTGCAATTGTTCCTGAAATATATAAAATCACACTGAATGCTATTGGTAAATGCCATCATATGAAATTGTAAGCAACATATTATCTTGTTCAAAATGAACAGCTTACAATTCAAATGAACGGTGTGTCAATTTATTCTATACTTTTGTGATAATATCATGACTTGACAAAAAGTCTCAAGTTTTCAGGAAAGTTCTTGGCAGTTTTTAACTTTCCTCCAGAATTGATTTCACCCAGCTGCACTGTCCTCATGGCCAAAACTATCAGTTATTTCACAGAATAATAACCATAATCCATCATTCGAAAATGTAATCAAACAGGAGTAATCCTATAAATTGGTAAAGGAACCGGTAAGTAAAAGGGCTGCTACATGTCAATCTGGCCTGTAAATCTGTTGGAGAAATGTCAACAAAATGAGGTGATTCCTATAATGGGTGCCTGATTCACCACACCAGTTTTGCACTTGGGCAGCAAGTTGACAATTTTACCCTAGAATTGCAAAAGCCTGCAGATTAGAAATTTAAGTTAACACTTGCCAGTTTTTCCAGTTTAATATTATTTAATGTTGGTTATTAATGATTTTCCGGATAACAAAATATAGGCTAAGGCCAACTGTAATGTAGAAGGCATTACATTAAGATTCTGTTTTTATTGTCAAAAAGGATGTAAAAAATGCCAAGGCACTGTTTTGAAAAGCACCCAAGTGTTTGACTTATCCTAATGCCTTGATCAATGGGTTACCACTCAAACAACACCTACAAAGGTTAGCTGGTTATTATCTCATTGCTACTTGTGGGACCTTGCAGTGTGAAAATTAATTGATAATATTCTCTATTTTACAACATCAATTGCATTTAAAACACAAAGCACGCTGGACACCCTGAGATGATGAAATCCACTATATAAATGCAATGTTTTTTTCTCTTCCTAAGTAGATAGCGACTTCAGTATTTGCAATTCTTCTAATAACAAAAAAGACATTCATGTAAACACATCAAACGATCAATTAGTTACATTGCACACAGTAACTGAGTTAATTGTGGTTATTAAGAAATATTTAACAACTTTCTCTTCTTTGTTAATTTTTAGGTTAGATTCCCTACAGTATGGAAACAGGCCTTTTGGCCCAACAAGACCACACTGACCCTCTGAAGAGTAACCCACCCAGACCCATTCCCCATACTTACCCCTGACTAATGCACCTAACACTATGGCAATTTAGCATGACCAATTCACCTGACCTCCACATTTTTGGGCTGTGGGAGGAAACCTATGCAGACTTGGGGAGAATGTGCAAACTCCACATAGACAGCCACCCGAGGTGTCAATTGAACCCAGATCCCTGGCGTTGTGAGGCAGTAGTACTAACCACTGAGCCACCGTGTCACCTTAACTAATGTAATGAAACATATTTTGAGTCTGTTATATTTGAAACCATGATGAAAAGAACATAATGTAGTTATTTTAAACACTTTTATTCATTAAAGAAAATATTTGCCTTTTTTTTCCCTAATATGCTTTTATAAGATGTTTGAGGTTTGATTTTGGCTAGTTGTGATCAGCTAGGCATGGACTGCAATTGAGAGGTAGTTTTTTAGGAGCCGATGGGAGCAGACATGGAGCTAGGGTATTACAGAATTTTGCCCAGCTGGTTGATTCTGTAGCTTTAGTCTGCACCCACCCGCAGGGTGGAATGAGCTTCCCACCGAGGAACTGAAGTTAGTCGATTTACCCTGTTAAGGAACGATTAATGCCCATTTTTGGCAGCCAACTGGAATTTTCTAGTCTTTAATCTGAAACAAATGATTGTGCAAAAATGCATTATCACCTCAGGGAGGGATCAGGGTGTTTAAAACAAAAACTCCCTGGAGTTATCAAGGGACAATGCAGTTTACTGAAGGTAGCCTATCAGCAGCAGATTGGGGATAGGGTGGGGTGGTTCCACAGCTGTAGTGTTTCCTCTCAGTGCAACAGTGGCTCAGGTAGTGTTCATTTTGTATTTTTAAAGTTGTTGAGCCCTAGAGCACCTCTTCTATCTCGGGGCACATACTCATCTTATGCATTGTCAGAGATAGAGGTCTGCCTGGTGACCTTACAGTTTCTCAAACCCATCCAGCAAGCCTACTTTCTGATTACTAACTGACCAATTTGAGGATAATTGCTGGAAAAACCCAGCAGATCTGGCAGCATTGTGGAGAGAAATCAGAGTAAACGTTTTGGGTCCAGTGACTCTTTTACAGAACTTGTTTTTGATTTCCAGCATCAGCAATTCTTTTAGTTTTTATTACTGAATATAATTGCAGCTGTGTAATTGTTACTCAGTGTGGGCTTTAACATTTGGGTATGTTAGCACGGTCCTGAAATGTGTGAGGAATATCAGGCCTCAGCTTGTACTGCAGTTTCTCATGATTACGATGAGAACAAAGTTAATACTTTTCTATGTAAATGGATAAGCAGAATGTAACTTAAAATTCCATTGCTTGGTTCAATTTGCAAAATTGTGTCAGGATGCAGAGCTTTAGTAATCACATAAAAGTTTTAATCAGGTCTTTTGTACTCTTCTATTACGGGACGTGTAGAAGAAGAATTGAAACAAGAAATTTACTTAAATGTCAAAGGGGGCTTTCAAGACCATTAGAAATTTTTCTGTTTGCTTAACAGTGACTGTGAAGTACAGTGTAATCCCTCAACAGGTTGAGCTAAACTTTCTGTTTATCATCTTCTGAACATGCAGAAAAACCTCTGCCAACACAGTCCCAAGTAGAGCTAGTGAATGTTTTCAAATCCTGTCCCACATATTTAGCCAAATGCCTCATTGCTTGGTGAGCTATCAGCTTGACTTATGCAGTCAGGGAATGGGCAAAGTGAAACTAACAGGGTGCCCACAGGGATGAAAGGGAAATCAGAGCATTACCATAAACTCCTTCAAGCCACCTCTTGTGTCTCTGATCCAGGCCTTTATTAGATGGAGATTGGTTCTATTCTTATGTTTTCGGTCTTTGTTTCTGGTAATGCTTTCTCTTTTGCAGTTGATGTACATCAGAGTCAAACATCTATTATAATCATGGTTAATGGGTCAGTTTGTTCTTATAGATCCTAAAGACACTGTGAGATATGTGTTTACCAGCTAAGGCTTGAAAGGTTTTAGAAGCACACAGCATCATGTGGTGAGCAACCTCAAAAACAATGGAGATTGTTAACTTTGAAGGATGGGAATGAAATTCAAGGATCACATCATTGATTATATTTCTTTGGTACCTTTAAATGTTAAATGTCCATTGTCAGGAAATGACAAGATTATAAAGCAAGGATACATCATGCCCCTATAGCCCAACATTGCTTTGGCACAAATAATGAACTGCTTTGAATGACAACCTTCCACCATGTACATAAATGTTAATGTACTTATCTAAGTTTGGATGGATATAGTGGATTATTCAATAGTCCTGTTTGTCAGTTCTAGTCTCATAAATAATAATAAATAAATTAATCTTAAACCAAAGTAAATGTTCAATGTTTCATTGTTTCTGTTCACATATCCACTAACGCACAGTGGAATTAGATTTGCCACTTTTAACTAAGATGTTTAAAATAATCTGAATAATCTGAAAGCAAGTAGAGAGTTCTATGTTCTACTCTAGGCTTACTGCAAATTACCCAGGTACTTGGTGGGCAAAGACAATGTACTTATCTCAGGAAAAAATACTACAGGAAAGAAAAGATAAAAACAAACTTTTAGTGGTGATTCAAAAAGTTTAGCACCTCCTTCACATTCTGGGCAAAGGTGATGTGGAAAAAGGAGATCCCGTATAAGAAGAGAAATAAACTAAACCAATGCTTCTAGAATATGGAAGGATCTAGGATAGTCATGGTAAGTGAACAAAAATCTGCAGAGATTTCCTACTTAAGTAACTACAATAAAGTTGAGTCTTACAATGGTGTCAAACTAAATCTGTTTTCAATTGCTAATAATGGAAATTGAATATCTGCAACAAACTTTATTGGAAAGTATATTGCCAGCTTAAGGATCGTGTCAAGACACTTTCTGATGGGAGAGGGTTAAAGGAAAGTTTCCACTGTTCAGAACCTTTATCTGGCCCTCGGGAATAAAAAGAAATGATTTAAGTGATCACTATTCTAATAGTCTGGAGGTTTCAGCATTAAAACACCGGTATTTCTTTCCATGGTTCGGCTCAATTAAACCAAAATAAATACTTTGGAATTGTACATTTGATTTTCAAAGCAGACCAGCATTCATCTATACTGCTTTATTCTAGCTGTTTGTTGTATTATCTGTAAAGCTAATATTCAACATTTGAATCTTTCATTTTAATTATGATCTAAAGCAAAAAAAGTATACAGAGAAATAGAAATAATTCAGCATATAAATTAATAATCTTTTCTGTTCAAAATTCCAGTGCATTAAGTTTCACAAAATTGCACATTCCGTTTCTGCTTTTTTAATTAAGATGTTTATTAAAAAGAATCCTCTACCACCCAACAGGCAAGCATTCTGAAGAGAATGAAAACGCTGCACAGACACTTTAACATCATAGTCTGGGGAAAAGATGGCGAGAGGTTGATGTAGTGATTAGGGACATTGCTTTTCTAAAAAAAGCTTTTCAAATTATAAGCACACTGCCTAAAGTGTAAACATCACTTCATGCAATATTAATGTTAATAAAATCTTAATAGTCATTTTCATTTTACAAAGCCTTTGACAATTAAACTTTTGAATGATAGAAAATAAGAAGTCAGACTATACAGTAATGGTGCAGCATCAAATGCACTTTTGATACAGTCATTCAAGTTGTGTTGTACAAAGGTGATTGTACTGTTTCAGTAATAATGCACATCCTGAAATTGGTTTTTGTTTTCAATTTAATAGCTCACAAAAATCTCAAAATGTGATCCGAATTAAGCTGCTCCATGTTTGACAAAACACAAACATTCCAGTGTGCAAGATTTACACTTGAACAGGAAATGGTTTGATGTTTATGATGATTTAAGATATCCAAATATTTGATTAATCATCTCAGTAGAATATTCAATTACAAAAATCAGTGGACAAAGTCCAGGGCATTATATTGTATTGTCATATCTTTCTATTGCTTTCTATATAATCTTTGTTTGAAAACAATCTATCCACAGTACAATATATCTTCTGCATGCAGAGGCTATGATGCAGAACCAATTATTCTGATTAAAGTTGCTCTGTTAACTCTAACTGCTCCCACTATGCTATCTATCAGTTATTGTATTGCATTCTCCTTTCAAATAATTATCACAAATGGTTTTCATTTCCAACGTTTTTTTAAAAAAGCAAGGTAAAAACCAGGAATTCACACTTCAGTTCCAGCCATTTCATAAAGACAAGCAAAGTACCCTGTCAATTGCTGATGGATATTCAAAGTAATTTGTAAAATACTTTAAGCCCACAAAGTAATTTAGGAGGTTTGTCCTAAGTAAAGGTGTAGCCAAGCTGATACAGTCTGATCATTTGCAAGGTAGAGTCCTACACTGATTTCTATCACATCATATCTGTGTATTGCACTGTTAGTATTTGGAATATCTAAATATTTTTACTGGAGCTATCTCACAAACTTGAATGGGTCAAGTTTTGCTCAATGTGGAAGAAATAAACATGGGTCATGTATTTTTGTTACTCATAGTACCTAGAACAATTAAGAAAAATGATTAATTATCTTGGGTTTTCAGGTTATTGCAGATAGAATATGGATACAAAATGTAATCCTTATAAATTATAGGATGACTCTTATTCGCATGTACAGGTTCATAACTTGTGAAAAAAACAGTATCAAAGAAACGTAACAAATGAACTGTACAAACTTACTTCATAGGATAATGCAGAGCAAATTCACAGTAAAAGTCCAATTTTGTGAAAGCTGTACATTAAGGTACATTAGTTTCAAAAGGGTGACAATGGAAAGATGTCTAGAACATGCCAGTTATCCAGATCAATGACTTGTGGAAAAAATAAAGATAATATATGAGAATTTGACCACTTGTTCTATCCTCTGTGCAGACTTTTCATCGTTACTGATAAATACAAGCAAATTAGAAATGAGAAATCAACAAGTTTAAACACATAAAAACAAAAATGCTCAGCATGTAAACCTAGTTGTAACTAGACTTACTATAATTTGAATAAAAGTGATCAAGTTAACATCAGAAGGCAGTTTTACATAACTGAGCGTACCAGGAATCTGCACTTAAGATATGCAAATAGAATGCAAGTTACAGCCATAAGGGTAATTAATTGCAAATCTAAAGAATAATGTTTTTGTCAAGCCTGTCTTGGTGTTGTGCAACAATTTGAAGACTAATGTGCTTTTATTGTGGATTTGTTAACTGCCTGCCTAAAGATCAGAGATGTTTGGCACATTAAAACACTTGTTTCCCTTAATGCACTAGTACAGTGTGCACAAGGTACATCAAGAGCTAGCTTTACTAAGATTTAAAAAGCCTCCAAAAGAAGCAATGCGTTGTCTGGTTTCTCATTTCTTTTTACCCGTATTTGCATGATTTCAGTGTTGAATGTTGAAATCAATTTTACAGTGAGTCCAACACTACAATGCTGTAAGCTAAGATTTTCATTCCCATTGCTTTCCACTTAACAGTCTTTTTACTGATGATATCAGGACGCATAGGGAATCGACATCCTAATCTACATTACTGTTCCTACTCTACCATCAGCAAATGGAAGGTGCATTTTAATGTGACAAGTCATGGCTTCTTTCTATCCACATTGCTCTGAAATGTAATAAAACACATTCACAGCAGCAAAAGATCTTTCCATAACTGGAACTGAAAGTTGTCAATCCGACTGGCCCATACCACTACTGCAACCTACGCATGAATGGTTAAACATGCAAAGTGGAAATTCAAAAGTGATCAAGTCTTTGCAAACATTTCCCCATTTTTAAGACTTCAAAATTGACAATCTACGATTAGAATTGTCAACTAACTTTACAAATACATTTGAGATTTAAGTACAGCAATATGCTATTCAGCTCTCTCAAGTCTATTCCACCATTTAATTAGATCCTGGTTCATTTATACTTCACCTCTATATATCCATTTTAATCCATATTCTTTTCCACGCGTACTTAATAAAAACATTTCGAACTCAGAATAAAATTTTAAATTGACCATGTATCATAGACTTTGGGAAAAGGAATTCATGATTCCCACTACCTATGAGTGAAAATTGCTTCCTGATCTCACTCCTAAATAGCCTGCATATAATTTTAAGATTGTGTACTATTGTTTTGGATTAAATACTTTCTCTGTACCTACCCTTTTGTATCCTTTTAGTTTGATTTTGCACAATTAGATCATCCCTCAATCTTCTAAACTCAAGGGAATGCAGCTGGAGCTCAAGTACCCTGTAGTCACAACTTAACTCTTTAAACGCTTATATAATATTAGCAAATCAGAGCTTTGCCCCTTTGTTTATCAAATATATGTAATGTATTGTGTGTAATGTCCAGAGTCGAAATCAATTCTCCAGATGGTGTCTGAGCACGAATTTGTTTTATTTAGACCCGTAAGTGCCTAGACTAACAAAAATAAAAATCCAGCTTTCTGTTTATACAAAGCAAGCAATATTGGTGAGCCAGACCATAAGGCTTCAACCACAAGCCAAATGCATTTAAAGAAATCCTGCTTATATGAAAACTTAATTACTCATCATACAAAGTCACAAAACCTCATTTAACTGTTATGCATCATATTCCTACAATTTATGTCACTGAATATTTGTTGCTTCTTTCTGTAAAAGTTAGTAAGTAGTAATTTCTTTTTGACCTTTCATGGTGTCCACTCCTAGTCAATCTGTGCACGGATCTCTTTACCAGTCGCACTTAATTTTACTAAAGAGTAATGTAGTTCTTCATTACCTTGACTAAGCTGCTGATTGCTGGAGACTGCACTGTGGCTTTGAGTTACATGGCATCAATTTATCTACTATGACAGAGAAAAATGATATGTTTCAATCCCAGCCACAGGATGAAAGACAGGTGACCAATGAAACACCTCCATTGCCTAGGAAAATCATTGGGTTTGTAATGTCTAACTAGCAAATGGCAGGAAAGCAGACAAATAGATTTTCTTCTATATTTATAACCAGCATCAGTCTTCCTTTCAGACTTCCAGTGCAGGTAGTTGTTTTATATGAAATGAACAATCTTTATAGATGTACAAAAGCCATAACAAGCCTGATTTCCAGCAATGTTGAGGTATATAACTCTTTACGGACTGTCAGGCATCTTGCTCCACAAATCATGCCTAACTTATGATGTTTGCAGTGTAATTTTTATTCCTGTTTGACTACCCAACTACCCAGTGGTAATAGGATGTTAGCAAAGGGCAGCAGCAATGTTTATACATACAATGACTGATTGGCAAACTCAGCACAATTCATTTATATCTTGCGATTTGAAATCTGTTAAGTTTGGAAAAATGAAACAAAAAAAAACCACAAGAAGAAATGCTCCCAGACAACGGTGTGGCACACTCATAGTTGAGTCCAGCCCACATCTGCTTGAATTGTCTCTGAACATTAAGATATCTAAATGAAAATCAATACAATATGTGCCAGCATTTACAAGTGAAAACAAGTATCAAGAGACTTAGACTAATCAGGCTTTCAGCTTATACAGGCACTGCAGGCTGTACCCCAGGGGTGTCCTAATTGGCCCAGGCTGATCGTACAAGAGTTAAATTTATAACCAGATAAGACATCTTGTTTTTCTTCCCAAGCCATCATTTTAAAATGTTCATCTTTACCTGTGTGCTACCAGATGATCTTGTGCATCACATTGTCACACAAGCTGCTTTTCACCCGTCAGTAAAAGGTGAAAGAAAGAGTAATTTATTCCCTTAACCGATAAATAACCTGGTTAAAATGAGCCGTGAACTGAACAGGTGAAGTGAAAACCAAAGTGTGCTCTCTCCTGAATATTCAAAAACAATGTGGTCAGAAAGGGGTCATCAGTAAAATATAATTTTTAAACATGTTAACTGAGAACATTTTGCAAGGATTTTTAATGTGTCTTATTCTATTTCCTTTTTAAAAATATTTTCACATTGCAAATTCAGTCAGGCAGAGGACATGACTAGTGCTTTCCCAATAAATCAGAGTGTCCCCATGTGGCAGAAGCAACAGGGGAATAGTGTAAGAGCACTGCTGCATGTTGACCTAAGCAAGAGCTTATCGAGAAATGATGTCCCCTTAAACAGACTCCTGTTGAGATGCACTGTATTTTGCACTGACAAATTATTAGTGCCCTGACTGCAATGCTTCCAACAAAATAGGCTGATTTAGCAATGCACAAACTGCCCATTATCTTACTGCATAAAGAGGCCATTTATAGGAAAGCCTCAGGACACCGACCCATAGGAAATAGCAGGCCTGAAAAATGACCCCCATCTGGTGCCACCAACACTGCTAACTACCCTTGGGAAAATGTCTCATTCAAGCCTATACAGTCCTATTAAATTTAATCATACAAATTCACATTTCTTTTTACATGACTTTTTATATTTCAATATTATGTACTCCTATTACCTTTGTTTTCCACTGCATTATTTCCTACCAAATGTGTATGTGAATATGTGAAACCATTAATGATATCTGTCTTTATTGTTATGAAAATGATCAATACACTTCTCTTTCCCTCCTGGCAGATAAAACCGAATGCCTCGCTGATATTAATGTGTCAGACTGTGTCAGGCAGAAATTCTTCATAAAACCTATTGCAACACATCTAACAGAGACTCCTGCTTCATATATTATTTTTTAAAGCTGGATAAAGATTTTTAAAGGCACAGACCACGATTCTTTGATAATGATAGCTTAGTAGTAACCTCTATTCAGGGTGGAAATGAGGGTTCCTGTTGCAGTCTTCGGTAGATTTCCTAGCTGAGCAGCTGTAAAAAGCAAAGAAACAAGCAAACGCCCTGACAGCTGAAGCTAGGCAGGGATTTAGACACTTCCCTTTTTATTTTCTATTTCCCTCGTTGGTGATTAGAAACTTCTGTATGTTTATGTGGCTGGCCCAAGAGCTTTCGGGGATTTTTTTTTTAAAACCAGGTTTCAACATGTATTTTATGTGAGTGTAGTCTAAATTGCCAACATTCCCCAACTGGTGGTAGACAGAAAGAGGGAGAACTAGGAGAAACAGTTATGCTTTACAAGTGTCAGATAAAAACACAAACCCAGAGGACACCCTCTGTAATACCACCAATGATGCACTAGCCCATGATGGCTACCAGCCGACAAATACCCGCAGACCTCAATCCATTTTATCGTATTCAAGCTGCAGTGTTATATTTCCTGCCTCCCCTTAGCACCACACATACAGTGTACTCGAAAACAAAAATCTATAATATTGATCCAGCAATGTCACCACAATTATTCTTTTGAAACAGCCATTGAAAACAAATTACATCTGCACTGCCTTTTCATCCGATTGTTCTGGGTGAGCAGTGCTCACTGTAGCCTCCAGCACTTTCAACATTAAAGCTATGTCACTAAATACGACAATGATAAGGCCAGTTAAAAAGTTCTAAGAACTAGACTAGATCATGGAAATCCTAAATAAGTGGCATGTATTTTCAACCTTTTACTTAATAGAACTGCAGCAGGTTAGGATTTTGCTGCAGCTTTTATGTCATGATTTTCTTATTCAAATAAGTATTAAACCTTCCAAGGATCACCCGCCACAGTTACGGCAGTATCATTGAAATGTTTCTGTTCTATGTTTTGCAAGAAGCTTCAAAAACAGTTCATTAAGGTGCCCTTTCTTATCATGCATAAATCATATTGTACAATGTGTTCATGGAATGCTATATAATGCTATAAAATATTGTGTTGGAATCATCCACTTATCTTTTTTTAACTGAAGTGAACCAGTTCCTTTTTCAAGCATTCTAAAAGAACAGATATATTTTTCCTCTGTGTGCGCTCACATAAATGGTCTCACCTGGTGGGAAAGCCTATATCATACTTAAATTTTCTTTCCTTTCCCAACGGTTGGTCAAGACCGCATTCTTTGTGAAGCCTTGACCACACAAGTCACTGCAGTGTTTCCCACAGCAGGGAAACGACAACCTTGGAGTATTAAGAAAACCAATAGCCTTGTTGACATGAACATGGGAGCCTAACCCCTAAAGCCTCCTGATATGAAGCATTGATTTTTCTGTCTGGGTACAGTACTAAAGCCATTCATTCTCTATGGTCAGGACTCATAGGGCCAGGAATAAAAAATCTGTTCTCTTCTACTTTTACCTCCAGGCAAAGTTGAGGAATAAATTCTATATTTCCAGACATGATTCGCGGAGACCACATTTACAACGAGCTTGTTGCATGAAAACAATTTGTTCCACAACCATTAAACCTGTGGCCACTTATCCCTGCATGCACTAACCTTCAGGAAAATTATGTTCTTGCTTGATAATTAAGCCAGGTTCCCAAAATAAGTGAAGTCATTGTTTCCATATACATCCATTTCTTTTAAAATTGCCCTTTTATAACACACCATCTCAGGTCATTTCTTAGATCTATCCATTTTAATGCATTGACAAAGATTATTTCTATAACAAATTTCCTTAGCTGCAGGATAGATTAGTCAGAATGAGGGTTAGGTTGAACCGAGAATGGTTTTACTGAAGGTAAGACAGACATCGTAACACAGGCATGCAGTCTTCTCCTGCCTTGTGCATTTCTGCATATAAAAATAAGTGGAAAACTGAGATTAAGGTCTTACATTCTGACATGATTGCATCGTTTTACATGATAAGGTACTTAACAGAAACATTTGGAGTCGCAATGGAAAACAATTAGAGAGCTTTGTTCGTAAAACAGCATTTACATTTTTGTGCATATTTGAAGTTTTTGCATAAAAAGTGAAGTGGAAACAGCTCAGCTAATTCAGAGTTGAGTCTGGTTAACTATATGATGTTCTGTTGGTTTATGGGATTCAGTGTATGAGGTTGGTTATGTGAATAGTGCACTTATTTTTGTGCTAAGCACGTTTGAAGTGCAAATATGATCATTACATTAAAAGACACAGCAGCAATAAGGTGATAAATTCAGTAGATCATAGATCTCTCTAGATATTAATGTCACTTCATTAAGACAAGTGAAATGATCAGGACTGTCAATGTTATAAAATCCCTGGTTGTGAGATTTTCAATTTTGCGCCATATACCTTAGGTTTTGCCTCAAGTCGTGGTGACTCAGTGATTAGCACTGCTGCCTCACAGCACCAGAGGCCCAGGTTCGATTCCAGCCTCAGGCGACTGTCTGTGTGGAGCTTGCACATCCTCCCCATGTCTGCGTGGGTTTCCTCCAGGTGCTCTGGTTTCCTCCTACAGTCCAAAGATGTGCAGGTCAGGTGAATTGGCCATGCTAAATTGCCCATAGTGTTAGGTGCATTAGTCAGAGGGAAATGGGTCTGGGTGGGTTACTCTTTGGAGGCTCTGTATGGCCTTGATGGGCTGAAGGGCTGTTTCCACACTGTAGGGAATCTAATCTAATCTAAAAAGAGACGGAGATATAAAGGTACTTCAAAGCAGCAAGCTGTGTTATATTGACCACAGTGAATGACTGAGAGACATAAACATATTCTCTGCTCAATGCCCTCTTACCAATGCCCTTCACTTCCCTTTACTCCATTGTCGCAGCAAATCTGGCTGTGATACGTGTATAATGTCTCTTAGACTTTCACGGGTGGATTGTAAAAGTGCTCAATTAAATTGATACAGTTATCCAAACAACTTAAATCAAGAAAATACCAGAAATTATCAGTAGCTCTACAAGATGTAGACAGCTGCTAATGTTCAGCCTGAGGTTCCAAGTTCACAGTAGAGAATCCTGACAAATGTGAGAGTAGATAAGTCTAATTGTCAGGTTTTGATTGCATCCTGAAACTGGATTGAAGTTCATCAAATATGGCAGACCAAGAC
Organism: Hemiscyllium ocellatum; assembly: GCF_020745735.1. Taxonomy (NCBI): domain Eukaryota; kingdom Metazoa; phylum Chordata; class Chondrichthyes; order Orectolobiformes; family Hemiscylliidae; genus Hemiscyllium; species Hemiscyllium ocellatum. Next base: position 36,077,226 of record NC_083417.1, on the reverse strand, counting down.
TGCCAATCATGGGGGTATCTTCTATCGAAAATCTATTATACAATTTTTCACCACGCAAGGTAGGGGGTGATGGTGTTGTTAGTGGTAATGTAATTGGACTAGTGTTCCCAAGGCCCAGACTGATTGTCTAGAGATGTGAATTCAGATTGCACCATCTATACTGCTGCATTTGAATGCCGTTTATAAAATTTGAAATTGAAAGCATGTTTCTGTAAATCCAACTGTGAAACCATTGTCACAAACGTCCATCTGGCTCACTAAAGCTCTTCAGAGCAAGAAATCTGTCAATCTTGTTTGAGTAAATTACTGTAGATGCTGGAATCTGTACTGAAAACAGCAAGTGCTGAAGATCACAGCGAGTCAGGCGCCATCCATGGAGAGAGAGCAAGCTAATGTTCTTGAGTCCAGCTCTGATGAAGAGTAATCTAGACGTGAAATATAAGCTTGCTCTCTCTCCATGGATGGCGCCTGACTCACTGGACAGCATCCCTGGAAGAGAGAGAGCAAGCTAATGTTCTTGAGTCCAGCTCTGATGAAGAGTAATCTAGACTTGAAATATTAGCTTGCTCTCTCTTCCAGGGATGCTGTCTGACCCGCTGTGATCTCCAGCAATTGTTCAATCTGTCAATCTGTCAATTTCCCTGGTCTGGTCAGCATTTGCCTCCAGACACATGGTAATGTGATTGACACTGATAGGGTCCAGCAAGCCATTCAGTTCAAGTGCAACTACAGATGGGCAACAAGTGTTGATCCTTTCAGTAATAACTACATCCTACCAAAAAGAAATTGCCAATTTAAATCCATCATGTGTAGGAAGAAAAATATTTAGTGCATCGAAGTATGAAAAACGTGTTATCATTAGCTGTTGCATTAGTTCAAATTTTCATAAACAGAATTAAGTACAGTTCAACAGAGAAATTCTGAGGCTGTATTTTCAGTCACAAGACGAATGGCTCAATTTAGAAAATTCCCAAATCACCTCAGTGCAAAATGCCCATTTAATTTTGTTTCCATTCTGTGAAGGCAGGGACAGTAGGAAGCTGGGTCTGCTACCCCCGAAAGTAAATTGGAGGTGTGCACAGGAATGGCCGAGAGTCGTGCTGACTAAGAGGTTTACCTCGCTTCTCTTGGAGATTGTCCGAGTTGTTTTATTCCAGTTTAAACTCTCTATCCCTCACCCTTCACTCACCTTCATCCCTCTCATCACTCTCATGCCACCTCTCGGCTATCATGCAAATGCATGGCCCCCATCCTCCCCATGCATTCCAGGCCCCTACTATGCTATAAACTGTCAATTAAACAGATTAACAACAAAAGTTTTAAATACATAACATCTCTGAATCTTGGGCAGAAATTTCTGGGCCCACTCAGAACTTTGAGAAGAGTGGGTGGGAGTTATCACTTGGCCAGAAAGCATTTTCCAGGTGATGGTTAAATGTTTGGTTTTAAGTTCAGTTTTCAGAAACCTTTGGGCAGGTTAACTTTCACAACTTTTGTGGTGGTGAACTCTTTTGCATTCATGAGCATGTAATGAATATTTATTAACATCCTAACTCACTGGAATTACATCATGGGCACAATTTTGTCAGTCAAATCCAAGTACACATCCCAGGGTCACTTCTGTCAGGGTGGCCTGTGATGGATAAAATCCCCTTGGTTAACTTGGCTCCTTCAGAAACCAGCCGTTCCTTGCTCCAACTGCTACAAAGTCAGGGCTGAGGGTTCTCTATGTCGCACAGTTCACATGGAGACATATTCACAGGTCTTTAGGCACAATGCAACAGAATTATTACAGTGTTAAGGTAAATACTGTTCAGGCCCACCAGCCTGCCCAATCAAGGGAGCCACACTGGCTCATTGACACGAATCTGACTGGGGCACACAACGTGCCTTAACTTTTAAAGGAGATTAAGTAAAATGAAGCATTAGCCTAAATGATGGCATCAATAAAATAAATCCATAGAAAGGTGAGCTGGGTGCACAGAAAGAGCAGGGAAAGCAACTCAAAGATCACAGTTGTCTGGGGCAGCAAGAAGAGCCTGGGAAATTGAGGCAGCAAACTAGGATAGAGAAGGAATGGCAAAGTAACAGGGGTGACAGGGACGGGAAAGGATGGTGTCGAGAGTGTGCTGCTGGAAATAGGCAGGATCCGAGGAGCAGGAGAATGGACACTTCCTGATGAAGGGTTTATGCCCGAAACATCGTTTCTCCTGCTCCTCGGATGCTGCCTGACCTGCTGTGTTTTTCCAGCACCACACTCTCAACTCTGATCTCCAGCATCTGCAGTTCTCACCCAACAAGGGTGGAAGCTAGCTATTAAGAGATGTGTGGATTGAGTTTATTTGGAGAGGGAGAAAGTGCAGAGGAATTGAATGAGGGGACTATAGGGTAAGGTTGGGCGTTGGGATCTCTATGGATATAGGATCTGGGGAAAAATAGGCAAACATTGAAAGTAAAAGATTTTAAGAGCAGGAGATTGAAGAAGGACGGGAGAAATAAAGGGAAAGTGACACGCCCATTCAGTGTAATGGGGGAGATACTAAATGTATTCACACTGGTGAGGGTAGAGGAAGAAATATTAACAGCTAAGAAATATACCATAATCATCTTTCAAAATTTTGATTTCCAAAAGAGAAATACAAATTGCAGAGGTCCCAGATTTGTTTGCAAGTGATAAGGCAAAATGAACACATATCTAATGAAAGCAATCCAAACAGAACGTAGAGGCAGAGAGTGCACAAACTATGTGTTGATGTCTTTGCTTTGAGAGAAAAGTATAAGTGCATATTAAAGGTCAATAAGGTGTAAAATCTATAAACAGGTACTGACCGGTCAATCATTAACCTTTCACATAAAGGGAAGCCAAAATTCACTGACGTGTTCGGGGAGTGGGTCAAAGCACATATCAGCCATGTAGAGTCATTCTCAGGCTGCTGTATGTGGAAGTTAATGATATCACAATGAAACTGCTACGCTGCTGGTCCTTCCGATGTCTAACAGCTGCATTGCAGGGGGAATGAAGGGCAAAGCGATTGATTCACTTTGTGCTATTTAGCACATGCATGAAAAGCACTGTTAAGATAAAGAGCACTCATAGTTTGCATGTAGCAGCACAGGAGCTCGTTATGGGTTATGGAGGTCACACCTCTCCATGTACAGGTCTTGACAGAACAGGCTTCCACCCTCGGCAGGAGGATCCAGACAAGGCCTAATGGTGCCAGTGACTGTGACAAGGAGCCAAATCTTGCCAGCAGACAACTGTGAATGAGAACTGCAGCATGCTTTACAATGGTGTACGTGTTCCACACGTGAGTATGCAAAGTCAAATTAACCTACCATTAAATGATCAATAGCTAGAAATGTTAACAGATTGAATGAGACCAAAGGAATTTAGATCGAATTGGTGTAACTTCCTCCAGTGTAGTGCTGTACAGAAGTTTTACATCGGTGTACTCAAAATAATTTTAATATTCTTCAATAACAGCAGAATATTGCAGATACTGGAAAACTGAAGTTAGGAAAAAAGAACTCAGCAAGTCTGGAAGCATCCATGGAGAGAGCAACAGAGTTCATCTTTTGACTCCAATCTGATTGTTCTTCATATTGAACTTGAAACATAAACTCTATCTCTTTTTTCATAGAGATGTGCCAGTTAGGTCGATTGGCCATGCTAAGTTACCCATAGTGTCCAGACTGGGCATGATAAATGTGGGGTTACAGGGAGAGGGTAGGGAGCTGGGTCTGGATGGGATGCTCTTCGGAGGGTCGGTGCAGACTCAATGAGCTGCATGACCACTATCTACACTATAGGAGCCAGACCTGTTAAGTTTCTCTAACATTTTCTCTTATTTGTTAATATTCTTTAAATTACTTTAATATTCTTCAATAACAGCAGAATATTGCAGATACTGGAAATATGAAATTAAGAAAACTGAAATTGTTGGAGAAACTCAGCAAGTCTGGCGACATCCATGGAGAGAGAAACAGAGTTAATCTTTTGAGTCCAATATGAGCTTGAAACATAAACTCTCTCTCTCTCTCTTCATAGAGATGTGCCTGTTAGGTGGATTGGCCATATTAAGTTACCTATAGTGTCCAGACTAGGTGGATTAGCCATGGTAAATGTCAGGTTACAGGGATAGGGTGGGGAGATGGGTCTGGATGGGATGCTTTTCGGAGGGTCGGTGCAGAATCAATGAGCTGCATGGCCACTATCTACAATGTAGGAATTCCATGATCTATGATCATCTCTGATCAGATGCTGCCAGAGCTGTTGAGTTTCTCTAACATTTTCTCTTATTCGTTAATATTCTTTAATCCTTCTACAAAGTGGTGCCAACACAGCAGCCACACCTGCTGACTGGTTTGTCACCATTTTTGATGACTTTGGAAGATGAGATTTGACCTCTGGTGACCTAGGACTTGCTGGCTGTTTTCTGTGCAATCTCCTCAGCCTGAGCTGCTGATGCCTCGTGGGTCACTGGCTGTCCAGAAGTGCTCAGCAAGACACCTCTGCTGCCAGGATAACTCCTGCCTGGTGAGTTGCCATTCCACCTCCAGTGTATAATGGCAGCTCCTTCACCCCTGAGGAGATCAGGTACATGGAGAGATGCCAAGGTCCCTCACCTCCTTCTTGCAGAGCCAATGAATGCATTCTTCATTTGAATGAAGCTCTAAGTGTAAATCCAGGCCATTGCTGGTCCAGGCTCTCCCTGATAGCTGCTACCTGGCTAATGGAGATAACCATGCACTCACCTTACAGAGGAACAATCTCAGACTGAATGTGGAAAGACTCCACTGTCCTTGCTCAATGTGCAAATGATCTCCAGTACTGCCACCGGGTGTTCCATTGCTTGCTTCTGTACTTCTGAATCAAGAGGGTCACCGTCTGGAGTGGCCTCAGCACTGGCCTGTTTCCGAGCAGTCTTCAGAGTGGCAGAGACTTCAGCTATTGCTTCCTCTTCTAGTAACAGGTCAAGATCAATATTCTAGATAGATTACCCATCGGGGTCAATGTCTCTATGCTGATGGACAGTGGGCTGGAATGCTTTGATAGTGCATCTTCTGGCTATTCCTCTTCAGAGAGGTCTTCTACAGGTGACAGAGAGATAAGCCTGGGGTCTGGAGCTCTTCCTCTTCTGGCCCATGCTGGGCTTTCTGTTCTAGATACTGCTCAAATAAACATAGCACTTTGTTAGTGTTGGAATGCACCATCCTTACCCAAAGTCTCTTTAAAACATAGATGTTTAATGGACAGTTAGCATTAGTTGCTTTCAAGCATTCTCACGAGACTATTGGATATATCAAATTTCCCACTTGCACAGCTCGGCTCCCTGTGCTCAGCTGCCAGCTCAGAGGGCTTCTCCCTGAATGTGGTGAGGTTCTGACCTCAGGCATGCACCTACTCAGCCCATCTCACCCTGAGTTGTGCACATTCACTGGCTGTGCGTGTTTCTTGCAGGAGGACAGAAGCATTAAGAAACATTAGTGTAGGTACACAAAGACAATGCCTGCAGTTAGAAATGTGAATCCCTCAAGCTGTGATGGTCCTTTTTTTTATTTGTAAGAAGAATCCTGTAATTGGAAAAGTTAAAACTTTAAAACTTTTATACAAAAGAGGATTCAGTGTGGTCAAAGAGCTAGAATTTATGGACGTCAACTTTACATAATGAGTACACCTTATGTCCTTGAGAGGTATTCATCCTGAACTTGGTACATTGTGGGATGGTGTCTTTGTCCATGCAAGCTTTTGGTGTGTAGCTATGTAATGTACACATTCTCCTCATTGCACTGGAAGATCAATGATCAAAGATCAATGGTGTGTGACTTGCTGACTATTGTAGCTCCTTTTCTGTTTTAACAGGGACCCCTGGCAGATGGCAGAGAGACAGTAACAATGCGCTGGAAGTGCTACAGGAGAGGTAGCTGCAATTAAGTGACAAACATAGATAGAACATGAGCCATGGTTAGAGATGCAGGGCACCAATCCTATGTCTGACAGTGTGTGCAGTGGCGAGCTCACAATGCTAACCCACACTCATGCACACCTAAAATAAACTATGGGTATTTACCTTCATAATGTACAAAAGATCATCCCCACCCCCCTCCCCCCTCATGCAGCACTGTCCAGTCTCACATCTGGTTGCTGCCTTGGGTGTCTCAAGATGACCTCTTGTTGCCATACCTGAGCAGCATTGCTTCTATTCATTCACAGATATTCTGCAGGAGACCACTAGGGAGGCCTAGTGAAAAGTGTGGAGCTTTCTTTTGTTGTATGTTTAAAATTTCCAAGAGTGGGAGACAGGGTCCACTATGGTCTTACATAGCCTGGTATGAAATGTTTTTTAAATACCTTTTAAGTACAGCATCAGGGTCAGAGCAGGTCTGTCCTGACACAGAGAATGTCCTGTTTTCCTACCTCTACATATAGCCTCAGAAATGAAAATTCCAATCTTTGAGACATTGAAAAAAGGGATCATAAACAAATAGCCTGTTATAACCTCAAAGAGTTATCGATCAAGCACAGTTAACACTTCTCTATCCTGGGTAAAGAAATTTATTCAAATAGTCATTTTATAAGAGTCTGGGGCGAACTCGCAACTTGGCTTCCTAATTTGCAATGTAACACTCTTGCGGCAGTATTGAATGTGAGAGAATAGTTGCTTTCTTGTCATTAACAGTAATTTCCTGCTGTCTTTCTATACTATCCATTGTGTTTTTGACACTTCTCAGTTCTATATCACTACTGGTTTACTTTATGTATTTAAACTGAACAGAGAAGGAGCTTCTTCACCCAGAGGGTTGTAATCTATGGAATTCCTTGTCCAAGGAAGTACTGTACTTCAGTAATCATTTTGAAAACTAAGGTAGATACATTTTTGAAAAATAAAGGAATTAAGGGATACAGTGAGAGGGTGTGTAAGTGGAGCTGAGTCCGTGAAAAGATCAGCCATGATCTTATTGAATGGCAAAGCAGGTTCGAAGGGCTGGATGGCCGACTCCTGCTGCTAGTTTTTATGTTCTTCTTATGTATGCATCCATTGTTGTGATTAACTGGTTACTTTTAGTACTAATATTTTCTGCAAAAGATCAGCATTTCTTTATGTACTTCTTGCCTCAGCAAGATAGAGGTGGGGAAATTTCTGTTAATGTGAAAGAAGGCAGGTCTGTTTTTATGATCAGGGTCTACCCAAGGGATCAATATCAAAATTAGGTTCAATATGTTCAGGACTATTTTGTCCCCATTGGTTTCACTTCACCTCCAAAGTCCTCCAAACTGAGACGGCCTTGTCCATAATGACTAATATGAACTTTAAGGCCACTGGCCAAGGAAATATATATCAGATCAATGAACCTGCAATGAACCACCACTCACATTAGATTACTGATGGATCACCAAGGTTAACATGCGTTCCACAGTAGGAGATGATTCTTCATCTTTTCATGAACTGCTGATGCTTCTAACTCCTACAGCCAAAAGACTTATTAATACAGAAGTCCTATAGTGAGGAGATGCAATCAAAGAACCATTGTTTCTCAGCATTTTAAGGTCTATCTTGATTTTTTCCACCATGATCCAATCATTTAGAAATATCAGGCTTTGCTGAAAGAACTTGTACATTTTAAAATGATCCTCTTAGCCTTTTTACAACCTTGTCTCCCATTGCTTTACTGCATCACTAAATTAATGGTTCTGTGAACATTTTGTTTAATTAAAAGTATCCTTGTAAATGGCTCCCTGAGCTGTTGCTCTGCTGCCCCACAATGCTTTGCTGACTTGCAAGGTTAATGGCTCCCATGGCTTTGCTGTCCTGCTAAGTTAATGCTCCCCGAGCATTTTGTTCATTGAAAATGTGTTTTAAAATGAATCTCTGAGCCTCTGTCCGACTGGCACTCTCTGGTTTGTTACCTTGCCCTGCTCAGTTAAGGGTTCTGTATCAACCTTTTGTGTATTAAAAGCCACGTTGTGAAACAAAATCAAATGAGTTTTTTGACTCCCCAGGATCCATTTTCACTTGCCTTCACCTTACATTAAAGAGGCAATGAGGATGATGATGCTGTACTTCCCACTTGCATTGTAGGGTGCTGTTGATTGCTAAGTGGATTTGCACTGATCAGAAACCCACCAGGGTCAAGTGGGAAAAGGTATCAATACACAAGTGGGAGGTTCTTTAGTACAAGTAGGATCTCAGACACATTTCACAGGAAATCTTGGGGCAATTGATCAATGAAGAATCTGTTCAGGAAAGTGGGTAATAGAGAATACAAACCAGGGATATTTGAAAGAATATCTTTGTTTGTTGGATTTCTGAAAAGTAGTGCGAGGATTGTTACAGATAAGGTATAAGCTTAGAGCAAGGGATTTGCTTTTCTTCAGGGCAACTTTTATCTGGATGGTGGAGAAGGAAGAAGTAGTTGAGGAATAGATTAGGCATGAGCAAGGTGCTGGCATAGAGGCTGCTAAAATCATGAGGAAACTAATGATGGGAAGAGAGTGTAATGAAGGTGTCAGGAACAGGGAATACCGATACCACATTATTTCTTTCCATTTTATAAAGGTACAATATGTTAGGAAGTTCTTGTTTAACAGTGAAGTTGGCACAAGCCAGTATCACGACTTTGACCAGACCTGAAGCCACATTGAGAACTGACTTGGGGATGTCAAGGGTAAGGCATCTTATTCTTATTATTGTGTTGTGTCAGGCTGCAGCAGGTAACAAACCACAATTAACCAATCAGTGATCCCTGCCCATGCCAAGCAGGTTGCAAGTACCATCATTAGAACAGCCAGCCATTCCATTAACCTTGCCATATAGGCAACATGACACAGTTGTAGCCTGCTGTTTAGCTTTACAACCATTGCAGGGTTTAACTCAAAGGACACATTTCACCATCAGGGTGAAAGAGTATGCAGGAGGTCAGATCGTCAAACCTTAAGGTTATGCATATGTGTGCACGGTTTCTTGCACGATGCCAGGGTGAAACAATTTAGAGTGTCTGCATTTTTTCCACAAGTACATAGATAACTTTTTGGTGACTACTGCCACCATCTATTTACCTGGAGCATGACAATATTTATAACATCCACAGTCTCAGCCTGAACAATGCTATGATACAACTGTAGAAGTACCCTAGCCATATTTGAGCAGATGTTTGGTGTTCTGAATTTGCATCACCCATGCACTGCCTGGCCAGGAAGATGGTCATAAAGTAGGTGCTGCATAGGGTGATGGCAGCCTGTGTCCTGTGAATTTCACCATCAATCATTGGCAGGTTATGGACAGTGAATAGTGGCTGGCCTAAAAGGACATCGATGAAGAGGAAATGGGAGAAGAAGCAAAACCAGCAATTGTGTCTATCTTGGGAAATCTGAGAATGAGTAATCAACCAGCAAACTCTCTCAAACCCATCAACACCTCCCTCCCCTTACATCTAGCCCAATCTTTTCTCCTTGGAAAGACAAATTACAAAGACCACTACAAAATGAAGGCATTGTAACTCTTAATGAATAAATCAAAATAGATGCAACTTTGAATTTTCTAATTTTTACATATTCTAATAAATTAGCTCAGGTTTCTCATTTAAATTTGCATCACCTAATTCCAGTACTGCAACATTTTGCTGTCCCTGTGGCTTCAGTGTAGTGTATGGATGACTGCTGTGGTTGTGGTAAGGTGCACTGCAATTATTTAAGTTGGGCCATTTCTAGCAGGGTTACTCTGAGAAAGACAGCTACAGGCTGGTGCATTTCCACTGTTATTAGAGGAATCTAGCTCTGCTGATTTGGTGGCACGAGTGTGTGCATTTTGTGAGGCTCTGACAAAGTCACTGTCCTCCTAAGGGAAGGCAACATCCACAGCTACCTCAGAGCCATTATCTCTCTCATGGGGTTCTGTAAAAGGGAAATCCTCCTCATTGACCACTTTTCTGATTTTTATGGCACTGAAAACCTCTTGACTATATCGCTTACATCTTAGTCTTATGTACACTAGGAACAGCAAGGCCCCCAGCAATGAGCCCTGCAGAGCCCCAGTAAAAATAGATTACCAATCATCTTGCTTCCTACTTCTTCCAGCCAATTTTGGATCCAACATGCTTCTTTGTCTTGCATTCTTTTGATCTTTTACTTTCTTGACCTGCTTGACATCTAAGATTGTACCAAAAGACTTGCAAAAGTCCATGTTGTCCAATCAAATGCAGCACCTTTATTGACACGCTTGATTACCTTCTCAGAAAACTCAATGAAATTTGTCAAATGCAAACCTCCTTTAATAAATCTTTGCAATTCCTGATTAATCCACGTCTCTCCTTGTTCAAAAATATTCTCTCTCTCAGAATTCTTCCTAGTAATGGCTTCACCCCCAAGGTTAATTTCCTGGTCTATTACTTCCTACCATTTTGTTAATAATTTAATTAAGTTACTTGTGATTGATTTAATAACAAAAATGTTCAGATTTAGGAAATCTCTTATATAAGAAAGAGGTGAAGCATTCACGACTGAGGCAGACTGCTGAAAGGAAAGCATTTCACTGTGAAACAGATTAGCCAAACTTTGCTACATCCACCTCTCCATCTCTAGTGCTAAGAGGCAGCCTGGAATCCTGAAAGTTCACAGTTTTCTGTTCCTTGCATTCAAGACCTTGATGTGAGAGGCTCCTCCCCCTGTTATGGCATCTTCTCCAGGCATCTCCTCCAGAAAGAAGAGGAACATATTTGCGAGTGGCCATATATCAGGCTTAAAATTCATTGTGAAGCATACTAATGTGATTCATTGAATGAACAGTTGAATGGCAAGATGTTACACAGCATGAAAGTGACAGGAAGGTGATTTGTGGGAATAAAGATAAGAAAAGTGCAAAGTTTTCTGATATGTCCATGTGACAGCAATATGTCACATATGCCATTTGTTGCTGTGAGGGCAACAGCAGCTGTTAACAGTTCAGCTGAAGAGATGAGGCTCAGTCCCATTGCTCATTAGAATACAACATTGGCAAAGGAAGATGCAAGTGCTTCTGGTTGGTACATGTGTCTAAAAGATGTAACAGGGTTTAATTCAGAAAACGATTCATGACAGGATATTATTGTTAAAATAGAAGCAAATGTGCCAGATGCTGGAATGAAAACAAATTACTGAAAATGCTCAGCAGGTCAAAGAAACCGTGTTAAAATTTCAGGTCAATGATCTTTTGTCAGAACTGCAACTGACTGGAGATGTAACAGATTTCAACAAGTACAATGAAATGACTGGGGGAAAGAAAAGAACAAAAGGGAAGATCTGTATTAGACTGGAAGCAAGAATAAATTAAATGATCAAAGGAGTGATGATGTTAGGTAAAGCATGCTGATAGTGGGAGAAGTAAAGAAACAAAAGTTGGTTCTTGAGAGCTTTACATCAGAAATGTTGCTAGCATTGTGATCCAGAGCAACAGGAATAGTGACTATGACCTGCAGCTCTTGAAATCAACACCCAGTTTAGAAGACTGTAAATGCCAAAGGTAAAGAGGTGGTGCTGTTCCTCAAGCTTCTGTTGCACCTTAATGGAACAAGTATGGAAGGTCAACGATGGTTAGTCAGGTCCTGAATTTGGTAGAGCTACCCAAAAACTCAGGGTCATGCCTGTGGACTGAATGAATTTGTTCAACAATATGATCACCAACATTGCCTTTGATTTCTCCAACGTGAAGGATTCCACCTACCAAGCAGCAGCTACTGTATGCTAAACTGAAAGAAGTAAAAGCAAATTGTGGTCACATCTGTTTGGAGTCCTGGACAGTAGAAAGAAAGGTGAGAAAAGGACAGGAGCTGCATTAATAAATAATTCGGTCCTTGGCTAACTTTGTGAGGTCATGCTGAAGCCATATCCTGGGGTTTTGCCTTTGACGCACTCCACGATATCTTTCCATGGCTACCAAATAATCGGACTTAAAGAGAGGACCAGAATATTCTGTACCTTCTTACTTCTTGCAGTAGAATCCCTAAAGCTACCTCACAGGATGTCTTATGACATTCCCAGTGATGAATATGATCTCAATGCAAGTATACAGCTCTCCTTACTTAAAATGATGAGTCCCTTGGCTATCAGCTCAAATTATTGGGGATTTATCCTCAGCCTAGCTGGACAGTTAGATGGAGATTTGTGCTGCTCTTTTTAAACTCCTTATGGCTTATTTTAAAAGCCAGCATCAATGGCAGCAATTCATTTTTGGTGGAATAACAAAACTTTGATATTTGAAATCAATTTATTGTATTTGTTTATACACAAAAGAATCTTAGAACTTCAAATTGAATGAGATATTTTTGGGTTAGGTTTTGTTAATGCATTTGATGGAGAGCTGGACTTGGCTGTTTTAAAGCTATTGCTTTTGGAAGCCATTATGTCCCTCCCATACTCTCAACTCCAAGTGATAACAGAATTACTGGCTAAAATTAAATTGTTTATTAAACTTCCATAATTTAATTGTGTTTCAGAGATAGAAAGGTGAGAAGAATTGAAAGAAAAAGTCTTAATTTAATTGTTCTCAGAAGAGTTTTTACAAATTTGTAAATCAGTTTTTAAGAGCAAGAGACCATTGGCCTCCATTAAGACTGCTAGACTTGTATGCTGAATCTTTCCCTTTTACAATGATGAAGAATCACAGGAATGCCCTCATGAGCTAAACCCTACATTTCACCAATTGATTGTGTCAACATGTTTCCCAGGATTCTCCAGCTTACTGGCCCCTTTCTCCTGAATAAAGAACAATTCACTTAATGCTTTCAAACCTGAGGAGATTATCTGCGCTACATGGTCTCAAGGCTCTGACTGTCTAACTGCTGGAATTCTGCAAATAGCAGGAATACTTTTTGCCAATGCACCCATTGTAGAGGATTGTCATTCCCAAGTGTTGGTAAATTAAATTATTTTATTTTATTTTTACTGTTCTATTGAATAGTTTTGTCTCTACTTTATGATATAGTTAACCAAAGCAGATTTCAAATTCCTTTCATATTGGCAATTCATCCACCATAAATAATACTTTTGAACCGATTTGAGAAGAAAAGGTATCTATATATAAATTTATATCTATCACCATCAAGGGTTACAGATTTGTGTCAAACAAAAAGCTTGTAATTGAGCAAAGACCAGTAGCAAATGAGAAAAATAAACAAAACATAAAAAATGGCAACTAATGTCTAAAAAATTAATAAAGAGGGAAAAATTAGAAGATGAAAGAAATTAGTTAGAAGTATAAAAACAAATATCAAATATTTAAATATAAATATTTAAAGCAGATAAGCATGAACATAAGTGGAAAATTAACAATGGACAGAATGGAAAAGGAAGAAGGACATTTTTTTAATACTGAGGCGGTGAGGATTAGACAGGGCTCTAGAGGATTACAAAGTAGCCAGGAAGGAACAGAAGAATAGACTTCGGAGAGCTAGAAAGGGGCATGAAAAGACCTTGGTGGATAGGATTAAGGAAAACCCCAAGATGTTCTCTCCCTACTTGAAGAACAAGAGGATGGCCAGAGTGAGTATAGGGTCAATCAGGGATGGTGGAGAGAACTTGCGCCTGGAGTTAGAGGAGGTGGGGAATGTTCTTAATGAATACTTTGCTTCAATATTCACGAGTTAGAGGGACCTTGTTGTTTGTGAGGACGGCTTGAAACTGGCTGATATATTCAAATAGGTTGATGATAAGAAGGAGCATGTGGTGGAAATATTGAAAACATGAGGATAGATAAGTCCCTTGGGCCAGATGAGATATACCTATGGTTACTACAGGAAGTGAGGGAAGAGATTGCAGCACCTTTGGTAATGATCTTTGTGTCCTCATTGTCCACTGGAGTAGTAATACCAGATGACAAGAGGGTGGCAAATGTTATTCCCTTGTTCAAAAAAGGGAATAGGATAACACTTGAACTTACAGACTAGTCAGTCAGTCTTACGTTTGTGGTGGGCAAATTATTGGAGAGGATTACGAAAGACAGGATTTATGATCATTTGGTAAAGCACAGTTTGATTAGAGATGGTCGGCACGGCTTTGTGAGCGGCACATCATGCCTCACAAGCCTTATTGCATTCTTTGAGGATGTGACAAAACACGTTAGTGAACGTAGAGCAGTGGATGTAGTGTACATGGATTTTAGCAAGGTGTTTGATAAAGTCCCCATGGAAGACTCATTCAGAAAGTAAGAAGAAAAATTACCTGTCTGGCTACATAATTGGATGGCCCATAGAAGACAGAGGCTGGAAGTAGATGGAAAGTATTCATCCTGGAGCTCGGTGACCAGTGGTTTACCTCATGTTCTGCAGGCATGTGTTCTGAGACCTCTGCTCTTTGAGATTTTTATAAATGACTTGGATGAGGACATGGAAGGATGGATTAGTAAGTTTGCTGATGACACAAAGGCTAGTAGAATGGTGGATAGTGTGGTGGGCTGTTGTTCATTGCAATGGTACACTGACAGGATGTAGGTTGGGAAGTGGCAGATGGCGTTCAACCTGGATAAGTGTGAAGTGATTCATATTTGGAAGGTCAAATCTGAATGCAGATTACAGGGTTAAAGGCAGCATTTTTCACAGTGTGGAGGAACAGAGGGATCATGGGGTTCATTTCCACAGATCAATAGATCCCTGAATGTCGCCACCCAAGTTGATAGGGTTGTTGACCTTAGAGTAGGACAAAAGGTTGGCACAACATCGCGGGCTGAAGGGCCTGTACTGTGCTGTACTGTTCTATGTTCTATAATAAGATTATTGTGGCAAAAACAAAAGCTCATAGTAGCATATTGGCATGGACAGAAGATTGGCTGACTAACAGAAAGCAAAGGCATATGGTGTATTGGCTTTCATTTGCAGGGGGATTGAGTTTAAGAGTTGCAAGGTTATACTGCAGGTCTATGGAGCCCTGGTAAAACCACACTTGGAATATTGTGTTCAGTTCTGGTCGTCTCATTATAGGAAGGATGTTGAAGCTATAGAGAGGGTGCAGAGGAGATTTACAAGAATGCTGCCAGCACTGGAGGACATGTCTTATCAAGAATGGTTGAGGGAGCTAGGACTTTTCTCATTGGAGCGAAGAAAGATGAAATGTGACATGGTAGAATTATACAAGATGATGAGAGGCATAGATAGAGTGGATAGCCAGAGACTTTTTCCAAGTGCAGAAATGACATCATGAAAGGGCATAATTTTAAGGTGATTGGAGGAAGGTATGGGGCGATGTCAGAGGTCAGATCTTTATAAAGAATGGTGGGTGTATGAAATGCAATGCCAGCAGGGTAGTAGCATCAGATACATTAAAGACATTTAAGCAACTCCTGGATAGGTACATGGAAGAAAGTACATGGAAGGGTATGTAGGTTAGCTTGGCCTTAGAGTAAGATGAAAGGTTGGCACAGCATCGAGGGCTGAAGGGCCTGTACTGTGCTGTACTGTTCTATGTTGTATAATAAGATTATTGTAGCAAACAAAAGCTCATAGTAGCATATTGGCATGGACAGAAGATTGGCTGACAGAAAGCAAAGGCCTTCTTTGTCAATTTGGCAAGATGTAATCAACGGTGTGTCTCAGGGATCGGTATTGGTTCCTTGACTGTTTTACAATTTATACAAGTGATTTAGATAAAGGAATGGAAGGACCAATGACCAAATTTGTTGATGACAGACAGACTGCAAAGTAAATTGTGAAGAGGATACAAGGAGGTTACAAGAAATATTGCTAAATTATGTGAGAGGGCAAAATGTGTCAAAGTATAATATGGAAATTTTCCATATAGGCAGAAAGAACAAAAAACATCCAAATGGTGAGAGATTGCAAAACCTCAAGAGGCAGAGGGATCTGGGGATTCTAGGCATGAATTGCAAAGAAGGTAATCAGGAAAACGAACAGAATTTTATCATTTGTTGCAAGGAACATTGAAGTACATCAGTAATAATGTTATACTTCGGTAACACAGGGGACTGGTGAGACTGCATACAATTTATTGTATTAGTCACCTCATTTAATGTATAAATATATTGGAGGCAGTTCAGAGAAGGTTTAAATCTGAACAGAGCAGGAAAATCGATGTTTCAGGCAAAAGCCCTTCATCAGGAATAGAGGCAGGGTGCCTGCAGAGTAGAAAGATAAATGAGAGGGGGGTGGGAGTGGGGAGAAAGTAGCATAGAGTACAATAGGTGAATGGGGGTGGGGATGGAGGTGATAGGTCAGAGAGGAGGGTGAGGGAAGGTAGCAAAGAGTACAATGGTTGAATGGGGTGGAGATGAAGGTAATAGGTCAGAGAGGAGGGTTGAGTCGATAGGTGGAAAGCAAGATAGGCAGGTAGGACAGGTCATGAGGGCAGTGCTAAGCTGGAAGGTTGGATCTGGGGTGAGGTGGGGGAAGGGGAAATGAGGAAACTAGTGAAATCCACATTGATGCCATGGGGTTGAAGTGTTCTGAGGCACCACTCTAATCTAGACTCTGGTTTCCAGCATCTGCAGTCTTTGTTTTTACCTAAAATCTGGAACAGTTGAATTTTCTTAAGAGGGAAGATTGGACAAAGAAGCTTTTATTTGTAACATTTAGAAAAGTGAAATGAAACTTGATTGAAACACATAAAACCCCGAGGGGTCTTGATAAGATAGATGTGGAGAGAGTGTTTCCACTTACAGAAAAATCTAAAACTAAGGGTCATTGCTTATGAATGAGGGATTACTATTTAAAACAGAATTTAGGCTTTTTTTCTCTCTCAGAATGTCTTACATCTTTGGAACTCTTTTATTGAAAAGGTAATGGAAACAGAGTCTTTGAATATTTTTAAGGCAAAGATAGATAGATTTTTGTTAAGCCAGTGGGAAAGTTATCAGGGCTAGGTGACAATGTGGCTTTGAGATTATAATAAGATCAACAGTGACCTTATTAAATGGTAGAACAGGCTCAAGGGACTGAATGGTCTTTATGATCTTCTAAAAGTGGCAGTATAAATAATTAGTTTCAAACTACCTTTCAGTTAGTTTCACTGACCAGACTTTGTTCGCATTCACCATTCTATTGTGAAGTCATGACAAAGTGTCAAACAAGTGATTTTAAAAAAGGTTTGAATCATATGTATGTGTGTTAAGTATTATTGGCTATAAGGCAGAGCGACAACACAGCTTCAGGACTAGCAATCTGGTCAGAGAGAAGAAAAGAGCTTGACAGATTAGTTGAAGAATTGAAAACATGAGAACAGGTAATTCCCCAGCAAGGAATACAATGGAGAGAGGTTTTCTGATAGAGTGCAGATTTCATAAATTGGCACCTTCCTTAAACATGGTAATGGGAAATTACATTTTTGGATACGAGGAGTGGACTATATAGCAAAATATGTTTTGTCTTTAATGTGACCCTACACAAATGCATAAAGTACAGAAAATGGTGCAGAAATCTTGTCTAATTAGGCTTTGTGACTTTTATTTTTTAAACATTATTTTTTGGAATGAAAGCAAACAGGATTGTGGAGTATTAAAGAACATATATAGGGTCAAAACTTTACATTTTCCAACTATTGAGATTTGTCACTATTGCCCATCAAGCAAAAGAATCATTTGTAGCAAATTATGTCAGGATTTCAAATTCTTTTCATATTATTTTAATTTTTTTCCATGACTATTTTGATTAAATGGTGAGTGCTGATTAC
The DNA here is from genome assembly GCF_020745735.1 of Hemiscyllium ocellatum. Classification (NCBI taxonomy): domain Eukaryota; kingdom Metazoa; phylum Chordata; class Chondrichthyes; order Orectolobiformes; family Hemiscylliidae; genus Hemiscyllium; species Hemiscyllium ocellatum. The sequence goes on along the minus strand of NC_083417.1, from coordinate 36,059,579 downwards.
TCCATTATGAAACTGGCTGAAATGCTTAATAGATGGAGAAAAGCTGAATCAACAATAAAGGGGTCATTAATCTGATAGCTCTGACTATGTTAATTCAGCTCACTCTCACTGTTGACCAAGTGGTACAAGGTAACATCTCCCATCTGATACCATCAGGCTTTAAATTTCAAGCAGTTAAATCAGACTGATGCTCTTGATGCTATACATATAAAAGAAACCAGGAAAGCTAGTTTATTTTACTATTATTGTCAAAAGCTATGGCTATAACTACACTGCCACGCACAGCATTATTTATTGTGCACAGGGCCAGTTGTCACCACATATGTGTCCATTCGCCTGTATGAGATACACATGTGAAACTTGATATATTAGAGAACCATAATATTGTTTAGGAGGCATTTGTGCCACCCCTCTCTTTTCCCATGGCCCTCAGTATATTTGTTGCTCGAGAATAGCCAATAGACTGCAGACTGACCCTCATTCCTGCTGACCATTGTTAAAAAGACAGGTAAATGCAATTATGAAGTAAACTTATCCATTTCTACAATCAGTGGAAAAAGTTCGATAAAAATATAAATAATAAACATATTATATATGTCACCATCCATTTGCGATCAGCTTTGGAGGCATGATTGAGTCACAAACTGTAGAATAGCTGCAGACCTCCGTTATATGACCACATGGTGAACGCCTAACAATGACTTTCAGATAAGACATTGGTTAGCATTACGACCTTGATAAATCATTACTTAGAAATACTTGATTAAAGTTATGGATGGTTTAAGTCAATATTTTGTTTTTAAAATCAGCTGCTAATACAGTATGTGCATAATTGTTGCAATGATTTTGATATCTGCAGCTTATTTCTTTTATTTTAAGAAAACTGTATGAAAACATACAACACCTTTTTATTTTAATTTAAACCTTTCACTACTTAATTTACAATGAGCAACACACGTCCTAGAATCAACATTTTAAAGCCCTGCATGAAGTAATTCTGATTTTGCAGTGATAATTGTTTTCTACACCCATAATTGAACTTCTCGTCACAGCTGCTGTTTTACTGGATTTTGCAATTCTTGATTAAGTGTTTTGCAGGTCAAGTTTTTTAAACCTAGTTAAATAATATTAGAATTATATTAATTGTAACGAAAATTCTATGCATCCCAACCCAAATGCATTTGGCCAATACAAGTATTTGGTTTTGAGGATTGCTTGGTTAGACTGAATGTGTTAATAGGTAAACAGGATGATAGGTTTGGAAAGAGCAGGGCAGGGATAAAATGCTGAGTATGTTATCTGTCACAATGAACTATTAAAAGTGCATTTAATGAATAGTTTGTTCTATAAAAGAATTAGAAGGGAATGAACGAACATTAGATGGCACATAAAAATATTTCAGTCTGGCAGCAAAAATAAGCTGAAAATGTGTTGCTGGTCAAAGCACAGCAGGCCAGGCAGCATCTCAGGAATAGAGAATTCGACGTTTCGAGCATAAGCCCTTCCTGATGAAGGGCTTATGCTCGAAACGTCGAATTCTCTATTCCTGAGATGCTGCCTGGCCTGCTGTGCTTTGACCAGCAACACATTTTCAGCTGTGATCTCCAGCATCTGCAGACCTCATTTTTTACTCGAATTTTTTAAGCAAAAATAAGCTAGCAAGTCAAATAATATTTAAACAAAGCTCAGTAAAGCATAAGTTGGCTAAGTTGGCAAAGGTAGTGTTAAGTTAATTCCAAAGTAAAAAGGAATGAAGTGAAATAGAGATGTCTGAAACAGACAGGAAAATGGGGAAATTACTAAAGCTGCAAAGTTGCTCACTTCAGTGACATGTTCCAGAATTTTACTTTGTATGCAGTCAGTCAGAATTCAGTGCAAGATCTTTCACTTGCAGTTGGATAAATTGTCAGTTCAAACATTCACAATCGTAGGAGGATCAAGGAGACTGGAAGCCAATCTAGAGGTTGATGCAAAGGGATATAATGCAGTCTTCATTCTTGAAAACATGTGTGCTCAGCCAAATTTCCTCCTAGGCTTCTGAAACATTGTAGCCACAACAGTATTTCATGTGTTACCAGAGGGCATGCTTACAAAACAGGACAGACAGGTGGGAAGGACAATAGAATTGTTCCACATCTAGGACAAAGTATAAAATGCTGCCAAAGAGGGTTGACATTTGGAGAATTGGCTGAGACAGAAATAGATAGGACAGTTTCACTTAAAGTCAGGCATTGTTTGACGACTACAGAGACTGGTCAGAAATTCTGAAGGGACAATGAATAACAGGAAATCATTTTAGACAATCATTAATCAAAACCTTTAGTCCCTCACGAAGAGAATTAAGTAATTAAAACTGAATTGTCGGATCTTAATTACATTTACATTCTCTCTAGCTGTTTGTTTCAAAGGATGTGTGCTGGTCCAAAATTACAGTTGCTGAATATGTAAAAATCTCTACAAACAATTGAACTGCAACTTTGACGCATCTTTAGGGTACTTTCAACCAATACGCACATGGCAGAAGCTGTTGATTATATTAGTAATTAATTAAACCTGATTATCAATATGACTCAAAAAATTGTTATTATTAGTGAAAAAAACATGAAGATTAAAATAGCATTAACTGTAATACAGAAAGGAAAATTTTAAGAAAGATCAATTTGACCAGCAGGCTACATTTAGTACTCACCACAGAATGTTACCATAGTAACCCATTGTGAAGGTGGGACTCCCAGAATCTTCTGACAGGTGAGAAAGCTTATGGGAAACTTGCCGCTTCAATTCAGTGCTTATGTAAATATTAACTGATTAGCTTGTTTTAGGTAATGGCTGCACCTGAAATTGAAAGTGCTGTGTGATAAATCATACCTTTATGATATTTGATAATTGTACCCAACTGGGTTGCTGTTGATTGGAATAAAGAGATTATCATGCCCTGAATAAAATAATCTAAGTATTTAAGCAAGGCTGAGAAAAGGTACATTTTATCAAAGCTTTTCATCTCGCACCCATCAGAACAACTTGCAAGAATGCCAACAAAGACAAAAAACAATATTGATATCGTGTGAGAGGAGAGTGCTGATTGGTTGGCAAGTGGAATCTGATTGCAGGAGGCATGCCATGGAGAATGCAACAGTTAATAGTGAATGTTAGTTATTTAACAGGCTTTGATTACATTTTAAACCACGCAGGTTCAGTAATACTCAAGTTCTATAATACAAAATGACCAAAAGTATTGAATTAGCTGACACAAAAAGTGACCTTTATCATCATAACTTAGCAAAATATTTTTACCTTCAAAACAGGTTAGTGTCTCGTACCTATGCTTTCTTGCCTCTATCCTCCTATTACTGGGAAAGATATGTTTACTTCCACTATTCCTTGGTCTCCTCAATAACAGAACTCCTATTCTAATGCATCCAGCATTTTTTTTGCATGAACTAGGTGAGTTTCCCTTTATTCCTAAGCCCAATCAAGTGGATCAGAGTGAACAATACTGTTTATTCATTTATGGCTGATTGCAAAAATAACTTCCCTTGTACTTCAAAAGGTTCACACTAAAGTGACACCAATGTTTCTCCAAATATGGACAAAGAGACATGGCTTTTTCAAGAGCTTCAAAATAAGTGGTAAATAAATCCTTTGAGAGGAGAAGCCTTGGAGCAGATTTGTTAGAAATTTTCAAAATCATGAGATGTCGCGACAGAGTTTATAGGGAGAGGTTCTAAGAATTCTAAGGAGTGAGACTCAGTGAGCACAGGTTTAAAGTGTTTTGCAAACAAAACAGTTGTGTGGTAAGAAGAAATATTTTCATTCAGTGAATAATTAGGGTACAAAGTGAGTTGGAGGCATTCAATATGGTGTTGGATGATTATTTGAAGTGAAATGATGTGAACAATTATGGGAAAATGATAGGATAGTGGCATTAGGTTAGAATGTTCAGATAGCCAGGGCAATATGATGGGTTGAATGCTCTGCCTCTGAAAGAATTCAGATTAGATTCCATAGAGTGTGGAAACAGGCCCGTCGGCCCAACAAGTCCACAGTGACCCTCCAAAGAGCAACCCACCCAGTCCCATTTCCCTCTGACTAATGCACTTAACATTATAGGCAATTTAGCATTGCCAATTCACCTGACCGGCACATCTTTGGACTGTAGGAGAAAACCCACACAGACAGTCACCCGAGGCTGGAATCAAACCCAGGTCCTTGGCGCTGTGAGGCAGCAATGCTAACCACTGAGCCACCATGCCACCCCATTGGCAATGCTATGGCTACCAGCACCTAATGAACATACTTTAACTTTCTCCATGGTTTATAAAGAGTTACAACATCAATGTTACAAATGATTTAGTCTTCTCTGTTATGATATGGATCTTGCTTGGTTGCTGACCAACCTTCACAAACTTGAAAACTATTACCTTGATTGTGTTGTTTTGTCTTCTGTCTCTGTTTTCCAATATTATCTTATAAACTGAACAAATTATTAGCATTCATGTAGGTCCTGACCCTGAATGCGAGTACTTTGTGTCTATTTATAAATCTCAAGCCTTCTTGATGCAAAACCGCCACTTCTTTCTATTAAAGTATGAGCTTTCAACATATGGATGGATTATTTCTTGAGCAGAATCTTATAAAGCCCTGGCCAACATAGGCTATAGTGAGAAATTGTGAGAATCATGTGAGATACTTGGAAAATGGGCAAAAAACCCATTTTCCAGCTCAGTTCCAGGCATTGAGATGAGATTCACGCTAAGGAACAGAAGAGTTCCTATCAATGGGGATTAGTGCTCACTATCACCCGCATTTACATTGATTCTCACCTCATTAATATGCAGGTTCTTTTCTACCACATGCTCGAAAGAATCCCCATCCTGAAAGTCTGAGCAGATACCTGGCAACTCCAGCTCACCATTTGCTCCTTTAGACTTCCATCTTGGATACCCAGCACCAACATCTCAGGATATGCTCCATGGGCTGTGGCTGTATACATCCCAAATCAATGGATCTTTGCACCCGGTACATACCAGTCTCTTTGATTCATCACCGCATGCATCCAACTCTTTGGTTCGATATGCTAACACTGTGCCCTTCATTGCAATTCTGCTGCAAGGATGCATTGTGCACTTGGCAACCAGCTCATGGAATACCAGGCTGCATCTCAGGGCTGTTCACTTTGTTACGACATGGTAGTGAACCCATCTGCTAATTAAACCAAACACCCAAAAAAGCTCACCTCGCTCATAATCTGTTAAAATATGAGTGACAGAGAAGTCCCAAATTCCACTATTAAAAAAAAACCAATTTATTCTTTAGCTCTAAAAATGAACATTAAACAACAAATATTTACAACTCTCAGCTTCCTTTCTCATAAGTGTTTGTTATCTACCTCCCAGTTTATAACAATATGCTGTTTTGATAAACCCCATATTAAAATTACATCAACTTAATTTCAAAACTACACAGTGGCTGTTGTTGTCAGTGCCTGTCTTCCTCTGGCTATAGATCTCCGTGGGTCATCTTCAGTCTTTTGGTGTGAAGATGTTTCATATGTGAAAGGTACCTTTGATGGAGAGTGTTTTGCTGGCAGTTACTCTGGCAATGGCAGCTGGTCTCTCTGTCTAACTTTCAAAATGTCTGCTTCTTTATATCCCAGCATTGGATAATTTCATTGGTTCAATATTGGCAAAACAATACTCGTATGCTGGGGCATAACTTAAACTGATTGGTTCAATTCGAATTGTTGTGAAAATAGCAACCAAAATTCAGGTATTTGTTTCACAGCCAAATGTAGCATATTTTCAATTCTCCCATAAACTCTGAGACTGCCAGTCAGTCACATGACAGGTGCCTGCAAGCTCTCAGTGCAAAACTGCTTTCATTTTCTTTTAAAGGTACAGTACACACCTTCACCTTCATAACAACTCTGCTTGCTCCTACTTACCTTGCACCTATTTGGATGTTACAGCATCTCTTCCTTGCTTTGTTTACCAGTTGGCCCATACACAATGCCAGGCCACTTGTCAAGATTTTCAGCTATTTCCAGGGATGCACATGTTCTATATAGCAGCATGCTATGTCAGTTTTACACCTGCATCATGTGTCAGCAGTTGGTGTGATAGACACAGTGTATGTGTTTCAACTAAATGGACACGACATGAAACGGGAGAAATGGTGTGCTTAGTGATGTCAAGGGATACATACTTTAGTGAATGAATCTCAATACATTCAGTCAAGGGCTACCTCCAATATTAATTCAGGACCTTGGAAATGGTCATGTAGCTGTTTGGGTCTCTCAGGATCAAGAGTTTTGTCATAGAGGGTGAAGAGGCAAATGTTGAGCATTCCACCAGTGTCTAGTACCTTATTATAGGCCATTTTCTATTGCTTCATTTTGTTTCTCCAGGACAAGGTCAGTGGTGCAGTAGAATTTGGAAACATTGCTGGATTCCCCCAGATGTAGAATGTCAACACAATGCATTGAAAGAGTTATATCACAACACTGTAAAGCTAATCAATACAAAGTATCTCCATTCCATTAATGTTCAAGTGATCTGCAGTTCCGATTCCTGGGAGTGAGTGACCATCAACCTGGCAGATGCCACAATTCCTCCATCCTGGATAACTTCAATGTACCTGCTGCATTTTCAGGGTCCATGTGCCTGATAATGCTGGATACTGGAGAACACCAGCTAGTCACTGTGATCGTGATGCATGGTACTATTCAAGCAGCATGTGTTCTTTACAAATGCAGCATATTTGCTGTTGTATCCAGTGTCTCCACTTTGAAAGGTGATAAGGCCAAGACATATATATATCCAGTGACTAACATTACACAATAGTGTTTGAGATAACATCTTTGTAACAACTTTGTAATGCAGCAATTTTTATGGTACAGTGAGTGGCATCCTGCTCTGAGTCAGAAGCTTCTTGGACAAGTCCCACTCCAGGACTTGATGTCTAAGGAAGGCACACTTATTATTGATACATGTTGACTATCAATTTGAAAATCCTTTCAACACATGCCAAGTGAGAGAGATTCCTGATTACCATGTGATGGAAAGTACACTGAAGCTTCTCCCATCGCTATCCATTGTTCGCTTACAACAATGATTCCACAGTAACTTGGACACACTGAGTAAAGTGTAACACACTAGCAACACATCGTAGTTCTACTGTGTTTTAGGTTGTGCCACATCTGCCCTTCAAAAGATTGGATTAGATTCCCTACAGTGTGGAAGCAGGCCCTTTGGTCCAACCACTCGTCGCTGACCCTCCGAAGAGTAACTCACCCCGCCCCATTTCCCTCTGACTAATGCACCTATCACTATGGGCAATTTAGTATGGACAATTCACCTGACCTGCACATCTTCGAACCATGGGAGGAAATCGGAGCACCTGGCGGAAACCCACGCAGACACGGGGAGAATGTGTAAGCTCCACACAGGCACGGCGGGCGGTACGGTGGCACAGTGGTTAGCATTGCTGCTTCACAGCGCCAGAGACCCGGGTTTAATTCCCACTTCAGGTGACTGACTGTGTGGAGTTTGCACATTCTCCTCGTGCCTGCGTGGGTTTCCTCCGGGTGCTCCGGTTTCCTCCCACAGTCCAAAAAATTGCGCAGGTTAGGTGAATTGACCATGCAGTGTTAGGTGAAGGGGTAAATGGGGCTGGGTGGGTCGTGCTTTGGCATGGACTTGTTGGGCCGAAGTGCTGTAAGTAATCTAATCACCCAGGGCTGGAATTGAACCTGGGACCCTGGTACTGCAAGGCAGTAGTGCTAGCCACTGTGCCACCACAAAAGGCACCCATTCTGAAAAGACCATCACTGTTAACAGCTTCCCACAATGGATTCTGTGTGGAAGAAGCTGTGTAAATGTATGTTGTCACTCTTCTCTCCTCTGGATCATGACTTTATGCCTTGAAGATTCTGTAATAGATTCTACAGTAATGATTGAGGAAGCTGGTCGAAAATGAGAAGGTGACAATTCTACACAGAAAAGAAACACAAGGGATTGAATCTTAGAATATTTTGGTGAAGGATTATTTTTGTCAAGTTTCAATGAGGCTTTCTCTCCATGAGGCCCAGCAGGTTCTCCTTCTTTGGTATCCTAAACTGGTCTGTGATCTCTGCCTGAGCCCCGGCAGCACAGCAGCTTGCTGAATTAGAATCCCTACAGTGTGGAAACAGGCCCTTCGGCCCAACAAGTCTTCACCGAACCTCCAAAGAGTAATCCACCCAGACCCGTTCCCTATATTTACTCCTGACTAATGCACCTAACCTGCATATCCCTGAACACTATGGGCAATTTATCTTGGACAATTCACTTAATCTGCACATGTTTGGATAGTGGAAGGAAACTGAAGCAGCTATAGAAAATCCACGCGGACACGGGGAGAATGTGCAAACTGTGCATCATCGCCCAAGGCTGAAATCAAACTCAGGTCCCTAGCACTGTGGGGCAGCAGTGCTAACTACTGAGGCACCATGCCATCATACTGCCATGCCTGGGATTTGCTGCTGCTTCTGGGATTTGCTGCTGTTCCTGGGATTTGTTGCTGCTCGTAACACAGACTCACTCTCACAGTAACATTCTTTAGGAACTGTCCAGCTTGATCAGACGTGCTGCTGCTGAGCCACACTTGGCGATGGAGATTGAAGTCCCCCACCCAGACTACATTCTATGCCCTTGCCTCCCCCAAGTGTTGTTGAACATGGAGAACTCCTAATTCATCAGCTGCAGGAAGACAGTCTGTGCTGATCAACAGGAGGCTTTCTTATCCATGTTTCACCTTAGGCCATGAAATTTCATGGGGCCCAGAGTCAGTGTTGAGGACTCCCAGGGCAACTCCCACCCAATTGTATACTACTCTGCAACTACCACTGTTGGGTCTGCACTGCGCGGGACAGAACATATCCAGGGAAGGTGATGGTGGTTGTCTGGGACATTGTCCGTAAGAGATAGTTCTTCGAGTATGATCATGTCAGGCTGTGGCTTGACTAGTCTGTGAGACATCTTTTTGTACCCTCCTCCAGATAGGAGTAAGGAGAACATTGCAGCATTGACAGTGCTGTTTATGCTGATTGTTTCTATTGTTTCTGTTGTCTAGGTCGATGGTGGGTGGTCCATCTGCTTTTATTTCTTTGTTGAGATTTCACAGTAATTAGTACTCCAGTGGCATGCTAGTCGATCGCATTGCTTTAGGTCTGGAGTCACATGTAGGCCAGACCAGGTGAGGATGGCAGATTTCCTTCTCTGCAAGACATCAATGGGTCAGATGGGTATTTCTGAATATCAACAATGGTTTCTTGGTCATAGAGTCATAGAAATGTACAGCAAGGAAACAAACCCTTCAGTCCAACTTGTCCATGCTGACCAGATGTTCTACATTAATCTTGTACTATATGCCAGCATTTGGCCCAAATCCCTCTACATCCTTCTTATTCATGTACCCATTCAGGTGTCTTTTCAATGTTGTTATTGTGCCAGGCTCCACCACTTCCTCTAGCAACTTATTCCATACATGCAACACACTCTGCGTGAAAAAGTTACCCCTTACTTCCCTTTTAAATCTTTCCCCTCTCACCCTAAACCTATGCCCTCTAGTTTTAGACTTTCCTATCCTGGGGAAAAAAACTTGACTACTCACTCTATCCATACCACACCACCCCCCCCCCCCATAAAAGTCTATAAGATTATTGCTCATTCTCCGACACTCCAGGGAAAATAGCCTCAGACTATTCAACCTCTCCCAATAGCTCATTCTGGACTTCAGATTTTTTTTTAATTGAATTTAAACACCCCGCCCACCCTGGCAAGACTCAAACATTAGTTGCATTTTTGGATTATAAGCCGAGTGATAATACCACTAGGCCATTGTCTCCCTTTGCTTGCTGTAATATCCATCATTACACTCATAGTGCAGGGGTAAACAAGATCTGTTCTATGTTACTGAAGGTTTCACAAATATTGTGTTGGTTATGGCTGTTATCTTCCTCTTAAAGCCAGTAGCTGCTTCATTGAGATCTCTATGTGCAATTTGCAAGGGCCCGATAACATGTTGGACATCACCTACAACCAGCGCTTGGACTCTAATTAGTCTCACGCTAAATGCATTACACATAGTCAATGATTAGGGCAGCATGGTGGCTCAGTGGATAGCTGTGCTGCCTCACAGTGCCAGGGACATATGTTTGATTTCCGCCTCGGGCAACCATCTATGTGGAGTTTGCACATTCTCCTTGTGTCCATGTGGGTTTCCTTTGGGTGCTCTGGTTTCTTCTCAAAGTCCAAAGATGTGCAGGTTAGGTGGATTGTCCATGCTAAATTGCCAGACCATCCAGGGATGTGCAGACTAGGTGGAATAGCCATTGGAAATACAAGGAAAGAGTATGGAGTTGGGTCTGAGAGCGATGCTCTTCAGAGGGCTAGTATGGATTTGATGGGCCGACTGGCATGTTTCCATATGTAGTGATTTTATAATCCTATGCTATAACTTTGAATAAAGTGTACCTGCATTTTACAAGTGCCTGATTGAAGCATTTATCCTCTTAGGTCCTCCCAGCCAGGTGAAGTATAGCCTATGCTTTTGCCTGTCAAACTGACACTAATTCTGCTCACCTTGGACACTGTCCCAGGCATTTCATTTAGTTGCAGGTTATATCCAGGCAGTGATAAGTAATGGCAGGTCTTGCGGTGGACACCCTCAGCCTCAGACTCAGCCTGGTTGCCAGGTTACCTCCTCAGAGACACCTTTCACATTGCATTTTCCAGACTACCCATTTCTATGATATTCCCACTCACTCCATGTGCAAAACCATCACATCTGCTTCCAAGTTTCCTCTTTCCCCCGACACCTGACAATACACTTTAATGATTCTCATAGTGGTCCATAATGCTATGTTCCATCAGTATCCGCTGAGCCCTTTTAAATTCACATCGAAAAGAGGTATTGAGTTGTCATCCTACATGGCATGATTTGTAAGGCACAAATGGGGTGGTGATGAAAGAAAATGGAATACATCACATCATTATATCACTTCAGTATAATTTAGATAAACCTATATATTTTGTGGTGATTGTTGTGCACCTCCAGCTAGAATTTCTCAGACACATTTCAGCAAGTTCTAAGCTAGCCAGAGATCTGGTATATTGATCCCTCCCCATTTCCTCAATTACTGCTTGAATACTACCAAAGATTATGCTGTATGTTTTTTTTTTAAATGTAAGGTTCTTTAGTCTGGGGATAGCTTCCAAATCATGGCAAGTAGGTTTTTGTTTTTGCCTTTTTATCTATTTTTCTTATCACATTTCAAATTGTCTGGTGGTAGAAATACTAGTAATGAGGCAAATGACATGCTAATCAGGTCCATGATTGGCCTGTTTTCACAAATCACTACGAGGCCCAAAAAATATATTTCAGCACTTTCTAAAACCCGAGAAGATGCAGTGCAATACTGCTTGTATATTGGTACTGGGCACTTTAAACATCAGCTTATTAATGGATAACAATTAACAATTCACTGTGGATTGAGAAGGAGTCTTGAAAATTGATTTTAAGTGACACAGCGTAAATGAGGTAATAATAATTTTGATCTCTAAGCTTCCTTAATAGTTAGGTGGCACAGAGAACTATAAATGCAGACGATTGCGAGCTGAACTCACCTGAGAGAATCATGAAACAATGAAGTTGATTTTAATGTAGATACTTTAAATCGAAAGAAAAATCAGCAACGGCACCTTTTCCTGAGTGTTATCTAATTGTTCATTCTGTACACTTGGCATTAAGGAGAGAACCGAACTGAGCTTGGTTATGATCGCTATACACAACAATGACACTAAAACAGTAGCTTTTCTCTGTCCTCTTCAGTGACCAGGACAACACTGGGCAGAAGCAGGTCAGAAAATCCCATTATACCCTTGCAGGCCTGAATTTGTCCTCATCAGATTTTCTGACAGGCGATTTGGGGTAAGCATTAAGACTCGCTGTTGACATTTTTGGGACCTATTTTAATACTTAAGTCCTGCAAAGACAGCCCATTGATGAATTTCAGGAGTTCAATTGGAAATGATGATATCATCATGATATTAGTCTTCTGAACAGTCAAAATGTCAAAAGCAAATCAACAACCATTTTACCTCAAGTTTCCTGTTCAGCAGCCAAACTAGTCCAAGTGTGTCTAAGATTAATGATAATGGTCTACCTGAGAAACTGGAAGGACATAGTGATGTACTTAAAGGCAGGGAGAACTCTTGCCCCATGTATAATGAAAGTAAGTGTGGACCCATTGGCAATGTAGGGTGCTAATTTCAGCAGCAAAGCATCACAGTTTCATCTGTGAATCAGACAAAGTGGCAGTGAAAATCCTGAGCAAAATGAATTTAATCTCCATGGAGAGGATACCTGAATTTCCGACGGTCCGTGGGTTAGAACTCTGGATGAACAGTGAAGCGATGGAGCTCACCACTGATCTTTAAGAATGGCCACCAAAGATCAAATGATCACTGTGCTATGGATATTCCCTTTCAAACATCAGTTTGAATCATGTGCAGCGTCAACAGATCTCCTAGCGTTTAGCAACAGTGATGTCATCAAATAGCCTAAGCAGCCAATAATATTGAAGTGTTCTAATAGACAGCTAACCAGGAAGTAAAATGCACTGAATTGTTCAATTTATTTAAAAGTTTACAGAACATAAAATAAATTACCGGGATGTACACATGGATTGTGGTAGAAGCTGAAATATCATGAATATATATGTTACCAATGTCTTAGCAACTTGTTTTAATTATAATAGAGAACTTTGAAATTGCACAAGAGTAAAATTAGGTTTTCAGGTAGAGTAAAACTCTTCAGCAGGAATTAAGAAGAAACTGTTCTCTAATTTGGAACTGCAGTTTAGACTTACCTTAAAACAAAAGGCATAATATTGTTCAGAAAATGGTCCATATCTGGATGTAACCTGTCACGATAATGTTATTGACTGCAGACTTCTTTTGTTATGTCTTTGTACTGTTGTAGTTTGCATCCTGTGATTCTCAGTGAGTATATTGTTGTACTGCACTTAATATAACACTTGTATTTGCATTTGCAATTAGATGCAGTGGGTAATTCTGTTTTTTTAACCTGAATTATAACAAAACTTAAATGGTATAAACATTACGAGGAACACAAATAATGTGATGGCTTTTTTTCCTTTATCAACCTGACCAGTGGAAATTTCCAGTAAATGTATACAATTATGCTACTACTGCATACTGGCAATTGTAATTGACATGATTTGTATGAGGTGCAATGTAATAACTGAATATATTAAAAAATCTTATAGCTTGATTAGCATGAGCACATTTCTAGTGCTGCAATGTTATTAACAGCACAATTATCATGGCATCCCTAGGACACGCTCTTAGCACTTCAGTGAATAAGCAAACCTTCACTAACGAAGAAAAAAAATTAAAGTACAGCAAATTTCAAAGCACCAGCTATGCTGAATATCATTAAAAATTTATAAAACTTTCCCTGAACATGACAAGTGTTTGGCTTAACTGAAGATCTGCCATAAGTAGTCTAAGCTAAAGAAAAGAATCTTGTCAATCTGTAGTTCCCTTGGACTTTACCCCTCACCTCAATCCAGCTGAAAGATGTAGCCATTCAAGACTGACAGTTTGACTCACCATGACCTGTCAGAACATTCATCTTTCAATGCTTTGTTTTAGTTAGGAGCCAAACTGCACACAACATAAGCAAGTTGTTGCGAGGCTTGGAATGAGATCAAACATTTCTGGCATCTCCACTTACCAAAGCCTTGATTTATAATGTATTTGTCAGAGACTGATTAGATGGCGAGTGCTAAACCCTTGTAGAAGTCTAACAATTTTACCACCTCTTGCATCTTACCACTGAATAGGTTATACTCTGATCCATCTAACAAATTCACCTTCATTCAGTACATATGTTTGGAAAAGCTTTTCTTTCCTATTGTGTTGCTTCACTGTGACCCTTCTATCTTGTGTGTATGCATCAGCAGACATACTGATACAATCTTAAGGTCATGTTCTTTTCAAACTGACAGAACCTTCCAAAATTTTGACGAGGTTCATCTCATAATTATGTTGTGGAAAAGACAACTGATTTCATACAGTAAATCAGAGTTATTAAATCACAATACTTTTTTTAAAAAAAAATATGGTTGAACTGAATTAAATCACTTGGAACTCATATGCATTTGATTTCTGTATTGTTACTTAGAATTCTGCAATCATTTCTTTCTCTGGAAATACTTTCATAACAATACATCCATTAACCATATTTAAGCCAGAATGATAGGATAGTGCTCAAACTGCTCTTGCAATAGCCTGCTTTTATTTGTTTGCTGGTCTCCCATGCACCAGATCAAGTCATTTCCCACTGTCACATTTTGTTTTATCTGGGAGGGGTTGACAGTGTATATTTCTCCAATGTTGAATGTTCCTTCATGATTAGCTGCCAGGAAATGCTGTTTTAAGGTTAAATTGGTGTGGACACCGCCTGTTTCAGTCACGGGTGGAGTGTTCCACTACTACAAAAGTGCTCCATCTCATGGTTTAGCTAGAAACTGAAGAAATTAACCATTGATTGTGGATGAATTTCACTGACGGTCAAAATCTAGCTCCCCATACTCAACACTTTCTTGACTGAGGGATTCTCACTCAAGCTCGCAGCTGTTAAATTTCTTGAACATTTCTGGCCAATGTATTCATTCTTCTTGTTAAAAATGAATTCTTTCCAAGTGACAAGGCTTTCATCAAAAGATGATCTTTTGTTGAGAATCTTGTACTGATAACTGACACGGGAAAATTATGCAGAGTAATTCTAATAAGAAAATGTTTGATATGCTGACATCCGTCATGATGATACTTTGACGGATTTGTCATCTGAAGATCTGACAGAACAGACATATCCAGGTTACACAGATCAATATCAGAGAATGAAAGTGAAAGGTGCTATGCAAATTCTAGTGCAAAAGGTACAATAATATGAATAAGCATGTTTTTAGCTCTTCAAGGTTTTGCATAACAGGACAGAAAGGAAAAGTCAAAATATAAACATAAAAAAAGTCCAGAAATCATGGCAAAGGGCTGAGATGCAAATACATTAGGGGAAATAAAGGGCTCAATTTTGTGATCCTTGTACTCAAGTGGTGCACTCTTCTAACAATCAGCAAAAAGAAAATGGAAGCCAATTAGATGGGTCTCCAAACCTTACTGTTCTCTCTGGCAACCCCAAAAGGTGGAGCAGAGCCAATGTTTAGGGCTAACATGACTTATTTGAATGATGAGAGAGGAAAATCAGAACAAAAGAACAAATTGCTGGTGAAACTCAGCAGGTCTGCCAGCATCTGTTTGAAGAAAGCAGAGTTGGGGTTTGAGTCTGGTGACTCTTCATCAGAGCAGATGGCAGCTAGAAAAAAGTGGTCTTTATGCCGAAGACGAGACTGGGGGAGGGTGGAGTTGGAGGGAAGAGGTGAGTGGATAAGAGGAGATGGAACCTAGCAGAGAGAGATATGAAAGGGGTAAACAATGGGATAATAGATAGAAGAGAAGCTGAAGTGAGAGCTGAGGATGGTCAGTGCTGAAAACAAATAATGTAATATGATAATAGGCCGAACAATGGGTGAAAATGGTTTGCCTGCGCTAAAAGTAAACCTCGTCATAACAGGAGCAGGTGGTCGTGGGTAAAAATAAGACATGGAAGGCTCTTAAGATATTGAACTCGATATGGAATCCTAGAAGCTGTAAGGTCACCAAACAGAAAATTAGATGTTGTTCGCCCAACTTATGCTGAGACTAGAACACTGCAGCCGGCCTGTGACAGAAATGCCGATGTGGGAACATGGCGGTGTTAAAGTGACAGGCAACCGGAAGCTCTGGGTCATTTTTATCGACAGGGCTTAGGTGCTCTGGAAAGCTGGCACCCAGTCTATTTTGCATATTGTCAATGTAGAGGACACCCCCAACCATTGATACAGAGATGCAGCATTGTTACTTGGCAGAATTTAAAGCTTTAATAGAAAGAAAAAAAATAGTTTTGTAATACAGAATTTAAAAAATTAAAAGAAGAAAGTAATGCAGCATTATTTTATTTCAGGTTGAAAAATTTATAACCATTGAAAATAAAAACAACATTATTATTTATGGGAGTACAAGTCTTCCAAAGAAAGAGAATGAAGCATCCTGGGATAAACCTTGCCTATCTTTGTGTAAGTTCAAGTCGTGTCATATTTGGTGGGGTGTTTAATATCACGAGATGGTTGCACTTTCTCGCTGAATCTCACCAAACTTGCCTCATTATTTGATATTTCCACCCTTGAGGTGAAAAACATATCCAATTTCTGGTCCATCTAACTACATGACATTCCCAGAGCAGCTCACCAGTCAGCGGATATGTTCTATAAGATCAGCATCTCTTGTGGCTGGGCCACTTTCCAAAGCCAGCTGCGCACCTGCAGGAGTCCAGGGCGTCTATCAGCTGCCGAGTGCTGTCCAGCTCAGTCATGGAAGGAGTGAGGAGAGACAAAGACGGGGAGGCTGGCATGATGCTTCTCTGAATTGGGCCTGGAGCTCTTTATGGATAGGATAGATGAGAGAAGAAGAGTCCTCTTTACAAAAGACCAGCAGAGGAGGCCATCTTCAGCAGATCATGCCAGTCTGGTCAGTCTTGGCACCTGATTTAGAAGCAATGACAGCAGCTACACCTAACCTGCTCCTGGTCTTGCCAATTCTTGAGGGAGACATCTTTAAACCCTAACCCTGGTTTACTGATTCTTGTGGGGGTGGGATGCAGGGAGATCTCACTCTGCCTTCAAACTAAGCCTCACTCCTACAAGTGTTGCATTTGGAATGGTAATCTCACTCTCTCTCTTGGTTCTTTAAGCCCCACTTGTGTCTTTGCTAATGTATTGGAAGATGCACAAAATATCTTATTGGAAAGAGATCATCTTTTTTTTAATAAACCAGCAAGTAGATGTGGGTTAGTGCTGTGAGGTTTTTTTTAAAATGAAGCAGTTAAAGGTCATTCTGGAAGTGACCTAATTGGATCAGTTCAAAAAAGATAAAAACAGAAGTTATTGATAAAGCTCAGCAGGTCTGGCAGCATTTGTGAAAGGAAATCCGAGTTAACGTTTCAGGTTCGGTGATCCTTCCTCAGAACCCTTTCTCAAAGAAGACATGTGACTGGAATGAAGGGCTTGGGAGATCCCTGGAATGTCAATGGAATAAGATGCTTTGATCTTTGGGCTTATGACATGAAGGTTTACTGTTGTATTCGATACCACAGGTTTAGTTGAGTGGAAGTTAGAGTTGAGTTCAAAAACAAGTTTTAATATCTCCTTGAACAGAATTCAGTTGCAAAGAAAACAGTTTTTCTCCTTGTAGGTTTTAAGTTCAGTTTGAATCAAAGGAAAATACTTACTGCAGCAGTCGTGTGTGTTTTTTTAAGTTTGTGAAGTTTTCAATGTCGGAGAGTTTGAATTAGATACCTTCAGGTTGCAAGCATTGAAAACGTTCAGATGACCAGATTTGTGAAATGTTCAGGCTGTCTGACTCAGAGAGTCATAGAATCAGAGAATTATACAGGATGGAAACAGACCCTTCAATCTAACCAGTCCATTCCAAACACAATCCCAAGTTAAACTAGTTTCACCTGTCCTCTCCTGATCCATATACTCCCAAACCTTTCCTATTCGTGTGCTTGTCTAAGCGTCTTTTAAATATTGTAATTGTGTCCACTTCCACCACTTTCTCTGGAAGTTCATTCATCAGATGAACTACCTCTATTTCTGCCTCTATTTCTTGAATCACTGTCATCTCACCTTGAAAATATGTCCCTATTCCCGAAATCTCTCATTTTAGGGAAACAACATGTACTATTAACCCGATCTATACTCCTCATGATTTTATAAACTATATAAGGTCACATGCCAACCTCCCATGCTTCAGTGAAGAAAGTCCCAGCCTATCCAGCCTTCCTTCATAACTCAGAGTCACAAATTGAGCTAGCAGCTCATGACAGAAAAACTGGAAGGAGTAAATGAAGAAAAATACTTAGTGTTGAAGTACGAGTGTAATTTCTCTGGCTTTGAGTCTGTGTTATGTAGTGTTGAGAAACAAATTAAAACTTTATGTTATAATCATTCTAATTGTAATACATATACTTTGATTTGTTTGTTTCCTCTCTGTTCATAGAATCCCTACAGTATGGAAACAGGCCCTTCAGCCCAACAAGTTGACGCTGACTCTCTGAAACGTGACCCAACCAGACCCATTCTCCTACATTTACCCCTGACTAATGCACTGAACCTACACATCCCCAAAAACTATGGGCAAGTTTTAGCATGGCCAATTCACCTAACCTGCACATCTTTTGGACTGTGGGAGGAAACAAGAGCACCTGGAAGAAACCTATGCAGACAGGGGGAGAATGTACAAACTCCACGCAGATAGTCGCTCAAGCCTGGAATTAAACCTGGGTCCTTAGCACTGCAAGGTAGTAGTGTTTACCACCAAGCCACCGTTTACTTTTGTCCTGCTATTAAAGAACCTCTCCAGCTTCATGTTGATATGTTTCAGTGACCAACCACCATGTTGACTAACTAACCAAAAAAATAAATAAACAAATTGAATGGAATCTTTTAAGGCTGTGACCAATGTAGGTTATGAAAATAAATCTGGGACAATGGCATGCGGGAGCAATTATCTGCATTTTCAACAAAGTTCTAGAGATCGCAATAAGGTTAAAGACAGTCAGGAGTGAGATGCTTATTGGCTTAATTCACTGCATATTGCCTTGTTATTGTGCAGGCTATATCCCAGTATCCAGTTGCTCGGATTCCTGATGTGGAAGTTGGAGCAGGTACTCCCAGCTCACTGCTTGTTCCTCGTCTGGGATACCTGATACCAATCTCTCAGGACATACTCCAGGGCATCAACACACTCAACCTCAACTACAGACACTGGCGACCAATACCTGCCAGACTTTCAGGACCCACGTGGCACCTTTCCAATCCATTTACAGGATGTCGTTCACTTTAAGACGATGGAATGCACTACCAATTGGCATTAAAATGCTGTTGCAAGGAACCTTTGTGGCACAATCACACACATACGTCATAGACTGGACGAGCTGAGTCTCAGGGCTGCTCACGTGCTCTTCCAGCATTAGCATAGCACCCCCTGCCCTGCCTTGTCTCTTAGTGCACTCACAGGGCCACTCATGTCTTGCTGGTCAGCATTCCACAGTCAAAGGGAGGACATCTTGCCACACAGCACACTGCAACAGCAATCTCTCACTGGCACCATGTGGCAGCAGTTCTTGTGGTAAACACACTGCATGTGTTGCAAGCAACAAAGTCTAACAGGGGTGCTCTTCACTGAAGCCCATCGGAGGCACGTTTGGGACAATATGGTGAGAAATCCCGCTGGGCCTCATGGAGAAAATTCCTTCGTGAAACTTGGGAAATACTGACAGTGAGGCAAAATAATGTAAAATTTAACACATGACCTATATAACCAGGTTCTTTTACATTCTGAGATCTGACTTGTTCAGTAATATTATAAGTAGAGATTATAACAAATATGGGCTGTTCATGGGATCTGAATACATTGAATGTTAGAAGGATCTTTGTTTCTTTGGAAGGGAAAGGTCCACAGGGGTATTAGATAGGGGTCTAATAGGAGTGTTTTGATGGAGCTTATTACAGGATGGCACTTTCAAAATGTATTTGAATGTTGCTAAGGTTTTTTTTCCTGAGTGGTATGATAATGGATCATTTCAAGTTTTTCACAAAGGCTAAACTAAGAAGGTTAACAGATAAATGTATCAGAAAATAAAATGATAATAGGAAGTCTCACAAAAACGGAATTGCTGGAGAAACTCAGAATGCTTGGCAGCTTCTCTGGGGAGAAAACAGAAAACAGAAAGCAAACTCTGCTTTCTCTCCACAGATACTGCCAGATCTTCTGAGTTTCTCCAGCAAATACTGCTTTTGTTTGTATTAGATCACCAGCATCCACAGTTTTCTTTTAAAATTATTTATCATAGGAAATCTCTATGCCTATGAAATTGAAATTGGGGGAAATGACCTTTTAACCCCTCCTTGAACGGTGGAGGTGGGGTTCCTTGAAAATAAAGCCAAGTGATTGAGAAGCCACCAAATGTAACTAGGAACCTCATGGACAAATGTGATTCAAGAGTGTTATGATGTCACAGAATTATGAAAGCTTTGCCATCTTGACCTAAAAATAGAAACATCCAAGAACTCCCTGTCAAGTGAGAGGAGATCATTAGCCAGCAAGAAAATGAAAAGGCCCTCTAAGATAAGTGAAATACAGTCACCAGGATGGACAGACTTTGGCTCCCGTGTGTTTTATGAGAAAGTTGTGGCTTTCCTGACCTGGACCCCTCAAAACCCTCCCATAATAGAATCCTAACGTTCCTTCCCTGAAGCTTACTGAGTATCAGAGAGCCTTACTTCAACTGACATCTTTGAGTTGCCTGAACAATATTGTCTTAAGTTCTTCACTGTGTTGTTTACCACATGCTATTTTCATGGCTCACTGGAGTAGCAACTGGAAATCAAACTCTGTGATTCCCAGAGTCAGTACGTCAAATTTAAAGATTTGATTATTAACCATCATAACTCTATTATTTAAACTCTAATTCAGAAACAAAGTTAAATAAATTCACATACACACACAGACATAGACTGGGAAGAAAAGGCATGGTCAGAGGGAAACGAGAAAAGTGGTGAGTAGTCCTTGTTCACAAGTTCTGTTCAGTTGGTTCTTGCTGATCAGAAGGATATTTTTCTGAACTTTCCTTTTCCATATCCTTCCACTGGTTCGCAAGAGGCACACAATGACGGTTCACTGACAAGTGGACTCCAATTTTCAATTATTATTCATAGTTAACAACAAGTACTGATTGAACGAAAAACTGTTTTTATTCAGGGTTAAAGTGTGTCTTGACTGCAGAGAACAGAGAGACATCTCCTGACCTGGTGGAGATCTAATCACTTCCCTGTATTTTATTCCCAGCCCTAAGCTATTCTGTTACTGGAGGACTAATCACATTGTTGTTGGCAGACAAAACACCTTTGACATCACTAACTGGATGGGTTTTCTCTGGGTCCTCTGGTTTCCTCCCACAGTTCAAAGATGTGCAGGTCAGGTGAATTGGCCATGCTAAATTGCCCATAGCATTAGGTGCATTAGTCAGAGGGAAATGGGGTTGGGTGGGTTACTCTTCGGAGGGTCGGTGTGGACTTGTTGGGCCGAAGGGCCTGTTTCTACACTGTAAGAAAACTAATCTAATCTAAAATTAGGTGACTAATCCACAGGCTAATAAATTTATTATTGCTAACTAAAGTTGCATCTGTACAAAATGCCTCAGCTCCAGTCTTAAACCTCAATTACTTTTTGATCAAGCAGTTGTTTGAATGGAAAGATTATTTGAAGTGTCAGATTATTTGCTTTACAAAACATGCAGCTAACCTTGAAAGTCATTGGTTTTACAACAATTCTTTCTGATTTCAGACTACAATTTGACAAAGCACAAAAATAAAAAAAAAATCACAGTACTTAGATTAAGCATAATTCATTTAAAGACATTTATATGGAATTTTCTTAAAGTGTAAATTTAAACATAAGACTAAACATAAGTTTTATATAATGTACCCTAGTTTTGCATCTAATCTGTGTGACCCTAACACGTGACTATATGTCAAGTGTTTCAACATTCAGTAATGAAGATCTACCAGAATGTAATGGGTCAAAGACCAGTCCTTGAAGTTACTAATCTGGGTCCAGAATTGATACACAAACTATTCCTATTTGGAAAGATTCAGATCTACGATTTCAGTACGCTCTGTTTTAAAACACATGCCTGACATTCATATATGTTAGGAATATTGAAGTATTTAACACTTGCCACATTTATTAATATGAAAGCAACACAACATTGCTTTTCTCATTGTCCCTATTACAACCTACTGTTCTAATTTATGCACATATTTTTGCAATTTATTGAAACAATTATGTTAACAGCAGATGAAAAGATTACTGTACTATAGACTCATGGGGTTTCACTTACAAAACAGTAATCCAGTGCAGGATAAAATGGCACTTCTTACAGAGATGTGTATTGTGAGAGCTCAACTAAAAGTACCAAAGTGAGAAACACATTTTTCGTGGGATGTGGGCATCACTTGCTGGGCCATTTCTAATTGTGCTGCAGAAGGTGATGGTGAGCCGTTGTTCTGGACTTCTCCAGTTCTTAGGGCTGTAGAGACATCCATAGTGCCCTCATGAAGAGAGGTCTAGGATAAATAAACACCAACACTTTACACATTTCCAAAAATAAAGCTCTTAACATCTTTACCTCTCACCGCGCAGTGTAAAAGGAAACCAAGAAAAATGTTAAAATGATGCACAATTATTTCTATGCCTTCTTCTGTACTTGAATACCAAACCCCCTGTCACCAAAGTATCACACTAAAAACTGGTTGTGCAGCCATTGCAGAAGTACTTCCCAGCTCGCAACAAAAGGTCTGACAAGGCCTGAGTCTCATTTACAACACCTACTTGAGCAGAGTGACTCACTCCTTGTGTGCATGTGATGAGCTGGTCAGGTCCAACCTAAGAGAATTAGGGAGACAATTTACATTCCTCCAGGGCTCACCGAAACCGCTTAAATACATTTTTAGTGTCATTTTTCTCAGCACAGAAACAATAGGCTGAATACATTCCTTCTGTGCTGTAATCATTCTATGATTTTCAGAGTGGCCTCCAACAGGCATTTTTAAATAGTGCTGGTTAGACTGCTCGTGGCCCGGTGTAAATTAGGAGCATGAATCTTTATTTGCCTACTTGTATTTCCAAATTGCAAGCAAGACACTATTCCAATGACAGGACCACAATCAGAACTCATGCCTAACATTCAGAATGGAAATTGTGAACCATTGCATGATAGCACTCATGCAGTTGCAGCATCTGGTGTTTTTTTTAGCTTCCATTGTGGCACAGTCAGAATTGCCAGCCAGGGTCTGACTGCGAGGTGGGAGATCAGACTAGGGACATGTAATTGATATTTAATACAATACCGGCTCAGCCTGCTGCCAGGTTCAATACACAAAGGGGCTGGCAGAGTCTCACTGCTCTCCAACAGATTGTAGATGAGTCATCCTAGGGAAATCATGGTGACTCTGTGAATCTTGCAGGATGACAGCACACATGTTTCCACAATTGTAGCTCTGATAGTGTCCTTCATCAGCCATCCCAGACTGCTGCCACCAATACTGAGTTAGTCTGTCTGAAACCAAACCTCAAGGCCTAGAACTGCTTGAGGTTATCCCACAAGACCATCTGCAATCTCCCCCTGTGTAAGCCATTACCCTTTCATCGGCTATGCTGTAGTCACTGGGCTAATACTGCAGAGAACTGGGCCAGGCAAAGACACCTACAATACCAACAAAAAAAGGAATCAATGAAGATAAGTGCCTGAGGCTGTTTTAGTTGGAGAAGAGAAGGTTGAGATGTATAAAATAATCAGAGGGTTAGATAGGGTGGACAGTGAGAGCCTTTTCCTCAGATGGTGAAGGCTAACATGAGGGGACATAGCTTTAAATTGAGGGGTGGCAGATTTAGGGCAGATTTCAGGGGAAGTTTCTTTACTCAGAGAGTAGTAGGAGCATGGAACGGCCAGCCTGTAACAGTAGTAGACTCACCTAAGTTAAGGGCATTTAAATAGGCATTGGATAGATATATGGATAATAATGGAATGGTGTAGGTTAGATGAGCATCAGATTAGTTTCACAGATCGGTGCAACATTGAGGGCTGAAGGGTCCGAACTGCACTGTAACATTTTCTGTTCTAAGTAAGTATTTTGGTTTTGTATAAATTAATGGAAATGTTGTTGGTTGAAGCTTTTATTGACTGCCTTTGGCATGCAGTGTTTAATTTCAGCTTTTGCCCTTAAGGATTTTATCTATTGTAGAGGGATAGAAACTGCAGTCCCATTAATCACACATGACATGGGGAACTTGGAAAACCCCTTTCTCACCTTCCTCTTTGGCTTTTAGCTCCTGTTCCTCCTCCCATGTTGCCCATTGAATACCTGGTGGTATAAACTGGTCCCACCTGATGGTAAGCCTGTGGAGAATACGCAGACCACTATGAATTGGGAATTTGGTCAGGCTTCTCTGTCCAGGTAGATTATTCCATTGTTTCGGCGTGCCAGTGAGTTGCGTTCTTTGCAGTAGCACGGCTCTTTTATCTGTGCCCTCCACCTACCTATGGGTGACAGAGAGCAGCCAGGTGGAGTGGTGAGTGCCCCTCATCACCTAGCAGTCAACCATTGGTACAATGTGGCAGCTCAAAAAAGGTCAGATGTTCACAAGTGCCTCAAGGTGAAAATTTTGTCACTCCTACCAGGATAGTGGGAATTCACTGTCATGCAACTGAAATGATGTATTGAACAAACCTGGGTTGTTCAATATGCCATTTTAGTCCAATAACACTGTAATATTTTGCTATCAATTCTGTGTCTTATGATCTTGTACTCCACAACCATCTGATGAAGGAGCAGCGCTCCAAAAGCTAGTACTTTCAAATAAATCTGTTGGACTACAACCTGGTATTGTGTGATTTTTAACTTTGTCCACCCCAGTCCAATACCTGCTCCCTCACATCATATCCTCACATCATTTCCATTAACTACAAGTCCAGTTAATGGAAACTCTACAGTTCAATGACCATCTCCTCAGACATCCATCTCAGACATCAATTCTGTCTGAGGTGAGTAAAGAGAACTGCTCCTTGAAGACAACAATATTAAGAGCCCTCTTCCTGCTCTCTTTGTCTGCAGCTTCCTTTCTCTGCTGCCTGTGCTTCTTTTCTTCTTCTTCTTGTAGTACATCCCAGGAGGGACTCCAGAAGCTTTGAAATCAACACAAATCCAGGGAGTTCTGCGCCATTCATTTCTGCAACAACAAAAGAAAGTCAAAATCAGCCTATCTGGAACTTCTATCTCTTTAAAGACCATTGGTGGAGAATTATACTTCATAGAGCTACATTCATGGCAGCTGAGAATGTCAACAGAGGGCATGAACATGATTTCAAAGGTCTAAAGAGCAGATCAGGCACAAAATCAGCATCTGTTTAATGTCACCAGGCCCAATTTGAATGCTTCAGATGTACACAACTCAAGTCTGCACTAATGCCCTGCCAAGCAGAATACACTACATAAGCTGTGCTGGAAGTGCTTGAAAGTGTCAGCTGCCATTTTCTGAACTCAGAGCTTTCATGACACAAACTTTGCAGCTCATGTGATTCTGCAATTTTCTGCAGATTCAATAATACTTCTATGACATTGCCTGAATTTAAGCGCCAATGATTTGGAACAATATCCAATTACATATTTAATCAATTTAAATTCTGATTTGTGTGTGTTATATCCTCTTGCATTTGTAAATGCTAGCCATTGCCGTAAGCAGTTCCCATATCTCACATTCTGAAGTGCAAACATACTCTCTAATAGTTTAATTATTCAGTTGTAATCTTGCAATTGTACTCATTGTCCAGCAAACTTCTCACAGGATGTCATCAGGACCCAACACCAATGGAGAAATCCCAGTGTACTGGCTCTCTCCATTACAGCGTTTTCCCTCACAGTTTTGTTATTCACATAACATTTCCCTTATAGACCGATTACTGGTTAGGGAAAAAGCCAAGACTGGGCAATCTTTAAGCCACTCCATCAACCTCCCTCTTCAGGCTATTTTTTGGTCTTTTTTTCGGCAGCGTCTTAGAATGGCGATTGAATTGCTTGCTCTCGGACAATAATGGTTCTTAACTGGCTGATAAGCCAAAGTACTCTTTACAGATGGACACATTTTGGAAAGGTTGTGCTAGGAGACATGGGTAGCTGGATTACTTGAAGGATTTATTCCCTCTAATGCCACGTATTCACTTCTGTGTGTACCTGATTAAGTTTCTTTGTTTGATGGGTGCCTTCACAAATGAACCTTCCCCATAGTGGTAAAAACACAATCTCCCATGAATTAGCAGATATGATTTTCCACTTCAGGGATATTTTGATGGCATATGTAAAGCTTTTCTGCTAATTCTTGGGAATGCCTTTCTTCAATCAAGTTAGAGTAGAACAATTTCTTGAAGAGATTGATTTCAGGCATGTGACTGATATGTCCTAGCCAGCAGAGTGATTAGTGTCTTGATGCTGGGCATGTTGGCTTGAGAGAGAACACAGCGCTAAACAGTCCTTCTTGCCAGTGGGCTTGGAGGATTTTGTAAAGGCATCTTTTGTGGTACTTCTCCGGTGTTGTGAGACACCTGCTTTAGATTGTCCAAATCTCCCTTGTATATAGGAGAATGGGATCACTGCTAAACCATGATTTTAGTTTCTGGTTTGTGATGCTGGTCTTCAAATAGTCTTTTCCTCATTTGGCTGAAGGCTGAGTTGGCACATTGGAGGTTATGATACATATTAGCATCCATGTCATCTTAATTAATGGTAGGCAGTATGAGTGGATGGATTGTTTTGTTGCAGGAACCTTTTGAAATAGAACATTAGTTTTCTGTGTATTTAATGAAATGGTTCATTTCTGACCTTGGGCATACTGGACACTGTCCACAGGAATGCTCGTGATGAAGAATGTCAAATGGAAATTGATTAAAACAATATCAGTCAAAGAGTGAGCTGAATGTCATCAACAGTCTTGATGATTGGTCTAGTGGTATCTGCCAGGAACAACTGTTGGTATCTACTTTTGTGAAAAAAATACTCCTAACAATTTTGCTAGACTATCATCCATAGGCGATGAAGGCTGGATCTCCTAGTGCTGTGAAGAAGGCATTTGGTGTACTGGGCTTTATTGGTAGAGGAATTGAGTTCCGGAGTCCTGAGGTCATGTTGCAGTTGTATAAAACTCTGGTGTGGCCTCATCTGGAGTATTATGTGCAGTTTTGGTCGCCATACTATAGGAAGGATGTAGAGGCATTAGAACAAGTGCAGAGGAGGTTTACCAGGATGTTGCCTGGCATGGTAGGAAGATCGTATGAGGAAAGGCTGAGGCACTTGGGGCTGTTCTCATTGGAGAAAAGAAGGTTTAGGGGAGATTTGATAGAGGTGTACAAGATGATTAGGGGTTTAGATAGGGTTGACAGTGAGAACCTTTTTCCGCTAATGGAGTCAGCTGTTACTAGGGGACACAGCTTTAAATTAAGGGGTGATAGGTATAGGACAGATGTTAGGGGTAGATTCTTTACTCAGCGGGTTGTGAGTTCATGGAATGCCCTGCCAGTATCAGTGGTGGACTCTCCCTCTTTATGGTCATTTAAGCGGGTATTGGATAAGCATATGGAGGTTATTGGGCTAGTGTAGGTTAGGTAGGCTTCGGTCGGCGCAACATCGAGGGCCGAAGGGCCTGTACTGCGCTGTATTTTTCTATGTTCTACGTTCTATGTTTTGTGCAGTTTTATTGAACATGTTAAGTTGACATAAGCCTATTTGGTTTGGGAACATTACTAAGGCTATGCATCATTTTGTCAGTTAAATAACTGATTAAATTATTTTTATATTCATTTATCCAAAAATTTTTCCTGGAGAAGGTTGAATTGTCTTCATGGACTGCTGCAGTTCTTGGAGTGTAGCAATACCCATAGCATTGTTAGAAAGGGGAGTAGAGGATTCTGATCAAGCAACAGTGGAAGAACACATCAGGGTGGTGTTTGGCCTGAAGGGGAACTTGCAGGTGGTGTGTTCCTCTGCATCTTCTGATCTTGTACTTCCAGGTAGTAGAGGTCTCTGGTTTGGAAGCTACAGTCAAAAAAGTCTTGGTGAGTTAATGCAGCACATCTTGCAGATGCTACCCTCTGATAACACTATGCATCACAGGTGGAGGGAACAAATGTTTAAGGTATGGATGGGGCTAGAAACAAAAGTGAGCTGCATTGTCCTGAATGGTATCCAGCTTCATGAGTGTTGTTGGAGCAACACTTAGCCAGTCAAGAGATTTCCCTCACACTCCTGATATATGTCTTGTAACCTTATGGGCAGGTTTTCAGGAGACAGGAGATAAGTTACTCAGAATAAAATTGCTCTTGGCCTGCTCTTGTGGCCACAGTACTGTCATGGCTGAAGATGTACTCTGACAAACATTATCAGTGATGCCCTGGAGCTGTGATGATTCGCCTCCAACAATCACAAGCATCTTCTTTTGTGCTAGTAGAGAATGAACAGTTTTCCTCTGAATCCCATTAAGTCCAGTTTTACAAGCTCCTTGATATTATGGTTAGAATCATACACTACAGAAGAGGCACTTCAATCCATCAAGTATATACTGCCAACATTTTGCTAATCCCACTTCCCAACCCTTGGCCCATAGCTTTGAATGTTATGATGCTTCAGCTGCTCATCCAAGTACTTTTTAAAAGTTCTAAGGTTACCAGACTCTATTACCTCCCCAGCAATGCATTTCAAATCCCCACAACTCACTGGGTGAAAACTGCTTTCCTCAACTCCCCTTTAAATCTCCTGCCTTTCATCTTAAAAATGCATGTAGGTTTACTCACTGAGCTGGAAGGTTCATTTTCAGATGTTTCATCACCATACTAGATAGTATCTTCAGTGAGTCTCCAGATGAAGCACTGGTGGTGTAACCCGCTTTCTATTTATATGTTTGGGTTACCTTGGGTCGGTGATGTTATTTCCTGTGGTGACATCATTTCTCATGGTAATGTCATTTCCTGTTCTTTATCTCAGGATGTGGTAAATGGGACCAAGACAATGTGTTTGTTGATAGAATTCCGGTTGGAATGCCATGCTTCTGGGAGTTCACTTGTGTGTCTCTGTTTGGCTTGTCCTAGGATGGAAGTGTTGTCACAGTCAAAGTGGTGTCCTTCCTCATCTGTTTGTAAGGATACTAGTGAGAGTGGGCTATGGTCATGTATCCCGGTGGCTGAGAAAAAGAAAGGGAAATTGTATCACAACAGAAAATGACATCACCAACCCAAGAAAACCCACACATATAAATAGAAAGTGGGCTACATCACCAGGAGCTTCATCCAGATGCTTACAGAAGATGTTACCTAGTCTGGTGATGAAACTTTTGAAAATGAACCTTGCAGCTCAGTGAGCAAACCTACATCCAGAACTTCAACCTGAGATAGAAATCTTCACAAAACCTGCTAACACCTCAAAAATGGGTCCCCTTGTTGTTGACCCTTCAACTTGGGAGGATTGGGCCTTAGACTTGGTTAAATGCTCTCTTGATGACAAGGACAGTCACTCTCATCTCATTTTAATCACATAATCCACTATATACGCGGCAGGTATTCACGTGACTTGGCTAACATTGTCTAACTTCTACGTTGCAGGCAAGGATGCCCCGAGGCATGGAACATTGGCAAGATCAAGCAGATGCTATGACACTGGAAGAATGGACACCACGCAATGATCACCAGGCAGGTATTTTTCTTCCCAGTCAGGGAACACTTCAGTGGTACTGGACATTCAGCCTTGGACCTTTGGGTAACCATCCACCAAGGTGGACTTCGGGACAAGCAACAATGCGAAGTGACCGAGCAGAGGCTGATAGCCAAGTTTGGTATCCACGGGCATGGCCTCAACTGGAACCTTGGGTTCAAGTCACACTACAGGTGACCCCACTGCACAATACACTCTCTTACACACACACCACACACACTTGCGTGTATTTACAGACACACACTCCTATATACTCGCACACTCTCACAGAACCTTTCTCATACACAAGCTCTCTCTCATATGCACCCATGCACACACCCTCTCACAGACTTATACCCCATCACACTCACACGTGTACTTGGCCAAGCTTACACACACACATATACACACTCTTTCACATGCACTCACACCCATACTTACACACTCACACGTACACACTCACTCTGTCTCCCCTGCGCACACATGCACACACACACACACACGCACATATACGTTTATGGGATGAGCTTGTATTTGCAGAATTACATTTTATTTTGCTCAAAAACTGTATAAATTCATGTAAGATTCTGTAAGTCCCACTTTAAAAATAGACCCAGTCTGACTAAACATAGGGACACAGACAGACTTTAACCTCACACCTTTAATGCATTGTCTGAGCTGAGATGGCACCTATTGTTAGAAAAGCTGAAGCTAATCTTGAGAATCTAACTTAAAAGGACTTCTGGGATTTACATATTAAAGAACTAAAACTAGCATATCCCGTTCTAAAAGATGAAAGACTTCATCTGAATTTGTTTAATATATCATTACAGGTCCATAACACTGTAATCCTTCTGCTATAAATTCTTTGTCTTATTGTCCTGTTCCACAACCACCTGATGAAGAGGTAGTGTCTCGAAAGCTAATGCTTCCAAATAAACTTGTTGGACTATAACCTGGTGTTATATGCTTTTTAACTTTATCTACCCCAGTTCAACTAGGAGAAAGTGAGGACTGCAGATGCTGGAGACCAGAGTTGAAAAGTGTGGTGCTGGAAAAGCGCAGCAGGCCCGGTTGCATCCGAGCAGGAGAATCGATATTTTGGGCATAAGCCCCGAAACATTGATTCTCCTGCTCCTCAGATGCTGCTTGGCCTGCTGCGCTTTTCCAGCACCACACTTTTCAACTCCACCCCAGTTTAACATTGGCACTCATCCTCCTCAATTATTTTATAATTTAATATCTTCTTACATTCTGCCTTCAATTTGTCTGTTAAAGAATGTGGTGTGCTGCTGTGACTAAATAAACAAGTAGGTTTTCATCTGTCAGTCATGTGTTATGATACCTACTTTCTCTTCTTTCCAATTCTTGAAATAATTTCAGAAATTTGTACCTGAAAATTATCCACTGTAGTCTTGTTTGCCTTCAACAAGTTTACGTAAAAGTCAAATTCAAAAACATTTCTCCACTGAGCAAAGATATTTGAAAGTTCTGTCAAATGGAAACATTTTCAGTAATTTTCTTATTGTATGGTGAAGAACTATGGTAATCTATGCTTTGACTTCTAAGTTTCGGCCCCTGGCCCTTGTAGTTCCCTATTAGTTGGCTAGATTTCAACTCTTAAGCCATTCCTGATGGTCTGACAAAATGGATGCTGTGTCGCTTGTATCTAGGTTAAATTCTGGTGTTTTATCTGTTAAGATTCTTAAATATTCCCGGGAATCTGTTGATTGGCCTTCTTTATTTCTCATTTCATGGACCCTTACACTATCAGGTTTGTACTTAATTTGAAAGTACTCCTCAATTTACCATAATGTTTAAATGTAGCCTATTTTTCAACCAAGATAACATTTTGTGCCTTCTTGTTTTCTCACTCATCAAAATTGTGGAAAAAAATGCTTCCTACATTTGAGTTTTGGCAGAATCTCTTCATAGGTTTTCTAATGAAAGAAGTGCCATATTTGGCCCCACCTTTTAAATAGTCCAAGCATAAGTTTCAGAGTTTCCCTGAAGTGTGTCCTGGTTTGGCTTCTCCATTCCATTTGCTTCATGTATTGCATGGTTTGCTCTAGGACCAGATTTTCCATCAACTATAAGAGGTCTGATAGAGCACTACCAATTACACCAATGATTATTCAGTTGTGGACTAACTCATCTCATAAAACTCCACAGCCACCACTGTTCACTAACAGGAAAAGCTCATGTAGAATGCGTTGCCAGATTCATCCAAATTCTGAACTTTCTTGTTGCACCTTGCAAGATCCAGAACTAAATATTTCTTTGAACTGGAGGTAGTATCAAATGCTTTTCAGATCAGAAAAAAATGATACCAGAATCTTGCCAATTCCATCTCATCTGCCACCAGTTCTTTGCCATATAAATATGCATCGACCTATTTTTCCTGAGGTTTGGCTGCTGCACTGTCTTTCTCTCCCTATCAATTATTTGCCAATAGTCTTCAATTAAACAGATTATCCGCCCACCACACAGCAACCCCATTAATCCCCACCCCCATCTCCATGACAAGCATACATCCTCAGCATCCAGTCTATGATTGTTCAAATGAATAAATCGCTCCAATGATAGTGGATCTGGATGTTCTTAGGAAGCCTGAGACAAGATAATGAATTATCCATTGTCCCCAGCAATTGTGTAAACATATATTTAATGCTTGGGTCACTGTCCCTCTGGCTGCAGGATATGATTATAAGGAGATTTCTAAACTTGTGTGAATCCAATTCAATTTAAAAAATGCCACTTAACTGGAACTCATTTCCAAATCCTTCCAGTGGAAAATTACTCAAGAATCCAGAAGCATGACGGGAATTGCAGATCAAGTGCGCAATGCCAACTTGTTTTTTGACCTTTTCAACATGGCCACTTCTGCTACATATTGACAGAGAATGTCAAATACATATTACTTTATTATAATCAGCAATTCACAAAAATCATTTTAAAGCATCAAGACCCAAAAAACATTGTCACATTTTACAGCAGTTATGTAAAAAGGTGACAAAAACCTATTTTGAGATATCTAATTGCTGCACTGAATGAATATGTGTAATTGCCACGGTTTGTGATATTGTTGTTTGTTTAATAAATGAGCCGTATATATTTGAAAGCTTTTGCGGGGGGTTTCATTTTTGACAAGACAAGGTGTATCAGTGTTATTGATGAGAAAACACTCGTGTGGAAAATTTGATCTGCAGATTTCTTTAAATATGCAACATATTCTGAATTTTATGTAGAATTTAACAGAATTTCTCCATAGGTTTCCACAGAGTCTGATAATAAGTAGCCATAGTTTATGGTGTACATGTACAGGAATTAACACTTAGACCTAGCTTGTACTGTAGGTCAGGAGACAGCCATTCTGAAACTTTCTAATGGTTGAGTAAGTAATTTTAATGGCTGTGAGACTGTATTCTTTATAAATTACACAATAGTATAATACATATGGTTAAAAGACAGTAAAATTTCCACAAAAGTAATTGGTCAGGTGTTGGATTTTTTACTTATTATCTATAAACTAAGTTCTGAGAAAGATTGCTGTTATTATTTTTAGCTATTTTAGACAGATGTGCTTGGGATACAAGTGAGCATGAAATAGTGTTTGGAGAATATTATTTACCTATTATTCAAGACTCAGCATCATGTAAATACAACTTAAACAGAACCTTGCATTGTTTATGTTGAAATCTCTGGTAATACACAAAGTTTCATTCGTATAAACAACTCAAATCAGAAAAAAAAACAAATTAATATTCAAATATCAAATGTACCGATTTAAATAAAGCACAAACAAGTGGAAAACAAAAATAGGAATTTGTCTTAGTTTATGTGGTTTCCTCATCATTGACTAATTTCTCTGTTTCAATTAAAAGTTTTCCATCGAACAGCTGCTCTCTTAGAGGAGCCATATGCAATCAGTCAAAGATGAACTGAATAACCAAAACGGTATTCTTAATAGATAATAGGGAGAAATCTATTGGCAACTGTGGCCCTAGTAATGATGCAACTAAAAGTTGGCAGTTTGGAAGTTCTAATCATGGATTTGATCTTCTTAAATAATTGATTTTATAGTTGAGGTAGAACCCTATCTCATACTTTGACATTCTGTAAGAAGAACATAAACCTTTGCTCATGTTACTCAGTTAGAAAACAGATGACATACTGACCATATCTTGTTTTGCTGTCAGCACTGTTTGCTTTTGATTTGGGTTTGTATCTGCTTCGCACATCTCAATTTTCATTTCTTTTTGATAGATAAGTGTACAATGGATTATATCCTGAAAGTAATATTTTGCTGAGGAAGGAAACATTAATCTGTTTCTTCCATGAATTCATTTATGTCATTGCCATTCATGTGATTCTGAGAGCTGGAGTAAAGTCTTTTAGGTTTAAGGGAACTTACTTTAATGGGAGTGAAAAATATGTGTTAATGTGTTGGCCACTCTGTCATTCACCCTCTTGGAAGTTCTTATCATGGATTTGATCTTCTCAAATAAGTTATTTTATAGTTGGGGTAGAAATCTATCTCACCCTCTTGATTATCCTTTCCAATTTAGACTCTACTAAAAGGGAACAACCTATTGTTACACATTTCATACCCCTACTAGGGTTGAATTTCACTCAGAAAGTAAGATGATTGAACTGAAAGAAACCAAAGAAAGTTTCAATCGTGGATTTGGAACTCAAGTTTAAAGCAAGCTTTAACATCTAACCAGAGTTGGAAAGGAAGATTATAATTCAGGGTTATGGATGGGCAAGAGGCAGAGAAGGCATCAATGACCCAACATCAAATGTGTGAGAACTATTTTAATTTTGGAGTCACATTCTAGCCAGCTGGGGCAGAAAGGAAGATAAAAGATGTAGATGCCCTGCTTCCAGTATCACAATAAATCACATTGAAGCTTACGGTGGCTGGGACAGGAGGGTGTGGATTTGGAGCCTTATTGCTTTGCTCAGGTATGGTGTTAAAATGTCATTATGATCTTTTTGATATCATAGGATCATGGTTTGCATGACTTTATAAGCTCATCCAAAACAAAGATCTAGTGGCAATAGGCAAAAAATGAGTGGAAAGGAGTACTAAGTCTTCAGGCAACGACACTACCTGTGCATGTCCTTGGAGTGGGATTGTTTAAATCTCCTCTGGAATGTTGCATGTGCCTGTGAAATCACTGATCTATATCGTATGAGAGAAAAAATAAAGAAACAAAAATATTGCTGTGCAATTTTAAGCTTTTCATCTATGTTAAACATTACTAATAAAACAAAAAGTAATTTTATTTTACAAGTCCCCTGAGGGACTCAAAACTGTGCCAAATTGTATTGAGAGATAATACTTGAAATGCATACTAATTACGTTGGTCAGTTATCTGAGGCCAAAACCACCTTGAGGCATTGTGACTGTTCTCGCTTGCGATTAATGTATCAAATGTTCTTTTGACACTTATGACACTTAGAAGATGATTTCTTTCAAAAGGAGAATGTAGTATCCTAAAAATGTGTTATAAATGCTTTCATAAAATGTTGCAGTATGAATATTGATCATCTGTTACCTTTGCTAAAACCTTTGATGATTTTGCAAATACATGTAATCTCATCAGTCCTACTTTTAAAATGTCATTTTCAGTGTCGCTTGGAACTGTCTTAATTTGAAACAAAACTTCATAAATCTGGCTATTGGTTCATCTATCTGAAGAATTGCTGTTTTAATTAAACCACTATCAGTATCATTGCAGTCCTTAGCTTTTCAGTTCTTTGGGTTTTTAATTTCCCAATGAATCAAATCAAAATTCACTTATATAAAACTAAAACATTCATCAATTCGAGAATTATGTTCACTTACAAGACTGAATGAATAATTGTTTTAACCAATTTAATTCTGATGTCAGAAAATAAATTATTAAACCTCCTGGAAACTGTTTTCAGATCATTTACTAATAGGTGATCTGAGACCAGTTTGCCTTCAAATATAAACCAATCATACAAAGCTGAGGTGTAATGTCACTCAGATTTCTTGAATATATCAGGATTTCCAAAGTCTGTTTTGGATCCAGGGTATATGTGCCATACAGACATCAGTATTGTGTGAGTTTACATTCATTTCTGCACACACACCATTTCAGGAGCAGAGTTATGGAATTTTTACAGTACAGAAAGAGGCCATATGCTGCATCATCTCTGCACCTTCTCTCTGAATGAACATGATGCCTTGGTGCTTTTCTGATTCTTCCTATTGTCCTACACATTCAATTTCTATTTGAATAATTGTTGAGTGTCCTCTTAAATGTTTCAATTGAACCTGCCTCTACCAAATCCAGGCTGTACGAGAAAATTATCATAGACCCAGAGGACGATAGGCTGCAGCCTGAGGGTCAGGCAAGAGGCAGGACCGCTATGGGGATTTCAGCTTTGGTACAGAAACTGAACTTGTGCTGCAGGCATCATTCTGCATTGCAAATCTGCTTCCCAGCCAACTGAGCATTCCAGATCCAAACCACGTGCTGCATGAAAAACAAATGTCAAATCAAATGTGTTTCTTTTGGAATTTACTTTCAATCTGTACTTTTTCAGTCTTCATTCTTTTATGAGTGGGAACAGTTTCTTGCTGTCAACTCTATCCAGAGCCATCATGATTTTGAAAATTTTGGTCAAATCTCATTTCAGCCTTCTCCTCTTCAAGGAAAACTGTTCCAATTTTGCAAATCTATTTTCCCAATTGAAGTTTCACATTCCTAGAGAAAATCTTGTAAACTTCATCACTGACACTGATGTGTTCACATCCACCTAATATTCACATCCACATAATATTCCAACTCAGTGACTTATACAAGTTCCACATGTTTTCCTTGCTCTTGTATTCCATGCTTTTATTAATGAAGCTGAAGATACTATATGCTTCACTAAAATTCTCTCCACTTATGCTGCTCCCCTAGAATGACCTGGACACATATATACCCAGATGTCTCTGCTCCTGCACACTTTTGAAAGTAGTATCCCTTGTTTTACACTGTCACTCTATGTTTTTATACCAAAATGCATTGCCTCAAACTTCTCTGCATTGAACTTCATCTGTCACCAATATGCCCACTCCACTAATATGCGAATGTCATTTGTAGTTACACATGGCCTTCTTCACAGCTTATAACAGTTCCAAGCTTTCTTTGATCCACAAACTTTGAAATGTTCCACTGTAAACCAATGTCTAGATCATTAGGGCAGCATGATGGCTCAGTGGTTAGCACTGCTGCCTCACAGCACCAGTGACCAGGATTCGATTCCAGCCTTGGACGACTATCTGTGTGGAGTTTGCACGTTCTCACAGTGGGTTTCCTCCGAGTGCTCTGGTTTCTTCCCACAATCCAAAAGATGTACAGGTTAGGCGAATTGGCAATGCTAAATTGCCTATAGTGTTCAGGGATGTGTAGTTTAGATGTATTAGTCAGGGAAAATGGAAGGTAGGGGAATGGGTCTGGGTGGGATACTCTTCAGAGGGTCAGTGTGGACTTGTTGGGCCAAAAATAGCCTATTTCTACACTGTAGGGAACCTTCTTTAAAATGTTTTAAATAAGGGTCACTCGAGCTGATATATGAACTCTGATTTCTCTCCATAGATGCTGCCAGACCTGCTGAGCTTTCTGATTTTGTTTTACTCTGATATTGTCTCTTCCTGCCATTGGTCAATTGAATTTGGCAATATCCTTTTAATCAAAGAAATATTTTAACAAACTGTCTATGTCCAATACTCAAAGTAATCATCCAACTGTGGATTTGGATAGGTATCCACTTTCGTTACTGCATTGACATTGCAATGATCTATTCACAATCTTTGGAATCCAATTGTTTTTGAACCCATTTAATTCAAAGCCATGTCCCCACAGCAATAGACCAGGGGTTTAGATTGCTAATTAGTGATATTCCTGCCTCACCATTATTTGGTGAGTTTTAAGTGCCTTTGGGATTGTGGTGTTATGTTAAGATGATAGCGGAGTCCTAGCTGAAGGAAGGGCAGGAATAAGTGATAAGCATTCCTGGTTATAAGGAGTTGAGGAAAAATAAGACAGGAATGAAAGACGAAGAGGTGGTGCCATTTATTATGAATGTCACTGCAGTACTAGGGGTGGCACGGTGGCTCAGTGGTTAGCACTGCTGCCTCACAGCACCAAGGACTGGGTTCAATTACAGCCTTGGGTGATTGTGTGGAGTTCTCACATTCTCCTTGTGTTTGCGTGGGTTTCCTCTGGGTGCTCCGATTTCCTCGCACAATCCAAAGATATGCAGGTCAAGTGAATTGGCCATGTTAAATTGCCCATAGTATTAGATGTGTTAGTTAGGGGTAAATATAGTGGAATGGGTCTGGGTGGGTTACTCTTTGGAGGATTAATGCAAACCTGTTCAGCCAAATGTCCTGTTTCCACACTGTAGGGAATCTAAAGTATTTAAAGAAGAAGGATGTTCCAAAGATTTCAAAGACAGTCTCATTTGGCCTCAGTGCCTTGTCACTCTAAGAATTAACTGCTTATCCAACATCTCCTCCTTATCAATTTTAAACCCCCTAGTGACTGAGTTTCCTCCCCTGACATCATAGCCCAAGTCACATCTAATTCCTTGGTAAATTCAGATACAAGGTATTCTTTTAATATCTCAAATATTCCTCTGTTTCTGTTTGGAAATCCCATCTTAGTCCCTATTCAGACTTACCCCTCCTTTTACCATGTTTTGCTGTTATATACCTGGAGAGGATTTTGGGAGTTTTTTTGACGTTTGTTGCCCACCTACTTTCATAAAGTTTCATTGCTTCCCGTATTTGCTTTTTCACCTTCCATCTGGCCCATCTATATTCAGCCTGGTGCTCAATGTATTTTTGACCTGAAACACATCAAATGCAAACCTTTTCTTCTTTACCTTAATTTCTGTTTCCACTTTCATTCAGGGATTTTTATG
This sequence comes from Hemiscyllium ocellatum, assembly GCF_020745735.1. Classification (NCBI taxonomy): domain Eukaryota; kingdom Metazoa; phylum Chordata; class Chondrichthyes; order Orectolobiformes; family Hemiscylliidae; genus Hemiscyllium; species Hemiscyllium ocellatum. The sequence continues at coordinate 36,021,109 of NC_083417.1, read as the reverse complement.
CTCTATCTTACCCTTTTGAGGGAATACATCATGACTGTAATCAAATCATTTCCTCTTTGAAGGTAGCCCTTTGTTCAGCTATGTTTTATCCTGCTAACCTTTGGCTTGAATCTATGTGGTCCACAAACTGAAAGTCAAAATGTAAGAATGTGAAGGTTATTTAACGTGCAATTATAGGTATGTACAATATCTGGACTTGCTGGTTAATGTTTCTTTTTGCCATGTTACCTTCACATCCTGGCCTCAACCAGATTCTGTAGTGTAAATGTTAAATTGCTCCTCTGTAAGCTGGAGAAATGACAATCCTACTGCTTCAACTTGGGTTACACAGTACAGAAACAGGTCACTTGACACAACTGGTTTGCAGCAGTCTACTTTCCTCATCTAAATCTATCACTGGGGCCAGATTTTTCCTTTTCTCTTCTCCATCAAAGATTTCTCCAGATTCCCGTTTGGTGCTTCTGCATGCTAAGCATTTCAACCACGACCTGTAGTAGCATGTTCCAAATATTAATCACTCTTTGAGTAAAGAAATCTACTCCAAATTCCCTTTGGATTTTTTGGTAACAATACTACATCAATAGCCTCTAGCTATGATGCTCTTCCCTACTATTGGAAACTGTCCCGATATCCACTTTCATTATGTTAAAGGCATTTATCACGACATACCTTAGCTTTTCCTTTTCAACAAAAAAAACTCCAGCCTATCAACACTTTCCTGATAGACATACATATACAGTTGTGGTACTATCCTTAGCGATATTCACTGCACCCTCTTCAATGCCCCTATATCCATTCTGGAACATGAGGTCAGAATTGCAAGCAGTCTGATATAACCAAGGTCTGATGCAAATTTAGCATTATCTCTTAATTTTCAACTCTATCCTTTTGGAATTAAAGTCTGGTGCTTGATTTGCTTATTTTTTACGATCTCACTAACCTGTGTTGCAAGGTTTAATGATTTGAGTGGGTGTAGATGTTGAACCAGGTTAATGTGACAGTTCAACTGTAGCTGAAGAAGATGTGGGTGCTACCATGAAATCATCAACTTTACCTGGGAAACGATATTCTCACAGCTTCAGAGGCCATAATCAATCTTAGGTTCAACATTAAGATTTATTAAATGACGACAGCTCATGGTTCATCACTTAAATTTACAAAACAGACAGACAGTCTATAAAATCATACTTGGGAATGTTTTCCATTTATAACTACGAACCTGCATTTATCACAAGCTCCTCCCACAAAAGAACAACTGACTGCCTAAACATTTCAATTCACTGGATTGAAAAATATTGTAAACACAGATTTAGATAAACGGACGTGCAGAACTGTTCAAACACTGACCGATTTATGAATGCCGAGGCTTCATTAATATTCAAAACTCAATGTTGCACACTTGAAATTCAGTATTACTATCCATTAGTATTTTGCATCACCTTTACTTTCATTGGACAGTGTTATATTTTCAAAGGGAAGGGAAAGAGGAAACATTCTTAAGTTTTTGTTTACGTGGAGTCATAGAATCACACAGCATGGAAACAGACCTTTCGGTCCAACGAGTCCACGCTGACCATAATCCCAACCTAGCCCCATCTGCCTGTACTTGGCCCATTTCTTATTCATGTAGTTACCTAAACGTCTTTTAAATGTTGTAACTGTGTCTGCATTCACGACTTCCTCTGGAAGTTCATTTCACACACGAGCCACTGTGTGTAAAAAGATTGCTCCTCATGTCTTTTTGAAGTTTTTTTCCACTCTCACCTTAAAAATATGCCCCTTGGTCTTGAAATGTCCCATCCTGAGGAAAAGACACCTGCCTTTCACCTTATCTCTAACCCTCATAATTTTGTAAACATGTAAAAGGTCACCCCCCAACCTCCTACACTCCAGTGATAAAGGCCCCGGCCTATCCACCTCCACCTTTTAACTGAATCTCACCATTCCCGGCAACATCCTTGTAAATGTCTTCTGAAATCTTCTCCAGCTTAATAATATCCTTTCTATAAAAGTGAGACCAGAACTGATCATAGTACCCCAGAAGAGGCCTCACCACCTTCCTGTACAACCTCAACATAACATCCCAATGTTTGAATTTAATTTTGTGTTGTCCATTGGTTTTACCACCACACCAATGTGCTGAATCATTAATGTAACAAATTAAATCAATGGCAACCTCTGTAAATTATATCTCTGCACTAGACCGGAAACCTTTCATAAATTCAAAACACGCCTAGGAGACATGAGTTTTAGATGAATTTCAACATTTGAAGGCTCTTTCATAGCTTGAAAATGATTATTTCAATGAAAAGAAAAGATTATTTCTATATTTGTTTTAAATTACTGGATTTTTGCAAAATAAATTACTCCTAAACAGTTCTAAATAAGGGCAAGCTGACAGAAGAGACCTGTAACTAATTAATAATTTCCAAAAATCAAGCTGATACAAAAATCATAACTAACTACTCATTTCTGGTAAATGCAGGGCAAATTTGCCAGCCATATTTAAAAGATAATTTAAAAATATGTTTTACCAATACCCAGCAGGATCATCTGAAGTGCAACATTTTCAAGTGTGGAAGATGGACTACAATATAAAAATGCCTTTAGTATTTTGAAGCCTTTATGGTCTAGACCATCACTACCACAGACTGCTCCAGTGGACACATAACAAGTAAGTTCAGAGTAGTTAATTGAGTTCTGAGCATTGCTAACACACACAAAAATGGTATGATGCCAACTCTCTGGTGATGCTGTATCCAGTAAGCAAAAAATTGCGCGTAAATTATAAGCTGAAATAGACAACACTAGAACACAAGAAAATCAAGTTTATGGAAGAGCTCTGGGACTATTTAATTAACTCATTAAGTGGATTATGATAGCAGATGTGAACAAGATACCATCACAGTGAGGCCCCGGGTTACATTCTATATCCCTGGGGGGAAGGAGAAACAGTATCAACAGCTTACACTAGATACCAACCTCACTCCATTGGGGAAGGCTCAGAGAGGTTGCATGTGTTTATCCTCATATTTGTGTTTCGATAAGTATTAACCAGAAATCTGTTTTGAAATCAAATTACACAAGAAGCCAGTGACTAAATTCAGTTGAGTACCAGTGATTCCTGGCTGAAATCCAGCACCTCTACGGAATAAAACAATTTCTGAAATTTGGTTTAAAAAACGGTGAAAACAGAACTGAAATTAAAATGATTTCTCATAACCACAACATCAGTGCAGGCACCCAGTTGGACAGTTGCTAGGTTAGTGAAAACATAGGACGAACTTGAATAAATCTCACAGAAATTGTGAGCCTGCTGATAACAGGACATTTTCTATAAAATCAACAAAGCAATACAAGATCAGGGGAAACAATATCCAAGTATGTGATCTCAGAGAACTTAGTGTCAGTAGTACTAACAGAAAAGTAGCAGCGAATCACAAAACAAAAGCATTAATATTCCTTTGCTGTTTCTCAAGCAGCTAAGAAGCTACTTAACTTGGTAATGAACATCCACAAAGTTGATTGTCCTGATGCAAACTCCATAGGTGCTGATGGAAATGGCTAAATAATGTTGCAAATCCAAACTTTATAAAAAGATTTTGTCAATTTACTGGCAGAAAATCACTGTTATAAAAAGTAATGTAACAGGATGCTGTTCAGGTGACCACCAAGAATGTTCTCATATGACTTCATGGTCTCAGTATTACCTCATATTTCTATTAAATAACCCTGCATCCTGTGTTCTCCCTTAAATCGACTTTTTGAGGTGAAACCATCTGTAAAATTCAGACGTTCTACTGTTTATGGACCTTTCAAAACTCAAAATCCATGAACTTATCCAAACACATGTATTTCCAAACTTGAAACTTAGCAAAAAGAGCTGCAAAGTAAATAGTTCACCATAAATACATCTAAATAGCCACCATCCATTCATCATTATACAGTAATGGCTTCTAATTTCAAATAATTCTTGTGGATAATGGAAGTATAGATCAGGTGGAGACCTGAACAGGACTGACGTCAGGTAAGCTGTTTACTCCAAATAGCAGAAAGAAGCAAGTCAGTCTGGAAACAAATAGCACAGACGGTGTCTGAGTGAATCTCTTTCCATTTCTGCCTACTCGTACAACCTCAAACCTAGTCTGCTGTTTTCGTTCTATAGTACCTCTCTCATAGAATCAGGTGAGAGAACAAGTGGAAGTGTTCATCATTGCTGGGACCTTCCAATGTTTACACCACTGGCACCATTTTTAAATCCTACTCGCACCACTAATTCAGACACTGCAAATCAGGAATTTTCTTCACAATGTGGTGCTTATCACAGAAGACATGCTCCCGAAGCCTAGGTTAACTCCCTGTGACACTATCTGGGATGTGAATGTACTGGTGGATAGAGTGCAATATTTATCCAGCAGCTCAGTATAAGATACAATATCACCAGACTCTGTCAGTGTGGACACAGCTAGCAGTCCAGACTAGTACTATATCCAAGGTAAAATGGAATGCACAGCAATGGATGAAGAAGTCTAATGATCTGTGCTCCACATGGGTAAGTACCACCATCTTCTCTCTGGTTCTGAAGAAGAGTCATAACAGGCTGTATACACTAATTGTGTTTCTCTTTCCTCAAATGCTGCTGGACCTGCTGAATTTCTCTCACATTTTCTGTGTTTCATTCAGATTACCAACATCCATAGCATTTTGCTTTTATTTAACTCGACTCTGTTTGACTTCTCAGGCTTAATGATATATTCTTCTATCCTGCTGCCTTGGATTTAACTTCCAGTCATTGTCCTGATCAAGATCCGCATCCTCAGAAGATCAAAACCCATCTTAAGAAACCTGTGATTTGTCCATGTACACATCATGTATCTGGCACAAACTTCCAAGATTTAGCATCATTGGGCATATATAATTTCAGCACTGACAGAATGGAAACCTTTCCATTGATGAACTCTACATGTTGATGATAACAACATGGTTATAGTTGATAATGCCCTGCGATTAGGAAATTTCCTCCTCCTACTGGAGGCTGTGGAGCAGCTATTGAGTTTGTTACCTTGGTGTTACAAAGCTTTTCATTGTACTTAGGTACATGGGACTACCACCATGAATCAAATCAAATCAAATGTTGTCTTGTTGAGCTTTCTTTCACTGATGTTATCTTTGCATTTGCAGCAATTCTACAAGACCTCTAGCCATTGTGATTGCTATGTTAGATGCAGTAATAGAACATCTGAGGGGAATATTAGAGTTCATCAGATCTCACATCTTTGATCAGTCGATGTGTGAGTGAGGATGTCTGATTAGAAGAACAGGATGTAGAACTTGTTTGGGTGGAGCTAAGAAGCAAAAAAACGTAAATACTGGTAGGAATGATACATAGACCATCAAACCCTGATGGTAATGTAGGGCGTGGTGTAAATCAGGAAATAAGAGTGGACATAGTTAGAGGAGTGCAACAAACATGAGCAACTTCAATCTACATATAGATTGAGTAAATTTAATGTGCATCAGTAGTGTGGAACATGTTCAAAATAGCTTGCTGGAGCAATATGTTGAGAAACCAACTAGGGTGTAGGTTATTTTCGATTCAGTATTATGCAATGAGAAGCGCCTAATTAATAATCTTGTTTGAAAAGAATCTTTAGAGAGTTGTGACCAGTATATGATAGAATTTTCCATTAGGTTTGAAAAAGATGTAGTTCAATTGGAAACTAGGGTCTTAAATCTAAAGTTATGAATGCATGAGGCTGTGATGGATTGGAAAAGTGCATTAAAAGGTTTGACATTAGGTTAGCAATGGCTGATATTTAATAATTAATGCTTTGCTTTAAAAAAATCCAACAATAATATCCAATAGAAATAAGTGAGAACCATGATTAACAAGGGAAGTTGAAGACAGTATTAAATCAAAGGAAAATACTTAAAATGTTGTCAAAAAATATTGTAAGCTGGAGGATTGGGAGATTGTTAGAGTCAACAAAGGAGGACAAAAAAGTGATAGCAAGAATATAATATATGTATTGTCGAAACATATTGTAAAAGCTTCAATATGTAAATAAAAAGGAAAAGACTAACAAAGGCAAATGTTGACCCATTATTGACAGAGACAGGAAAGTTTATTGTCGGAAGCAGGAAAATGGCAGAGATGTTAAAGAAGTACTTAGCATCTGTCTTCACTGAAGAAGGCACAAGAAGTATCCTTGAGAAACTTGTGACAAAGTGTTGAAGAAGAGCGTGGAACTGAAAGAAATTAGTATCAACAAAAGAGTGGTCTTGGAGAAATTAATGTGACTAAAATTTGACAAATCCCAGAAACCTGATGAACTTCACCTTAAAGTATTAAAAGAGATGAAAGAGATATTGAATCCAATTGTGACCATCTTTCAAAATTTGATTAATTCTGTAATTGTGCACCCAATTTGGAAGGTTGTAAATGTAATCATGTTTAAAAAAAAGGTCAGAAAACACAGCAAGCTACAGACCAGTTAGCATGATATAAGACGTAGGGAAATACTAGAATTGATTATTACTGATTGAAGTACTGGATGCACAGAAAATTATTGCCTGACTGTACAGAGTCAACATGATTTTATGAAGTATAAATCATATTTGATAAAGCTGACAGATTTGTTTTTGGGGATGCTTAGAACAGAATCAATAACAGGGAGCTACTAGATGTGATGTATTTGGATTTTCAGAAGGTTTTAGTAAAATCCTACTCAGGCATTTAATATATAAAGCTAGAGCGTATGTGATTGGAGGTAATGTACTAGCATGGAGTGTAGTTTGTTAACAGGTAGAAAGTAGAGAACAGAAATACATATGTCACTCTCAGGATGGCAGGCTTTTACCAGCATTATACAATGGTCACAACCTCCAAAATATTCTTTTTAAACAAGATTATTTATTAGCCATTTCTCATTGAATAATACTGAATTGAAAATAACCTTCACCCTAGTGTTTACATTCCAACTTTTCACAATCAATGTGAATGATTTGAATGTGGAAGTAAGTTGTAATGTTTCTAAGTTTGCAGATGGCACAAAACCCGGTAGGAATGTGAGCTGTGAGAAGGATACCAAGAGGTTGCAAGTGGACAAACTGAATGAATGGGTAAGGGTATGGAAGATGAAATACAATATGGATAAATGTGAGGGTATGCATTATTTACTGCCTATGAAGGAGGAAGAGAGGTGCACAGTAATTCTAAAATAGTGATAGATTGGTAAGTGTTACTGTTGAAAGTGTTACTTGTTCATGAGTCACAAAGCTTGATTGCAGGTGTAGCAAGTAAATTGGAATACAATTGGTTTGGTAGCTTTTAAACCAAGAGAGTTGTGAACAAATAAATCTTGCTTCAAATATAGAGAACACTGATGAGGCCACAGCTGGAGTACTGTGTGCTGTCCTGGCACCATGCCTTAGTTAAGGAAAGATACTTTTCCATGGTGAAGTTTAGCAGATTTGTCAAATTGATTCCTGGAATGGTGGGACTGCCCAATGAGGAGTGAGTGAGGAGACTGTGGCCTGTATTTTTGGGAGCTTAGAGGAATAGATCTCATTGAACTTAAAGTGTTAAAGGGATGGAGCAGATGTGAAAAGGATGTTTCCTCTGTCGATGGAATCTTGAATTAAGTGTCAGAATAAAAGTAAGCCATTAAGGACTGAGATGAGGAGAAATGCCTACACTCAGAAGAGGTAAATCTTTGAAATTCTCCAACCCAGAGGGCTTTGGAAGCTCAATTATTAAGTAAATTCAATGCAGAATTTGAAGGTTTCTTGTTACTCATTACATCAAAGGATAGGAGAATAGTCTGGAAGTAAAGCATTGAGAAGATCAGCCATAATCTAAATCAGAGAAGCAAATTCAAGTGGCTGACTGGTCTGCTCCTGCTCTAATGTTCTTAAAAACAAACAAGGAAACTTGTCTAAAACTTTTGCAGTTCAAGCACTTAAAAAGTTAAACACACACTGAAATGGCAAGCGTGTTGTTTTAAAGTAAACCTGTTTCCTTCAACTGAACTATGGATATGCTGATACATCCATTACTTTTACCCCCCTGGCAAGATACAATTATCAAGCTGAACTTTTGGTTGGGCTAACTCCTCATCTAAAAGAGATTATAAATTATTATCGGGAATTTAGTCAGCATTGCTAGCTATAGGCATGGAACTTCCTGTTAAGAGCTTTCAGTCTACCAAATTTATCTCAAAGGTAAAATATATCTACAAATAATAGCAGAAATAACTCACTTGAGTTAACCAATATCAATACATAGAATGCTGATTTAAGAAATAAAGAATGTTTTTATTTGTTTATGGATTTTCCAGATATTAAGTGTGAGTGTGCAACTTTTTAATGATTGTTTAATAATATTTTATTGTAACAATAAATCCTGGATTATATTATCATAATGGTTACAATATTGTAGAGAATAGCATACCTGAAATCATCAATTCATCTAGAAATAACATGTAGCAATGAACCCACATAGATTTAATGTTGTTTATCTTCATGCCCCTATGAAGAAATGCAGTGTAACAATTCTACTTAGAAGTAGCACACCATTTTCAAATCCACATAAAAATAAAGAGGATGTACAAACAATGCCTAGATAAAAATTACACTTACTGTCTTGGTATGAGTAAATAGTTTTTTGGCATGTCTCAGTCTTTTTCAAAGAGTTCTCTCTCTTGAAGACCTGTAATCCTATAGCCAAGATGGTGATTCCCTGTTTTCTTACCCACAAAGGCTCATATCTACAGACTTCTTTTGCTGTCTGAAAAACAGGTTCTCTTGTTTTTGTGTGACTGAGAGAATTTATAAAGACAAAAATAATGCTTTTCTTCTCTGTGTATCTGTAACTGTCTTGAGGCAGCCTATAGTTTTTTGAATACAAACTTCTTTATGCTAGTGGTAAAAGAAACTCAAATTTTGCAATTGTGTTTTAGTTGAATTTACAGTACTGTCTAATTCTATCTCAAGTTTCACACATTCATTTCTGAACTAATGGGATTGTCTTGTTGGAAAAAGCAATGAACCATTTTACTCCTCCCCAACTGGGCATGACAATGACTTTCATTTCTTATCATTAACCGAAGGTTCCAGTTATGAGTAACAACAACAAAATTGCCTGAAGATATTCAGTATCCAATGTTAACATGGAGTGCAAAATAAGGAAGTAAAATAAGCTGAAACTAATGGAAGATGCTCATGACTATCAGCTGAGTGAGTCCTTGTTTATTTTAACTCCCAGGTCTCATTTTAATATTATACCTACCTGATCAATTATAAATCAGAAAATATATGGGGTGGCTGCTTCCAGCCTATATGGTGTCAACTTTCAGAGTGTGTGAAAATGTGACCACATCTAAGTTGATGCTCAAGAGCCTTCATAAAAACGAAGTGCCTTCAGTCATGATGCAAGGTTAACTTACTTCCATGTAGGCCTCAGACTCTTATGTAAAGACACAAACATCTGTCATGGTCTTTGTAGCAAAGGTTTAAAGAGTCACTCACTTTCTGCTCTCCCACAGATCAATGAAAGTGATGAGTCCCAGCTCTACAGGAATGTCACCTGATGGGCAAGGTACATTTTATCATCTCTCAATATGTCTTCCTTAACTACTTTCTCAAATAATAGCCATCATTGTGCCAGTGAGTCAGCTAGTAAGTACTCTGTATCTGGCGTAATCAACTGCACAGCATATTCTTGTCAAGAGGACAGAGCTAAAATCAGTCTTTAGATATTCTGACACATTAATAAAGAATTGGCATTGTTATGTAATGTGCTGAAAGACTTGATACCTGCAGAGCAATAACCAATATAATCACTGCTTTCAGCAGACTAGGAGAAAAATATAATTATACAATTAAGCATCTTTTCCATCCTATTGCATAAAGAGAAGTGAATGCTGTCATTAAGAGATAAACCTTATATACAATGAAATATAAAAAATAACTCAATGAAATCCAAAACAGCACATATTCCTAATGAAACTACTTCAAAGATTTTCAACTTTGTTACAACTCTGAAATTCAATTACTGCCTTGCAACTCTTTTTAATATATTCTAGGTAATATTCTATTTTGTTCTAAAACTACCTGACTTTACTGGATGAGTACTTTCAGAAGTTCAGATCTCCTACACTAGGAAGTGAAGTTTGTGAACTAGGTGATGTAGATAATAATGCCAATGAAGGAGCATACATATCAGGAATGGTGCTGAAATAGTATGTGGGCTTTCTGGTAACAACAATAGCATAAATATATATAAAATACACATTACATAAATTATATAGAATAAGTATATTTGGATCTAATCTTCATGTTGACATTTATGATGTCATGGGAATCCCATCTTTTTTGCAACAATGCAGCAAACCACAATCTGCCTTTTTCTATCTGCGCAATTTATCAAAACCATCATTCAAACATCCAAGCAATACCATTGTGGCCAAATGGCCACTGTCCTAAACAACTAGGCCAAATATAAAATTGGCTAAACAGTTTCTGCAAGCAAAGCCTGATGGAATGCATTTTTAATGTAATTAGGGGTATTTGTATTGTGATAGGGTTAGGGATTTTGGACTGACTGTCTGAGACTCGGATGCATGCCTGCAAAGGGAATTGATTTGGGTTGTCTGATCCTCTTGACTGAGGCTCATGGGATTGAGAGGAGGGACTGTGGCCAAGTGGCCAATGACTTAAACAACTAAGCCCAGCATGAAATTGGCTAAGCAGTTTCTGTAAGCAAGGCCTGATGAAATGCAGTGAGGCCAACGTTACCGCAAGTCAATAGCCATTGAGAACCAGACCAGGGGTGTCTTGCATATTGAACAGAGATTCTCAACATTAACAATGAGAGAATCATTATGCCCAAAACCCATTAACAGGCTAACAGCCAGAATAATAAGGAGAGACATTATGTTTGTGTGTTCCTCAGGTTTGGCCTGACCCCTTGGCACCATGGAGTAATCATATGTTGAAAAAGCAATGGGTACACCTAGGATGATTTGGCCTAACCTCATTGATGCTCTGACTCTATTGGCTGGAATCGGAGAACATTCCAGAGAAGATATAAGATAGACACCTAGCAGCATTCCCGCAGGAAAGACTCATCTTCGTATCAAGAAGACCATAGTGCACCTATCGAACAAGCTCAGTGAATTGAATGCAACAGCCCAATCATACTCACCAGAACTGGTAGCATATGTGTTTTTCAGGAATCAATCTAGTTTAGCGAAACGTTCACTTAATTAATGTGTAAGAATTATTTCTTTAATTTGTGAGTGTTTTAATAAAACTAAATTTGAAGCACAGTCTTTTACTTGTCTCATGCAGCAGAGCACCTGGATTAAAGCGTTTTATGAGTAATAACTGGTTTAAGTGTCTGTATAGAATATTTGACAGGCAACACCATTTCAATAAAGGTTTTTTTGATATTGAATAGATTGAGATTGAAACTTGCATGAAAGAACTTGTATTTTCAGCACTTAAAGCTTTTAAATTCTAAGCTTTAAGAGAATCCATGAACTTCATGGTTTTTTTTAAAGGAAAGCATCGATGGAAATAGTCTGTCACAGTGACACTGCTGAGGGTCAATATTTCATTGCCTTCAGGTGCACGTGTACATGCCTTATATATCCAAGGTTTGTGCACATATTATTACAAATCCAAGCTCTCCTGCATGCCCCTTTATATGATCCCAACCTATAACATAAATCACTGAATTGCTTCTTAAAATATATGAAAAAGTCCCCAGAGTTTTCTTTTTCTTTTATAATAAATGTTAGCTTTATTAATTAATTGTTAATTCCCTATTATTTGAGTTTGTTAGATGTATGTTAACCAATTAATCAATTTGATCTAAAGAGTACCATTTTGTTATTCTTGATAATAGTTAAAAATCCTTACTATACTCTTTATGGCATATTATTATAATACTTCACACTAACTTCTTGGTGAATAAGTAACAGCAGTGCACGTGAGATCCTAAGAAACACATAATGGAATTTCTACCATCTGCCACAGAGTAAATAGACTGGATACATAAATGCAACTTGGTGAGTAATCAATATTTCTCAAATGTTTTGTCTTCTGCATTATGGATGGAAGTATTCAAAATGCAGGATGAAATGTAATACAACTAACAAAACAAGAAATTGTGATCCAAAGATTACAGTGCTTACTTAAATGTAAGTTCTGAATGTACAATGAGATTTCTGTGATCAATAACCTCAAAGAACTCAATTCACTTGCTATGGTGATCAAACTGGCAATATGATTGCCACCTGCTACTTTAGAGAAGATATTAACACGTTAACTTTAATAAGTTAAGGTTTACACTAAATTAGTGGAAAGAGGAATGCCCAATGAATTTGTTAAGTACTTATCTGCCCACGAAAACTGAAGTCATTTTTGAGCTTATGAGGCTTAATCCATCTCAAAGTAGAAACAAAATCATATGAACAAAATGAACGGTGCAATGAGACAATGTCTCTTGCAAAGTTCTGACCTGTGAATAATCTGATGGATGACAAAGTTGTGAATAACAGAGGTTCCACTGCAACATACACCTGGAAGTGCAGATCTCCTAATGTGGATATCAACCCACAGAATAAAGCCATTTCACAATTTATGCTGTTAATGGAATTACTTTTGAAAGCAGGCTATTTTTCATCACTTTAAATCCACTGCAGGTGACCTTTAAGTGTTCCCTACTATGTTTAATGTACTGCCCAAAGAATGTTAATGCAACAGACTGTAGACTTACAATAGAGTGTACTTCTTGAAAGGGATTGCTTCTACATTTTCTTTTTCTTATTTTGCCTATGCCGGTAGGCTGAAAAGTACTGAAATTCTAATGACAACTTATTTTCTTCCCTATATCCAGTTTGATTACTATAGCAAGTGAATTGAGTTCTTTGAGGTTATTGATCACAGAAATCTCATTGTACATTCAGAACTGGAACCTTCACCTTAAGTAAGCACTGTAATACTCCACACTTCTTTGGGCTGGCCTGTTTTTCTTTATTGTTACCCCAGTTGCTATTGGGATCTGACTTAACAGACTTAAATATTACAGCATTATTATCCAGACCATAATGCAACATGACATTCAGGATGAGTCTTTACAAAAATTGATTTTTAAACTTTTAAAAAAAACTCATTTTGCAAAGCTATAAAAGAAACTTAAATCACTCCTGAATTTCAACATATAATTGTAATCCACCTTGTCATTAGGTTGTTGGTATTTTCTCACATGTGATGAGAACTGATTTTGTCAGTGCTGCCAATAAAAAACATCAACTCCCTGGTAAAAGAAAGGTGTTCTCCTTTTTTTCCCCTAACCAACCTGTTCAGAAAAGTTATTACCCATCTTTGGAGCAGGTAGGACTTGAGCCCAAGCATCTTGATTTAAGAGTAGAGACTGTACCCCTGCTCCACAAGAGGGATTTTCCTCTATCCCCTAATATTCTTCAGTCACTCTTTTCAACTGTTTAAATAGAATTAACAGAAAATTAGGAACTTCTTCCCTGCTCGCCAGGGAACAGGGGAAATCTTAAAAGCTCATTACCACATAAATAAACTATTTTCCTCTTATCACAACTTCTGCTATCGTATACTGACAGAATAAAGCCACATTTTTCCTTCTTAACAATACGGCATGTTCCCTCTTTCCATTTCCTGTACTCATTACTCTGTAGTCATTTATGACAGAAACTTGTGATTTTGCAAATCAGTGCCAAGTCATTTCTCACTTGCACAATAGAAACCAAGTTGATGCTGTCTTAAATCACTTCAGAATTGAAACCTTTTTAGGTAATTGAGAATGATTGAGATTCAACCCTGATTCAATACTGCTTGGAGATGTGAAAGTAGAATGTACCTACCCAAATTCTTCTAGCTCAGATGTTACTACAAACAAATTGAAGGTTTATTGAAATCTAATCATGCAGTGTAATTAACCAACTTACTTTGTCAAATTAGTTATCCACATAAACAGAAACTATTAGTGTGAACTATATATAACAAAAATGTTAGCATTGTCTTCTCCAATGCTGGAGTGAAATCTATCGCCATTAGTAAATTTTAGTTAAGAGCATTATCCTAATGCATATCCCTTCCATAGTGCTAACTCAAAATTATTCTAGGATGTAATAAAAAGAATGACATACCACCCCTCTTATTCCCTGTTGTATTAAAATAAATTCAACCTATGGCAATACTATTCTCAGTGGTAAACAAAGTGCAGCTGGTAACTCATTTATTGGTCTCTCTCCAGAAATGCAGAGTTAATTTGAGTAGAAAAAGGGCAAAAATTGACAGAGAAGATAAGCCAGCACAGCCCAACTTTGTTTATGTTAATTTTCACATTATGCGTTGTTAGCACTGATAAGTGATTTTCATAATTTCAATATGATTTTGCAAAGCAAAATGTGCTTTTATGATCATACCTGTACAGGATATTAATGATGAAGATTCATTGCTTCTTATTACTTACAGTTTGTCCCTCCCAAACCAAAACCAACAAATTCTGTATTTCACTCTTCAGAAAACAAGCCTGAAAATTGCTTACAGTCTTTAATTTCAGTGACTTCATTGGGCAAAACCATTTGGAGGTTGCACTCCAGTTCAGAACAATTGAATAACTTAAATAACTAAAAAGTGCAGATGGGGGAGCAACGTGGAACATTTTTCAGTTAAAGTGTTTTGTCATCTGAGATTCCTGATGCCATGGCTTGCCGTGACATTTTTCATACAAGATTCCACACGCCCGAATTGGACACCTTGTTCAGGGAATTGTGCAGATAGAGAGGCACGAGTATTTGCCATTTCTTGTGCTTTGATGTGTTTGAAGCCAAACTTATGCCACTTCACACACTGTAAAAACCAGGAACCACACCCCACACTGCAATGCTCAACCGTTAAGAATGAAGAAAAGGCCAAGAGTAAAATAAAAATTACTTCCTGCTTCACAGACAGGGAGCTGAAGGCCTTGTGGACATGGTGGTGAAGAGGAGGGCAATCCTTTTCCAGCCACAGGAGGACATGCCACCAAACCAAGCCAGTGTGGGCATAGGTTGCAGACCAGGTCAGTGTAGTGTCTCACGTGAAGCAGAACATGCAAAAGTACATGAAAAAGGTCACTGACCTTCAAGGTTCCACAAGGGTAGAATCATAGAATCCCTACAGTGTGGAAACAAGTCATTTGGCCCAACACATCTGCACTGACCCTCCAAAGAGTAACCAACCCAGATCCATTCCCCTACCTTATTAGTCTACATTTATCCGTGACCAATAGACTTAACCTATACATCCCTGAACGTTGTGGGTAATTTAGCATGGTCAATTCACCTAACCTGCACATCTTTGGACTGTGGGAGGAAACTGGAGTACCCAGAAGAAACCCATGCAGACATGGGGAGAATGTACAAATTTCACACAGATAGTTGCTGGAGGCTAGAATCCAACCCAGGTCCCTAGTGCTATGAGGCAGGGCTAACCACTGAGCCACTGTGCCGCCTACTATAAAATGGTAAATGGCACCATCTTTGTTCAGCTCACTGGGTCACAACATAGTCTAACTCTGCCACTGCACATGCACCTTACCAAGACTCATGATTACAACCACCAATACTACATGCATCATATCCACTCAATGGCTTTCATCCTCAACGTTCTCTCCACTAACCTTTATTGCCCTCTGTTTCCTGCTCACTTACTGGAATACAACCTCTCCTGCTCATACATCACCAATCACTCCTCATGCACCACTTCTATCATACTTAATTCCCCCTTCTCATTGCAAGAAAACTAGCCCATTCCCCCTCCCTCAACACACCCCTCCCCTCCCCTCCCCATAAGGCTGATGTTTCAGTAACACCCCAACTAAACTGCCTGTAGTTAACAGACTGCTTGCACCCAGGCCTGCAGCATTGACTCTGTCAACATCCTGGGAATTAGAATAGGATAATCCCCTGACTGACTGTGTTGGTACCTGTTGACCAACCGTAGTCCCCTTTTACCCAACTAAAGATTACTCCCCTCTGACTTTCAGCAATGGCCAGTTGCTTGAAGCATTAGTAAGATGTAACCCATTTAAACATCTTGCACATGTTGCAAGTCTGACTTTGATATAGGTCAGCATCAAATTTTGTACCCCAATATTACTGATGGATTGACTGTTGAGAGCTCCCCGCTGCCACAAGGTGACAGCTTCTCTTTCTGCACTAAATATGAATGCAAAGCACATAGGCTGACAGATTGTAACTGAATACTAAAGTCCTTGTGCACATAGAAAGCAAGTGAGGAGGCACAAGGTGCAGATATCCATGTGAGGACAAAAGCATTAAGACTAGATGTAAGTATCCCTGCATGCAAAAGGACCTGACAGAAACACGCAGCTCATAGGTATCCCTGAGCTCCAAAGGGACGTGTCAAAAAGCTGAAATGGTGTTTGACTTAGTGTGAGAGCAAGTCATGGGGACAGTGCTGAGCTGGAAGTTTGAAACTAGGATGAGGTGATGGAAGGGGAAACGAGGAAACTGTTGAAGTCCACATTGATGCCCTGGGGTTGAAGTGTTCCGAGGCGGAAGATGTCAGCCTTGGAACACTTCAACCCCAGGGCATCAATGTGGACTTCAACAGTTTCCTCATTTCCCCTTCCCTCACCTCATCCTAGTTTCAAACTTCCAGTTCAGCACTGTCCCCATGACTTGTCCGGACTTGTCCGACGTGCTTAGCTCCTTTTCCACCTATCCACTCCACCCTTTCCTCCCTGACCTATCACCTTCATCTCCTCCCCCACTCACCCATTGTACTCTATGCTACTCTCTCCCCACCCCCACCCTCCTCTAGCTTATCTCTCCACGCTTCAGTCTCTCTGCCTTTATTCCGGATGAAGGGCTTTTGCCCAAAATGTCGATTTCGCTGCTCGTTGGATGCTGCCTGAACTGCTGTGCTCTTCCAGCACCAGTGATCCAGAATCTGGTTTCCAGCATCTGCAGTCATTGTTTTTACCTTAGTGTGAGAGCAGGTCTGGTGGTGTGAGAGGCTAGAAGCTTGCTTAACCCAAGGTGAATAGATGAAGGGTTGAGGACAAAGGTGTTTGCAGTGATGGTTTTCTGAAGAAGCAAATGCATAGTAATCACAACAAGCTGCACCCACACCCTGATTTCCATGTCAGGATCTTGCTTTCTCGATGATGAAAAGGAGAATTAGAAGTGGGATGTAAAAAAAATGGAGCTTCTGTTGATATAACGTATTCACTACCCAATGGCACAACTCTAAAGTTGCCAATGTACCTTGAGGAAAATGTTTCATGACAACAGGAGTCTTGATTTTGTTTTCCACTCTCACTGGAGTTTCCTTCTTTTCTCACCTTTACTCGTGTCATACCAGGGAAGAGATATTTCACCCATTGTCTTATCAGAATATAATGTTGAAAATTTGACACGTACATTACAGTGGACATGGTAGGACTGGTTTACTTGGCTTTTGTCAATGTACACTACTTACATAATGGATTAGTGCATAACAATGCACTTTTCTTTCTTGGAATTTGCTGCAAAAAGATACATTTTGTTGACGTTTTTAATCTGGACAATGAAGTCAATGATATCTATTCAGATTGACAAACAATTTTGTGAATTTGCCCAGTGACTGTCCAACTTGCATCAACACTGGTGGCTGGGTTCTCTATTGTAGCATAAATATAGGATTTTTTAAAAAATGTCTCCAGTAACATTTAAGTATCATACTGTCACTTGGATATTTCCATGTTTGACATTGTAAAAACAATATAATTATCAGAATAAGGCTATTTAGCCCCTAATGGGCTTGATTTTAACTTGGTGCAAATGGATGAACTTTGAATGAGATCAAGACCAAGATATTTCACTGTCCAGACAGTTGTTAATCCAGCATAGATGGGAGGTGTGCATGAGCATCCTATGGAATCCCTATCATAGCACACTCTGAAGGAATTGACCGAGAAACTGAATTTTCCACTTGCCAATCCTGCTATAGTAGAACTCTCTGAAAGTCTCCATTGAAATCAATGACCTTGGAGGATTCGATGAAATTATATGAAATAGTTACTCAGGAAAAGTTATCAAATATGTAGATGAACACCTGAGTAACAATTTAACAGACCCCATGTTTATCTTATACACACTCAGCTACATGACTCCCAAACCCTAACCCAGCCTCCCATCTCACCTCCCCCACCATTGTACCCACCTCAGCTGACCTAACATAATTCCACAACCACCTTACAGGACACAATCCACACATCTTACCACCCACTCGACCTGAATTTTGCCACACACATTGTCTTACCCTAAACACTACATCACTTATAATGCTATCTTGAAGCATCCTACCTGTTTGGCACCCTATTGTCAAGGAGAAACTGAGGACTGCAAATTCTAGAGATCACATTCCTGATGAAGAGTTTATGCTTGAAACCTCAGCTCTCCTGCTCCTCAGATGCTGGCTGTGCTTTTCTAGCACCACACTTTTTGACTCTGTTGTCTTCTCACTTAGCATCCTATTCACCTGGTGCCTTGTCCCCTACTCATTTAGCTTTCAACCCCTGGCACCCAACCACACTTGCAGCTGACACAAGCACCCTAATTACCTGGCACTCTATCCCTCTGATCAACCTGGCACCTTACTCTCCCAGCGCCTAAATATCTTACTGTAGTTACAGTAACTTTCAGCATCTTTGTAGCTGACTGCTATAAAAAGGGGGCCTGATTTGCATTTCTCTTACAGTTTTCCATGATGAAAGACCTGCCATTTCTGAGGGAGCCCTGATTGGAATTTTCTCTTAGAAATGTGGCGTTTACTTCTTTTGTAAGAAAAAAATGCATGGAAATCTGTGTGAGCTTGCTATCCTCAGAAAATCCAGCCTAAAATCTTCCTACTCTGTCATTGTACTAGATCCTGGTCTCTCTCACTATACCAATGTATCTTCCTCTTCTTTGAATATTTATTCAATTATACTTCTTAAACTGTCCAATGGTCTCTATACCAAACCCTTCTTATGCCAAAGTATCCCAGTCTTCAAGCATTGCATGTGAAGACAGATTTCTCACAGTATTTGAATCTCATTAAGAAAATTTGGAATTTATGAACTCTTATTATTGACTTACAAAACAAAGGAAATACTTATTTTTGTAGGCACACTGTCAAAACCTCTAATTTTAAAATATTTATTCCATTTACTTTTAAGTTCTCTGATGTAGTGGAAGTAATTCTTGAATCTTGGGTTTCTTCTTGGAATCATAACTTTCAATGCCTTGTGTGATGGTACTGTGACTTTAAGAGGTGTATTTTGTCATTTTTTTGAATGAAGAAAGGTGAAGAACAGTCCAATGAAGTAAATGGCTTGTGAGGCTTTTTTTTTAACAGTTTGAATAATGAAGTAGCCTGAATCTGTGGAGTCAAACTCCCACAGAACCAGGATTTTCAGTTTAACTTTCGGCAGCTGTTGGGGTTGTGAAAACTGCTATCTCTCTCTCTCTCTCTCTCTCTCTCATTGTGCTACCACTAAAAGCTTGGGCTCTCTTTCTGCTGTTAGAATTGCATGTGAGACAACCTACCGACATTGCCTTTGCCAAGGTGTACTTATGGATGCTGCTATATTGTGTGACAATGCTACTCCTTTAACAAGGTTATGTTGTTCTTAGTTTTTTTTTAACAGAGAGATTGAAAATGCAGAGGTTCCAGGGAGCCTGGTTTGGATGGATTTTAGGGCCAGTTTGATGATAGCTAACAGGTACTGCCTCTGGCAAAAAGCTACAAGTTTTTGAAAATTCACTTGTACAATTAAAGGGGAGTGGCCAGTTCTCTGAGCTCATTTTATCTATGATTTGGTTTGGTTTGGCTTTTAGCACTCTGGCAGTTCAGAGGCTGCTGGTGAAAGAACCAGCTCCATGGAAGAAAGTGTTCCATCCTGAATCTCTCTGCCATCGCTCTCTCTGACATCTCACGTGCAAGATCCTGTGTTTGATTTTACCTTTTTTTTGCCAAGGGGTGTTTTTGGGGATTTTTGCAGGAATTTGGAACAGCATCATTAAATTGGGATAATCTGTTGGGTTTTCGGGTAGGTTATGTTATTCTGTATTCTCTTCTCTTTTTTCATGTTTCATTCAGTACTCTGTAAATAAGTTCGGCTTGTTTAAAACTGAGGGGTTTTGACCAGCTGCATCACTCCTGGAATATCCACTTTACACCCATTCAGAACAACTAGAAAGGTTAGGGTCTGGGCTACCTTTTTGAATGTTTTGAGCGGGTCTGGCCTAGTCCATAACAATTGGAACAGTTAATGAGTATTTTGTCTATTGTGTTAAGTATTTCAATACAGATACAGTTAAACCAATTCAAATTTTTTTCATTTTTAATTTTTCTGCATTTTAATGATAGTGTATGCATCAAGCATGTTTTTCTTCAAGTCTGGTAGTTTGACCAATCAAATTGCATTCGGAATACAATGCCTGGCGCTGACCTTTAAAATAAGAAAATGCTCGGGTTAAGGCTATCTCCTGAACATGTTTTGAGGGGGTTTGGTCTGGTCTATAGCACTTGCATCATCCAAGAGAATTTTTGCTCTATATTAACTTGTGGGTTTAGATCCTATCAGTTATGGTGTTGTATCTGGGACTTGTGGGTTTAGATCCTGTCAGTTATGGTGTTGTATCTAGGATTTGTGGGTTTAGATCCTGTCGGTTATGGTGTTGTATCTAAGACTTATGGCAAAAAGTGGCTCAGTGGTTAGCACTGTTGCCTCTCAGCGCCAGGGTCCCAGGTTTGATTCCAGCTTTGGGCAACTGTCTGTGTGGAGTTTGCACATTCTCCGGGTCTGCGTGGGTTTCCTCTGGGTGCTCCAGTTTCCTCCCACAGTCCAAAGATGTGCAGGTCAGGTGAATTGGCCATGCTAAATTGCCTGTCGTTTTAAGTGCATCAGTCAGAGGGAAATGGGTCTGAGTGGGTTACTCTTCGGAGGGTCGGTGTGGACTGGTTGAGCCAAAGGACCTGTTTCCATACTATAGGGAATCTAAAACTTATGGGTTTAGATCCTGTCAGTTATGGTGCTGTATGCAGGACTTGATACCAACCTGAATGCAAATAATCTTTCATGAGTTCAGCCAAATCTTGGCATAGTTTATATCCTGACCAATAGTTGTGCAGAAAAATAAACTATATTGACTATTTCCACACTAGAAAAAAAGATAAAAGGTAACCTTTATGGACTCTTTTCTCCTTGTCTATCTCCATTAATGTGAAGGAGACTTCAAATCTTTATAAAGTTACAATCACACATTTTCACATCTTAGCAGCTGTTGTTTTTCAATTACAGAACTGATCTATTGATCATTGCCTGGTTTGTTTCTGATGTAGGATACCCTGTTATCTTACAGACCACTGACTCTCCATTCAGTTTCCTTGTTAATAGAAGACTTTCCTTTCTTTACAAAGCTTTTTCCTTGCTCAGTATTAGCCCTTGCCCATGAATCCAAATTCAGTGGGTAATACGGACAGCAAATGGAATATTGGCTTTTATTTCAAGAGGAATGGAGTATAAAAGTAGGGAGGTTTTGCTAAAACTATACAAACTACTAGTCACAGATCACAGGTTGAATACTGTGAACAATGTTGGGTCCCTTATCTAAGGAAAGATAAACTGCCATTGAAGCAGACCAGATCATCCACTGGGCTGAAACCAGGCATCATGGGAATATTTTATGGGGTGCAGTTGAGTAGATTGAGCCAGTGCAGATTGGAATTTAGAAGAATGAGAAGTGATCTTATTAAAAAATACAAGATTTTTACGGAGCTTGAGGGTAAATGTGGAAAGCTTGTTTCCACTTGGGGGAAAGTTTCAGACCAGAGGGCATAATCTCAAAGTAAGGGTTCACGCACTTAAGGAGAGATGAAGAGGAATTTCTTCTCTGTAATGAACCTGTAAATTTCTTTACCACAGACAGCAGTTGAGGTTGTGGCACTAAGTATATTTAGGGCAAGTAAGGAAGACTTTTCATCATTAAGGGAATCAAAATGTTATGGTGAAAAGGAAAATGGACTTGTAGATTATCAGATCAGGCATGATTTCGTTGCATGGTGGTAGACTGAGAGGGCTGACTGGCCTACTTGTGCTCTTCACTTTGATGGTATGATGATGGCATGCACCATCCCAAACAGGATTTGAAAATTATAGCCATGGCTTGTAAGTTACATTCTTATTCCCCTCAGCATTCTCAGATTCAAGCCGTTTGGTTCTGGTGACTTAACAACTTGGAGTATAGCTGTACTGTTTGCCTCCATATTTGTTCCTAAATGCCTCCCTTCTTTCTCTTATAGCCCTTTTCCTAGTTATATGTTTTGAGCAGAATTTTGCATTTCATTTTATCCTCGTTGCCTTTCTCTTCTCATACTCTGTCTTAGTTTCTCTCATTTTCTACTTCATTGCCTTCTAAATTTTATTCAGCTTTGTTCTCAGTTGTATTATCAATCTGACATCTGCCATGTACTCTTTTCTTCCATTTCGCTCTATTTGTTATCTCTTTTGTCATCAAAGGAACACTGACTTTGTCTTATCTCCACCCCTCATGGGAATATACTATGACTGTACAAAAACCATCTCTTCAAGGCAGCTAACTTTTCTGTTATAATTCTGACTGCTAATCTTTGATTTCAGTTTAAGGGGCTAGTTTAGCTCAGTTGGCTGTTCAACAAATTTACAAATAGCGTGAGTTCAATTCCTGCACAGATTGATGTTACCATGAAGAATAATCCTTCTCAACCTCCCTGCTCACCTCAGGCCTGGTGACCCTCAGATTGAATCATCAGTTCTCTCTCTCTCTCTCTCCCTCTCACTACAGAGAGAGTGGGCCTGTGGTGACTTTAGACCAGGGATAGGTCACTTATCGTCCTACTAAATGTTTGCCTTCAAAATTCCATATTTTTACTCCAGATTGGTGCTTCTCCCTTTCCATAGCTGACCTATACCATATGAAATTTTAATTCCTGTTCTCTAAATAGTGCCCTGATGACATTTAACTTACTTGACACCACATTCTGCAGAATTAGATCCAAATTATGTATTCAACTCTTGACTTCTTCAAAATACTACACTAAACATGTTAGTGAAAGAGAAATAAAACCAACCATTTACAAAGTACAGAGCAATTTCACTATCAACATAAAATGCCTTCCAAGACGCGTACTTCAATGCCAGTCTGATTTCTAATTATCTTACGCATATTCAAAGAGCAATCAGCATCTAATTGATGAGGAAGATGTAGCAATTATGCCTCATGGTTTCAAAAGAGACTACTGACTTACAGAAAATAGCAATTTACCAATAATGCAATTGGTTGTGCATAGCTCCTGTCCTTATTACTCAATGTATCATTTGATCTACCATGAGTAGCTCCACAGAATATCTGTTAATGTTTTCTACATGTAATTTTATATACTAAGTCCACGATTTAAAAGAAAAAGTTATAATACCTGACAATTATAATTTAAATGTGAGAAATTGTTATGTTTGGGGATGGGGTCATGGCATTAATCATTACTATAGACTAGATTCCAATATCTTACTTCATACACCAATCAGATCCACTCAATAACACATAGAACAATATTTTATTTTCTAATTGGAACCAAATTTTCACTTAAAGTGTTTGCTTTTGTCCTATAGAAAGATTACAACATGAAAGGATCTCTGGGTGACCTGAATTTACCCTATTTCATGGCTAGGTTTAAATCTACTCAGTCCACTCTTCAATCAAGGTATCCTCTTCAAATGCAATGCTAACCTCTCTTTCCCTGTCACAGACTAAACCTGCCTTCTTAAAGCTAATCTTGTTCAGATAACATTCGTTCTAATGGCTAGCATCTCTACAATCTCTCCTCGCTGACAAGCTCAGGAACATACTTAATGTTTTTTTGGCCTCCCAACTTTTTCATTGTTTTCAGCTCCACCAAACATGAGACCTTGATTTTGAAATTCTCGCAAATTTTCTTTATAACATTGTAGTTTTAATTCCTGGTGACCAAAAATAAGGAAGTGTCTGTGTGAAAAGCTGCTGAACAGAAAATACTACTTCCAAAAACTATTACAAAGAAAGCAGAAAGTACAAATCAATAAGAGTGGGTGAGTGAGGATGTGTATGAGTGAGAGTTTCTAAGGATACAAGCACCTGCTCTTTCTAGTTTAGATCTGCCTTCTATTCCTTTCAGTATACTGAGTAATAAGGAACAAATGGCCCAAATTTCCTCATGTAAAATTGGTGAAAATGTAGTTTGGGGGCAATATTTTATATATGAAATGGCTACAATTTCTTTCCCTGTCCATCAACATTTCTGTCATCAGTCGGGGTGCAAGTGTAATGTATCTGGTGACATGTAGTCAGGCGTGTTACAACACCTTACAACGACAGGAAGTACGTTATAAAAGATGTTTTTCTGCACACAATATTGCCGAGGGCTTCAAGGAAATTTGAAAGAGTGTAAATAATCACAGAGTAATTGATTGTACTTCTAAAGTGACAGACTGGAGGACCTTGATTTTCTTTTTATGTGGGCATCATTTACACTGTGCCAAAGCCACTACAATTTCCCTCCCCACTCTGATGTAAATGTCATTCTGGTAAAGTGCAAACAACTGAGGAGTAAAGGTCCCACAGATTCACTGTTGCTAAGGTGAAGCAGAAGCAAGGAGGAAATTCAGACCTCTTTTATGCTACAATCCTAAGGTTGCAAGCCTGCCTCTCAGTCTTCATGAAATGTGAGAAGAAAAGAGGAAAATATAAAGAAGAGAGGCGATTGAGGGAGGAAAGTGAAACTGTATAGCAGATACAATAGAAAAAGAACCAAATGAGAACAGATTCAAACAGGGAGTGGAAAAGGATGAGAAAAACAAACCAACAGATGCAGAGCTCACTGGAAAGACATTGTGGAGCCAAACAGAAAGACATACGCTAGAAATGTTTAAGTGAAATAAACTAAGAATAACAGAAAAGATCAGGGGAGCTGAAGCCAGCTGAGGTCTAACCTTATCGGAACAACAAAGATTGTCCTGGAATTACCACCTGAGATCAGTTAATAAATCCAGATGATTAGAAGTGAGTGATTTATATTTCTGTATCTGTACAGAGAGGGTGAAGTACAACAAATGGTGGAATGTTAAGAAAATACGGACGTAGATCTTCATGGGATAGGGGCATTTTTAAAGGAAAGAATCCTGTCTAATACAAAAGTTTCCAAACTTAGCCCATCTGCCTCCTCAATGAAAACTCAATGCAGACACCTGGCACTGGGAATTTATTGTTTATATATCGCAAATCTCACTTCTTTACCCTAAAGAAACAATAGAAGTTTTATTTTATTAAAATTTATTTCATGCCTCTTTCCCTCAATACCATCTTCCTTTCTCACTTGTATTTTACCCCCTGTACTTCATTTTATAATGAATTAAACAATCTATCTAGCAGTTTCTGGTTTCAACACTATGGGTTGCAACCTAAATTCTTCCATTTGTGTGACTGATGAGATGTGTTACTGCTCGCCCTGTTCACTCAGGTCCCACGGTGTTGCTGTAAATCCACTTTATAAAACCACAAACCACAATACAAATGTCCATGCAAGTTCGGTGAACAAATGTAAATATACTGAAAGGCAAGCCCTGCCTGCACTCCACTGACCATAAAATTCAGGCCATTAATGATTTTAAAGCATGAGAGACAGTGAAATCTTTCCGATGCCCTGAATTTCTCTGGGGCCAGCTCGTCTCTCCAGCTCAGCCAAAATGATGCTAGTGTCGAATTCACGATGCCTTGCCACCAGCTTCAGCATCTACCATTTTGTTGGGGGGAACAGATTCAATGTGCACCATTGTGGTCCACTGAGGCAGCTGCACTTAGAAAACTGTAGCTTCCTGCAAATGGTGCAATGGTTCTGTTGGTGCAATGTCGAGACATGATTCGAGAGCTTTACACCTTCCAGGACATCTAAACTTATTGGAGTTCCTGGGAAAAGTAGGGTACTGTTTTGAAGAGGTCAGCGATCCTTTTTGATGGGTGCAGGGACACCTTTGGGACAGATCAAGTGCCCTTTGTGTTGTTAAAAGTAAGACATGAATGGTATGCAAAAAGTGGATAAATATATTAGAATTGATAAGCCAAAAAGGTATTTTAAACTCCTGACCTAGAACATTTTTTAACAAATCCACCAATTGGAACATACAAACACATGCAAATTAGGAGCAGGAGTAGGCCACTCAGTATCCCAAGCATGCACTATCACTCAATGAGATCACTGCTGATCTGATTATTGCACATTCCCATCTCCACCCAATAACTCAGAGGTTAACTGTTTTTCTGTTGAAAAAATACTGAGGACTTATGCTTTCGGATTTGTGGAGCGAGATTGTTCTCACAACCCAACATTAACACACTAGTTAATGCTGCCAGTGCACAGCTTAACATAGCCCTACGTGGTTATAAAATATTTGAAATGGGGTTTTGAATACAAGTGCTTGCTTTTTATAAGGGTTACTTACTTGACAGAAGTATCAGTTTTATAAGTAATTACATAATCTAAAGAATTTAAATATAGCAAGTAGTGTAAGTTTTTTTTTTCAATGAGCAGTTTTTATTTTGAAATAATGAAACCATCAATAGACAGCTTATTTAAACTCTGGACTGCTTCTAAGTTTTGCCCATGCTAGATACGTGGAAAATTGACATGGAGGTTGTAAGGGCAAAGAGGTCATGTAGATTGGTACTGAGATGTCATGTGGACTATAAAAGGCCATGGAGGTGAATAAAGGGGGATAGATTGGCATTGGTGCTATCAGGGGCCATGGTGGAGAGTAGAGAGGATAGTTTGATATGGAGACAAAAAAAACATCTATCATGGTGGGTGAAGGAGCACAGTTTGGCACAGAATGTGAGAAGCCATGGGAGGCTGGTTGGAGAACTCGAGGGTGTGAGTTAGTATAGTAGGGCAATGGAAAGGATCTGGTTAGTTTGAGGAGTAAAAGCTAGTGGACAATCTGTTTTATTCTTTCCGTGGAATCCCAAGGCTGGCCTTTCATGCTGAGTGGACCTGTAGCCCGTATAGCTTGCATCCTCATTATTTCTGGTGCTGAAGGGCTCAGCTGCCAGAAACAGCTCCGGTTAACACCACCACCTCCTTCTGAAAAGAAAACTAGAACTTCCAGTTCAGACTTACAGTAGTTGGGTTTGCAGAGTCAGGAATTTTCCACACTCTGTGTTGCCAATGCAAGAGCTACAATTCTGACAATTTGCTTTGCACCTTCTTACATTTACCTGAATAAATTCAGTCTTGTTCTTGTGCTTCAGGATGCAGATAACAAAATATTTTCACCAATATGACTGCCATAGGATTTTATATTAAATGTGGAATTTTTATTTTATTAATTCTTTGAATCAACATGAAAAATAACATTATGAAATTAAAGACTAGAAATTACTCCAGATGATATTAGCACATACATCTGACAGTCATGCCTTCAGTGTTAATGGAGACATTATCCTGTTTAAAGGACATGTAATCGGTATCCATTTGCCAACCTAAAAATACAAAAATAATAAGATCTTTCGCCTTGCTGAAATCTGTATTTGTGCTGAAACATATTCTGCAAAATGTAAGCAATTGGAAATACAGAATAACGGAATTATGTCAAATATAAACATTTACCAATTAGAAATAAGTGTATAACACAGACTGGTAGAGGGGACAAACATATAATGATAATTATAGTGTCCCAAATATCTGTTCCGTTATAACTGGCAATTAGGGACTATGCTGCACTACACAAGGTTTTTTTTGAAAGGAGTTAAGGATGCTTAAATCAATACTGTTCCTATCAGAATCTGACTATCAAAGACTATACTTTGTAAAAATCAATTCACACCTCTTCTTTCTTCTTGTTGTCCTATGCTTTATTTCCATTTTCTAACTGTGAGCTTGAGAGAAAAACAATATGAAAATGTTTATAAAGTCATGGGTTTAGTTGCTAAGTGGAAGTAAATCCTTACCATGCTATTAAAAAAGATTTTGGCAAGTTGATGTTTGCTGCGCAAAGGTCAGTGATTTGTAGGCCGATCCTAGCAATTTTCCAGGTTTTGGCATTTTGAAAACGCACACAGGACAGCACTTCAGTAAGCTGACCTTGACAGTGAATTGGATAAATAAACCTTCAATTTACCCCCTTCTGCTCAAAGCTAGCCTAGCTCATCTCTCTGGAGCCTTCACCTATCCACATCGTTCAACTCATCGCAACTTTCAACTGATGCACGTCTGCAGCTTTACAATTCTTGTGACAAACACTATCGTACAGTGAAGCTACAGCATTTGGCTTTAGAAAAGTCAAAGTCAATAGTGCTTGCATTGAAATTTTAATGCATGTTCCATCTTTACCCATCATCCTCTCTGCATGTATCCCAGGAGGCACTTCAAGTGATGAGAGTACCACTCCATAACAGGTAATGACGTGTCATTTAATGATACTGTCCAAAGTGATCCAAGCCTGCAGAAAGTAATGTGTGCTCATGTACCAGATAAGCATAGCTGAATGTACCAGAACAGCAATATCTTTCACCACACTGTCAAATGAATAAAATGTGACATATGCTCTGCCATTGTACCTGGCCTTTCATACTTTACCATCAAGGGAAAAAAAAAGCATTTTCAGATACAGTACCAAAGTGTAGAGTGGGTTCAGAAAAAGGCAGATAGCAACATATCAGTGATTAAGTATTCACAGCCTCTTTAATACTCCAGTGCTCTTGGATTCACTACTAAAATCTGTGAATTATACCTCATTGAAGGATGTCCTTAATCGACTCTGACATGTTATATTGGAGGCAGAGAAAACGTTTCAGTATGATAGATAAGGTTAAAAGAGCTAGTACTGTGATCATTTACTCTGATGCCTAGCAAAAAATCTAAAGCCAAAAACCATTTCCATCATTCATTTCCTGCTGAAAAAAAAAGCCATATCTGACAGTCTGTTAAAGCTGATGAGGCAAAGTGAACACATTCAATTTTCTGTCAAAGTTATGTTGTTCGTGTAGATAAGAAAAAGATTTTTAACATTTCCAGAGCATGCTCTCAGGATTAAAGCTGAAACTAAACAGCCATCAGGAATGTGTATATTATTTCAAGTTGCGGCTGGTAATAGGTTATGCAATTATTAAAACGTATTTTTGTAAAGCACATATATAGCAAATACTGAATAGCTTTCCATTAAAGAGAAAGCCTAATTATACCCTCTTGTCAATCATATGACATTATTTTATGTTTAATTGTATTCATCAAAACACAGTACTTTGACTGGTTCAGTACTACATTTTCAAATTCAAGGAGGGAGCAAAAACTGATTGAGGGCGCCCCTCACAAAGATGTTCCAACCCATTGCATGATAGTAACCAATCACCCGCTTCAGCACACCAACAGAATGGAGAGATCTCCAAAATGTTTGAGCTTTGAATCTAAATTTGGAATGTTGTAGAGAAGGCAGATAATGCAGTGAGCAGCAGCTTGGACTCTGGTTCAACAGTAACAAGGGGCTCCACCTGTTCAGTATTGGTAAATTGAGAGGAAAGGCCAAATAAAATAATGTAACCATTCTTCAGTCCAGTTTGGTAATAGTAAATTCCCAGGTACAATAAACAAAAATTTGTCATTTTCTGAATAAGGATGTCCCATCAATCTTTTCATCATGCAGAATCTATACTTAAGTTAACTTCCTGAATATGAGAAGGTAACATAGCAGCTAACAAACAATAAGACAGCAAAACAATTCTTCTGTTTCACAAAGACCTTCATAATGCAGACGCAATGGGAGGAACGGGTAATTATATACAGTGTTATGCATTATTTATCACTGAGATGTTAAGGGTGAAGTTGCAGTGCAGTTATCAAAATTCCTCAATTAAATTAATCTATTTTAGCTTTTTCATATTTTATTTTAGTCAGGGGGATTTTTAAAATCAGTTTTCAATCAATTTCATTGATAAGCTACAAATTTATTTTCTGAATGGTGAAGTTGTAAAAACTGATATTTATCAAATTGCAAAACAGAAAATTGCCCACTATATTCAGAAAAAAAGCCAAGTTGGAAAAGACAAGCAGATTGCATTTATATCAGGAAGCGTTTTGAAGAACTTTCACAAAGGTAACTACCAGATTAACAAGAAAAAGGCACACTACACTGGATCCTTGAATAGCATTTTCTTTAAAAACAAAATTAGCATTAATTATGTCGTATTTAAGTCAAATTTTATAGTTATTTGTGCTTCATGACATAACTTTAATAGGTCTTTTACCCATACATTTTAGCAGTCAACATTTTGCAGCTCACAGTCACACAGTCCATTCACAAATACTATAAATATACTTTACTGCTAAAATAGTTTGACAGTATTTTGTGATCATAGAAACATATTACATTACTTTTAGAACTGCCATTGAGACGCATAAAAGTGTTGCCTGAGAACTGTGCAAATTGTGGGTTGCCATTTAGCTTAACTGTCCTTATTCAGCCCTTTTATTTTCTTGAAGCTTAGTAATGTTCAATATAGAAAACTGTTTTTTTTTTGCTGATCTCTGAATGTAAATTATTTGTGCATTTTGTTCCTTTGATTGTCTTTTTTATGTTAAATATAAAGCTAGAAAATGCAGAATAACATGGTTTTTAAATTGGCAATAAAACCTGATTTTAAAAGGTCCTTAATTATTGTACATATAAATTACAGTTTAGTTCTGTTTTTATGCCGGTTTATATCAAATGCAAAGGTTTCCTGGACTATGCTTTTGGTTTATCTTTCTTCTAAAGAAGGTGAATCCAAAGTAAAACCATTTCACTTTGCAGCTAAACCTGCAGATTTATTGTCGAAATGCTCTTCAGCCTGAACATACATTCTTCATGTCTGCATCTTAGCAGAAGATAATTTATTCTATGGACATGAATGATAATTTCACTACCCAGCAATATGATAATTCACTCCAGTGAAATTAAAAATGATAATTCATTCCAGTGAATTACCACTTAATGGTCCAGTGCACTCTAGATTGTGTTTAAAACTGAGATGGAATCCCGCATGGAACAAACAGCATATCACATCGCTGATGGTGCATTACTGACGTCTGCCTGCCGTGCTTCTAAGTTATGAGTCTTCCACTTGTAACACACTTCCACCACTGTCATACCCTACATGGTCTTTCATATTGTAAATGGTTTAACATCCTGTTTGGTACATGGGTTGTCTTCTTACTGAGTTTTGGAAACATGTTTTTTTACTTGATGCAGCTTTCGTGTTTCTGTCTTCATCTTTTACTGTAGTTTCCAATTCCCATTCATGAGCTGAAGATTCATATCCAGACTTCTTTCAGGTGCAATCACTTTTAGAGGCATTCTCAGGTATTTTCCTTCACAGACCCAAATGCTGAGATCTGGTTTCTGGGATTCAAACTGATCATACTGTAAAGCTGAGTAAGAATCCAAATTAGAACCATATTCATCATCTAAATTGTTTTAAGTATGAGCTAAGTTGTGGATAAAGACATGACAGTGATGATAGTGATATTAAGCAGCAGAAGTCATACGATAGTCAAGAGAAAATTGTGTAGCTTTCCAGACGAAAGTTCTCTGGGTGTTATCATTCACTTTTATCTTTTTCCTAAAGAAGCTGAATCCAAAGTAAATCATTTCACTTTGCAGTTATACGTGCAAATTTATTGATAAAATGTATACATATTTGTTATTTAATGGTAGTATTATAAAAAGATATGTCTGTTGCACTTGTCCTGTCTGTACTCTTTGGGTATTAACATTTACTTTTATGGCTCACTCCTTTATAGAACATAGAACATTACAGCACAGTCCAGGCCCTTTGGCCCTCAATGTTGCACCAACCTGTGGAACCTCTCTGAAGCCCATTTAACCTCCATTATTCCATTTTCATCCATATGTACTACCCTGCTTGACATTGAGGCCTCTGAACAACAATGATAAGAAATCTGGGAAAAACGCAGCAAGAATGAAGCAAGAGGTCGGAGTTTGGAAGATGCTGTCAAAAATCCTTAAATAAAGGACAAATGCAGCAGATACAATGCAACACCACCATCTTCAAGTTCCACTCCAAGCCATTCAACATCCTGACTTGGAAATATATCACTATTCCTTTACTGACACTGGGTGAAAATCCTGAAATTCTATCCTGAAGGCATTGTAGGCTTATCCACAGCAGGTGGATTGCAGCAGTTCAAAGATGCAGTTCACCACCAACTTCTCAAGGACAACGAGGAATGGCAAATAAATACTGGCCCAGCCAGCGACACCCAGATCCCACGATTGAATAAATAAAAAAAATAGAAAAATGATAATCGCAATGCTGACAATAAAAGTCTGACATTTCCTTTAATGTTTTGATAACAGGCAAGAATTTCACTAGTACATCTTGAGGGCATGATTTGCATGAACTTGTATCTCATAATTAGTCATCTCAGTTCATTTCTAGGCCATTGGCAATTCTGTCAGGTATCAGTAAGAAACATGATGGTACCAATTGCCAACTTGGAAGTTTGAGTGGTAACCTGCAGCTCACCAGTGTCTTCTCCAAGTCTCCATTCTCCAATACTGAGGGCACCCACCATGGGCAGCAACTGCCTCCATCCTCCATCCTCACAACTTGGCATCAGATAAACTTATCCTGGCTGATCACAGACTAATACATAATATAATGCTCAGCTTTAAATTGCAGAGAAGGTAGTTGAGGAGCTGTCGAGACATCATCCAAGGGGTTGATGCAACCTTAGTCAGTGCTGTCCTCATTCCTCAGCCTGAGGGTGAGATACAGTCTAACCTGGAGGATTGAGCCAGTCTATGCAATGATCAAGAATGTTGAAAACTCAAGTCTGGTAACTGAAGACATTGCACTGGGTGCAGAAAGGATTCCTGTGAGAGAGGGAAACTCTAAATATAAGTGTGAGATATGATAGAACATGAAAGTTCATGGGATGCTGAAGGAGGAGTGTTCTTCTATGTCACTGCCATGAGGTCAGTGAATTGCAATAGTGGGTATAGTTATGCAATAGGTCAGGGCCTGAAGGAGATATAGCAGAAATCGATAGTGAAAGAAAAGGGTTGGATGAGAATGTGGGCAGCCTCAAAGTTGATAGAGTTGACAAGAACGTTGACACAAAAGGGAACATAAAGTTTTCAAGGATGTAACATTCTAACTAGGCAGGGAAGAATGGTCGCTGCTGAAAATGTGTTGCTGGTCAAAGCACAGCAGGCCAGGCAGCATCTCAGGAATAGGGAATTCGACGTTTTGAGCATAAGCCCTTCATCAGGAATGAGAGAGAGTAGCCAAGCAGGCTAAGATAAAAGGTAGGGAGGAGGGACTTGGGGGAGGGGCGATGGAAGCAGAGGAGATGACCTGGGGGGTGCAGTGAGAGAGAGACTCACTGAAATCCTTGTAGAGGGAGGAAGAGAGCTTCTTCAAGGAAGGCATCCTTGCAACTCTCTTCCTCCCTCTACAAGGATTTCAGTGAGTCTCTCTCTCACTGCACCCCCCAGGTCATCTCCTCTGCCTCCATCGCCCCTCCCCCAAGTCCCTCCTCCCTACCTTTTATCTTAGCCTGCTTGGCTACTCTCTCTCATTCCTGATGAAGGGCTTATGCTCGAAACGTCGAATTCCCTATTCCTGAGATGCTGCCTGGCCTGCTGTCCTTTGACCAGCAACACATTTTCAGCTGTGATCTCCAGCATCTGCAGACCTCATTTTTTACTTAGGGAAGTATGGTCCTCATGGTCAGAGAGCCTAGGAGCAGGATGACATTCTAAGGATACAGAATAGACTATTTAGGATAGGGATGAAGAGAAATTGTTTCACCCAGGCTGTGGAGTTTGTTACCACAGAAAGTAGTCGAGGCCAAAATATTCAATGATTGCAAGGAGTAGTTGTACATAGCACTTGGGACTAATGGGATCAAAACAATATGGTGGAAAAGGAGTTGGATGATCAGCCATGATTGAAATGAATGGTGGAGCAGGCCCAATATACCAAATGGTCTACTCCTGCTCCTATTTCCTATGTTTCCGTGTTTTTGTGGCAGTGGGTGGAATCCTGGACCTGGAACTCACTCTTGGGAGAGCAACCCGGATGCCATTCCACCTAACCTCAGTCGTGTGATAAGGATGCCCAATCCCTGCGAGCAATATGAGTTTGTTTTGTTTTCTCAGTGGAGTGCACACACTTGTGGTTAATAAAAGGCTCTCCAATAGGAATTTACATTATTCAGGCATCCATACAATCAATGATACACATGTCATCAAATTACTCAGCATATGCAGCTCATATATTGAGCAACAGTACAGTTTACAAATCTTAGCTATGATCAATCATGGCAATGTCATTGATCCTGATGAATAAACCAACCAAATCTTAAGGCAGAAATGTCTGCAGATGACCTTGAAAGAGTAACCCCATTCTTCAGTTCTTAAACATATTTCAAAGTTTTCACAGCTGCACAGTGACTTTGTTCTCCTCACAAAGGAAGTGTAAGGATGTAAGAACATGGGCGCTCGTATTAAATGTTGTCTGTTTTAGTAGGGGGAGGAGGGGTGAGTGAATGTATGAAGCTGTGATACTGCTACCACAGTTAAAACATCCAATCTATTTGTGGGCCACGTTTTGTGATGCATTAGTTTGCAGAAGGTGTAACATTTCAGTGGTGCATGGAAAGGTGCTTCCTGGCCCTGCTTCCAGCAGGTCTCAATGGCATCACGTTCTATGTTAAAGTGTCATTTGTGTTTGATGTAACTGCTCATGAATCACATCACTGATAAGTTTTCTGACAGTCCCCATGTAGCTTCATTGTGTCCATCCTGAGTGGATGCAGCAAAAGCAGATTCTCCTCCCATTGCCGTTGCACTAATGAAAAGACAACACTGATGCATTGCAGAGAATCAATGGTGCCAGCAAGCCCTGGGCCACTAGCAACTTCAAGCAGATGCCAAACTCCTTCCACATGAACAAGCCTCTACAGGGGGTGGCACAGTGGCTCAGTGGTTAGTAATGCTGCCCCACGGTGCCAGGGACCCAGGTTCAATTCCATCCTTGGAGGACTGCTTATGTGAAGTTTACAAGTTCTGTGTAGGTTTCCTCCAGATGCTCTGGTTTCCTCCCACAGTCCAAAGATGTGCAGGTTAGGTGGATTGGCCATGCTAAATTGCCCAACATGTCCAGGGATGTGTGAGTTAGGTGATGAGGCATGGGAAATGCAGAGTTACAGGGCTAGGGTAGGTGACTCAGTCAGGTGGGATACTCCTTAGAGAGTTGGTGTGGGCTTGTTGGACCGAATGGCCTGTTTCCACACTGTAGGGATTTTATGGATCTGTTCTATGGAAAGAAGCTCCTCCAAGCCCCAAGATGTGGATATGGTTTAGAAGGCCAGGAGTGTACTGACTTTACTGTCATTTCCTCAAGTTGTTCAGGTGGCACAGTCACTCAGTGGTTAGCACTGCTGCCTCACAGTGCCAGGGATCCGGTTCGATTCCAGCTTCTGGCAACTGGCTGTGTGGAGCTTGCACGTTCTCCCCATGTGTGCATGGGTTTCCTCTGGGTGCTCCATATTCCAAAGATGTGCAGGTTAGGTGAATTGGCTGTGCTAAATTGCCCATAGAGTTCAGGGATGTGTAGGTTAGATGCATTAGTCAGGGGTATATATAGAATAATAGGGTAGGAGAATGGATCTGGGTGGATCACTGTTCGGGGGGTCAGTGTGGATTTGTTGGGTTGAAGGGTCTTTTTCCACACTGTGGAATTCTATGATGGTGTATTGGAAGCACAGGGCAGATTGAGGATGTCCCAGGACACCGTAACAGAACTGTGTGCTCTATAGGCTCAGGACTTGTCCTTTGAAGGGGAGGATGGCCATTCCATCCCAGTGGCCTTCAAGATAACAGCAGTGCTTAACAGTTATACACAGGCGTGTTCTCAGCATCCACTGGAGACCTATATGTAACCTCACAATCCTCAACCCACAAATGTATCGACGATGTTACTTATGCAATTATTGCAAGATGGCAATGCTTCATCTCCCTTCCCTGTACAATGCGATATCCTAGGTAGTGAGATTTGAAAACATCACAGGCTTTCCCAGATAAATTGGACACAATTATGTTGAAAGCTCTGCATTATCCAATGGTTGACACAGACATCTATTATAAACCGACTGACTCCCACAGCTACCTGGACTACACCTCCTCCCACCCTGCCCCCTGTAAAAACGCCATCCCATATTCCCAATTCCTTCGTCTCCGCCGCATCTGCTCCCAGGAGGACCAATTCCAACACCGCACAACCCAGATGGCCTCCTTCTTCAAGGACCGCAGATTCCCCCCAGACGTGATCGACGATGCCCTCCACCGCATCTCCTCCACTTCCCGCTCCTCCGCCCTTGAGCCCCGCTCCTCCAACCGCCACCAAGACAGAACCCCACTGGTTCTCACCTACCACCCCACCAACCTGCGCATACAACGTATTATCCGCCGCCATTTCCGCCACCTCCAAACGGACCCCACCACCAAGGATATATTTCCCTCCCCTCCCCTATCAGCGTTCCGCAAGGACCACTCCCTTCGTGACTCCCTTGTCAGATCCACACCCCCCACCAACCCAACCTCCACCCCCGGCACCTTCCCCTGCAACCGCAGGAAATGTAAAACTTGCGCCCACACCTCCACACTCACTTCCCTCCAAGGCCCCAAGGGATCCTTCCATATCCGCCACAAGTTCACCTGTACCTCCACACACATCATCTATTGCATCCGCTGCACCCGATGTGGCCTCCTCTATATTGGTGAGACAGGCCGCTTACTTGCGGAACGCTTCAGAGAACACCTCTGGGCCGCCCGAACCAACCAACCCAATCACCCCGTGGCTCAACACTTTAACTCCCCCTCCCACTCCACCGAGGACATGCAGGTCCTTGGACTCCTCCACCGGCAGAACACAACTACACGACGGCTGGAGGAGGAGCGCCTCATCTTCCGCCTGGGAACCCTCCAACCACAAGGTATGAATTCAGATTTCTCCAGCTTCCTCATTTCCCCTCCCCCCACCGTGTCTCAGTCGGTTCCCTCAACTCAGCACCGCCCTCCTAACCTGCAATCCTCTTCCTGACCTCTCCGCCCCCACCCCACTCCGGCCTATCACCCTCACCTTGACCTCCTTCCACCTATCCCACCTCCATCGCCCCTCCCCCTAGTCCCTCCTCCCTACCTTTTATCTCAGCCAGCTTGGCTCTCTCTCTCTTATTCCTGATGAAGGGCTTATGCTCGAAACGTCGAATTCTCTATTCCTGAGATGCTGCCTAACCTGCTGTGCTTTGACCAGCAACACATTTGCAGCTGAATTCATTAACAGAAAAGGTTTCCACGTGATCAAAGTCCAACACATTTGCAATCATTGCCACATTGTAAAGTCCCAGCCAGGTATCCTGTCAGCTGCGATGATGCCAATGTTCTTGATAGCTCCTATCTCATTCAAGTTCCTATCTCATTCAAAAGGCTAAATGTCATGAAATGAACACTGTTGAGAGACAAGGGCCCTACAAGAACATAGAGCATAGAACAGTAAAGCACAGTACAGGCCTTGATGCTGTACATTCTTTCTCTAAGATCAAAATAACCTACATATCCTTCAGTTTACTGTCATCCTTGTGACGATCCAAGAATCGCTTAAATATCCCTAATGTATCTGATTCTACTACCAATGTCGGCAGTGCATTCCACACAACAACCACTCTCTGTATAAAGACCTGACCTCTGACATCTCCCTAAACCTTTCTCCAATCACCTTAAAATTATGTCCCCTCATGATAGCCATTTCTGCCCTGGGAAAAAGTCTCTGACTACTCACTCTATCCATGCATCTTATCATCTTACACACCTCTATCACATCACCTCTCACCCTTCTTCACTCCAATGAAAATGCCTTAGCTCCTTCAAAGTTTCTTCATAAGACATGTCCCCCAGTCCAGGCAGCATCCTGGTAAATCTCCTCTGCACCCTCTCTAAAGCTTCCACATCCTTCCTATAATGAGGTGACCAAAACTGAACACAATACTCCAAGTGTGGTCTAACCAGAGCTCTATTGAGCTACAGCATAACCTCGTGGCTCTTAAATTCAGTCCCCCGGCTAATGAAAGCCAACACAGCATACGCCTTCTTAACATTTCTATCAACTTGGGTGGCAACTTTGAGGGATCGATGGACATGGACCACAAGATCCTTTTGTTCCTCCACACTGCCAATAGTCCTGTCTTTAACCCTGTATTCCAAAATGAATCACTTCATACTTTCCCAGGTTGAACTCCATCTGCCATTTATCAGCCAAGTTCTGCATCCTGTCAATGTCCCGTTGCTAACCCACTCTCTCAGTTCCTCATCCAAGTAATTTATAAACGTCATAAAGAGCAGAGGTCCCAGAACCGATCCCTGCAGAACACCACTGTCACTAAGCTCCAGGCTGAATACTTTCCATCTACTACCACCCTCTGTCTTCTATGCACCAGACAGCCAAATTTCTCTGTATCCCATGCCTCCTTACTTTCTGAATGAGACAACCATGGGGAACTGTATAAACACCTTGCTAAAACCTACGTCCACTGCATCCACTGCTCTACCGTCATCAATGTGTTTTGTCATATCCTCAAAGAATTCCATAAGGCTTGTGAGGCATGACCTACCCCTAAACAAGCCATGCTAACTATCGAGAATCAAACTACGATTTTCCAAATAATAATAAATCCTGTCTCTCAGAATCCTCTCCAATTATGGTTGATGACTCCTTTAAGGAAACCCTTAACCAAGGCAAACACAAAGACAATGCAGCCCATTCTTCCACCAGGTCCATCATGGAGAATATAACAGGGTTACTCAAGATGAGGATCAATGCATGAATCAATTTGGAGGTGCCATGCACCACTTCCTGGATAGAGTATGCTACATAACCCTGACATGCTTTTGAATAGGAGGGACTTCACTTTCACCATGATAGAGAATTCTGTGTCAGGCACAACAAGAAGTTTTTATTGAAAACTGCTTTCAATACATAGGAGTTGGATGAACACATCATTTATTTTTGTTGGTGCAAAGACAAGCAGACGCTGCTTAAAAAGCCATCTTAGTTATTTCTTTCTTCGTCATTACTACCATGTAATAAAAGTTACAATTATCAAATGTTTGAACACTTTGCAGTATCTGTTGCTCACACATGCAAGAAGAATAACTTTGTCTGTTCTAATAGTGTTAGGGAAAGGTTAACTCTCATTTAGACAGGTTACTGAAATCGCGTTGTGCTAAATAAAATTAACTGCCAAGGTTATTATCAGTCTGAGAGGTATCCTGACACAATGCCTTCTCACCCACCCTTCAGTGCCTGTGATTTCATGTACACTGTTAAATGAGCAAGCAATGCTTTAGCTGACTTCATTACAACATCCATATTTCTACTATTCATCACTTAAAACTCTTCTCCAACAGAATTGTGTGCTCTGAGTCAGGAGTTTAATGTTATTGGGCATGGGACATCACCATCATGAGTGTACACTCTCCTATAAGACATGGGTAAAATGAATTTTTACCTGCAGAGATACATGCAGTTGTGAAAATCTAATTATTCATAGACACAAAGCAGTCTATTACAAGGCATTCTCATTATCTTTGCAATCAATAATCTCTGCATCAAAATATAAGTTTTCACTGCAGTCCTGAACTCAAAGACTAAAGAATGCATGGCATGTGGGTGGCACAGTGGTTAGCACTGTTGCCTCACAGCGCCAGAGACCCGGGTTCAATTCCCGCCTCAGGCGACCCACTGTGTGGAGTTTGCACATTCTCCCCGTGTCTGTGTGGGTTTCCTCCGGGTGCTCCGGTTTCCTCCCACAGTCCAAAAATGTGCAGGTTAGGCAAATTGCCTGTAATGTTAGGTGTAGGGGAATGGGTCTGGGGGGGTTGCGGGTTGGTATGGACTTGTTGGGCCGAAGGGCCTGTTTCCACACTGTAAGTAATCTAATCTAATGTGTAGCTATCTAGAATGCTTCTCAGAGATAAGCAATGCTTCACTGTTACAGACCAGACCAAATTCCCTCAAACTGCATTAAGAAGATGACCTAGAACCTAACTGTTTTGTATTTTAAAGGGAGATGTAAGGTATTGTGTTCCAGGCACAACTCAATTGGTCAAACTTTAAGCAAAACACACTTTACTTTTAACACCACAGTTAAAATACAGACAAAAGAAAATAAAAAGAAAATAATTGGCTTAATTGTAATTCTATCAAAATGCTATATATTAATTACTCCAGATTAACATCAGTAATATTCTGTAAACATACTCTTGACAAAGGCAAGTTCAGTAAAATAGATTGTCTTACATGCGATTCCAGCAGCAGGAAGAGAGCTCCGCTTTTAGCTGTAATGGAGAGAGGAATCAGAGCTTCAACATCCAGCTTCAAGACCTTAGCAACTGCTGAAAGCTAAAACTAAAAATCCTGGTTCTGTGGGAGCTTGACCCCACCCATTCAGACTGCTTCTATTGTTCCAACTTTCAAAATAAAGCCCAAGGCCTCACAAGCTGTTTACTTTATTGCACACCATTTGCTACCTCTGTCTCAACCTTTTTTCATCAAAAAATGGGAGGAACAAAGTTTACCTCTTAAACCCATAGTATCATTATACTCACCACTATGACTTCTATCTTGTTTGCGCTATATGAAGGTGCTGTCTAACTCAGCCATGATCTGCAATCAACCTGGCCCCTACTACTAAAATGACAATTGAATAGACAGGTAAGAATGGAGAATGCAAACATTTACAGATGTGGTATTCTCTGTCCAATGCAGTGTCACATATATCATTGATATGCCCTCAGTGAGTTTTCTTTTTCTTTGCACTGCTAATACACCTAGGTGTAGTTCTAAGATCCACAGCTAGGGTGCAGACAGCCCTGCTCAGTTCTGGATGCAGATATCTTGGAGGATTTGGGGGGGGGGGGGTCTTCAAAGTTGGAGGGCCCAGACATGTTTAGAGTGTATTCTGAGGAAGAGCGTTCCAAGTATTCATAACCCTTCCCCTCATTCTTCTGAACTCCAGTGAATACAATCAGAACGAATTCATACATTAGTCCTGCCATCCCAGGAATTGGTCTGGTAAATCTCTGCTGCACTCTCTATAGCAAGGACATCCTCCCTCAGATAACATTCCTGGTGTGGTCACACCAAGGACTTGTACAATTGTAACAAGACGTTTCCAGGACACACATACTAAACAACTCCACCATACTGTGGCCAATCACTTCAATTCCCTTTCCCAATCCACCAAGGATATGCAAGTCCTGGGCCTCCTCCACCTCCAAACCCTAGACACCCGACACCTGGAGGAAGAACACCTCATCTTCCGCCTTAGGACCCTCCAACCACACAGAATCAATATTGATTTCACCAGTTTCTTCATTTCCCCTCTCCCCACCATATCCCAGACCCAACCCTCCAACTTGGCACCGCCCTCTTGAACTATCCTACCTGCCCATCTTCCTTTTCACCTATCCGCTCCACCTTCCACTCCAACCTAGCACCATCACCCCCCACTTACTTTCATCTACCTACTACATTTTTAGTTAGCCTCCCCGCTCCCATTTCCCTCCCCTTCATCTCTCAGGCCCCTTGGGCAACCCCCCCCCCCACACACATTCCTGATGAAGAGCTTATGCTTGAAATGCCAACTCTCCTGCTCCTTGGATGCTGCCTGACCGGCTGTGCTTTTCCAGAGCCACACTCTGACACTGACAAACATTGCACTGATTGCTGTTGTTTTCAATCTTGTGCTCATGTTTCGCCAGATGAGTACATCTCTTCATTCCTAAGACTTGATTCAATTCCTTGTTGGTTTGCAAAGATGTGTTTTAGCACCTCTCTTCTTAACTCATTAGGGATAACTGAGCAATTTCTTTTATTCAATATGAGATCTTGGGCTGTAAGTTCATCTCTATATGACCAATATGCAACTGGCATGTCCTTGATGGTCTCTGGTCTTTTGCTTATCACTATTCATTTCAACGGTTGGAGATGTATATTCTGCATTTTCTCTATCAGGAGAGCTGCTCCCGACAGCATATCTGAAATACACATCTGCTTTCTGGCTTGAGTGTCACATCCGGATACAAACTCTGTAACTGGAGTAATAATCTTCTCAGATACTTTGGAACAGATAGTAGTGGAGTAAGGGGAATGCTTTGAAGTAGTTTGTGGTCAGACTTGATGGATACTTTGTCTCTTCCAAGTAAGTACTGACAGAAAGATTCACAAGCAAAAGCAATAGACAACATTCTTTCTCAATCTGGACATAACATCTTTGTTTGTGCCATTGCAAGTGCAACCCGTTGACCTCATTGTATTAGGATTCCCCCAAGTCCTGTCACACTGGCTTCACACTGCAGAACAAGTTCATCATTTATTCTGTAGTGTTTTAGTTGGCACTGCCATCACTAGTGACTTGATTTTAGTTGCTCTTTGTTTTCTGCCCTAATACCACTACAAATAATTGGCAAATCCAACAAATCATTGCTCAGTGGTTAGCACTGCTGCCTCACAGCACCAAGGTCCCAGGTTTGATTCCAGCCTCAGGCGACAGTCTGTATGGAGTTTGCACATTCTCCCCGTGTCTGCGCGGGTTTCCTCCGAGTGCTCCAGTTTCCTCCCACAGTCCAAAGATGTCCAGGTCAGGTGAACTGGTTATGCTAAATTGCATGTAGTGTTAGGTGCATTAGTCAGAGAGAAATGGGACTGGGTGGGTTACTCTTCAGAGGGTCGGTGTGGACTCGTTGGGCCAAAGGACCTGTTCCACACTGTAGGGAATCTAATCGTTTTCTGTCAGTGCATGGCCTGTATATTGTCTTTGGACAGATTGAATTGTAATTTTTGGATTCCCCTGGTGACTTCTGTCGAGCAGTTGCACTTGTGTTTGTGGTCACCAATGGCTGTTTCCTCATGCAAACATCAGCAGCTCAGCCACAATAACATCCACTTCAAAAGATCATTCACTCTGTCATGGTGTCCGCATTGATATTCTTCTGGAGAAACGGAAATGCCAACCAAAAGGTCCAAGCTTCTGAAACTCCGAAAGGGTGTCCAGAATGTAACTAAAAGCTGGTGCCTTAAACCAGCTTCATTTGCCAGTATTTATCCTTCACATCTAGGGTGGTGAAGATCTTTGTCATTTGCATGTTGTAGCATACCT
Source organism: Hemiscyllium ocellatum (assembly GCF_020745735.1). Taxonomy (NCBI): domain Eukaryota; kingdom Metazoa; phylum Chordata; class Chondrichthyes; order Orectolobiformes; family Hemiscylliidae; genus Hemiscyllium; species Hemiscyllium ocellatum. Next base: position 35,977,747 of record NC_083417.1, on the reverse strand, counting down.
CCTTTCCTGATTGGCCTGGGGATAGTGAGATCTCTTCAGGGCTCTATTAAAATACTTAAGGTTGATGCTTACTCCCAGCTTTCCAACAAATCCATTGCTATTGGGTGAGTCCCCCATTGTTCATGGAGAGGTTTCCACTTCTGTCTCATAGCCCAAGTAATTTGAATGGGACCTGGTGAGAAGAAGGCTGAAGCCATAATCTGTTAAGCAGAGACCTTATTGTGATCTCTGATTTCTTTTTTCTTTTTCTCTGTGACAATTCTCTGCTCTGCAGCTGGGTTTTTTATTTCGGCTCTGGACACGCACCACTTCTGACACTATGTTTCAAGTGTATGACACAGCAGTGTGTTCAACACAATAACGTGGTTGAAGTGTTGCTTAAGACATCTGCCTCAGGAATGTGTGCCTCATGCATATGCCTATGACAGACTAGGTTGATGTTAGTGCGTGATTACATTTCAATCTGAACTATCGAGGAGCCCAGTATAACACTGCAAAAAACAAGGCTGAAGTATTTGCAGCTGCAAATTTGTTGCTGGAAAAGCGCAGCAGGTCAGGCAGCATCCAAGGAGCAGGAGAATCGACGTTTCAGGCATGAGCCCTTCTTCAGGAAGTATTTGCATGCAGCTTCAGTCAGAAGCACCTAGTTTGATTGGTACTCCAGCCACCACCCGCAACACTTTCTACGTCACAAAGTATAGTGGCAGCAGTGTGTGCTCTCTATAGATGTACTGCAGTCATTCACTAAAGTTTCTCAAAGATAGCCTTCCAAACTCAAACTCTACCACCTAGAAAGGGAAGGGAAGCCAAAGGGAACACCACTATTTGCAAAAGTCTCTCCATGTCACACAGCTTACACATTTGGAATTATATCACCATTCTATTCTGGAACTGTATAAAAGGTTGGTTAGGCCACAGCTAGCATATTGTGTGTAGTTCTGGAATACACATTAACTAAGGAGAATTGTGCAGAGGAGAAAGTGCAGAGGAGATTGATCAGTATGTTTCCTGGACTGGAGAATTTTAGTTATGAGGAGAGATTGGAAAACTGGGGTTGTTTTCCTTGGATTAGAGGAGACAGAGGGGAATATGACTGAGATGTAGAAAATTATGAGGGATGTAGATAGAGAAGATGGTAAGGAACTTTTTCTCTTGGTTGAGGGATCAGTGGCAGGGGGTATAGTTTTAAATAAGTAGTAGGTGATTTAGAGGGGGCATAAGAATTCTTTTTTCACCCAGAGGGTGGTGGGAATCTGAAACTCACTTCTAAAAGGGTGATGGAGGCAAAAGCCCTTATGACAGTTAAGTAGTACTTAGATATACACTTGCAAAGCCAAGGCATACAAGGGTATGGGCCAGATGCTGGAAAATGGGATTGGAATAGTTACAGGGATGTTTTTGACTGGCACAAACCTGATGAGCAAAGGGGCCTTTTTCTGTGCAGTAGACCTCTCTGACTGTGTCTCTTTCACTGTTACTGGGTCAAAATCATAGCATTCCCTCCCTAACTACAGTATGCATGTCCCTTGACCGCAAGGATGGCAGCAGTTCAATAAAGAAGATCTCCTGGGTAACTATGAATGGACTATATATGCTGGCTTTGTCAACCACACCCACATGCATGGATGAATGAATTAAAATCTTTGTAATGCAAATACTGTAAAATAGCTGCTTCACTGTTTATCACTCTTGCCTAGTTTCTGCTGACTTTTGAGTGCCCAAGCCCACAGATACAACCTCAACCTCATTATTACCCCAGATTATGACCCGAAACTGCACTCTGACATAGATCTACATATTCTGGATCAGTGGTGCTGGAAGAGCACAGCAGTTCAGGCAGCATCCAAAGTGCAGCGAAATCGATGTTTCGGGCAAAAGCCCATAGTTTACAGAACTGCACAAATCTTAAATCTTTATTTGATAGTAAAATGTCTGATAGTTTCTCTTCACAGAGTCTAATGGCAATCGGATCAAGAAAAAGTTCATCTTTTCAGTGATCCATCCTTGCAAGCCTTTTAGATCTGTAAGAAATAACTCAATGGATTCCCTGACCTCTAGAATCTAAGAAAAAATCTCACTTGCTCAATTATGAGTTTCCATTTTGGACTAAATATTTATTAAGCGCTTTTCGGATGGATTTGAAATTTGCGGTGTTCTCTTATAACCTCATCTCATGAGAATGTCAACAACAAAAGGCCCAAGCTCATACAGCTACCTACTAACATGGGGATTCTGCACTCTGCAAACTCAATGCTGTATGATATATTTTCCAGTTTTTGACCTCTTTGAAGACCTTCAATATTTTCTAACAGTTGTAGAAGAGGCAGCAACTGCTTGACTGTTGTTGACGTTGCTACTGGTTTGCAGAGTGCATCTGACCTGGGCAAGTCATTGATGTTTTTCCCATTTCCTCTTTTAAAGGTTAATTTTTCCCTTATGAATGTTATTGAATGGCATGAATTGGTGATTAAACTGGAGTCTCCACTACTGCTCCCAAAGTTTGCATTATCACAAAACTAGGATTTCTATTCAGCACATTGGAGTGTCAGCTGTCCTTGTTTCTGCTGGTAGTTTGTGGTCTGTAGTAGATTGCTCTTGGCTATGAATGACTGTGATTTAATGCTATTGGTTTTCTGTAAACACTTTAATTTATTGTACCTTATATTGTTCTCTGTAAGTACATCTCTCATTAATGCAGACTGTACAATTTTTTTACACACAGTTACTGAGGCTTCCTAGAAGTCTGTGGAAGCCACAGGAAAACATAGGCAAATGGACTAAACGTATACCCTAAAGCACCATATCTATTTCCCAGAACTTCAACAGAAAATGTATTGGCAGAACATAAGAACATAGAAACATAAGAGCAGGAGGAGAGAATTCAGCTCCTTGGGCCTGTTCTGCTATTTTTAGATCATGACTAATTCGTAAACCCATTAAAACTTAAAACCCTTAACCCATTAAAACCCTTAAACCCATTTTCAAACATTATCCAAATATTTATGATGCCCTATGCCTCCAGAAAATTATCAACATCTATCAACAGCATACTCAAAGCCTGAGTTTCCACAATGATCTAGGGTAAATTTTCCCAAGACTCTGCTTTTAAGTGAAGAAATTCCTTCTTATGTCAATCTTAAAAAGTTTGCGTATTATCCTGAGGCCATGTCTTCTGATTCTCAACTTGTCCCCTCACCCCACCCCATACCCATCCCCAAACCAGGGGAAACATCTTTTCTGTACCTACCTTGTAAAGTCTTGGAGTAATTTTAAAAGTTTCACTGAGATAAGATATAGGAGATTTAGGCCATTCAGCCCATTGAATCTTCTCCACCATTCAATCATGGCTGATCTGTTACTCAACTCCATTCCCCTGCCTTCTCCCCGTTACCCTTGATCCTCTTACTAATCAAGAACTTATCTGTCACCCCTCATTCTTGTAAACCCTAATGAATATAGGCCTAATCTCATTAATCTCACCTCAGAACAGTTCTGCCATCCCTGGAATCAATCTGGTGAACCTCCACTGGTCTCTATCTAAGGAATGTATACCCTTCCATAAGTGAGTGGACCAAAACCTCACAGTACTGATTGTGGAGTGTATGTCACCAAGGTTCCTGATGAAGGGCTTATGCTCGAAACGTCGAATTCTCTATTCCTGAGATGCTGCCTAACCTGCTGTGCTTTGACCAGCAACACATTTGCAGCTGTGATCTCCAGCATCTGCAGACCTCATTTTTTACTCTATACAATTAAAGCAAGACATCTTTACTCATTACTCAAACTCTTTTTTGAAATGTGGATCAACATAACTCTTGCCACCTCAACAGTTGCTGAACCTGGATTTAGCTTCAGTGACTTAAGAACGCACAAGTCCCTTTGGACATTCCTTTCCAATCTCTCACCATTTAAGAAATACCTCTGCATCTTTATTCCTACCACCAAAGTGGATAACTTCAAACTTATCAACATTATATTCCAACTTTCATGTTTTCACTCACTCAGCCTGTTCAAATCCCCTTGAGGACTCTGCATCTGCCTCACATCAATTATACTCACCTAGTCTCATGTTATCTATAAAGTTGGAAATACAACATTTGGTTTCCACATTCAATTGATTAGCAAGAGAACAAATAGAACATGTGCTAGAGGGCATTTAAGCAAAATTTTGACAATATTGTGGTGGCACACAGCTTTAAAATTTACAACTGATTATAATCTACTGAAAATTAGCTCCGAATCAGTACTAACACTAGACCCAAGCATCAGAAAAACAAAATTTCGTCCACTAACTTTTTTTTTGTAACTTGCCTGAACAAGTCATTAAAGAACCAACGTATTCTTGTAAAGTATCTTGAAAGGAGCTGCAGTATGTCCCAACTGTCAGTGTGACAGACCGAGAGTACAAACACGTTATTTTCAAAAACTGCTTCAAGGACAAGATAACCTTCAGTCAACAAAATCAAAACAATCCCCCAGAAAAGGTTGATACAAGACTAACTTGTGGTTAAATGGATCTATGACTATAAAAAGGGGACATTGCATTTTATTATGGATTCCCTCGGTGTTTCAATTTCATGATCATAGGCTGAGACTTGAGGTCATTGAACTGAATACCACATAATTAGGAAACTCCACAGACCAAAATAAAGTACAAAATTATACAATAGATACTGTTATCAAAGCCAATGAAGATACAAGTAATTATGGTTTTGTCATAAAATTTATTTTTAATGAAGAGCCACCCCCATTCTCACTGTGATAATTGTGGCCTTTAAGTAATACATGAATAGAGAAACTCACTTTGCACGCGAGTAATATTGTATTGTAATTAGCATGTACATCAGATTACCATGGATTACAGTGTATCTGTGGCTAATGACTACCTATCAGTAGCTTTGTGATGCTATGTTTCCTAATGTTAACAGCAGAATCCAGCAGGGGAAACTATTTTGTGTGCCATATACTAAACTTACTGCCTAGCTTATTAAAAAATGAAGGATACATTTTGCACAAATTTGAGATTGTTCTGTACAAACAGTATGAGATTGTTCAATGAGTATTGTTATTATTTTGTCTTTGGAACCATAAAAGAGAATGATTACAAATATATATATATTTTTAGATTAGATTACTTACAGTGTGGAAACAGGCCCTTCCGCCCAACAAGTCCACACCGACCCGCCGAAGCACAACCCACCCATACCCCTACATTTATCCCTTACCTAACACTATGGGCAATTTAGTATAGCCAATTCACCTGACCCGCACATCTTTGGACTGTGGGAGGAAACCGGAGCACCCGGAGGAAACCCACGCAGACACGGGGAGAACATGCAAACTCCACACAGTCAGTCGCCTGAGTCGGGAATTGAACCCGGGTCTCAGGCGCTGTGAGGCAGCAATGCTAACCACTGCTGCCACCGTGCCGCCCATATATATCTGTTTGAGAAGAAATTGTATAAATTGATATTTTTATAAGTCCATTGCGATTATGTAATATTAACGATTTTTAAATAGCTTTAAGTATTCTTTGGCCTTGTCCCTGGGTAGACCAGGGTGTGATTTCTGACTTTTGATTAAACCCTGTGCAGAATATACCCACTCTGATATGTGCAAAGTTGATTTTCAATACAAATTGGCTGTGATCACTTCCATTGAAACCAATGAAAAAATCTAACCAAAATCTCAACTTTTAGATGCTAGCAGAAATCTCCCCTGCCTGGTCCTCCTTTGGGTTGTGCCTAGTAAGGAGCTGCACAAATGTAGGCATTGTGTTGGAGCAGGGATGGAAGGAGCAACTCTGTGTGGTCCAACAGCCAGGCATCTCTTGGCTTCCCTTCTGGGCTAATTGCTGATGAGTCAGCTGCTTTTATTTTGTTTTTGGAAAGATTAATGTAATGGCTGTAAAATGAAGACACATGCTGAAGCAATATGTTGCATTCTGGCATTTGTTGGCTCAGCTTTTCAGAAACGAAAGCAGTGACATGACAGGAGATTTGACAAACTGATTTGAAACTGGAGCGTTCGAAACCTTGGAGGTTGAGAGCAGTGGGTGGTTAGAATCTGCAGATCAATAGGATCCAACCCAGCCTAGCAGACTAGGATCTTGACAGAAGGGAGGATTATAATGAGGCATGCCTGGTTGTTTACAATGTTCACAATGAGATGATCGGACTCTTCATTCTCTGGAAACCTAACAGCCTGCCTGTGCGGGAGCCATAGTAGACTGCTGACCTTGAGTAATTTATCGAGGTGGGGATCTGGCTGCTCTCATGCTCTGCTTAACTAGGCTCGTGGCTGATATACCTCTTTTTGCTAAGGCATACCTTGCTCATTGGGTCCCGGGCAATTAGGGAACTCTTGACCTACTTATCCCTATTCCAGTTGTATCATTTTCAATGAATAGGATAATATTTGGGATGGATGGAGTTAACGTAAAAGTGCAGCATTAGGACACCATAGTGAGATGTAGAAGAGATCTTGTGGCACAATGGGTAACACGCCAGCTTCTGAACCAATGGCTGTACGTCCAGTTTCTTTCATAAAATGTCAAGCAAATTCAGTACCTACTTGCAAATCCTTCCTACATATGGCAATGGGTGGGAGAAAGGCAGAAATGATTCCTGGTCAGCCATGGGGTGGACAGAGATTAGGGCTTCTGCCATCACTATCTGCTGCTCCAGGTTGCAACATTCATGTAAAAATTGCAACATATTGCCACCATAGCTCTGATTCCCTGGGAGAAAGGCATTTGGCTGGATGGTTGCTGTGAATCAAATTGATGCTGACAGCAAGTGGTCCCAGCTAAGATGGATTTGGACTCTTTCTCAATGTCCTCTTGGTGCTTTGGGTTTTGACCTGTGCTCATGAAGAGAATGGAAGAAGTGATGTGGATGGAAACTTGCCATGTTGGTTTTATTTCTCAATTTCTTTTCCACAGAGTACTGATTGGTCAGATTTTATTTTGGTGAAATTTATGGAAAAGGAAAATTAATAAGTTTTGTTTTATATGGCCACTAAATAACAAAAGTAGAAACTACTCAGTTAGATGATGAGAAAAAGAGAATGAATATGGCAGAATAAAACAGATAGGAACAGGATGGCCCTTCAGACCCCTAAGCATGTTTTTTCATGCAATTAGATCATGGCTCAACTTCAATTAACTGGATTTACCTGTCTTTGAAGCATATCCCTAATGTCCTTACCCAACAAAAATTAATCTCAGTTTAGAATTTTTCACTTGATTTAACCTCAACTGTTTTTTTTGAGTGAGACAGCTTGTGACAAATGTTTCTCCACAGATACCTCAGTTACATTTTATATTACAGTAACAAGAACCCTTTATTATATAAATGACTTGCTATCAACTTACAGGAAGTACACAATAAATTAAACTAAGAATGTAGGATTTAAATACTTGACGAGATGAATCTTTAGAAGAGAAATCTAATTACTTAACTACTCTGGAAATTACATAACTAAACAACAGGAAAAGAGCTGCCACCACCTTTTGAGGGTAATGTTGATTTTTGGTGACTGTGAAAAGTGTAATATCAGCTCAGCTGACACCTAACACCTCCCTTGACTTTGTTCTATTAACTCCAGGAGAGGTTTTTAAATGGTTGGCTGAACCAATTATTATACGTTAATGTCCAAAATAAAAAAAGAACACCGTTATGTTTAAAGGTATCTATAGATAAAACTTTACTTTATCAAATCCAAGAAATTCTGATTTTCCTTGCAGACAGTCATCTTACCATATAGAACTCCAGAAAATGTGTAGTCCTATCTTACAACAGAGATGAATGTATTTGCCAGATTCACTTGAAAAGGTAAAGAGTGTGATCTAGATTAATAAAGGCTGATATTTGCAGTAAAGGATGAAAAAATGTCAAATATTTGTGGGGTGAACTCTACACCCTATCCACTAGAATCAACTTTTCGCAATTCTATGCATTCGGTGTCTTGACAGAACTGCTCTTTCTTCATTTCGCTAACTACTCAGAACTTCCTTCCAGATGTCTATTGTCCTTTCACAGCCAGTGGCTATTGTTTCTGGTAAATACTGCACATAGTGCAGCAACATTTTTATGTGTTACATCTATGATAAAGGGAAGATAAAGAGATAAAACTCAGTCATTCCACTGTTCTTTAAGACATTTGTCCTTTTCCATATGGGCCAAAATTATGTATATGGCATTATTGCAATAAAAAAAACATAAAACTGTGTGAAATCCAAATTAAAAATAATTTAAAGAGGAGATTCTCATTCCTTTCTTAACACCAGTTAAAACAAAATCCACAACCAAAAAAATCTACCTTATGTATCTCAATAATAACTATAAAGCAGAATAAGACATGTTAAAGTATGTGCTAACCCACTTACAGACAGTATTGCTCCCTAGAGTCCTTATAACCTTACACCTTCTTTAGAGGAAAAGCTGAATAGGTAAATGGGTTACATCAGGCTCAGAAATCAATGTGTATACTCTGTTCTCAGTCACAGAGGAGCTTGTCGAACCCATTTTATCATAGCTCTAGGAGCTGTATTGATCTGACTGTTAACTACTCTAAGGTGGCTAACAATCCAATGAAGATGCCTCCATATGTCCATCCTCAAACAGTCTGCTCTCAAAAGCCCTTTCAGAACATGTGATTGCATGTTAAATTACTTTTGTGTCTACTTGATCAGACCTGACTACTCTGGGGCCTAAATGCTATTAATTACTGAAGGGTTCAGCACTAATATAGTTACATGATGTTAAAGTGCAGAATGGATACGCCATTGCTAAATACATGAATTTGCAAACTTAACTATGCCTGGAATACCAAAGGCAGCATGCTGTTACTTAAGAAACCTTTTTGTTATTTATATGCGCTTCACGTATTTGTGTGACATACAGATCACAGTTCCCGTTCACATTGTTCAAGAACACTGCTATGGTATATGTTGCAGTCTATACCATGACGTCCAAACAACTCAATAATGGTTACTTTATGACAAAATATTGGCCAAATATCAAAGTACACAATTACTTTCTAAACATTTATGTTTTTAGCAATAAACTTTGATGGGTTGCATGATGCATTTGTGCAATGCGAGGATAAGTTAAATCATTATGCAAATGTTTGTATGTACATACACTTAAAACACACTTAAATTAATTTTATTTTTGGATACATTTAGACTCAATGATGTATACTTTTAAGAAAACTATTGGAATACTGCCTTGTTGTTGTGGCTTTCCTGCTGGGCAGACAAGATGAGGATCTCTTTTCTGTGATAATCGCCATTCCAGAACAAAACTGTTTAAGTTATCTTATCATTCTTTTATGCCAATTAAGTTTTACATTTTTATACAATGCTACATGTGAAGATTGGTCATGTAACGTACATTTGGATAATGCAATATACCATAAAGTTTCTTCTGGAGGGATGATAATGATCTCCTTGGGAAGCTCCACACCACACTGTGTGAGTATATAACACAAGGCTTCATTCTGTTGTGCGAGGTGCCAGAGTTTGTTTAATAAAATTATTTTGTCTTTCTGATCTTTGCTGTAAATTATCTGCTCATGTATCTGACATGAACTTTACCAAGGCTGGATGACCTTGTGGCCTTGCTTCAAATCCAAAGATGGGATAGAAGCAGACAGCATTTACAACTTTGTCAGTAAGCCCAGCAAGAACTGTAATATCGAGAGTCTATCTCACAACCTCCATGATGAGAAACAGCAGGAGTAAATCCACCAAGGCACTGGCTGATGAGATCTGCATCTATTAGCCTCAGTGTCATTTCCTTGAAATGTCTGGAAGATAGTTCAGCTACTGACTAGGGATGTCCCTGGCCATCACCACTGAACTGGGCTATCTGCTGGAACAGAACATGCTCAGAAGGGTGGGGTAGCAATCTCATCCCACTGGCCATCAAGGGTATAGCCAAGAAAGAGCAAGTTACTGCAGATGCTGGAACCTGTACTGGAAACAAAAAAATGCTGGAAAAGACAGCAGGTCAGGCAGCATCCATGGAGAAAAAGCAGGGTAACATTTCGAGTCTAAGTGACTCTTTATCAGAGTTGATGTCTGTTTTAATGAAAAGTCATCTAGACTTGAAACATTACCCTGCTTTCTCTCCATGGATGCTACCTGACCACCTGTGTTTTTTTTTAGATTACTTACAGTGTGGAAACAGGCCCTTCGGCCCAACAAGTCCACACCGACCCGCCGAAGCGCAATCCACCCATACCCCTACATTTACCCCTTACCTAACACTATGGGCAATTTAGCATGGCCAATTCACCTGACCCGCACATCTTTGTGACTGTGGGAGGAAACCGGAGCACCCGGAGGAAACCCACACAGACACAGGGAGAACGTGCAAACTCCACACAGTCAGTTGCCTGAGTCGGGAATTGAACCCAGGTCCCTGGCGCTGTGAGGCAGCAATGCTAACCACTGTGCCACCGTGCCGCCCAGAGTGCTGCGTAAGGCGACAGGGAACACCCCACCCCATCAACTGAATGCAGATAAGCGGTTGTTGGCAAAGCAGATTAAGGACATACAAGGAAGAGTCAGACACCCCAGATGGGACTTGAACCCACAACCCCTGGCTTAGGAGGCCAGTGCCTTATCCATTAGGCCACTGGAGCTGCACTGGAGCTGTTCTCCAGCATTTTTTGCTTGCAGCCAAATTTATTTTACCAGCTAATTGTTTCAACGAGCAATCATGGCATAACCTAATTCTCGAATCACAAATGCATCCTCGAAGTTACTGATGTTGTTTTGTGCAGATCACAGCAGATCACAGCTGTTCATTGCTTTCTCTGTTATAACATGGAGGAGCCAGTGCTGGACTGGGGTGGACAAAGTCAAAACTCACACGACACCAGGTTATAGTCCAACAGGATCACTTTAAACTGCAGGCTTTCAGAACTCCCAAAGCTTGTGGTTTCAAATAAACCTGTTGTGTGATTTTTAACTATCTCTGTGATAAGGAGAGACAGACACCACTAGCAGAGGCATTCTCCAGCATTGCTGGCTTCCCAGTGCAGGATACTTTAACTGTGCACACATTGCTTTGAAAGTGCCCCATCATCAACATACTCTTACACTCCTTAAATATTCAAATAACATGTGGCCATCAAAGTCAAATGCTGGAGATTTGTGCCAGAAATCCTGGAGACTGCCATAACCCTTAAATATTAGAGAACTCCCAGGATCCTACCTCTCTCTAAGGCCACAGGCCATTCAAAGTAATTGCTGTGAACCAAAGGATACCCACCCCACAACATATAGTTGGTAACAACTTCACAAAACTCTCTCACTGATGCAGAACAAAAATGCAACACTGTTCATACATCTACAAGGGCTATAACAGAACAAACCATCAACCTAATTAAGTTGAGGTTTTGATGCAAGGATGTTAGCACAGCCTTATGGCATAGCTCCCAAAGGATGTGTGTGCATCATTCTGGCATATTGTACCCTTCACAACTGGAGTCAACACATTGAGGAAATGCGGGATTGACAACAATTTTCTGAGGATAATAATGAGGGACATCCAGGAGAGCATAACTGAGAAAAACATCATCGCGCATGAGACGTCAGACAGAATCTAATCAAAACTGAATTAGTTCAGTTTCAACTTCCTCCAATTACTTAAGAGTCTGTTGGTAATGTGACAAGCAGCCCTTGCATCGTGGGAAGGACACTTGGACCTCATTAGTTTTGCAGTCCTTAACTTTTTTTTTGGTTTCTGAATAATTGTTTCAATTTCCATCTAATTGATTGCACGTGAGTGATCCTACTTTTAAATATCTACACATCACTGCCTTGGGGAATGTTAGGGAAAAAGGGACAGTCAGTGAGAAAGTGAGTTCACATCACTTGGCACTAATGTTAGGTAGCTCTTAAGTCATATCATATCCAAGTATTGTGCAGTGATGTCCCTCGTGAGAGCCAGGCACTGGAGAGGAATCCTGAGGAATCTCCTTTTGACATTTCCATTATCGGTCACCTTTCAATTTTTCAGAGTGCACATGACGCTGAGTTGTCCTGAAATGCCTCAGCATCGTACAAGACAGTGTTGGACCTGCAGGAGGCAGAGTTTTGTACATCTGTTCCGGGCAGACCAGTGCATTGTGAGGCAAAGCAGATATGTAAGTTGTCCATTCTACACCTTGCTGCCTCTAATACCAGCATGAGTCCTTGAAAAATTGATGCATAGAATGCATCTTTCCCTCCAGAAATGTCTGAAGTCATCCCATACCATACTCTCACTCTCAAAGTGGGTGCAGTATCAATCAACAATTAAACAATAGTAATCTATGTTAAAAACTTAACCCTCTGAGGGCTTTTAAATTCTGTGGGCTTTACTCTTCCTATCTGCACTGGCCACTCCCTCTTTTTAACCTTATCCCTGCATTTATGTGTGTGTGCACTTCCCCTTTTTTCAGGTTTAGTAAGTAATGCAACTGCTCTTTCATGACTCAAGAAAATGTAATTGACTCATTAATTTTATTGCATTTCACTTAAAGTGTTGGTAGTTTTGTTCTGAAAATATTTGTTGAAGCCAACCGAAAAGTGATTGCAAAGATGAGAGTTGAATCAGCCCTCCTTCACCTGCTCATGGAGGTATCATGAGGCAGCTTTGGCCCACAGCACATTTGCAAAAGTCATATTAAGATATTATACCCAGCGATGAGGAGTGCTATTTCAGAATTCACAGCAACTGATATTGCTTGGCTCAGAAAGAACAGTGATGATCAAGGTTAAAAATCACACAACACCAGGTTATAGTCCAACAGGTTTAATTGGAAGCACTTGTACACAACCACCTGATGAAGGAGCAGCGCTCCAAAAGCTAACCTGGTGTTGTGTGATTTGTAACTTTGTACACCCCAGTCCAACACCGGCGTCTCCAAGTGATGATGAAGCTTGGGTTGAAATCAGTGTTACAGAATATAACCACTGTAAATATCAACAATTATATCATATAAAAAAGGTGTTCCTCCTATTAGTAACAATGTGAATCAACATCTCATCAGTTCCATTGAATTAATGGTGTCATAATGTCACCCATAGGTCAATGTCATGATGCAGAAAGTTCAGCTACGCCTTTTCCCATTAAGAAAAAAATGCCACCTTCACATTTTGACAATTGCAAAGGTTATATGTTCCACTTCTCGTGAATTTTCTATGAACTCAAAATATGTACACACCGATGTATTGTTAATTGTTTCAGCAACTTCATAAATTTTCTTCTGTAAAGGGTTAACGTTTTATTTAATCCTCTTTTGATCATCCCTCAAGGAAGAACCAATAAAGCACGTTTCATTTTATTTCCCAAAGCTGGTTATTTAGGTATCTGTCATGTACACTGTGGCCCTTGTAAAGATGATCCAGATGTCTACAAATTGTAGGAGTGAGAGATGATATTCTTCTGTTAACGTCTCATATGTATAAATCAAAACTGTCAGCTGAATAGTTACGCTAACCTTCTCATAATGTCACACTTCCTTTTGCATATCATATAGTCTGCAAAGTTATTTCCATATTTTTGAATCACACATTTTAAGAGGAGGATGGGGCAGCATTTACTCCAAAAATATATCTACATTTAACAAAATAAGTCAATTCAAGCAGGCTGAGATGCCGGTGTGCTGATTTTCAACAGTTTTCAATATTTTTTGAGGTGATAAGGAAGGAGTTTATTAGTTGAGCACTGCACCCCCATCAAATAGGTTTTGAGACTGAATCCCAGCTATGACTGTCAGTTGGACTTATCTCTACTCATTAGATATATTTTGTCAGATCTAAACTGATTTGCTGGATGGAACATTGATGACCCTGCAGTGCTCCATCTCAAGGGAGGAAGCAGCCTAGCCATGCACAAATGATGATATGAATGACCCTAAAGAGATCTGAGTTATGAACCATTGATGAGTGGTTAAAGTTTAATATTAAGTAGATTTACCAACCAAATGCTGACAAGTGAGATGATTAAATAAAAACCAAAAGAACTGTGGATGCTGTAAATCAGAACGAAAAACAGGAGTCGCTGGCAAAGCTAGCAGGTTTGGCAGCAGCTATGAAGAGAAATCAGAGTTAATGTTTCAGGTCCCAGTGACCCTTCTTCAGAAGGATCTTCTGAGAAAGGGACACTGGACCTGAAACATGAACTCTGCTTTCGCTTTACAGGTGCTACCAGACTTGCTGAGCTTTTCCAGCAACTCCTGTTTTTGGTTGAGAATGAGAAGATGAGCTGTATTCCTTTCCATGACTAATCATTAAATATATATTTTGTTTACAAATACTGCTTTTATCCTCTAAACAGTGTTCAGGCCAAATGAGGAAGAGTGAATCTATTCCCTTCTTCTGATTCTCCCCAGTTTGTCACAACAAAGTTTTAAAGTTTTTTTTGGCATACAGCTATACCAGTTACAACATATTTTGGGTACTCTTGAGGCATAAGTGTTTAACCTCTGGTTAGTTGACTTCTCAGAATATCAGCAACAGTGAATATTATAGTTACATTTTGCATTTTTTGTGTTCTGATCATTCTTTTCCATCAGTATTGTCACCAGGTGAGTTTTTATTCCCTTAGCGGCACAGAGAGAATTTTCCCTGACCTCTCAGTTCAGCAGTTAAAACTCAATCTCCCCTCTCTGTCAAAAACAATTTTTTGAAATGCAAGCTGGTTTGTGTATTCCTGTGTCTGAGTTCATTGTTTCAAGCTTGAAATTACAAATGATGTTTTCAGCACCAACACGCAAACATCCTCATCAAATATGTTGATAAAAATAGGAGACAAAGTCTTTTACACCTCCCCGGGAGGCGTGGTTTCCTTATCTGTGGATGAAATGTTAATTTTAGTTCAGTGTCTTTTGTCTATTCCACATTGTTTTCATTACGCCTGTTCAAACTGTGTGGCCAAGAGATTGCTATGGCCATTTTAGATCAGCATTTTAGGTCCTATTTTAAAACTATTTCAATCCATGAAAGTCCTATGCACTAAATCAAGCAACGGAATTAAATAAATGATGTCTCACATTATCATGACATAGCCACAATGATTTTCTGACAATAAAGGAGTGTAATGGCTAATGCTAATTCTAAGCGAAGTATTTTTGGAGGACCTCTGCAATTATCTGTGTTGCCAATGTCACCCCTCACCTGAGGTGCAGTGACTCCCAGGTTAAACTACCACCAATCAGCTCTCTCTCTAATGACATTGTTGCCCTACCATCCTGTGAGACCAAGGCAACTTTACTAGATTACCACTGTGATGTTCAAAAGATAAAGTTCCACATGATGGAGTTCTTAGTAAAGTTAGGTCACATGGGTTTCAGGGTGACCTTACCAATTGGATATGAAATTGGCTTAACAGCAGGAGACTGAGTGGTGGAGGAGGGCTGCCTTTCAGACTGGAGGCCTGTCACGAGGGCTGCCTTTCAGACTGGAGGCCTGTCACTAGCGGCATTTCACAGGGAGTGGTTCTCATCCTCTTTTGTTTGTCAATTAGGTAAATGATTTGGATGAGAATCTAGAAGGCATGGTCAGTAAGTTTGTGGATGACACCAAAATTGATTGCATGGAAGACAGTGGAGAAGGTTTTCTAAGATTACAAAGCGTTCTTAATCAAATGGGTCAATGGACTGAAAGAGGGCTGATGGAGTTCAATTTGGATAAATGCGAGGTATTGCATTTTAGTACAAAAAAACAAGGGTAGGACTTATACATTTAATGGTAGGGCCTTGGGTAGTGCTGTAGAACAGAGGGACCTTGGGGTTCATGAACATAACTCTTTGAATTTTGTATCACAAATAGACAGGGTGGTAAAAAGGCACCTGGCACACTTGCCTTCACTGCTCAGTCCATTGAATATAGGAGTTGGGAAGTCATGTTGAAGTTATACAGGACATTGACGAGGCCTCTTCTGGAATATTATGCCCAGTTCTGGTCGTCCAGCTATTGTTAGGATATTATTAAGCTGGGTAATGTGTAGAAGAGATTTACCAGGCTGTTGCTGGGCATGGAAGGTTTGAGTTATAAAAAAAGACTGGATTGGCTTGGACTTTTTTCACTAGAGCATAGGAAATTGAGAGGCAACCTTATAGCATTTTATAAAACAAGGAGGAGTACAGTTAAAGTTAATGACAGTTGACTTTTCCCAAGAATAGGAGATTTCAAGCCTAGGAGGCACATTTTTAAGGTGAGAGGAGAGAGATTTAAAAAAGACAAGAGGAGCAATTTTTTTTATACAGAGGGTAGTTAACATGTAGAATGGTAGGTGTAGGTACAATTACAACATTTAAAAGTCTTTTGCACAAGTACATGAATAGGAAATGTTCAAAGGGAAATGGGCCAGAAGCAGGCAGGTAGGACTAGTTTAGGTTGGATTTGTTGGACCAAAGGATCTGTTTCCATGTTGTATAACTCTATGACTTTTTGACTATATGACATTCAGCAGTACAGCAAAGTGGTTTGGGGATGAATTACAAACTAAAAATGAAAACATTTGTAATTATATACTTATTTAAGTCTTTGAATATATTACAAATATTATCAAAGGTTATGGAGTTATATCAGCTCTATAGAGAACTCTGCTATTCCTATTATATAGCAATGCCCCAGGAATGTATTTGAAAATGAGTTTGGATTAACCTTCTCTTCTACATTTCTTCCACTGAAATAAACACAAGACCCTATGTAGTAGCTTTCTGTAACAAAACGACAGATGCGTTGTTATGGGAAGAATTTCCTCTGTTTTGCTATTTGTGATGAGATCGCAAACACGCTTTCCATGGTTGTATTAGCAATGTCCCAGTAGACAGTAAATAAAGCAACTTTCCTATAACTGCAAGAGCAGTAACTCATCTTGAGGTGCACTGGAGATGAATGTGTCACAGTTTCCAGCTTTGAAAATTGTCAGCGGGTCAGAATAAGAGTTGTAGTTAGTTAAAGTTCTTCGGAAATTAAACTTTTTAAGAGGCAGAATAATCACCTCAAAAGAAAAGTATGTAAATTTAATTGTTGATCATTTACATTCAGGACCAGGAACACATAAAGAGCAATGAGCATTCCCCCAGCATGCAGCGTAGCCTTTTATTTGAACCTATCATGCTGCCCTTGTGCTACTGCGGAGATAAATCTAGAGATTTAACAAACAAGCACTAAGAATGTCATCAACATAACCTATTTGGCCAACATAATCTACAGTGTAAAATTACATTCTTCAAAAGCTTTCAAATTGGGTCAAACTTTCAAAATAATTGTTTAACTTCAGATCTTTTATAACTGATGTGTGCGTTCTGACAGTGCCCTGAACAAATTAAATTGACACAAAGAGAAGGGATAACAATCAAAGCTTGATTTAATACAGGTGTTTGGATTTACAGGCTGCCACAGCTGCCTGGGCAGTGACAGCTGTTGATTTTATCATTAATACTAAGCTATTACAAACTCTATAGTCTTGGGACAGTACAGCCTTCCTGTTAGCAACATCTCCATGGTTGATAACATTTGGCTGAACTTTCAGATCTTAACCTCCCTCCTGACGTTTACGGTCAAACCAGTCTAAAATGATCAGAGGAGAATGCGCACAGTGGGGAGACAAGTAAAATAATATTGACTAGACTGTTCATGGCTATTAGGAAGAAAGAGCAAGGAAGGGGGAGAGCCTTACAGCTTGACAGGCTTCAAGATAATCAGGGAACAATCAAGTCAACACATTCATCCTTAGCAAAGCATGACTGTTGAACATTGTAGGCTATGGTACAAAGGAGAAAACAGAACAAAAACAGGACTAGGTAAATTAAGTTTAAAGTTCACTAATCTTACCCTCCTTTGTTTGCTCAGATGTTGTAAATTTAGAATTTTAAAAAAGTCAATGATCAGGCCAAAAATACTGGGAATAAATTAATTATATGTATTTTCAATCAATTCATTCAGACATGGTATACAAACCTCTAGAGCAGGTGTGTTTTGAACCCAGACCTTCTGGCCTAGATGTAGGGAGGTTACCATTGCACCACCAAGTGCACCTCTGGGAAATATCTTAATGTTTATTACTGGAGGCAAGGAGATACAATGAGGGAGTAAAGAATTAACCTTGTACAGTTTTCTTTCTACTTGTCATTTCCAGAATATAAAATTAATATGAAAGGTACAAAGCCGGTTGCTAATCTCCTTAGATCTGATTTTTTTTGTCTCACTTATTGATGTTAACTTGAGCTTAAATCCACATATAGCACAGTAGCTGTAAACTGGTAGCATTTACACGTCATATCATTTCATTGGTTATTAGTGAAATCCTTCTCAAACTAAATTCTCTCTTTCATTTGATTCTGTGATTTACTCGCTATAGAAAACAAATTCTCTTCTGAAATATCTGTAATTTCAGTAAAAAAAAATAGATGTAATACAGGAGGATATCTCTGGCTTTCACTTGCAAGCAATGTTTCCAAACTTTATTGTTTATGTGACTTTACCGGGGTCTCCATCTGCTCTAGATATGCCTAGAGGATGCAGCAAAGTGGATTATATGTAAATGTATGTCAGATGTATTTACACAAATGGTGCAGATGCAGAACATACTGTTTACATAAAAACATATCATCATCACTTCCTAAACTGACTTTAGGCACTATAGAGATTGTTTATTAGGTCACTATAGAATGAACATGGGTGTAAGGAGCTATGCCATGATGATGTCAGATCACATGGACTAAAATTTGATGGAAAAAGGCACTAGCTAAGCCCTGACCTTCCAAGTTGATGGACATAGTTTGCGGACGGTAAATGTTACATTTGCATGAGTCTGTGATCAACCCTCAGCTTTCTTAAGCTCTGAAAATCTCCACTAATATCCTTAAATGGCACCACACAGTGACCAGACTCAAATGATGGGGACAACCCCAGTAGTAGCTGTGAGCAGTGAGTAAAGCACCTCAGGACAGTCCATCAAACAGATCACTGTAACAGAAACCAGCAGGAAAAGCCAGCTGACTGTATTGTAGGAAATACAACCTTCAACTCAGTTAAATTATGAACTCCCCCATGTCCCACCAAAGAAGCTTACAGGACATAGTGGGCCTCATACAGGCTGAGCAAGGGCAAAGAGGGTTTAAGCCATTTCAAGCCATTCCCCCTGGAAGGTGCAGAACTGAAAGCATACCAATTCCAGAACACGGGAAGCATTCAGAAA
This sequence comes from Hemiscyllium ocellatum, assembly GCF_020745735.1. Classification (NCBI taxonomy): domain Eukaryota; kingdom Metazoa; phylum Chordata; class Chondrichthyes; order Orectolobiformes; family Hemiscylliidae; genus Hemiscyllium; species Hemiscyllium ocellatum. Next base: position 35,958,536 of record NC_083417.1, on the reverse strand, counting down.
AGGTACCAACTGGAGTTTTACAAGGTTTCTGCAAGGAACAACTTTTTTCTCACGGAAGGTCATGTGTGTATGGAATGAGCTGTCAGAGGAAGTGGAGGATGCTGGTACAATTACAAAATTTAAAAGGTATCCGGATGGATATATGAATACGAAGAGTTTACAGGGATATGGGCCAAATGCTGGCAAATGGGACTAGATTAATTTAGGATATCTGGTCAGCATGGACGAGTTGGACTGAAGGGTCTGTTTCTTTGGTGTATATCTCTATGACTCTATAGTGCAACAAGGCGCACAGATGGGGAGAAGGCCACGTGCACACTTCTGAAAGACACAGCTGAATAACAATAGTTGGTTTAAAACAGCAGATCACTTGATGGAGCACAAGACAAGCACCTTAAAAGGAAGCTTTACACAAGAAATTCCTTTTCTTGGAGAATCACAGATAATGAAAATCAATATTGGATTGTTAACATTGTTGCCAAAAAAATTACATGGACTTTAAATTAGACCCAAATGCTAGAGTCAATGCTTTGTCTGATGAACTTTAATGACAAAGAAAAAAAATCCTGTAGGCTTTATCTGTCAACTTCAAGGTCCAGGAAGAATCAGACTTTAAGTCAAAGGTCAACTTCAAACAACTTTACGATGCAAAGGAAAATAATTCCTGAACATTTGTGTTATTCACAACCAGTCCCAAGCTTGTCTTAGCAAACATGTAGCCTGTATAGGTTTCAACCTCACTTTCAGAATGGAAGGAGCCAACAAATCTGGAACCATTAAATAATTTTAATGACAATTCTGAAAGCTCTTCAGAGGCCTGGAAAAATGTAATATTGCATGGGATATTACAATGAAGCAAATCCCAACCCCTTTGCTTGTTCATAACTCGAAGGAGCCTACACCCTTCTGAAAAAGGGATAAGAAGTGAGAATGGGGCAATATTTCAACAGCGAATTGTTTTGTCAGTCACAGACCTGATCATGTCATGCTCTGCTGTGGTGCCAGCCACCAAACTAAATACATCAATTGAAAGTATACATCAACTTAACACATTTGAACAAGGTAGTACAATGAGAAATGTCCCCAATGTCATTTGTAGATGAGAGCCTAGATAGTTAGAAACAGTGCAATCTTCATTAACTGAATGCAAGTGCTGGATTCTGTTAAATTCTATCAAAATCGAATTTCTAAACACCTTCACCACACTCTGTAGACATTATTACTTCAACTGTCTGCTTGGAATCACAATTGCAGAGATTTTCCAAAGGTTGATGTTCAACATACTAGAATGATGTTCCTATCCATGGATGGTCAGGAAGGAGAGATCATACTACAGTGAGACACTGCCTGTTTATATAATTCAAGCATTTTGAAGGCAGCTTGGAAATTCAGTGCAGAGGGGAACAAGTGCTTTTCTGCTCACTTTTTTTAGTTCATACTTTGTAAGGCTTTTGTTCTTTTAACAGAATAGACTGAAGCCCAAGATCAGGGACCCAGCATAAAATGAAAAGGGACATTACAGGAAAATCGTAAGTTCTGTCATGGGTAACAGCAATTATAAACTAAAAGACCAGTAGGAAATTTCAAAATGAACAAATTAGGAACTAAGTAAATTAAGTAGAGATGCAGGGCCGGACATTGTGTTGTGCCTGCATGATATGGAAGCTGATGGGCCCTATTATGGTTCCCAGTGATCACATCTGTATTAAGTGTTGGTTGTTTGAGGAACTCCACTCAGAGTTGATGAGCCAGAGTCTGAGCTTCGGACACTGTGACAGATCAGGGAGGAGGAGAGTTACCTGGTAACTATAGTTCAGGAGGCAGTCGCATCCCTGAGATTAACTCAAATTCAGTCAGTGGTCAGGGAGATGAGGATGTGACTACAAGTGAGACAGAGAGAGGGAAACAAAGGTAGTGGTGAAGGAACCTCAGCCCATGTGCTTGTGGAGAGATATCTCTCCAGGACATGCTTGCCAACTGCATTGCCTGGGCCATTCACTGACAGTAGCAGAAAGAAATGCTGCTCTTCTCCTTTCTAGCCAGGAAGACGTCTTTGCGTTGCCATTTTTCACATCCTTGTGGATTATTGTTGTGGTTGAATTGAGGGCCAGGAGCTAAATAGACTCACCTCTGAAGCCATTATACCTCTCTGAGGAGGATATTTTCCACACATAGAATCCTGGACATTGTCTCTGACAATAGGTTATAATTTGCCAACTAGTGTGTCCAATCCTTTGCAGACTCCTCTGGATCTGTCCACATTGTAAAGTAACCAAGTTACCCTCAAATGAAAAGCAAAACTGAGAATGTCATACAAAGCATTAGAAACCTAAGAAAAAAATCAAAATTTTCATTTAGCCTTATGCAGCCATCTCTCTACACCATTGCAGAATGATCAACACCAAGCGTCACAGCACCAGCGTGACAGAAATATAAATGTCCAAGCCTACAGCTTCAATCAGAGATACAGAGCTCACAACATGTGCACACTGAAAAGAGTGCAAAGATGTGACTCAGGAATCAGCAGCAAGAGGCTACTGTGATTGTAAGGCTGCAACTACTAAGACAACACCACATTTGAACCAAAAATGGCATCACCTGAAGTAAGAAGAGTGCTTTGATTTTGCAGAAAAGGGTGCCATTGGCCAGATTGCCTGTACACCATGATTCTCAGGAAGACACTGTGACTACACAGCCACAAAGGCAGAGACAAGGAATGAAGACTCTCTGAGAAAAGGTTTGGAACAAACTGACTCTTCTCAATCTTTAAAAGTAACCCGGTACATTTTAAGGGAATTGGTGAAACCTACCCAGAGACTACATCTGTGAAGGACATAGTCTGAGGAAGGGCGTAGTAGGGAAGATATGTCAAACAAATGTGAGGGTAAAGAGATGGGGAGAGATGTTGAGCAAAGGGCAAACTGTACAATTATCTTAGTAAGTGGTAGCACTGAACATATGCTTAAAGAACTGTGTCATGATATAAGATCTGAAAGAAGAATGTCCCATTTTGCTAAACCAATTGTATGTAAACGGTTTATAAACAATAAAGTATCTATGGAGGAGGCAATGGCCTTTGTGGTATTCTCAGTAGACTATTCATCCAGAAACTCAGCTAATGTTCAGGGAACCGAGATTCAAATCCAGCCAGATTGTGCAATTTGAATTCAGTAAAAAAAAAATTAAGATGATATGATGACCATGTAAACATTGACAATTGTCAGGAAAACCCATTCTGGTTCAGGGAAGGAAACCTGCCAACCTCACCTGGTCCGGCTTCCATGTGACTCTAGAACCACACCACTACAAAGTCTCAACAAAGGAATGAAACCGGGCAGACTACCTGGCATTTATCTAGACACCAGAACCAGCAACAGCAAACCAGCCCTGTCAATGCTGCAAAGTCTTCTTGAGTAACATCTGGGGGTTTAGTGCCAACATTGGAAGAGCTGTCTCATAGCTAGTCAAGCAACTCCCTAACATATGACTTGGAATCATACCCTACTGACAATTTCCCAGATGTCACCAACATCATCCCTGAATATGTCCTGTCCCACTGACAAAAAAAGATGCAGCAGAAGTGATGGCACAGTGTTATAGAGGGAGTTGCCCTGGGCGCCCTCAACATTGACTCCAATCCCATAAAATCTCATAGCTTCAGGCTAAATGTGGCCAAGGAAACCTCCAGCTGATTATCACACAGCATCCTGCCTCAACTGATGAATCAGTACTCCTCCATGTTAAGCAGGAGAAAGTACTAACAGTGGTAAGGGTGCAAAATTGACTCAGGGTATTGTCCTAGGCCCAACCACCTTCAACTGCATCATCATTGACCTTCCCTCCATCATAAGGTCAGAAGTGAAGATGTTCACCAATGATTGCACAATATTCAGCATCATTTGTGACTCCTCAGATACTGAAACAATCATGTTCAAATGCAACAAGATCTGGACAATAGCCAGGCTTGGGTTAATAAGTGGTAAATAACATTCATGCCACACAAATGCCAGATAATGATCATCTCCAATAAGAGACAATCTAACCACCACTCTGTGACATTCAATAGTGTTACCATTACTGAATCCTCTACTATCAACGTCCTGGGGGTTACCATTGACCAGACACTCAACTGGACTCACCATATAAATACTGTGGCTACAAGAGCAGGTCAGAAGCTAGGAATATGGCAGCAAATAACTCACCTCCTGACTCCCCAAAGTCTGCTCACTATCTGCAAGGCACAAGTCAGGGGTGTGATAGAATACTGCCCACTTACCTGGATGTGTGCAACTCCAATAATACTCAAGAATTTTGATACTATCTGAGACAAGGCACCGCATGCACAAGCATCCATTCTGCCCACCTCAGGAGCAGCAGTGTGCACTATATGCAAGTTACTTTGCAGAAATTCAGCCAAGATCCTTAACAACACCTTCCAAACCCACGATTACTTCCACCCAGAAGGATAAGGGTAGCAGATACGTGGAACACAACCTTCTACAACTTCCCCATCAAGCTACTCACCATCCTGACTTGGAAATGTATTTCTGTTCCTTCACTGTCACTAGGTCAAAATCCTGGAATTCCCTCTGTAAGAGCATTGTGGGACTACCTACAACCCGTGGACTGCAGCGGTTCATGAAGGCAACTCATCCCCACTTCCTCAAGAGCCAACAAAGATGGGCAGTAAGTGCTGGTCAGCCAGCAATACCTACAGCCCACAAGTGAATTTTAAAAATATTGTGACAGTCTTGTATTTGACCCTCATTTGCCTTCAGCTGCAAAAAAAGCTCCTAATGATATTTCTACAAGTTTTAGCATTAAATAGCAGATACTGTACAGCTCTCATTATATCATTTCTGTTGACATTAATATTTCCAAGTCAACATACCGCCTCTGACTTAAAGATCAATATTGTTAAGACACAACTTCTTTTTAGCATTTTCAATTCCATCCAATGCTTGTTACAAGAAGCAGTTAATGATTGAGCGAACATTTAGCATTGTAGATAACTTCCTTTTGTAAAAATGCTTTGATTGAGATGTTTGAGGAGGAACAACTATAAATCCCTTTGACAGTTATTAAAAGAATATCCTTGGGAGTCTCCCAATCAACAAGGAATTATCTCCTCCTTAAAGTTCAAGGAATTGGAATTCCTTGTTCATTTACCTGCATATTCTATTCTACTTCAATTTTTTTAAAAAAGCCTTACAGTCAAAACGGAAGACTGTTCACATTCCTTTACTTTTCATACTGGCATGGGCAGATACTGAGGAGTGGTGACAAGTCCAGTCCATGTTAACATGAAGGTAATGATCAGCCCACCCTAAATCAGCTTTCACTGGCAGCTCACCACAATCAAGGCCACGCAAAGTTGAGTTTTACAAGGTAGGCCGGAGTAGCAAAGAAGCTATTCAGAGGTGGCTTAAGAGACTCAGAAAGAAGTGGTGAGGGAAGCCTAATGCAGAAACAAGGAACATTATTTTAATAGGCTCAAGATCAAGAGCAACTCCGCACATATCAGCCCCACAAAAACTCATATTTTACTTGCATTGGAATCTTTACTTTTGGTCCAACAACTTTGACCAGTGTTTGCAGGATAAATGCTCTTTCTTGTAGGCTATAAATGTCTGGGTTTATAATATATGATCAGAATAAATTAATTAAAATTCTGTACTACTGCAGCAAATATCTAACATATAATTACAGGAGCATCACACCTGCATTTTACTGTTAATGTGCAACCAGTAAACAGAATATCCAACTCAGGCGAACTGCTTCATGCCAGCACTTAGGCTATACATTCACCTCCAGTAATCACTCTTCGTCGAATCAAACCATTGACCCTTCAATGTGTTACACCCTCATACATTTCCCCTTCAGTGCTAAAATGCTGTTCACCCCAAATACTCCTTGTGACAGCAAGATCCAGTTCCGAAAGATATCTTACAGGCCATGTTCCTCTAAGATTGCCAAGTTACATTGCTGCAACAGGAAATCCAAAGATCAATTACAATTTAATTGATTTTGGTAAAGCAGTGCCTGCAGAATGTCATATGTTTGCAAAGTTCTGTTTCTAGGTCAGTAAGTGGATAACAGATATACTAGCCAGTTGCATTTTCACCCGCTGTGCAACTTTGTAGATTCCAAATGACTGACTCTATTCTATTATTTATTTATTGCAGTGTCACAGAAATCTACAGCATAATGACTGAAGTATGCGTGAGAGATGCAATGGACAGAATATACAAAAACATCACTTTTGGTTGCATATTAGTAAATTCCCTGTTGTGTTGTTGAAGTTGAGTTGACGGATACAGTTGTAAAATTTGCGAAGGGGGACGATCCTGATGTTTGAGGCGTTGGAATAATGAATGTCCTTTGACTAAGCAGCATTCTTAGATAGAAGAAATACTGAGAACTTGGAAGTATGGGAGAATATTTTGGTTTCTACACTGGTAAATGGATCATATATTAAGATTCGTTAGCAGTGAAGAGCTCAGGGCTTTGTGTTGTAAAATAGATGGCACGCACCCTCAATTTGTCTTGATAAAGCATTGGTATTGTAATAGCTTGCATTCTCTAAGTAGTCCTTTTTAATTCAGAGGAAAAGCATAAGTTTTGTTGAAGGACTCCAGAACAAAATGATAAATGCATTTCAGTAGTTTTTTTAAACAAGTTTTTAATATTTAAATTAAGATCCTCAGCAACCTCAGTTGCATCATGAGAAGGCAGACCTTCCAAATATATTGGAAAATACAGCATATGTACACAGCACAAACATTTCAGGAATAAGAGTCCCAAGTGTAGCTCAGGTCCTTTAGGTATTACGGTCTATCCACTGCTATCTCAAAACTGTATTAGGATTTCAAGATAACAATTTGTGCAATAAAAGTGGCTACAGTTATTCGTGCAATTTTCCCATCAATAACATCAAATAGCTTTAGTGAATGTTCCAATCATAACAGATAAGAAAATAGAATTTATTAAAGAGCAATTTGCCCTCTTATTCTTAGCTAATTATTGTACAACTAGCCTCAGAAACCACCAAATTAGAGGATTTCCAAGAGATTGCCTTTGCTGCTTATTGATATGATGTGGAGGTGCCAGTGTTGGACTGATGCTTCCACATAAACCTGTTGGACTATAACATGGAGTTGTGTGATTTTTAACTCTACTTATTGATAAGTAGCCTTCTATTCTCAAGCTAACTCAAGCTTTGCTTGCTATTTTCCGTTATAGTGTTTTACGTGATAAACAAATAAGCTACAAAATTGGATCAGCTGGGTGCCACTTTTGTTCTGAGATGGTATCCATACCACACAGGGCTAATTCTGACTAACTTTGTACTGATGCCATTTCAGAAAGGGCATTAACACAGTTGTCTAGAGAATCCATTAGAAAGAAGCACATCAGGCAAATTATAACATCGGTCAGCGTGTGATGCTTTCAGGTTATTCACTGATTCATAGAATCCCAACACTATGGAAACAGGCCAGTCAGCCCATTGAGTGCACAGCAACCTTACAAAGACATCCCACCCAGAAGTATACCCTTACAAAGACTATCCCTGTCAGCCTGCATTTCCCATGACTAACCTACCTAGCCTCCACATACCTGGACATTATGGGCAATTGAACATGCCTAATCCTCCTAATTTGTACATCTTTGGACTGTGGGAGGAAACCCATGCAGACACAGGGAGAATGTGCAAACACCACACAGGCCATCACCCAAGACTGGAATCAAATCTGGATCCCTGGCACTCTGAGGCAACAGTGCTAACCACTGAGGCACAGTGCCACCCATTGATTGATCTCCACTGGTTTTGTCTGGGTTTGCCAAAGTGCTTCAAACTTTCTATTGCTAATTTAAATTGATGAAGTTGACAGAGGGGGATGCTGCACACGGCAAAGACAATGAGTTGAATCTTAACAGATTTTCTTTTGACTAAGTACAAGTTTTGCTGGGCTTGGAGGAATGATTCTTGTTAAGAAGCTGACTGCATATTCTCATCAAATCTTACCAACGATGTCACTTTAATGATGGCAAGAATGACATCTGATTTCAACCCAAAGTTACCATGTGCTGTTCGAGGAGCAACTTACGTCTCACTGGCAATCCCAGATTTCATCGGCATCTCTGGCAGGGTACCAGATTTAAAAAGTCCCTTGTGCACCCAGAAAAGTCCTGTCAGTCTGGAGTTGCCCTGCACAGTTCCTGCCTTTTCCCCCGGCATGGCAGATAGGGGGACATTGATGTCCATTTTGGGCAGGGACCTGAGATCCTGCCAGACAGGGTAGTGTACAGACAGGACTTCCTCTTTCCCAGGACTAGCAATAGAGGTCATGACACCAGACCTTAACAATCCCATTCAAGGTCGGCACCATGGTTAGTACACTCTCAGCCTTCTGGAGCACTGTAGGAAGAATTTCAATGTCCTTCTTCACTTTGCCAGCATAAGTGCCACCACCTTCCCTCCAATACCTCACACTCACTCTACCTCTGCTACTGTCCTCACCTCCCTCCAATACCTCACACACACTCTACCTCTGCTTCTGTACTCACCTCCCTCCAATACCTCACACTCACTCTACCTCTGCTACTGCCCTCACTTCCCTCCAATACCTCACACTCACTCTACCTCTGCTACTGTCCTCACCTCCCTCCAATACCTCACAAACACTCTACCTCTGCTACTGCCCTCACCTCCCTCCAATACCTCACACTCACTCTACCTCTGCTACTGTCCTCTCCTCCCTCTAGTACCTCACACTCACTCTACCTCTGCTACTGCCCTCACCTCCCTCCAATACCTCACACTCACTCTACCTCTGCTACTGTCCTCTCCTCCCTCTAGTACCTCACACTTACTCTACCTCTGCTACTGTACTCACCTCCCTCCAATACCTCACACTCACTTTACCTCTGCTACTGTCCTCACCTCCCTCCAATACCTCACAAACACTCTACCTCTGCTACTGTCCTCACTTCCCTCCAATACCTCACACTCACTCTAACTCTGCTGTCCTCACCTCCCTCCAATAGCTCACACACACTCTACCTCTGCTTCTGTACTCACTTCCCTCCAATACCTCACACTCACTCTACCTCTGCTACTGTCCTCACCTCCCTCCAATACCTCACACACACTCTACCTCTGCTACTGTACTCACCTCCCTCCAATACCTCACACTCACTCTACCTCTGCTACTGTCCTCACCTCCCTCCAATACCTCACAATTACTCTGCCTCTGCTACTGCCCTCACCTCCCTCCAATACCTCACACTCACTCTACCTCTGCTACTGTCCTCACCTCCTCCAGTACCTCACACTCACTCTACCTCTGCTACTGTCCTCACCTCCCTCCAGTACCTCACACTCACTTTACCTCTGCTACTGTCTTCACCTCCCTCCAGTACCTCACGCTCCCCTACCTCTGCTACTGTACTCACCTTCCTCCAGTACCTCACACTCACTTTACCTCTGCTACTGTCGTCACCTCCCTCCAATACCTCACACTCACTCTAACTCTGCTACTGTACTCACCTCCCTCCAATACCTCACAATTACTCTACCTCTGCTACTGCCCTCACCTCCCTCCAATACCTCACACTCACTCTACCTCTGCTACTGTCCTCACCTCCTCCAGTACCTCACACTCACTCTACCTCTGCTACTGTCCTCACCTCCCTCCACTACCTCACACTCACTCTACCTCTGCTACTGTCCTCACCTCCTCCAGTACCTCACACTCACTCTACCTCTGCTACTGTCCTCACCTCCCTCCACTACCTCACACTTACTCTACCTCTGCTACTGTACTCACCTCCCATCAAGGCTCATGTTCTAATATTCTCACTGTTGCCTGCAGCATCTGCCTTACCCATCTACACCCATCACAATTGTGTCACCACTGACCCTGTGTGCACTCTGTCCTGCCTGCTCAATTGTTTGGGCAGGCTCCCTGGCTGCACCAACAGTAATAGCTGTATCACCTACTTTCAGCTTTTGTAATATCTATCTCTGTTTCATTCCAGAAGTTCCTCACCTTTTACCAGCAGAAGGTTCTGACACCCTCACCACTGTGGGTCAGCCCTAAGTTGGTATTGGAGACTTGCTGTACTGGGAACCCTTGAGTGAAGGCTTTTGTTCGAGTGAATTGAGCCTGCTGACAGCTGTGATAAACTTCCTGAATTCATGTCTGTGTTAAAAGGCACAGCAAGACAATATCAATATAAGCCTGGTGTCTCTGGCTAAGGGGCAAAACACAAAAAGGCAAGGCAAGGAAAGGATGCTGTGAGTATTCAGGTAGGGTTAGAGTGAATGAACAGTGTTACAGTGAGAGAAGAGTCCCATGAGGCAGTGTGGGCTGGCTGTGTGTCCCTGAGCACACTCTCCTTCCTGCGGATTGTTGCCAGTGCAGCTTGAGAGGCAACATTGAAATCCAGAAACATGCAGATTGGAGGTGTGCCATAAGGATTCTTAGAGGCAACACGTGGAGTGTATGTGTGGCCGTTACCCATGCAGCAGCTCCAGTGTTCCACATGGAGGTCTTTTGGAGCAAAGCGATAAGTTGAACTGCCAAGAACCCACTCTGGTTTTCTTGTTGAGTTTTCCTGACGGCTAGTTTTGCAAGTTTGGTAAGATCACAACCCATGGTGAGTTAGGTTGTTAACTAGTCATTTGTTAATGAGCATTAGTTGGGAACTTGCCACCGCCTAGCAAGAATCCTCCCATGCTGCTTGTGAAAAATGAACAAGATGCAAACCAAAACCTTGCATAATGCAGCATCTCGTCCACCATCTGTGAATAGCCTATTTATAAATCACTGGAAATTACTTAAAAAAGGCAAACCTTAACTTTATCACTGGTGTACATTAGTCTGTTTCTTAGCTATTTTTAAACAATATTTGATTAGTTGATTAGTTCCATCTTGGTTCTCATGTCCTAGCACTTAAGAAAATTTAATCTGAGTAGTCTCCTGAAAAAGCCAAAATTGAGTGCCATTGATGGAAATTTGTCCTGCTCATTAATGCGGTCTTGAGCCTAGTCAATATTGTTAAGTTGGGTATATTCAAGCTTAATGTCTTTTAATCTAGAATGAAAGGTTATGAAACTCAATTTGCACTGCATGTGACTCCTCTCATATAAGAGTCAACGTTGATGTTCTGTAGGTTCATAATGCATCATCATTATTATTCTTATTATTTGGGAATTTGTGTTTTAAAATGGAGGGAAAAATGAATTGCAGTTTTCAATTTTGTGAAGGTCTAACTTTGTTCAAAGGTCAGAAAATCATTTTTAACAGTGAGTTTAAAATATATAAAAGACATCATGAGAATTTAGCTAAACGACCAACAAACCATTGAGAAAGACAATGACTAAGGTGTTGGCTGACTTGAGTTTTATGATCTAGAGAGACAGAGGCAGAGAGAGAGAGAGAGAGAGAGAGAGTGGGTGGGAGTGGGGTGTGGTGGTAGTGTGCACGGAAATACCTTCCTGACGTGTGAAGCTGGACTAGAGTGTTGCTGGAAAACCACAGCAGAACGTCGATTTTCCTGGTCCTCGGATGCTGCCTGACCTGGTGTGCTTTCCCAGCACCACTCTAATCTAGACTCTGATCTCCAGCGTCTGCAGTCCTCACTTTCGCCTTGAAGAATGAAGTTGTCCGTAATAGCAGAGGTGTTGCTAGAAGCAATCCCAGAGCAGTCAGGACTTAGTATATCTGAATTACTCAGAAGTCAAAAAAACCACTGAAGCACAATGCTTCAGACCTCTTGTTGAAGATATGAGTTTAGGAGCCCGTGTTAAGTAATAAGTGAACAAAGTTGGTAGTTTGTTTTAAGAGGAGATGGTGAAGACTACAGATGCTGGAGATCAGAGCTGAAAATAAGTTGCAGGAAAAGCGCAGCAGGTTAGGCAGCATCCAAGGAGCAGGAGAATCGACTTCAGGAAGGGCTCATGCCCGAAACCTCGATCCTCCTGCTCCTTGGATGCTGCCTGACCTGCTGCACTTTTCCAGCAACACATTTTCAGTTTATTTTAAGAGTCTCAGGGAGTGACAGTTAGTCAAGAAAATAGCATTGAGTGGCTGCACAAAAATTTCTCAAAATGGAACTGATTACAGCTGTGGCAGCTGAGCAAGAAACTTTTATATGGAATTACAGGTGAGTCTTCACTGAGCTTCTGTCTGGATAATACCAGGGTAAAAAAGAATGACTCTTTCTTTCTGATCTTTGTAATAAAATAGTTTGAATGATTCTTGCCGAGTGAAATATAGTTTGTGAGTTTTTCTTTGATATAATAAGTGTTTATGTTCTTGTATTAAAAGCACATTGCAGCATCTTGTGAATTGACTTGCCTTCACAGTAAACAAAAAGGAAAATAAAACACATTGTCCATAACGCTAGGTTTTCACTTTGGGATTCAACTTGTCCAGTATTGCCATGATCTGGTATCATAACATTGAAGATGCAATAAGGACTGTCCAATGGGATGATCTCAAAGGTGGGAGAACATATGGGATCTCAAGGGAGTAGTACCTAATATCTTCCTCGTTCTTTCATATTCTCATCTACTGCATTAATATAACTTTTACATAGTTGCTGTCATGCAATAAATTACACCTTGTTTCAGACAAGAGCCCCTTCTTGTTGGATGAGCAAGTTGTTTTTGTCTACTACATTAACCCAAACAGACTTTGTTGATCCTTACCAGATAAGAGAATGGCAGCAGCAAGTCTACTAACTAGATCATACAACATAATAAGCAATGGTGTGGATTCATCGTATAACATGACAGCAAGTGATGCAGACTCCACTTAGCTGCTTCATTTACACCATCAGTGATGAAGATCTGAACTTTTTTTTCAAAGACCGCTTGAAGAAGGCTATTTGAACAGACCATCCATGGCTGAACGAATTAAACATTCATGGACCCTACATGAACCTTATATTAAAAAACAACTCAGATCTGGTAGGTGATCAAAGTAGCAAGAGTGAACTCTTTATTAAATGATACTTTCTGCATTGAGTTTGGCCCATATGCCCAGTTCGAGTCAAGGAACTACAAGGCTAAAAGAAATCTCTGATGTGGTAAGGGACACACAGTAGCTAGAGTGAGGAACTTATGATACATTATATGATGGGTTTAGCCCACATGCAGTGCTCAAGTAACGTAACTCTATGCCACTGAAAGCATCTGAATGATGAGTCAGATGGTGTGATATTGCTTTTGTGATCATGTAGTTTTGCTAACTAAGGGTTTACAACTTCCTTTAAAGGGTTTTCTGAGATATTCATCAATTTTAAGCTGAAGCTTTGTAAGGTTGCATTGAGTGGAATTAGCTCAGGAGCTCCTACAGGCATTTGGAAGAAATGGTGATGAAAAATATCAGCCCACGCCCACTCTTCACAACCCTGCACCACCCCACCCCCCACCTATACTAGTAAATGTCTCTGTGAAATATAGATGGAATCCCATCCTATGATCTTGTGATCCTTTTTCTTTGACACGAGTCAGAATTCTAGAATCCAGGTCTTTAGTACGCTGGTACGAATAATTGGAATTCTTCTTTCTTTGATGGTTACAAAGCTGGAAGTGAAGTGAGCCAATTTATTAATGGCTAAGAATCAGAATAAACTATCCTTAACTTTGCATGAAAATGATAATTTAGCAACCTCCAGAACATGACAAAGTGTCAGGAAGAGAGAAAGGAGACTTTACACTGGTGCAAATGTTCTCAATGAAGTTCATGTAAAACTCTGTTCTTAATTGTTCTAAACCCAAACCATTTTGATAGTATTTATCAAAAAGGTGCATTTGATTTTTTAAAATCACTGTTCTTCCCTTGAAGAAAGCTGAAAATATCACCTGAAAAGATGTACATCCTTTGATTTTTATCTTGCTGCTTTATTCTCAAGTACCAGTTACACACAAAGAAATAACAGATCTTTATATGACTTGAAGTTTATGTCTAGATGAGTGAGACACCCAATAAAATTTATCTAGTGTGTCACTATATTATTAGTGAACGTACAGAACTACAAAAATAACTATTTTCAAATATTCGGGTTGCTATTTATTCCTAAATTGTAATGCTGCATATTGCTTATCTAAAATCATCTTCATGAAATGATTTGTTTAATACAATGATTTCATTTCAACAAATTTCAGTAAGGACTATATTTTTAAATGACTAGAATTTATTAAGGCCAATGGTATTCATGATGCAGTGAATTACTCTATTTCCAAAATTATACTTCCACCTTTTTCCATATCTAGTTATTTTCAGCATTATACTTCAGTATGTAAAACCAGTACACATGTGATTCCAGAGGCTTTCTTGGTCAAAAACAAAATAGGCATTTGGTACAAAAAAGAAGTCAGTCACCAAATGCTGGTAGATTAAAAGCTCATTTTTGACCCTATTCACGTACTATTTTCATTAAATTGCTTTACGTGTATTTTTAGGGGAGGAAATAATTGGAAAGAATTTTACAACTTTTGCAAAGGTTAATTTTTTTCATCATGACACTGATATTCAAGAGGTGGTAGTTTGTGAGCAATAATAAATTTATGCTTATGGCGATGAAAGGTAAGTAAATAAAGTATGCTACTTTTCCAGTTAGGCAATACAAGAGAAAAAGTAAATTTGCAATTTCTCCATTGAGAAAGTAGACATGTATTTATGTAGTGCTTCATCACATCCCTCTGAAACATCTTTTTTTAAATTGTCTTTGAAACCCTTGGAACATCTCATTCCTGCTTTCTGTAGATTAATTATTTTTCAAGTACAGTTGCCGATCTTTTGTAGCCAGTTTGCACACAGCAAAATCCCAGGTAAGGCAAGACATAAGTAACCATATTCATCATGTATTAACCAGGACAACTGTTTAAATGAAAGATGTCACAGCTATACTGATTTCAAGATTGACATCTACACATGCACACTAAGCAAAAAGGTCACTGTGATCACAAACTGATAATAATCAACAAGCCAACCAGTTAATTGATGGCAGCCAGATTGGTAGATCCACTCAGGTTTAGATGACCATGCTGAGACATAGGGTTCTCTTAGATGGATAAAGTAATAGAAACCAGTTCACTATACAGGTAAGGTACAGTTAGTTCTTCGATAACACGATGGCTGCGTTCTTGTGGAACCCCGTGTTATAGAAAAATCACACTTTAGAAACAGCACTTAAAGTGTTGGCGCTGTAATCACATTATAGCCAACACACATTTTAAAAGTTCATGCTGTAGAAACAACATTCCCAATTAGCCAACTGCATTACAGCAAATCGGTGTTGATGAAATGCATGTTATCATGGAATGACCTGTATGCAGATTTAACTCATTAAAGCCAGATGGTACCCCATTGCACATGAGGCTCCCTAAGCTTTGATTATTGTTAACTTCTAGCTGAGTTCTTTCAGTTTAGTGACATAGACCCCATTGAATTGAAGGTCAGCAGTGGTGAAAATGTATCCTGTATCATATAAATTGAAAATCTACTGATCTGGAGTCATCAATAATTTGGTTTGGAGATCCTTAAGCATGATGGGCTGCCGTGTCTGTCAATCACTCAGCTAACGATAAACAAATTCACCAAGTAAAAATAAAATTAGTGCATAATTTAGGACAAACAGCTTTTTTTAAATAGAGGGTCACAGAGTAGGTGTTACACACAAGTTACACATTATAAAGTGCATATTAAATAAAAGGAAAAAATCCATCAAGTATTCAATCTCAATAAAAATGGTAAAAAAAAAACCCTACAATCCTATAGTATCATTGCAACTCAAGTCACTTAAGTGTAGACAATCTCTTTTTCTTAAATCACACTTATTATAAATAATGTGATGTAAAGACAAGCTCATGATTACATTTTTGTGGTCAGTTTCACAATCTTTTGCATGGCCACAGCCATGTCAGCTGTTCTGCATCAATTGTTCAATTGTCTCTGTTCATTCTTTGACAGGGAGATTTGGTGGACACGATTAATTAACTGAATGTTATTAATTTAACAACGGCGTATAGAGTAACAAAGCTCTGAGAATAGTTAACATTTGTTCTTATTTCAGGTGAATGTGATGGAAAAAAAAACAAAACTTCATTAAAACCACAATTCACAATTGCATTATCAAGTACAACCAATCATCATCTTTAAGGTCAGTTTATTAACTTATCATTGTTACTCAGTGAATCTGCGCCTTCAGCTTTTACCAGTGAGGTTTCTCTTCTTAATACATGGCAAAACATACTAAACCTGTTACACCTCAATTCTATGTGTTAAAATGTTTCAGTCAACTTTTAAGAATTTGATGTAGCCCTTCCCAAAATTTCAAAAAGAAGAAAGTTCCATTTTTAGAGCGGGCTAGTTGGGAACTATCCAGGTTAATTTCCTACCTGTGGTGAGTTGTTCCAATTGGCCTCAGCAAGTCTGGGCTAGGATGAGGGTGAGGAGAAAGTGAGGACAGCAGATACTAGAGAGTCAGAGTTAAAAAGTGTGGCACTGGAAAAGTGCAGCAGGTCAGGTAGCATTCAAGGAGTAGGAGAACCGATGTTTCAAGAATAAACCGTTCATCAGGAATGTGAGGGGGAAGGGCACTAGGAAGTAAATAGGAGGGTGGAGGTGGGGTGGGGGGATGGTAGCTGGAAGATGATAGGTGGATGCAGTGGGAGGTAATTGTGATAGATCTGTGAGGAGGTCTGTGGAGCGGATAGGTGGGCAGGAAGATGGACAGGTCAAGAAGGCGCTTTCCATTTTGAGGGTTGGATTTGGAATGAGGTGGGGGGAGGGGAGATTTGGAAACTAGTGAAGTCGATGTTGATTCTGTATGGTTAAAGGATCCCAAGGCAGAAGATGAGGCTTTTTCCCTCTGGCGAATAGCTTTGATTTGGCTGTAGATGAGGCCCAGCACTTGCATGTCCTTGGGAGAGTGGGATGTGAAGTGGTCAGCCATAGGGTGGTTGGGTTGTTTGGCATGTGTCCCAGAGATGTTAACCAAAATGCTCTGTGTGTTGGCGTCCTATCTCCTCGATGTAGAGGAGATCACATCAAGAGTAATGGGCACAATAGATGAGGTGGGTGGATCTGCAGGAAAATCTCTGCTGGATGTCAAAAGATCCCTTGAGTCTTGTTCAGAGATGAGGGGGGTGGTGTGGACACAGGCTTTACACCTCGTGTGACAGCAAGGGAAGGTACCAGGTGTGGAGGGTGGGTTAGTAGGGGGGTGCATGGACCTAAGAAGGGAGTCACAGAGGGAATGGTCTCTGTGAAATGCAGATGGGGTGGGGAGGGAAATATATCTATGGTGTTGGGGTCTGATTGTAGGTGGCAGAAATGACAGAGGATAATGTGCTGTATTGGTGAGCTTTGCATTGAAAAGCAAGGGAATCGAGCAGAAGAGCTGCCTCTGTGCTCACCATAAGGGAGCTGGTGAAACTGCAGGCACAGTCTGGGGAATGCCTATGACAGATGCATTCAGTAGACTTGAATGAAAGATGGAGGAGTCTGTCCACGTTCACAGTATTATTGTGACACCAATATGTGAGAACTTGGCTGTCTGGATGGTAAGGGTGATATATGCCTTGGAGAGTCAGATCCAAAGAACAGTCAGTGGCTGCTAGATGGGTGCTTAGATTTGCATTGTATTGAGTTAACCATTCTCAGCAATGGCAAGGAAAGAAGTGGAAGAGAGATTTCAGCCTCAGTCCAGGTGTTCCTTCATTTCCAGGAGAATGACAGTGACAGAGGGGCATCCATAAGGATGAGGAGTGACAGGGAGGCAGCCTGGCTGCTTCATCTCAGGACACTGCAGATGTGCCCTCTCCATGCCTGTGACACCAGTGTGTCCAGCCGTTCAAGCTAAGAAAGGTGAGCCTACCTCTGGGCAAGGTATTCTCAGTAGACCAGGTCCCTCTAAGGCAAAACCCACCAAGGAATGTCCTGCCAAATACTCAAAGTTAACAGGGGAAAGCTGCACAGCATACTCCTTCCAGCCCAACTGCAGAAGTTGGGTCTACACCTAAACTTCCTGGGAAGAAAAGGGGGTAAAAAGACATCGAGGGTACACCAATGACATGGATATTCAATCAACTTCCTGGGAGGGAGAGGAGGTAAAAATACATCAAGGGTACACCAATGGCATGAATATTCAATCATTGTATAAAATTTGCACTTTTGTATTATGTATGTTAACTTCCACTTGTAAGAATATCTGCTTTAATCTTATTGCCCCAGTAGGCCCATTTTAAGTGGAGTGATTTTTGATTTGATTTGATTTATTATTGTCACATGTACTGAGATACAGTGAAAAGTATTGCTTTGCGTGCTAACCAGAGAAATCATACCTTACATAAGTGCATCGGAGTAATAGAGCAGAATGCAGAATACAGTGTTACAGCTACAGAAAAGGGCCAGAGAAAGATCAACTCTAACATATGAGAGATCCACTCATATGTTTGATACCAGTGGGGAAGAAGCTGTTCTTGAATCTGTTGGTTTTCAAAACTTTGTAACTTTTGGTCAATGAAAGAAGGTGGAAGAGAGTACAACTGAGGGGGAGGAGTCCTTGATTATGTTGGCTGCTTTCTGGAGGCAGCAGTAAGTGTAGACAGAATCAATGGATTGCATGATGGACTGGGCTGCATTACAGCTTGCTGTAACAAACTTACTTGGCAGAGCAGTTGCCATACTATGCTGTGGTGCAGTTGCTTTCTATGGTACATCTATAACAATTAGTAAGAGATGCTAACCATGTTAAAAATGTGGAGCAGCATGATTGCAATTGCTAAACATTGGTTCCTCTCTCATTCCCATCAAAGTCGGTGACTACTGATAGCCTCATCCACTAAGGATCCACACAGCACTGAGATGGGGATTGCAGCCAAGCTGCTACAACTGAATGTCAGGGACACTGTGGCTAAAGCTAAGGAATCAGGGAGGAGCCAGAACCTGGGATGGCCAATACATTCACCACTTGCATGCACATCATTGGAGAAATGGTGGAAGCTCTAATGCTTCCACATATTTTGAGGCAAAATTTTTCTTATGTCTGAGTTTCTCAAAGTTATGTTGTTACATTTAAAATGTGAAATAGTCAATTAGTTTCTCTTATTGTGCAGTGCTTTAGTAGAGGAAATTGGTGCATAAATCATAGACCAGTATACTTTAAGCTTTGTTAAAGGATACTCAGGCATAGTGAGGTGCAAGGAAAACTCAGCACTCTGAAATGTTGAAGGGATAGAGATGTAGAAACACTCAGAAGGTGCATGTTCTGGGTGAGTGATAACTTGTTTATCCCCATGATGGAGTGAACTCCCTAATGAGACTTAACCTTGGCACAAGGATCATGTTAGCACAAACATCCAGGAATGTGATGCTGTGTAACTGCTCACTATATCCCAACTCTTTTATCACTCACGCTGAGCTGGCAAGGGTTTGCACAGACACTTTAGCTTATAAAGAGGACAGGACATCAGGTCAACATTATTCATTACTCTATTCAATACAAATGTTCAATGAAAGCAGTGAAACCAGTTAGCAATGTGGAATACAGAGGGCTGTCTGCTAACTGTGCAAATGACATTGGACTTTGCAAAGAGGAAGCAGGTAGGACTGCTTCTCTTGGTTTTCTCTGGCTCTCCAGAACATCACCATGCCTTTCTCTCATTGTCACTCCTTCTAGCATATGTCAAGATCCTCATCTTCATCAGAGTACCTCTCACTTCTACGTCTCTTCATTCATCACATTTCTCTGTTGCACAAGACAACTAATGCCCAAAGGGGTTAATTGAAAATAAGTTCGCCCATTTAAAAATATAAGGAGACATTAAGGATGTGCTCACCAGAGTGCACTTTCCAGTCTTATTAGGCATACCAGAATGTCTCAGTAGCAGCAATAGGAACTCAATCTGAAATGGAGTTTGATGCCTCTCAGGAGACCACTCTGTATTTCAGATGTAACATATCTAGGTAGTGAGAACAATATAGTAAAATGTTTATGTTGTTTGAGCATAGCTTCTGGAAAAGAAATCATGTTGGCATCCTTCCTGATTTGGTATCAAAGGTTTAGACTATTACCAATAAAATGATTGGTGCCAACAAATCTAACTAAGACATCCTAGATTGATTAGGCATACCATTTCATGAATGGTGATAGAATTTGTGGATTTAGCCCATTATAGTATACCCTCTGCCACCTTAGTGGCACAGCACACTGGTATGATGTAAGACACCCTGAAGGGCTATATTATCTGGTATTCCTGCGCAGTCCATAAATTGGAACTTCATCTTAAATGTCTGTTCCAAAATGGCCTTGATGTAAGCACACCAGCATTGCAGCTTTGCTCTGAAGAAATGTAAGGATTTCTTGCAGGTATCATGAGACATCCTCAGAGAGAGTGAATATCTCTCTTTGTTCACCAACCATCCTGCATGTTCCCAGGGCTTTGCAAAGCGGCTACCATGTGGGCACCTCGTATGTACAAATGTACAAGTCATCACAACTCTCTAAATGTCCAACACATGCCAACAGAATCTGTAACTGTGGTCAGAAATCATAATCCCCTTGCTGCCTGACTGGCCATGCTAAGGGGGAAAGAAGAATTGGTCAGAATGGAAAACAATGCATCAGTGACATTATAAATAGAGAACTGTAACCTTGATGACTACTGGATGAGATTGACACCAAGTGCTTGTGGGTACAGCTCCTCATCCAGCAGTTGTCATAAACATGATACAGGACAGTCCTATCCTTGTTTGCTCTGGGCCTCTGTCATTTTCATAGACCTTCATCTTTATCCAGAAAATAAAGTTCTGAGGCACATCGCTCCACATCTTTGGCAGGTGTTATCTGGCTTTTTCTAACTCTAGATTCTGTATGGTAGTTGATGGCAGTTACTGTTTAGGTTGTGCCTGGAGACAATGTGAAGTCTTCTGACTCAATTTCTTCAGATTAGCAGCAACACATGAAAAGGAGCTTCCTGGTCCTTGGTTATTCTTTCCTAAAGTGATACAGGATGGTCTTTTGACCAGAAATGGTCAGGCTCCAGATGGATACTGTAATCATTAAGCTTCCAGCTGAGGAAAGATGAGCTGGTTCCCATTCCTTATTCACCTCACCCCTCAATTGGTTGAAAGAGGATTAATTTGAAATGATTCCTCTCTTTTCCCATCTAAATTAAGTTACGTTGGTAAAGGAACCAGACTTTCTTGGGTTTATAAAAGATTGAGTTGAGAGTGTGGTGGTGGAAAAGCATAGCTGCAAATGTGTTGCTGGTCAAAGCACAGCAGGTTAGGCAGCATCTCAGGTGGAAAAGCATAGGCAGTCAGACAGCATCTGAGGAGCAGGAGAATTGACGTTTTGGGTGTAAGTCCTTCATCAGGAATGAGGCTTGTGGGCCAGGGGGCTGAGAGATAAATGGGAGAGGGGTGGGAAGTAGCTGAGAATGCGATAGGTAGATGAAGGTAGGGGAGAAAGTGATAGGTCGGAGAGGAGGGTGGAGCGGATAGATAGGAAAGGTGATGGACAGGTCAGGAGGACAGTGCCAATTTGGAGGCTTGGGACTAGGATAATGTGGGGGGACGGGAATGAGGAAACTGTTAAAATCCACATTGATCCTATGTGGTTGAAGGGTCCCGAGGCGGAATATGAGGCGTTCTTCCTCCAGGCACCAGGTGGTAAGGGTTTGGTGATGGAGGAGTCCCAGGACATGCATATCCTTGACGGAGTAGGAGGGGGAGTTGAAGTGTTCAGCCACGGGGTGGTGTGATTGGTGGGTGCAGGTGTCCCAGAGATGTTCTCTGAAATGATCGGCAAGTAGCATCCTGTCTCCCCGATGTAGAGGAGACCACATTGAGTGCAATGGATACAATAGATGACATTGATGGAGGTACAGGTAAATTTCTGTCAGATGTGAAAGGATTCTTTAGGGCCTTAGATGGAGATGATGGGAATGGTGTGGGCACAGGCTTTGCACTTACTGCAGTGGCAGGGGAAGGTGCCAGGAGTGGAGGGTGGGCTGGTGGGGGGCATGGACCTGACAAGGGAGATGCAGAGGGAATGGTCTCTCTGGAACGCTGAGTGGGGGTGGGGATGGAAATATATCTCTGGTGGTGGGGTCTATTTGTAGGTGGTGGAAGTAGCGGAGGATGATGCAGTGTACAAGGAGGTTGGTGGAGTGGCAGGTGAAGTTCTGTCCTCTCCGGCCTATCATTGTCTCCCTCACCTTCATCTACCTATTGCATTCTCAGCTTCATTCCCCACCAACCCCACCTCCCTCCCATTTACCTCTCAGCCCCCCAGCCCACAAGCCTTAATGCAGGGCTTATTTCCAAAATGTCGATTTTCCTGCTCCTCGGATGCTGCCTGACCTGCTGTGCTTTTCCAGCACCACACTCTCAACTCTGATAACCAGCATCTGCAGTCCTCACCTTCTAGTACTTTATGAAAGATTGAGTTTATTAGTTAGAAATATGGAAAGAACTAATAACACCACACACACACACACACACACACACACACACATTAAAAATAAAAAATGAGTCAAAAAAGAAGGTAACAGTCAACATACATAAATCAAGTGGAACATTGTTGAACAGTCAATTTTGGGATTCTTGGCCGTTGCAAGTTAATTGAAATAATGTTATTTTGTTTCCTTTTGACAGTGGTTGGCTGTCACCACCCAGAGCAACAGAGTCCTTCTGTTGTTCTGCTGCCTTTTGACTGGCTTGTTAGTTAGCTGGCCTCTAGCACTCAGAACAAGACAGTCCCTTTACCTGTAACACTAAAGGATGACTAGTCAGATGGGTCTTTGACCCTGAATCCAGGGTGGTACGCTGAGATACCACATTCACTCACGCATCTTCTTTTACTAAGCACTATAGACCTTTGCTCGATAGCAAACAATTTCATTCTAAGTCAATTTTGTTTTAGTTTGTACTACTCTTGTTTTAAAATAGACATAACAAAATTAAAAATTGAAAATACCAATAGCACTCTGGGGTTCAGATCAGTGTCATGATAGCAGTGAAAATTGGAAAAGAGTTTACATGTCTGTTTAAAAAGACGCACCTGAGCCCTGACACCTTTGCAATAAAATTGAATGCTGAGCCCTCACAGAGGGCAATGGATAGGCAGTGCCAACAGGAGAAGGTGATGCTATCATTGTATTGTCAAAGGAGTAGCAATTCAGAAGCCAAGTCTAATGTTCTGGTGACATAGCAGATGATGATCAATGAATTCAGTAATAATCTGGAATAAAAAGCTAACCCAATGGAATGAAAAGAGCATTGTTGTAAAACCTCATCTAGTTCACCAATACCCTTTGGGGAAGGAAATCTGTCATTTCTACCTGGTCTAGCCTACTGCACTCCAGGCTCACAGCAATATAGCTGATTCTTAACAGTCCTTTAGAGGGCAATTAGGGATGGACATTAGAAATCAACCTGTGTCTCACAGACTAGCTCCATTCTTCTTGCCCCTTATTGTGCTGTGATTCCAGTGGCCCCTCCTTCACCATCCTCTCATTTTTGTTGAGCCCCTTTGTTGTGCCTGCTTTAGCCCATTGAGCGCACATCTCTCCATAGCCCATACTGCCCTTCAGGACTCTTACTGACCCTGCACCCTCTCCATATCAAGGCAGGGTGAGGATGATTGCCTTGACCTCCCCCTTTGGTGATGGTGCAGCCTTCTCTAATGTGCTCCCAGCTCCTACCCTATTCTTTGTAATTCCCCCTATAACTGTAATCATTGCCTCAGTCACAGAATGCAACAAGGCCTATCCCAAGAAATGGTTTACCCACAGCCTCAATAATGTCATGGACTGATTCCTAAAACGTTTCCTGATTAAACACAACTAACTTCCTGATTCTCTATGCCCATCCCCCATACTGACTTTGCAGGACAACCCTGACTATCTGCTCCTCACCATCAGTACTCATCATCATTGGCTTTCACACAATGCCATTCTTTCCAATCAAATGCAGCGTTGTTGCCATAGTGTTGCACCTCTGAAGTGATGCAACTCCATGCTGCACAGTGAAATGTTCCCCCAACTGTTACGTGTTCTCTTCACAGTTTCCTGCCTTTCTCCTTGTGCTAAAGCAAAGAGTGCTTTCCAACCACCACCTGCTAAAGCACTACCAAGGATCCAGGGACTGCTAACTACCATTCTCTTTGTGCTGAATATTACCTCAGACCCAGGGACAGCTGACTGAGCCTCCCACAAAAGGCATCTGTGGGAGTAAAAGTGCTAGCTGAGCCTGCCCGACAACAAGCAACCCGATGTTCTGAGGCTGGTGTGTTTCATTGTCTAGCTGTGTGGATGATGGGTACAGGAAGAATTCTGGCAGTTCCATCTCTGGTCAACAGACAGACTATGGAAGGCATAAACGCACCCAGCCTCAAACCAGAGGAGCAAAGACAATGGCATGAGATTGAGGGTGAGGATTTTAATTTTATTGAGACATATAAGATAATCAGAAGGTTAGATAGGGTGGACAGTGAGAGCCTTTTTCCTTAGATGGCGATGGCTTGCACAAGGGGACATAGCTTTAATTTGAGGAGTGATAGATATAGGACAGATGTCAGAGGTAGTTTCTTTACTCAGAGAGTAGTAGGGGTGTGGAAAGCACTGTGTGCAACAGTAATAGATTTGCCAACTTTAAGGACATTTAAATGGTCATTGGGTTGGCATATGGACGAGAATGGTATAGTGTCGGATAGATGGGCTTCAGATTGGTTCAACAGGTCAGCGCAACATCGAGGGCAGAAGGGCCTGTAGTTCACTGTAATGTTCTATGTTCTATGAGCCACAATCATTTAAATGATGGAGTGAGCTCAGTAGTCCAGAAACCTCCACCTTCTAGTTTGTAGACTAGTTTCTATGTTTACAAGTCAACAAATAACCATTCAGATTTTAGTGTTGAGCGTTTGCATTGGGGAGAAATTAATCATGAAGGGCAATTTAATAGGGTGATTTTGCAATAACTGAGATGCTAATGCATGCACTCTTGGGCTTCTCACCAGCCTGAGAATTTGATCTTGCCATCTAAGAAGAGAGGAGTAAATGACTACAGTTTCTTTGTCCAATGGCATTTACCTATTTTTTAGACACTTGCCTGGTAAGATCATCACACTCACCAGTATTCTTGCCAGCTCAGGGCGGGCCGAATGGTTGCCATGGTTCTTTTTCTCAAAAACACTCTGAAATGACTTTCTCAAAGTAAAACCAATATAGCTGTATGTGTATACCCTCATTCAGTGCTTCAGTTCCTGTGATTTAAATTCATTACGAGCAAAATGAAGAGCTATTTTCACCATCTTCAGAATATCAGTCTCGCACATGGTAAATTCTAGAGAAGAATAGATTGACTAAATTATATTTTGCAATTATTTATGTGGTACAGTCCCAATGAGAGGCCAGAAACAGACCATAATTTGTTTATGTGAATCTAAACTGACTTTACAAAGACTCCCATTTATTGCAACCCTTACGTTTTTTGCTCAGGGTATGTCCTCAGGGCACATTGTGCATACATCTTTCTATTGCTGGTTATCATCATGTTACAAGCTACAATTTGGTCCCAGGTCTGAACGAATTCAAGAAACAAAATGAAATAAACATCATTTTCCTGACTTCTGAAATAAAAGCTGGATCAGTTATTGGAACAATCTTAGTGGTGACCTAAAGTAAATACTTACAGATTATACTGACTAAAGATTGATTGATTGATTTAAATGTTTCTAAAAGCCACAGGCATAAACCCAATTGTTACATGAACTCCTCATTGGCTACATGTCAGTTTGGGAGTTTGTAAAATTCAGCTTCACTGGTGCATCTTAAAGGCAGTAAGAATTTCTTGAAGGGAGGTGTACTCTGCTGTCGATAACAGCGAATGCTTGAGTGCAATATGGTTCAGAGAAAGGTCAATTATTTTGTCAGCAGCACTGTTGGAAGCCATGGTGCAGGGAATGGGCAGACAGATAGAGACCCTGTTTTCCTCAGGTGAAGGAAAGCTCTGCAAGCAACATTTTTCTTGCAAGCAGGAAGAACTCCCTGAGGAGGTTGATGACAGAAACTTAGCTTCTGGGACATGACTGCAGATTTGTCAAAGGAAGAACCTTACTTCTCCCTTCAATCTGACATGAGCAGTCTCACCATGAAAGTGAGGAATGGACGAAATAAAAGGTTTTCATTTGCATAACACTCTTCATGACTTCAGTCTCACCCAAGACTCTTATCAGCATTGTCGTCTTCCCACCTCTCTGCATACAGATCGCTCAAAACTATGCAGCCATGACTGGCACACTCTGTATAACCGCTGAGGAATACCTCACTAACACACATTTTTCTTTCTTACAGAAGGTCACTCACAATTCATGATAGGTTAGAGACATAGAATCATAGAGATGTACAGCATGGAAACAGATCCTTCGGTCAACTTGTCCATGCCGACCAGATATCCCAACCCAATCTAGTCCCACCTGCCAGCACCTGGCCCATATCCCTCCAAATCCTTCCTACCTAACCTGCTGACCATTATGGGTGAGGGTAGAGTTATGGCCTCAGGTGAATGGCAATCCTGTAAACAACATCCCTCAAGGTTTGTCAAATTTTACTTCTCTTCTTAATGCCTATTTTAATTTCTCCCTGAACAAAGTGCAATTGCTTTTGAAAAATACCAAAAGAACCGTGGACACTGGAAATCTGAATCTGAAACAGAAACAGAATTGTTGGAAAATCTCATGTCTGGCAGCATCTGTGGAGAGAAATCAGAGTAAACATTTCAGGTCCAGCGATCTTTCTTCAGAACTGCATTCACCAGCTACTTGTCTCTCTTCAAATTGATGGTCTAACCTTTGACTCTCTGTTTCATTTGTGGACATATCTTCAGGAACATGAGAATGGGGCTTTCCTAAAGTCTCACCCCTTCAGACCCTAGCGAGTGGCAGTTCAGAATCCAGCCTTTTGAGGATGGGATAAAGGAGATGTGGGGTAGAGGAGATGTGGGGTAAAGGTAAATCACTCATAATTAATGCAGAGGAATTAAAAACCAGATAAATTACTTATTAGCTCTGCTGCAATGTCTCAGATATTGGCTTTGTCGCCCCAGGTTACAGGTGAAGGCCGATGTCTAGACATCATTAAACACTGAGTGAACTGGGCAGGGCACCCTGCCAGCCAATGTTTGCATGATATCTCAAAGCATGGGGGAGTTCAATTCCAACTTTTACAGAATCCAAAACATCTTCACTGAATCTTCAATCAGGCAATGTAATGGAATGTTGTAGTTTCTTTTTGTTTTGTTCTATTAAAAGTATTCCTTGATGCATTTAAGAGTGGTAACCTGGTCAACCCAGTTTTATTAATACAGCTGAAATGAGTTTATCAGCAAAACAAAACATTTTTATTAAGTGTCCAGTCCTGTTACCGATCAGTGACATGATTTAAATGACTGAAAGTTGCTTTAAAAAAAAATTGAGCCATTTAATAGTTTCATTGGTACATACCAGTCAGTTTCCCAATAAGCTAAATTACTTTTGGAATGAGAAAAAGTGCCTCCTAGTGCTTATGCACTCAGAAAATAAATGGAATCTGAGGAGCCTTCCCGAACCAGCTTGGTCAATGGTATCCCACAGTTTTAACATAATGGCATTATAGGATTTGTGGATAGGCTTATTATGGCCATTTTGTTATTTCTGTGAAATTCAGAAAAGATGCTTTCCTAAATTAAAGTAGATGATTTACCTTAATCCAAAGTGAAGCTATAATGGCTGCCCAGAGTTTTTCAAACTAAAATTCCTCAAATCAGGAGTAAGGATTTCGTTGGAATTTAAATGTCCAGAATTCAAAACCCAGAATTTGTCCATGTGATTGTAACCATTTCTATGTACATTGGGAGTACTAATATTGTAGTCACGTATATAACAGAAACTATTTGATGGTTTTAAAACAGCTTATTAACTCACATCTTGGACAGGTCACTTAGTTTTGGAGACCGAGACCAAACAGGGAAAGGATTCCACCAGGAAAAGGAAGGACCTAGCCTACCATTCCCTAAAGGCAGAGAAGGTGGAGTATATCTTTTAGTAAAAGTGGCTTTTGGATTCACTAGGATTAGAAAATCTGAGTGTGTGTCTTTATAGTGTGTGTGTGAGTATGTGTACTTTTTTATGAATGAGTGGGTGCTGTTGCAATTATAGTTTGGGAGAATAATAAGAAAAGTGAACTTGTATTCTTTCTTTTAATGTATATTTATAAGAAAGCCTGACTTATGCCTATTTTTGAAAATTCCAATACTAAAGGGGATGAAGTATTTCTTTTATAAAACACATTTTGCTGCAATTAATCAGATGAATAAAGGGGCCCATCATTCCAACTCTCCCTTATCTGTAACAGGCTCAATGTTAGTGTACTAAATCTTAAAACAGCAGGAAAGATTGGCTTTGACAAAGGGTCAGTTAGATATGAAATATCAGCTCTTTTCTCTACTTACAGATGCTGCCAGACCTGCTGAGATTTTCCAGCATTTCCTCTTTGGGGAAAGATTGTAGTAAACGCAAATATATGTTGTTTTAGGTAAAACAGTCATGTTTAAAATCCCCTGAAAGTTTTCATTAGTTTGGTCAGTTTCCTCCTAAGTTGCATCAATATTACTTGGAAAATGAATGGAAATGGAAAATTTGATGATGACATTTGTAATGAGTTGAAGGCAATCCCATAGGCTGCGCTGGTGAAAGGCAATAACAAAGCTTAAGAATTGCATATAATGGTTAGTTTATATGAGAAAACTCTGAATGAGCTCTGGCAGAGAAAGCCACTGTTAGATACTGCTCCTTCTCTTCCTCCTTTTTTCTGTTGAAATACCCAAGAGATTGAGAATACCAAGTGGTACAGATTAATCAGAAACCCAACAGCTTTAATGGCAAAACCTTGAACTTCAAAACCATGTTGAGTGAATTAAATCACACAGCTTCCCACTAGCTAGTCAGACTTGGTGGACTACAGGCTGGTTAGATATGATCTGACAAGCACCCAACTGAGACTTGTGGAATTACTTCTATTGATGGTCTCACTCCCAACAGAACCTTCTCAATGAGGGGTCTTAGCCTCATTTTATATCCTAGCTGCATGGCAACTGCTCCTGTAACATGTCCTGGGCAAAGTTGAACAAATCCTAAAGCATTATCTGCACTATGTTTCCTTATATAAGGAGGAATGGCACAGTCACACCACGGCGAATCAAGGAGTGAATCATGATTGTGAATAAACCAGGCAAAACCGACATGCTGTGCTGCCACAATGGTCTGGCCATTAAAGGAGAGTGGGGAGTGTGGCAGGTATAGGAGTATTACCTGGCATGGGTGATGATGGCCTAGGGAAGTCTGTGAGGTTAATGGAATCAGCAGCTTGTGGGGGAGGGGGAAGGATGATGCTGGGGATGTCAGAGACACTTTAAATGCTGAGGTAGAAGCTAATAGTAGAGAAGCACTCATGGTTATCACCATCATGAAGTAAATGGGCATTGGGAAATACCCAGGAGGATGATATTGAACACACTGTATATACATCTGGAGTCACTGGGCAGTCACCAGGGAGGAACATTCGTGTTTCACACATGAGCTATTGGTGACACAGACCTGTAGGCTGCGTACTCTTGGAAATTATGCAACATTGATACTCATTGTGTGCTGCATCTCCCTGTCACCGCCTGAAGTTGACACTCCCATACACACAGTGAACCCAATAGTGGGTGATGTTGAAGGGCAGGCATTTGGAGTGAACCATTGCCATGAACATGTATCCCTAACCCTGCTCCCACATGATGTCATTGCCCCTCATTGTATACCTACCACCTACTCAGGTTAAATCACCACCAGCCATCTCTCTCTATAGCAGCAAAACATATCTACCATGAAAGCTTATCCTTTGGAACCATGGAGTGAGGTTATATCGCACAATAAGTCCTCTACACAGAGACACGGACAACCATATGAATAATGAAAAACAAACCTTTATCACAATCTCAAACAATGTACATAAGTGTTATCATCTCAAAGCCCATTCCTCTCTCCTCCTCCTGATGCACCTCATGGAAGATCCCAGTTGTGTAGATGAGCGGAGGGAGTCGACTCCATAATGGAGCCTGTTGGACCTAAAGATTTGGTGAGGCAACCCTGTGGGCAATTCTGTCTGGATGTGCCGGCTATGCCAAGGTTTGGACTTCCAAGGATCAGAGGGGGGCAGGCAGGGTGGACATGGAGGACCAGGCCCCTCTGCAGTCTCTGGAATGAACACTGCTGAGGGACCAGTGTGTGACTCCTCTGCCTCCAACTGGATGCCTCCTGGCTATGCCCAGTCTCCTTGTGAGGGACCATAGCTAAAAAAACCTCGCTCCCCACCACCTCCACCCCCCCCCCTCCCCCTCACCACCCCCCACCCTGCCTCCAGTCCTGAGGATAGTGCTTGGGCCAGTGGAGGATATGAATGTGCGGCATTCCAGCAACTTCTGCTGTCCCCCTCTCTCTCTCTCTCTCTCTCTCTCTAGCTTATTCTCCTTCGCAGCCACCAATCTGTCAATGGAGGCAATGACTAGACTAGCTATACTCTTGCAGTTTCTCAGCAAAGAGAGCTACAGTATTCCAAACTCCTGCTGATCTTGTTCAACTCTGAACATGTCCATGAAGTCCCTCATCACCAAAATCATAGAGTCTTCTCCTGCCACAGGCTGAGCAAATCCCCATCTCCAGTAACATTCTGAGTGCCAGTGGTCTGGGCCATTTGTCCCTCACCCATCTCTATAATGATGGGAGTGAGGTCCTCTACAGCCTCCTGCCCCACACTACCGTCACCTATTGAGCTCCCTGCCATCTCAGTGTCACTGTTGGTGGGCAGCCTTGTCGATGGGTTCTCTTACCAGTCAGTGGTCTCCTCCCCAGAGGTGGAGGAGCTCCCTTCCTGAGAGATGGCTGCTTCTCAGCACACTGGCTGCAGAAGGCATTACAGCCTCGGGTTACAAGCAGTGCCCATTGCATCACCCCGACTGCCTGGTGAATGACGAACGTTTAGTTGCTGAGACATGGAGGTCTCTGCATACTCATAGGAGTGGTTGCAGTCCCCTCCAGCTGGGATGAGTATCCTCTCCTCATGAAGGCTAGCATCAGGAAACCCCTCCCCCCACCCCAGCCCTTTTGTCTTTAGGCTGCCCTGTTGTGCGATGCCCTTTCCTGGAATCACATGAAAGCTGTGAATGGGTGAGAAACAAGAGGATGGCATAGTTATTAATGCTTTTGCATGTGGGGGGGAAAGGTTTTGAGTTGTTACAAGGGACCGAGGGTAGCATGGCAGGGATACAGGGTTAAGGGATGGAAAGATGTAGGAGTAAGAGGAACAGAGTGAGGAAAAATGTTACATGTAATAGAGGGAGTGTCACAGCAGAAGCCTTGGTGGGAGCTGAGTGCAGTAGAGGAGGTAGAGTGAGTATGAGGCAGCAGAGGACAAATTTTGGCACTTACCCAGTAACA
Organism: Hemiscyllium ocellatum; assembly: GCF_020745735.1. NCBI lineage: Eukaryota > Metazoa > Chordata > Chondrichthyes > Orectolobiformes > Hemiscylliidae > Hemiscyllium > Hemiscyllium ocellatum. The sequence goes on along the minus strand of NC_083417.1, from coordinate 35,926,997 downwards.
GACCGAAGGTCATTGACCTTCTTTCAGCATTGCTGCCCAGTCCCCCAAATCTCAGACAGGGTGATAATTTCTGAAGAGGCAGACATTGTGCGATGGTGCAGGTTCTGCTGCCTGTCAGAGAAACGCTACATTGTCTTTTGTTAGTCATCTCTATCAGTCACCAGTCACCAGCAGGGCAGATGACTGCCCTTCCAAGTGCACTGCAAGCTGTAATGGCATGGCCACCAAGGATGCTGGTTTTATGGCTGATGTCCAATGAGTGGTGAATTCTTCCAGGAATGACATGTGGTAAGACAGAGATATAACAAACTACTCACCACTGGGTCAGCAACAGTTTTTAAAGCAGCAAGTTTGCTAAGATACTTCTAAAAAGCCCAATCGCAAGCTGGACTTAGCCAAACAAGAGTAAGATTCTACCCACAATTATTTTTGGTTAGTAAGTAAGTATTACAAATCCAAATCAATTTGCGCATTGCATTTTGGTGACTTTTGTCATCGGCATGTATTCCTCAAAAATGACTGTGTTCTCTATGTTTTCAGGTTAGCACAAAGGAGTTTGTTGAATTTTACAAGTAAAGAGCTGGACTTTCCAAGTACAAGCATAGGATTTTGCTAAGTGGGACATAATGTACAAATTTACTAACCCAATGTAATTTGGTATAGGTTTAAAACAAAATTACCTAATTGTAGCAAAGTCTTGATGGGCGAATGACTCGTCCATTTTCTATGGTTCAAGAAGAATCCACAGAACCCTTGTAATTAACTGCAGCATTGTCAGCACTTTTTGAAAGATTTTGCACATGTGAGGATATATCATGTACACTGTATGTAACTAAAAGCTACTGTAGTGGCTCTTTCATGCATTACAATGCATGTGTCTAACTTCTTAACCAAGCCGCTAATCACACAAATTATTGCAACTAATTACATCTGAAGGTCTAATTAATTCTTTCAGTACCACATCATTTAGTGCGCATTCACACTACAGCACCTGTTTTGAAAATCCTTGTAGCTAATTTGTTTATAAACAAACAATATTTGCATAAAATGCCTAATGAATGGATTAGCAGTTAGCACTCTGATACACAGGTTACAGCCTTGTAGTATTAATATTGAGTAGGTCATGATAGAAAACATTATATTACAGTTGAAGGTATAGAAATCTATCTTTAAAGGGACATCACGTTCAATAAAAAGAACATGCTGGCTTCAACATCTTTATAAATGCTCATCATGTTGGAGCTCAATATTGTCATTTGTGTTTGATATCATCCTAATGCAAATGTTCTCTGTCCACAAGAAATAGCAGGTAAGATACCAGCACTAAACTTTTTCATATTACAATAGTTCAATCACAAAGGACTCACTTAGTAAAATATAATCCAAGTGCCCAGAAAGAAAGATGTCCATACAAAAGTGATACTTGTCGGGATTTTGAAAAGTGTAGTAGTGTATGTGAAATGTAACCTCATTTCCAATATTCAGAATGTTAATTGAAATGTTTTGTACCCAATGCTGCCATTGCCAGTTGTGGTGTACCATTGCATAACACTCACAATATGCTTTCTTTCATTTGTCATATTGTTCATTATGACTTTTGTATCACAGGGTTTTTAAATCAATTAGTTCAACCTACATTTGATGGCATTTTGCGCACAAACATTAAAATTAGTTATTTAGCATATATGACTGTCTTAGTGTTGCTTAAAAAAGGAGAAAAGCTCAAGGAATCTACATCTCGGTGACACTGACACTGACTTAACATGATGGACAAGGCAGTCATAAGACACATACCAATAAAGAAAAATCTCTGCCCCTCGTGCTTTATATGGAGCCTACCCAGGTGCTCGTGGTCTCAGAGAATTGAACAAAACTTGATGATCTTGACCAGACAAGACAAGCAGTCACTGAACAAATACCTTTGCTTTGTCACCAAGGAGAAAGAGCAAGCAGACAGCTCAGAAAGTGGCTGCTGTTTATACTCTGCCACAAGCTCCAGTGAAGCTACTTAGTGACTGAGAATCTTAACTTGCTGTAAAAACTACAGTCTGTACCAAAAATATGCTAAGTATATCGCTGCCCCAAGTGAATGCAATACACATTGTGTGGCAGAGTTTGCACACACCAGCAATTGTCAGTGTTGGACCTGCATTCAGACATGACATTCATTTGAAGAATTATCTTTTAAAATGGAATTTAATTTGCATATAAGGAATGAGAGATTTATGATGGGCAACACTGTGCAGCACAGCATCTGCCTACCATCAGTCATAATTTAGATTGTTTGTGACCAATCCTAAATTCTGCAGTATTTGAAGATGAAGTGCTCTGTTGCTATTTTATTGTCAGGAGTGTAAGACTTACAAGAGATTTATTAGTAATCTTATCACAAACATGTCTCAAGTTTTTTCTTTTAATATGTGCCAAGTTCCTCTGAGGAATTTTCACATTGCAATTATATTTCTCAATGTTCACATTCTAGAGGTTAGTTGATTTCCTCTCCAAAAGAAGGCGACCTGTGAACACACTACAGTGGCTCTGGTGCATTTTTCGTACACTGTTTAATAATCAATGTATTCATCATTAAAATCTGAACCCTGAAGCAATGGTTTTTAGCATATTCTAATGACTAGCAGCTTGCAAATTACTTTGACCTTTCATGTACATTCTGTAAGCACCTTGTTCTAATGTGTACTGTATTTATAGTTTGCCAATACAAACTAGCCAAAGATTGGATAATTACTGTAATCTATTAGCTCGATTGTTCTCCACGCTCATTTGTAGAATGTGTCATATGGGCCATTTTGAAAAGCACTAGGGAAGACAGGATATCCTTCATCTCAACAAGACTTAAAGAAAAGAAATACTTAGTTTTCAAAAACAGCAGTAATGTATGGAAACAAATAAAGTCAGCCTTCGTAATGGACAAAAGAAAGCATCTTCGGATCGAGATTGTCTCCGAGACTGACACAGAACATAACATAGAGTGGCTGAAATCTCGACTGCAGAATATCAAACAAACCACTTTTCCTGCAAAAAAACATCACCCTGACCTTCATGCAATTCTTTAATGGACAATACCAATTACAAATGGAAGATAAAAGGTGCTACTATAAGAAGCTGCACAAAAACAAATCCGTCCTTAAAGGACTGTTTTATGGACAGGGGTGAATGATTTTTTTTGGAGAACAAGCTAATTTTCTGAGAAAGCACAGTTAAAAGCTGCCCCCAAAAGGGCAAATCTGCTAAGGGCTTCTCTCTCCACTCCTCTATTCTACTCATTGACAGTCCGTTTTGAGTCAGTTATGGATAGATAACATTACAGACACTGGTAATTAAAACAACACTAATTTTGTCTCACTGGCTGCGCTCTGTTGTTTGAAATCATCTATCATGGCCTTCATGCTTCACACAATGAGCAGACATTTGTCTCGTGAAATCTTGCTTGGTCAACACTTTTCTTAATACAGTATCCCAGCATACCTGTCTGCCTGTCCATGTTCTTCAGATTGAGATAACAACTACAAAAATGTTTAGTTAGCTGTTATTGTGACAATTACTGGCTATGTTCGTCACAAGTACTTTCAACTGTTTTCATTTTCTTTAAGATGTATTAAAAAATTTCTCAAATAAGAATATGTTGTATCTGACTTTCGGCAATGTCTTTTGTATTGTACGTGGGACGGGTCACTACGTATTTTTTAAAAGTCAGCATCTTATTCAATACATAGAGGTTTGGGACTGACTTGAGATGACGCATTTAATATTTTCCAATTAGGTTAAGATTTAGTAGATCATTAAGATGAGTAGCTAGTCAGGCACACCATACACTCTTTGGGGCTGCTGTACAATGTCAGAAGTAGTACAAATAGACATGATCAATTACCACAGATCGCCTTAGCTATAGGCCTTAAATGTGAAATAGCAGCTTCAGGCATAACTCAATGGTCAAGGGACAATAATCAGGTCTACAAGGATATCAAGAGACCAAATTTAAAGAAAGGTTTGCAAAGTTTTTGCCATTAAAATATAAATAGATACCAGATCTTTGAAAATCACACAGCCTGCCAGGCAAATGTGACTTGAAGTAAAATCTTGACCTAAAGCCTTGGTGAGACATTTTATCAAATTCAATAATGATTATACAATATTTTACCTCAACAGATGTAAAGGTACTTAAAAAATTAGCTCCGAATCCGGCCATGACTGCTCCCCTAATTGCTCTCTCTGGGAAGCATCAAGCACTCAGGTACTGACGACACAGATGGAACCTGACTTTCAGGAACCTAGCCTGGGCTTAGAGGTGGATTTCAGTTTTAAAGGTGATTGTTACCTCACATGAAGCCAGTTTAAAGAATAATATGAAATAATTCTATATTATGTAGGTTTTATTCATAAATGTAATGTCTTTATGCTACAATAAAGCGAAGTTTTAAAATTCTTAAAAGTATTATGAAAATGATTAGCTGTAGAAACAATAAGATTATAATTTATTTTAAAAAGTAATGAGTTTTTAATATGTGATCTCTAACCTTTGAAACTGGTTGTGAATAAATATGTTTCCAAATTATTGCTTTGAAATCTGCCAGGTAAGGTAAGTTTACAGGTCAACACAGAACTACCGAAACTAAAATAGCCCCAAAACAGTAGGATGCTAAAATAAAGCTATTTTACACCATTATCAAAAGACTAAACTTAACAAGATGTATATAAACAATAATTTTAGGCACACATTAGGTTAACTCAGTGTTCCTATATACAGACAAAACAATTTGATAACAGATACAGTGTGATGAAAAAAACACACTCCAAAATATCTCCACTTATTCTTATATCAATTCGAAAAAGAATTTTTGTGTCATCTCAGTGTACTGAAATAATATGCAAAATTGAATAACAAGAACAGTGCTAATTTATCTTTTTGGTGTCAGAAAGAAATATTATTCTAAGTGTTTGGGCTGTAGAAAGGGTGGCAGAGCATAAGCATGCACTGAAACTTCAACATTGCACAAAAGCACCACCCAAAGGCAGACTATGTGCAGGAAATAATGAAAGACACAGAAGACTGAGCTTTTTTTGTCAATTTCACATTTGGATTTGGAAATATGACCCTTTTCTGAAACCTGAGGAGGGATTTTGATTGAAATGGCCTTTTTCAGTAGTTTCACCTGGTGAGAACTGATGATTATCCAGACTAAAGTATTTTGTGATACGCAGATACACACTAAGTTCATGCGTATTGAACAAGCTCATCAGATCAGCCATGATGTAGATGTGACAGAGGGCACTCTAAAGATGAAACATTTTCCCTATTTTCCTGTCAATATAACATTAAAGTTTGCGTCTGATCTTTATTTGAATCAGTTACAGAATGAACGATGTACATTTTGACATGATTAAAATAAATGCCTTAACATATTATAATTTGAAATGACAAGAAAATTTCAAATTGCATCTTGCAGGAAAGTTAGAGAATTAAGTTCCTCATCCTTTTAATTTGGAATTTTTCTTCTGTTTTATATTTTGATTTCCCTTTTAAACCACAGCTCTGGTGTCATGTTTCCCTCCTCGACATTTTCTCTGAAGGGGCTGATTCATCTTTGGGTCTAGTGACATGGGCATTGGTCACAAGATCACAAGATAAATATGGATGAGGACAGCCTTTTTAGTTCATCCATCCACAAAGACATGACATTCCCCTCATTACAATATCTATGATTTTTAAATTTAAAAATACAACGGTTTTCTCCTTTACAAATTCATTCAGGAGTCAGGTTTTTTTTGAGTGAAGCTTGTATGAAGATGCACCCCTAAATTTAAAACCTATATTTGATTGCTGTCACTCGCAGTTTTATTTTGCAGTCATCGATCAGTTACCTTTTCAATAATATCCAGTATGTTATCTTATATACAAGATCTCTCTTCAAAGAGGAAACATTTAAGTTTCTGATTACTTTCCTCCTAATCCAAACCTCTTAAAATAGTGATCAGCTTCATGACTATTATCTGAACTGCTCCCAATATCTGACTATCTTATGTGTGTCTCAGTGGTTAGTTTGTGCATGAATTCTTCAGACTTGCATTCTCTGACATTAGCTATGCCATTCAGTGCTCCATTTGCTTTGTTGATTGCTGTGCTGCTTTGGTCAGACATGTTAAATGTAGTGTCTATTAGAATTCATAAATCTCTTTCAACATCATCCCAAGCTATTTTCACACCATACATGGAATATGCAGGTCTCACATTTCTTCTACATTATATTTGTCCATGTTACAATTTATCTGACGTTGGCATTCTGCCCACTTACATATTTTGTCCAAACTATTTTATACATCCTTCATTGCAGTTCAAGTAAGAATTGAACGTCTTAGCACGTGATTATCCACAAATCTATCTAATTTGCATTGTTTCTAGATCCAAGAAGCATCTTGAATACCAATCCCTATCATTTACAACACAGTCTTTCTTACTAACACCAATTAATTTTCTGAGCAATATCTTATCCGCTTTCCAATACCTTGTCAAGTTATCATTCCATATGTATGAGTGGTATCAAGCAATTTGAATGTGGCTTAAAAATGGGAGCTACCTCCCGAATCCAATCCTAATTCTGTGTGACATTTTAAAACATATAAACATGCGAATAAGGAACAGAAATAAGCCACTCAGCCCTTCAAGTCTGCTGCACCATTCAATAAGTACAGCTGATCTGGTTACTCCACATTCCCAACTACTCTCGATGACCTTTCATCACCCCAATAAGAGCTTAGCTACCTCTGCCTTAAAAACATTCAAAGAAAGGGTTCAGAAAAGATTTGCAAGGATGTTGCCAGGGTTGGAGGAGCTGAGTTACAAGGAGAGGCTGAACCGGCTGGGGTTGTTTTCCCTGGAGCGTCAAAGGCTGAGGGGTGACCTTATAGAGGTTTACAAAATTATGAGGGGCATGGATAGGATAAATAGACAAAGTCTTTTCCCTGGGGTCAGGGAGTCCAGAACTAGAGGGCATAGGTTTAGGGTGAGAGGGGAAAGATATAAAGAGACCTAAGGGGCAACTTTTTCAGGCAGAGAGTGGTACGTGTATGGAATGAGCTGCCAGAGGAAGTGATGGAGGTTGCTACAATTGCAACATTTAAGAGGCATTTGGATGGGTATATGAATAGGAAGGGTTTGGAGGGATATGGGCCGGATGTTGTCAGGTGGGACTAGATTGGGTTGGGATATCTGGTCGGCATGGACAGGTTCGATCGAAGGGTCTGTTTCCGTGCTGTACATCTCTATGACTCTATAACTCTATGACTCTCCTTCCACTGCTTTTTGAAGAAGAAAGTTCCAGTGACTCATAACCCTCTGAGAAAAGATTCTTCTGATCTTCTGTCTTACATGGGCCACCCCTTATTCTTAAAGAGTAACACCTGGTTCTTGATTCTTCCACAAGAGGAAATATTCTTTCCACATCCACCATGTCAAGACCACTCAGAATCTTGTATGTTCGAATCAGGTCACCTCTTACATCTCTAAACTCCAGCAAATGCTAAATATTCTCAAAGTGAAGGAAGTCAGATGTTTCCTTCTGATCTAAAGTTTGAAGATTTTAAAAAATGTAAAATAATATCCTAAAATTGACTTAATATATGGCATTTACAAACAACTCCAACACCTTGGATTGCTACAGGAAGTGGTCAAAATGTAGCTTCTTCCAATACTTCCACAGGAAGCAAGTGGCCAGCGACAAAATCAGAACACTTCTCCCATTTGGTTCAACCTTGTTACATCAAAGGTATCAATAAGAGAGAAGACATCGAATGAGAATGGTTCTGTCCAGTGAGGTCATCGAACCTACTCTAGAGAACTATACATGAAAACCTGAACTGTACAGGTGTAAATAAAGGAGTGTTGCTGAACACTAAGAATAGAATTGCCTTACTTCAGGTAGGGAGATAACAAGCTGAGGAATAGTGCATGTGAGGACACACACAATTCGGAGATATTCCAAACCAGCATTTCAATTTGTAGGCAGCAGTATTGTCTTAAAGCATAAGATTTGACATGTTGAATAAATTTCCAGAGCCAGGCTCTGAAGCTGAAACAAAGTCCATGGGACACAGCCTTAAAGGAAAGATTCCAAAGGCAGGCAGAACCTGAGAAGACTTTGAAGGTGACACTGAGAAAAAGTCTGGAAAAATCCAAAGATAGGGCAAGAGCTAGGAAGGCATCGAGGAAACAAAGCTAGAAAAGGAAAAGAGGCAGAACAGACTATCGGAATAGTGTGAATACAGGGCTGCAGAATGGGAAGATTCTGAAGAACAAGGAAAAGAATGGGTGAAGATGTTAAAGGCTAACCACAAAGCAGTAACACTCTGAAGAGTAAAAGTGCATAATTGGAACCATTAGTTCAACCATTTGATAATGCAGAGGGCTTAGGTAAGACCAGAAAAGGAAGCTCTGAAAGAAGCAGCATCAGCAATATTGAACAACCTCAGGCTTACACACAAAGGGCAACATCATTAAGTCAGCACAGTTTCATCTGCTGTAGGTTCAATTGCTGACTGTGATCTGGAAGACAAAGCTCCCAAAGAAACCTAGTGAAAATACGGGCAAGATTTAGTCAGTGATGTCAGCATTTGGGAGAATAACAGAAGCCTCTAATGAAGATTAGCACAATATTGCCATTATTGAATTTTGAAGGATGAATTAACTTGGCACCATATAGCAGTCGATATGTGGAATGAGAACTTGTCGGAATTTCCAAAAAGGATTTAATGTAGAAACTGGCAATAAAATTAACTATGTAGAGAGAAATCAGGGCCTAAAATCAGTCATAAAAACAGAAATTGCTGGAAGGTCTCAGCAGGTCTGGCAGCATCTGAGGAGAGAAAACAGAATTAATGTTTTGGGTCCGGTGACTCTTCCTCAGAAATGAAGTCAGTCAGTACTGCGAGGAAACATTAGGCATTCCATTGACAAAATTGGATGGGTAGGTTCTAAGAATGCATTGTCACCCTCCCAAAAATATGTTAAATTGCTGAAAGAGCAGGAATCAGACCTACTGGTTTCTACTGATGATCTGGCACAATATACACAATACTTATTGTAGCACACACATTGTCCAAAGGACTAGGCATTATCCTTATTCAAGTGCAAACTGAACTTGAAAATTGGTCTAATTTACATTGAGAGCTTTGACCTATTCAGAGCAAAGATACACAATCACAGAGGTGAGAATATTAATAGTTATAAGTGGATATGAAATGTTTACAGCCTACCCATGGCACTGAAATTCTCAGTCAAGATGGACCACCAGCTTTTGGTAACACTATTAGGATAAAAAAAATTACAACAATATCTCTGAATATGCAAAGATTCAGGCTGAGGCCAATGAGTTTTGACAATGGTTTAGACAGTGATCTATGATCTAAGTAAGGCACAATTAATAGAAAATACACTGTTGAGATTGGCAATGGATCAAGCAGACAAAGAGGATGTTATTCTCATAGAACAAATAGATTCATATTCTATAGCTATAATTAGCAATTTATCAGCAACTGAGGGCAAACTCTTAAAATCACACAACTCAAAACTCTGATAAGGAGTGCACAAAAGTCAGACAACTCTGCATGCATGCAGAGCAAAAAGCAAACATGCGGGTACAGCAGGCAGTGAAGAAAGCTAATGGCATGCTGGCCTTCATAACAAGAGGAATTGAGTGTAAGAGCAACTGTACAGGGCCCTGTTGAGACCACACTGGAGTATTGTGTGCAGTTTTGGTCTCCAAATTTGAGGAAGGACATTCTAGCTATTAAGGCAGTGCAGCAGAGGTTCACAAGGTCAATTCCCAGAATGGCAGGACTATCATATGTTGAAAGATTGAAGTGACTGGGCTTGTATACACTTGAATTTAGAAAGATGAGAGAGAATTGGATTGAGACGTTTAAGATTATTAAAGGATTGGACACTCTGGAGGCAGGAAGTATGTTTCCGCTGATGGGTGAGTCCAGAACCAGAGGACACAGTTTACAAATAAGGGTTAGGCCATTTAGACCAGAGTTGAGGAGAAAGTTCTTCACCCAGAGAGTAGTGGATAGATGAAATGCTCTGCCCCAGAAGGCAGTGGAGGCCAAGTATCTGGATACTTTCAAGAAAGAGATGGATAGAGATCTTAAAGATAGTGGAATCAAGGGTTATGGGGATAAGGCAAGAACAGCAAGTCGTGAGTTCATGGAATGCCCTGCCAGTAGCAGTGGTGGACTCTCCATCTTTCTGGGTATTTAAACAGGCATTGGATGGGCATATGGAGGATAGTGGGCTAGTGTAGATTAGGTGGGCTTGGATCGGCGCAACATCGAGGGCCAAAGGCCCTGTACTGAGCTGTATTTTTCTATGTTCTATGTTCTATGTTCTCAGCCATGATCATAATGAATGGTGGTGCTGGCTTGAAGGGCCGAATGGCCTACTCCTGCACCTATTGTCTATTGTCTATAACTCCATCTGTGAACGTGGTCAAAATAGTATTCCAGTGGACCAACTGCTGGAGATGTACCATGAGCACAAGCAACACTTGTTGATGGAAGAATATTTATTGGCATTTGAACATCGAATGGCTAATGTGAAATCATTGTGAAGAGAAATCCCACAAAACATCAGGGTAATATTTGGGTAACACAAAATGCAGAGCAAAATCTCAACAATCACGACGGTGGCCAGGCAGTTTGAAAGATATAAATTTATTACAATTGCTTTAAAAGTGATTCCCTTTTTAAGAAGCTCAGTGGATGAACCAGGCACCTGGATGCCAACAAATGACAGGAGTCACAGTCATCTGCAGTTTAGCGTCCTCGACAAAGAATCTGTGCAGAAGTTACACTGTACTGTAGTTTTAGCTGGAAATAAACACACCAGAGGTCTTCAGGTAGATAAATTTTATGTAATTATTTGTGTTCCATTCAGATAGCACAAGGCATTATTACAATGCACGAATAAACTTTGTCATGCTAAACAGGTGCTAAACCACAGCTAAGTTCCTATGGAGCCCAGAATTTCATGAAATTTCTGGAAATGCCTTGGGAAAATCTAACAAAGTATTTGCTCAGTTTTAATGTGAAGATGTATGTCGTGCTAGTCAATAGTATTCAAGAATCAAGAGATCAAGATTATTCATCTTCAACAATAAAGTTGCAAAACTTTTTTCCACCACAGGAGACTCAGTGAATAAAGCACTGAAAATTTGTGATACATGGTTTTCGGCATAAATTAGTGTCAATCAATTGACCTCAGTTTGTGAATGAGGATTTAAGGAAGTTCACTCTGGAGACAAGCATCAACCTGGTGAAAAGTTCTTCAGTTCATCCTCAGTCGAACAGAGACAGCAGTCACGACTGTAATCTCACTAATCCATAAGAATTTAGGTTGGAAATTAGCTCTATTCAGTTACAAAGCAACATCTTTGATTAGTCAGAAGGATGTGAAAGAACAGACTATCAATTTTAGAAGACATAACCTGTCAAGGAGGTAAGACCAACTACAAAAAGGTCACAGCAAAAAGCTACAGAATTTGGTATAATTGTAGAAATAGAAAAAAAAAGCCAGGGCAGAAAGTCTGGTAAAGGATAGGAAGTCAGAAGCTATAGACATCAGGGAAACAAATCACCTGACATCTTGCATTGTCATAATGCTCGAAGAGACTTTCAGGAGGAGCAGGAAGTCTTTTGTTCTCCTCCAACCGAGCTGAGACCGAGTACAAATATCACAGGATGTGAGAAAAACATATAATACAGATAGTCATAGAACAATATAACAACTACAGACATGATAGAACACCATCACTTTGTGTTGAACTCAAATTGATTAATTTGGGACAACAGTCAGAGTTCCAGATCATCTTGACATATGAGATTCATATTTTACTGGTTGGAGGAAATTGTGACATTGATTCTAACAGTGATGATGGCGATAATTATGTTATTTCTGATGTTAATGGTTACAAATAGTAACTTTTGAATTCCAGTACTATGTGTAATGAAATAATCTCGACCAGGTAATGATAAACTTAGAAGAATGTTTAGTATAATGATGTTCATGTAAATGATGATGATGCAACTGACAACTCAACAAGAGTTTAGGATGATGCCAACAAGAGGTGAGGCCATACTGGATTTGGTTCTAGGTAATGAACCAGGCCAGGTGTTAGACTTGGAGGTAGGTGAGCACTTCGGAGACAGTGACCACAACTTGGTGACTTTTACTCTAGTGATGGAGAGGGAGAAGTGTGCACTGCAGGGCAGGAGTTATAGCTGGGGGCAGGGAAATTATGATGCGGTGAGGCATGACTTGGGATGTGTGGATTGGAAAAATAGGCTTCAAGGAAAGGACACAAATGATATGTGGAGCTTGTTCAAGGAGCAGCTATTGGGTGTCCTTGATAAGTATGTACCAGTCAGGCAGGGAGGAAAGGGTCTTATGAGGGAGCCGTGGTTTAATAAGGAATTGGAATCCCTTGTAAAAGGGAAGAGGGTGGCCTATGTAAAGATGAGGCGTGAAGGTTCAGTTAGGGCGATTGAGAGTTATAAGGTAGCCAGGAAGGATCTAAAGAGAGAGTTAAGAGCAGCGAGAAAAGTCCTTGGTTGGTTGGATTAGGGAAAACCCAAAGGCTTTCTATAGGTATGTCAGGAATAAAAGGATGACTAGGGTAGGTATCGGTCCAGTCAAGGATAGTAGTGGGAAGTTGTGCGTGGAGGCGGAGGAGATTGGAGAGACACTAAATCAATACTTTTTGTCAGTATTCACTCAGGAACAGGACATTGTTGCTGATGTGAATATTGAGTCACAAGTGATTAGAATGGATGGCTTTGAGGTATGTAGGGAAGAGGTCCGGGGAATACTGGAAAGGGTGAAAATAGATAAGTCCCCTGGGCCTGATGGCATTTATCCTAGGATCCTCTGGGAAGTTAGGGAGGAGATAGCGGAGCCATTGGCCTTGATTTTTATGTCGTCGTTGTCTACAGGAATAGTGCCAGAAGACTGGAGGATAGCGAATGTGGTCCCCTTGTTCAAGAAGGGGAGTAGGAACAGCCCTAGTAACGATAGGCCAGTGAGTCTCACTTCTGTTGTGGGCAAAGTCTTAGAGAGAATTGTAAGGGATAGGATTTACAAACATCTGGATAAGAATAATGTGATCAAGGATAGTCAGCATGGTTTTGTGAAGGGCAGGTCGTGCCTCACAAACCTTATTGAGTTCTTTGAGAAGGTGACCAAGGAAGTGGACGAGGGTAAAGCAGTAGATGTAGTGTATATGGATTTTAGCAAGGCGTTCGATAAGGTACCCCATGGTAGGCTACTGCAAAAATTACGGAGGTATGGCATTGAGGGTGCATTAGAGGTTTGGATTAGGAATTGGCTGGCTGGAAGGAGACAGAGGGTAGTAGTTGATAGTAAAGGTTCATCTTGGAGTGCCGTTACTAGCAGTGTTCCACAAGGATCTGTTTTGGGACCATTGCTGTTTGTCATTTCTATAAATGACCTGGAGGAGGGGCTTGAAGGCTGGGTGAGCAAGTTTGCGGATGATACGAAAGTCAGTGGAGTTGTGGACAGTGAAGAAGGATGTGGCAGGTTACAGCGGGATACAGATAAGTTGCAGAGCTGGGCAGAAAGGTGGCAAATGGAGTTCAATGTAGCTAAGTGTGAAGTCATTCACTTTGGTAGGAGTAACAAGAAGATGGATTACTGGGCTAATGGTAGGCTACTTGGTAGTGTGGATGAGCAGAGGGATCTTGGTGTCCATGTACACAGATCTCTGAAAGTTGCCCCAGGTAAATAGTGCTGTGAAGAAGGCATATGGCGTACTGGGTTTTATTGATAGAGGAATTGAGTTTCGGAGTCCTGAGGTCATGTTGCAGTTGTATAAGACTCTGGTGCGGCCTTATCTGGAGTGCAGTTTTGGTCGCCATACTATAGGAAGGATGCGGAGGCACTGGAACGGGTGCAGAGGAGGTTTACCAGGATGTTGCCTAGCATGGTAGGAAGATCGTATGAGGAAAGACTGAGGCACTTGGGGCTGTTCTCATTGGAGAAAAGAAGGTTTGGGGAGATTTGATGGAGGTGTACAAGATGATTAGGAGTTTAGATAGGGTTCCGCGTATGGAGTCAGCTGTTACTAGGGGACACAGCTTTAAATTAAGGGGAGGTTGGTATAGGACAGATGTTAGGGGTAGATTCTTTACTCAGCGGGTTGTAAGTTCATGGAATGCCCTGCCAGTATCAGTGGTGGACTCTCCCTCTTTATGGTCATTCAAGCGGGCATTGGATAAGCATATGGAGGTTATTGGGCTAGTGTAGGTTAGGTAGGCTTTGGTCGGCGCAACATCGAGGGCCGAAGGGCCTGTACTGCGCTGTATTTTGCTATGTTCTATGTTCTAATATGACTGTCAGTAGTAGGAGAGAAGACAAATAAAGAGAAATGACTTAGGCATGACTTTAGAGAGCTGTATTTGAGAATCAGCAATGTACATATGTGAACATAGCAGTGTGCTAATACATCAGGTGTGGAAACACCTTATTTGGGGATGAGGAGCAAACAATCTAAGAGACAGCATAAGTGCAAACACTCACAGCTTAGACATACTGGAGACCATATCTCAATAGGCAGATAGCAGGAGCAAATTACTGCAGATGTTGAAACCTGTATTGAAAATGAAAAATGCTGGAGATCACAGCAGGTCAGGCAGCATCCATGGAGAGAGACCAAGCTAACATTTTGAGTCTGGATGACTCTTCATCAGTCAGCTTGCTCTCTCTCCATGGATGCTGCCTGACCCACTGTGATCTCCAGCATTGTTTGTTTTCAGTGCAGAGATCGCTGAATGTACACATTAAAGCAGTATGGACAATTCAAACACAGTTCAATGTCAGCAACTGACAGCTTTTCTCAAGTGAGTGCATTTATTAACAATTAGTATAAATTGCATTTCTTAGAGTTTTTACACACTTCATAGGAACATCAAACGAACTAAATAGGGTACTGAATCACATAAAGAATATATTAAGATGAATCTCCAAAAGCTTGGTATTAAGGAGTATCTCAAAGGAGATGAGAGAGATAGAGTGGCAAGGAAGTTTACAGAGTGACACCTACAAATTAATTTGAAGGAAACTGAAGTTATAGGGACAATTTGTTGAGAAATAAATGCAAATACAGAAGAGACCAGAAATGGAGGAACATAGACTTTGCTTTGAGTGTTGTAAACTTGTGCAAGGTTACAGAGAAAGGTGGGGGCAAAGACTAGGAAGGGCATTTGAAATACGATGAGAACTTGAGTACTGAAACAATGCTCATTAAGGGACCTGTGATTGGAGGAGATGTGATATGAGTTAGAATACAAGCAGCATCATTTTAGATCAGCTCATGTTTGTGGAGAATGGAATGAGCGTCAACGACTGGAAGGGTGAAGGGAAGTTAATACTCCCCTCATTATATAATAGTACATTTTCTGTTACATCGTGTAATGTTCTTTTAAAACAACACAGCTTTGGTTTACAACGAGTGAATATCACAAGTGTAGTAAAATTCTACATACATACACACACACACAAACTCACACACACATATCCAATCATATTTTCACTGCTGAGTGGCAGATGAAATTTGTTGATTTGCATTTTATTTGAATCTTCATCTCAATCTTCATGAACTAGTCCATCTACTTTTGGATTAAAGAAATTATAGGTAGTAGCATACTGTATTCAACAAATATTTAGTGAATGAAACAAATAGCCCTTTTGATTAATACAGTGAATTTAATTTCACTAAGGAGAGCATTGTAAAATATGTTTCAACATAAAAATAAAATTAAAAGCAAGTAATTTGGATAACTCTTTAATATAGGTGTGTTTAGCTTCCATTGCATGTACACATATTAAGAGAAATTGCTGGCATGTTTAAATTTTGTGAACTGTGACGTAATTAAAATCCTCCAACTCTGAGGTACGCAGATCTTACTGTCCATTTCTGGCAGAATTTTTCTAACACATTTTATTAATGCATTTTTTTTCTTCACCGTAATTGTTTATCTTGGAAAATAAATGGATTTGATTAGCAGTACTAGGTAAGAAAAATCATTAAGGCAGGAGCATGAACAACATAGATTAAAAATGAACACATGGTATAAGATGCTATTTTGCATGTTTCTGCTTCAGTTCCTATAACATTTTATGTATCTAATGATATCCTTTTTAAAAAAAGTGTGCATTATACTGGTACTGTGTGACATTTTGCAGTCTACAATTATAGTGTTTCTGATTTTGATTTTGATTTTGATTTTGTGATAAAAGGGTGGTCACAAATGAAGACATCAGTTGCCTTCCTCAGAGAAAGAAAATAAGAATGGATACTTTCTCAATACTTTAAGTACCTTCTCAATGCTGACCCAAGAGCAGCATTGTAAAAGATTTGGTGATAATTTCACACATTTTCAGATACCACTGCTGCCAGCATTTGATATTCTGTTTTGATTTTCTTTGCTACCACCAATCCTGCAGCTGTGTGAAATATGTCTAAAATCAGTGGGAGAGGATAGAGAATTGGTAAATCTAGACCAGGTCAGAGACTGGGAATTGTGCTCACTCTCTAAAGCCTGTCCACTATCTACATGGCACAAGTCAGGACTGTAAGAGTTATTGCCCCACTTGACTGGAGAGTGCAGCTCCAACAACTCTCAAGATGCTTGATATCATCCAGGACAACTCAAGTCATTTGATTTGCATCCACCGATATCCATTCAATTCACCACTGACACTTAGTAGTTGCAGTGTGTGCCATCTACAAAGTGTACTGCAGGAATTCACCAAAGTTCCTTAGATAGTACCTTGCAAACCTGTGAGCACCTTCCAACACCTTCCAAACCTCCAGTAAGTCATATACCACTCTGACTTGGAAATATACCACTGCTCCCCATTGTTGCTGGGTCAAATTCTGGGATTTTCCTTCCTCAGGACATTGCAGAGATGCTTACCCCAAATGGACTATAGTAATTCAAGAAGGTAGATCATCACCACCTTCTCAAGGGCAACTAGGGCTGGGCAACAAACGGTTGACCTGCCAGTGATGACCACCTCCCCCACCATCCTGTGACTGAACAAAAAAAAGTTTAAATTTCCAAACCAAGGAAGAAGTACAGGAAGTAGCAGCCAGCACACCCACAGACTGAATGGGTTTTCGGTATTATCAACAGATGGTGGTTCACCTGAGTGAATCCCCAGATTATAATTTAACACTTCCCTATCTTACCATTCCTCTGTTACAGACCATTACATTATTCTCTTCGCTACAATTGTGAAATAAAATACACAGCAACACAACTATTTCATCCCAGTTTTGCCCAACAATACATCTGATACTTCAATCACCACTCTTGCGCATTCTCCAAGTGTCTGTTTCACTGCATCTGCTTAGCTTAGTTTCCTACTCAGTGATACCCTGTTGGCTGGTAGAAAGCTAATCAGGTTAAAATGGGGAAGACTGCCGGTGGACTTGCAGGACAACCTGTGCAGTACTGATTTTTGAGAATCCAGCTTTAGACCACACCATCTTGGCATGGATGGCATCAATCTGAGATCAACAGGATTACTGGCAGAATAGGAGGGAGAATGACATCATCATGACAGGGGATAGTACACTTATATTCCAAAGGGACCTGGGTGGCATCTCAGTGACTGGAGTTAACTTCTGGAGCACAACTTGCTGTGACAGTGAGAGACTGTTTTGCGCATTGGCATCTACAATCAACGTGAAAATGATCTGAGCCTGTGTGGCAGTAAATTAGGCAAGACAGGCATCAAATAAATGCATGAGGGAGAGTGCTTCACTTTTGTAGACAGTTTATTATAAGAGGTGATGTGGATAAAATTGTTATGGGATTTTTTTTAGTATTGGCTTTTCTTTCAGAATTTTGATCAAGAGAATGCTGTGGCAGAGCATTTGAAAGGAGGGAATTGTGATGGAACAATGAAGTTGGGTTGAGAATTCAGGAGCGTGCTCAGCCAGAGGAAGGGGCCCAAATCTCCTCCCTTCCTCATCCTCCTTTTATTCTTCTAGCTTCCTACGTTCTTCCTGCTTTAGTTCTTCTTCCAGAAGTGCCTCTGAAGATCTTCTCATAAGAGTGAGACTGAGGAGGTTTGCAGCACAACACAATGGCTCTGAAGACATTGTCCAGCGTGAGTTACAGGGTTCTCTCCTGGTGATCTGACGGTGGAATTATTACAGCAGGAAACAGATGGCTTGCTCCATCAATGTTTTGATATCAGCACACCTCTCATTGAAAGCACATTGAAAGCACAGCTTTCATGAATCATTGAGTGATGTTGGGGTGTCATGAGCCAAGCATAGAGTATACAGCCCTTGTCACTAAGCAACCAACCTTCGACTGTTTGTGATAGCCCAAAAATGGTGGACATAGCTGACTGCATCAATATTAAATGCCTTGGCAGCTGCCAGTTGATTGTGGGTATTTACCAATCAAATCTTTTGGGAAACAAAAGTCTTTACAAAGATGTTGCCGGGACTGGAGGGTTTGAGTTATAGGAAAGGGCTGAATAGGCTGGGGATTTTATCCCTAGAACATTGGAGACTGAGGAGTTACCTTATGAAAGTTTATAAGATCATGAGGGGCATGATAGGGTGAATAGCCAAAGTCATTTTCTTAGAATGGGGGAGCCCAAATCTAGAGGATATGGGTTTAAGGTGAGGAGGGAAAAATTTAAAAGGGATCTGAGGGGCAACATTTTTCACAAAGAGAGTGGTACATGTGTGGAACGAGCTGCCAGAGGAAATGGTAGAGGTGGGTACAACTGAAACACTTAAACGGCATCTGCATGGGTATATAAATAGGAAGGGATATGGGCCAAATTAAAGGATAAGGGCCAAATGCTGCAAATGGGATAGGTCAGATTGGAATGTCTGGTCAGTGCAGATGAGTTGGACAAAGGGTCTGTTTCCATGCTGTATGACTCTACTACTCAGCATTAACAGGTCCCATGATTTTCAAAATTGCAGTTTGTATGCCAAATGAGCATTTGGCATGATTGTCATAATCTAGTAACTCTGAGTTCTTCTACTGCACACAAGGTTTCCACCACTACCAGCCCCATGCCAAAATTCTTACAGTCAGCTCATGGCACATATCAGAAGTTGCAGGATGTGGTCTAACCAACATTTTTTTAAGCTTTGGATTTCAATAGCTGAATTTTATAACTACATTTCTTGAGGCATTCTACTCTAACATTTATTGTATTTTATAATAAACGATGCATTTATATTAATCACGCAGATGGGTGTCATTTCCCCATAGCAAATTATAAATGTTTTCTCTGAACCAGCTGATACCGAGAAGGAATCCTCCCCGCAGTTGTCACACGGGGGCATTCAAATCATGGTGGAACTGGAAATCAATTGCAAGCTCCCTAGATTTCTTTAAATTTCTAACTACTAAATTGGTTGGTCTAATTTTAAACCTGCAATCACTATTTGGCTTCTTCCTATAACTCAAATATTCCAGTCCTAGCAACATCCTTGTAAATCTTTCCCAGAATTGTGGGACACTTATTGGTCTGGAAGTGTTTGCGTATAGCCCTTACAGATATTAGAGTGATTTCTAATGAGGGAGTAGTAATTGGTGGAGTGCAGCAATCTTCTTTTAGATAATATAATTGACCATTTGATTCAGAAGGAGAAAGTGAGGACTGCAGAGGCTGGGGATCAGAGCCTTACTGCATCCGCTGCACCCGATGTGGCCTCCTATACATTGGGGAGACAGGCCGCCTACTTGCAGAACGTTTCAGAGAACACCTCTGGCATACCCGCACTAACCAACCCAACCGCCGCGTGGCTGAACACTTTAACCTCCCTCCCACTCCGCCAAGGACATGCAGGTCCTTGGTCTCCTCCATCGCCAGACCATGGCAACACGGCGCCTGGAGGAAGAGCGCCTCATCTTCCACCTAGGAACCCTTCAACCACAAGGGATGAATGCAGATTTCTCCAGCTTCCTCATTTCCCATCCCCCCCCACCTTGTCTCAGTCCCAACCCTCAGACTCAGCACTGCCTTCTTGACCTGCAATCTTCTTCCTGACCTCTCCGCCCCCACCCCCTCTCCGGCCTATCACCCTCACCTTAACCTCCTTCCACCTATCGCATTCCCAACGCCCCTCCCCAAGTCCCTCCTCCCTACCTTTTATCTTAGCCTGCTTGGCACACCCTCCTCATTCCTGAAGAAGGGCTTATGCCAGAAACATCGATTCTCCTTCTCCTGTGATGCTGCCTGACCTGCTGCGCTTTTCCAGCAACACATTTTTAAGCATTTGATTCAGAATCTAACCTAACTTCATACTCCCCCATGCATTCCACTCAGCACTATTCTTTGCTTTTCATCATTCTATTTCATTTACAAAGAAAAGTACTTGCATTTATGTAGCATCCTACTCAACCTGAGAGTAGCCCAAAGTACTTTTCAGTCAAAGGAGAATTCCTTGAAATGTAATCACTGTTACAGTGTAAGGAATACTGGGAACCAATTTGAACAATGTGCTACAACAAATAGCTCAGAATTAAATGGTCAGATAATCTGTCATAAGTGATATGTTTGAAGGATAAACCTCAAAAATCTTTGTTCATTTGTAAAGAAGTGCATTATAGCTTTCATGTCCAGAGGACAAGTCAGTTTACTATGCATCTGAAAGAAGGAACCTGTCACAGTATAGCACTCCCTCACTTCTGCACTGAAATATCCACCGACATGTATCAATCTACTTGCTTGTTAATCATTTTCATCTTTTTTTTCCTGAGATTTTCATTGGTATATAATTAATTTTGATTGAACCAGTTCCCCAATATTTCACAGAGACTTCTGTCTTATCGTCTCATTTAATCAAGAAATGGTTATTCTTCAGTAGGCATCCGACTTAATGTTAGCTTCCTCCTTAACCTCAACTTTGTGTTTATAAAATTGACTTGATGTATGAGAATTTGACAGATTTCTTTGACACAATGGTTGCTAAGATTTGCATAAATCCACAAAGCTTTGTACAAAACAAAGGTGCATTGAGCAAAATGCCAGTGGTCATTGATGGCATGCACATTTTGACTTCACAGTAAACTATCAATAGCTGTGATCTTATGGAATAATGTTATTTGCTAAAGTACAGCTTTGAACCTAAGTTTAGAAAGGTTTTCAGTCACAGAAACACATTTCTTCAGCTTGAGTGTAATCCAGTCAGACCTGGGCCATCTAATGTCTCCTTCATCTAAAATGACAGGACATTTACAGCAAACTCACTTGACAACTCATCACTGCCACATCACTACTACACTGATTGTCCTTGAAAGCTGACCCTTGCAGCTAGATGGGCCCAGTGGTCATGCCATCTCTGTCTTATTCTCAACTCTTACTGACAGGAGACATGCAGACATCAAAGACAAGTCCTGGCACCTGAGACACTCTGTGTGACATTATACAGGTAAAACAGACCAACCAGAATGTGGTGCCTCTGTGCTGACAAAGCATGATTTACACCTCAAACATCAGACTATGCGTGATTATACTTTGGATTTTTGTTATTTCCACTATATGTAGTCAATTAGAACTGATTGCATTTAGTACTTGGGTTATTTCAACAGAAGCAGTTTGCGTACAAAATATATCAAACACAATTCTGAATGCCAAATGGTACATGTCAGATTTTCTTTTGATGTTTGAATGTCTGTAACACAGTTATTTAATTGGATTAAAATAAATTTCAGCAGATGAAGTAAAAGCACACTGAAACACAGTTTTTGGCATTGCTCTTTTTAAAAATTATGTTGGATTAAGTTTGCCAAGATAAATAAGATATATTCACTGCAGAAAGTGAGCTTTATTTCATAAACACACCGAGTATTTCTATTGTAAATCTGGATTCCATTGTCTACAAAGTAGATTTCCTGTTTTATCAATTTCTTTTGCTCATTAAGTAAAAATGGCTAAGTATCTATGCTCTGAACACATCACAGTTACTGAAATTTGATTTGCTGATCTGTGAATTCTGCATTTTTTAAAGAGGCACATTCACAATATCAAAGCACAAGGGGAACATTTTATGATGAAATATTGTTCACTATGACAAAATTTGCAATATTAAGAGCCAACTTAATAAGCTCTTCTGACTGACAGTTTGACGAGAAGCAGCAGCAGGTTCAAGTTTTGTTAGAGGTAGCAGTTCCAGTGTGATGATCTTTTGAGCAAGTACTCTGTCAATTTCAGTTCAGGATCATAATGTAAAGCTGGTTGTATGCCTCATCAGAAATTGCAGTCTTGAGATTAACTATTTCTGAACTGAGTTGACTGTCTTGAAACAGGATAAAAGCCTTGACAGTTTGCACTGCCACATTCAATGTTTTTAATAAAATCACACAGTGCTGCTATTAATAACAATTGATTAGAGCCTTAGTACTGTGGAAAACTAATTGCCAAAAATACTAAAAACTGAAATTCAGAAGTGGCATCATAATATTTAAAACCTATTGTCATGTAAACGTCAAAACTACCCAGCAAAAGAGTTAAGCATTTCACAACCGAGCTGATAACTCCCACTGAATTTTAAAATAAATTCCAGCTCCCTTAATGAGGTGGAAAATGGAAGAGTATCATTCTGTTTGTGTTACAAGTTTAAAGATAGGTGTATCACAATGTTTTTAACATATATAAATGATGTTTTGCTAAATCTTATTTGACAAAAGCAACCTAAAGTTTAGCAATTTCTTGCAAAATGTAAATCCTTTGGCAACAGTACTATTGGCTATCATTATTGGCTATCTTATGCAGGTCATAGATGTAACTATATTATTTATAAGTTAAAATCACATTCCTAACTAAAATTGCAAATTTTACTGAACATCAGTGTGGTAAAACATTTATAATTTAATTAAAGCCAGTTATATTCATGTGAAGCATAACAAGATTGAAGATATCAAACTCAAATTATTTATAATTTTGGGTATGGCATTCCCCTACTTTTTCTGTCTTCCATGATCGAATACAAACTGGACTAAGTTTACAGCTTAGCAATTCTGACCAAAGCATTTGACATAGACTATTAATCCATTTAAATATATTTAGTAATTTTCTCCAAGAGAGACGTGATGTATGCAAAATAGACCACATTTCCACTGTAAAGGATATCATGGATATCACTTGACAGACTTGAATGTTGATATTCTCTTTCTCTCTTGGAAGAATGCAGCTGTTTTCAACAGCACTTCTTAGGTGGTTTCAAGGAGATCTTGAACTTAGTGGCTGGGAAGTTTGAAGTACAACCCAGAGTGTTTCCAATTAATTTTGCCAAGGATTATGCAACACATGTAAACTTTGCTTGTATACCCTTAAGTAGCTCTGACATGGGGCATAAATTAGAAAATCGTTCAAGAAATAGAGTACACTAGTAAGAAGCCACCTGATTTTCCTCCCATTCATTTAACTGGAAATGAAACACCTCTGGGTTTTGTGATTAGCATTGTGGCTAGGTAATGCTTAAATTTATCACTGATTATTAATGAGATTCAAGTGATTGGGTAATGTAGTGGATTTTCTTAAGGTTTGCCTCCACAAGATAATTGACAGCATGGTGGCTCAGTGGTTAGCATTGCTGCCTCATAGCACCAGGATCCCAGGTTCGATTCCAGACTCAGGCGACTGTCTGTGTGGAGTTTGCACATTCTCCCTGTGCCTGCATTGGTTTCCTCCGGGTGCTTCAGTTTCCTCCCACAGTCATAAAGATGTGCAGGTCAGGTGAATTGGCCATGCTAAATTGCCCGTCGTGTTAGGTGCATTATTCAGAGGGAATTGGGTCTGGGTGGGTTACTCTTTGGAGGGTGGGTGTGGACTTGTTAGGCTGAAGGGCCTGTTTCCACACTGTAGGGAATCTCATCTAACCTATTCGTTTGACACAAACACAAAAAATAATTGAGGGTATCTGTAACAACATGGGCAGAAATGAATGCCCTCCTGTTTGATTGGTTTGGTGGTGGGAGGTGCATTTAATCAGTTGGAGAGTAGTGGATGGGACCTAATTGTCTTTATTGCTCAAAGCTGATTAAATCATTGGCAGGGAGGCTTGTGGGTGGCATTACTACCATGCCTCCTATTGAGACTTTAGGTGGCCAATAATGACCATTTAAGGGACTTATTCTGCAGTCATTGGTTTTTCTTAACTAATCCCTCAGAACCAAGGTGACCCTTCTCCACTCGGGTTGTTTAGTTATGATACAACTAAAGCCCATTGAAAACTGCAGACTCTGACACATGTGGGATAGGTGGCGCTTGAAGGGTTGTGTGTGTCTATAGATGGGTTGTTTAGACACCTGCTTGCTCTTCTCAGATGCCTTGACTTTGCCTCTGCACATTCCCAGCAAAGTCTTCCAATGTGTTCAGTGCCACCCAGATGGACTCTCTCCATTTTGGCCAGTAATAAGCCAAATAACTGTAATGAGCCAGCATGACCTTTGATCTTTTCAGTGATGTCCTGTTTCCACTGCCTTCATGGAAGGCTCCTACCTCAACATAGTTCCGAGTAAAGCAATTGTTTCAAGATTATGGTGTCAGGCATGTTAACATCATATGCTAAGCATTCAAGATAGTGGAATAATTAATGCCTTAACGCTGCGACTGCTTACTTGAGAGCAGATGTTGCTATGAGAAGGTCTTGTTGCTATTGGGTTTAGAGGATCTTGCAATGGAACTTCTTCAGTGCTTTGCACTGTAGTAGCTGATCTAAATCTCCAGAGCATACAGGAATATGGGGATCATTTCTGCACAATCTTGGCTTTAAGATCCTGTTCCTCAGTTAAGTTAGCATTTTGAAAGCGATTGTGTACTTTGTTATGTATGTCTGCCTTAGATACTCCCAGAACATGGAAAATGATGTGCAAATTCCTGCACAGTCACATAAAGTCATAGAGATGTAGAGCATGGAAACAGACCCTTCAGTCCTGGGGGAGAAGTCCCCCATTCAAAGACATTAGGTGGCTGAATGAGTGACCTAGCATTGAGAAGTTAGTAAACTACCTGAGAGCCAACCCCTGAACTTGTGAATGAACCTCCACTCCCAAGATTCCCTCAACAGCCCTCCTGCATGAGGCTCTCCCTCCACTTGTGACCTGGCATTTAGTGACAATCCTAAGCCTCAGGTAGATGCAGTGGCCCCAGCAGCCATTGCCTCCTATTGGTGCTACATTAATCAGAGCTGTGACTCTGATTTACTGGCAGGTGAGACTTTCTCCTTCGGAGTTCTTGATGTTGGGCTACTGTCTAATTACAGGTCATTCTGCTATAATGCATAGTTTATTAATAAGAATTTGTTGTAACACAATTGACAAATTGGGAGACACTGTTTCTAAAGCGTGAAGTTTTAAACCATGTATTGGTTATAATGTGTTTCCAGCCACATTAGTTTAAATGATGCTACTATTACACAATAGGATCGCATGAGAACAGAATTAACGCATTATAGCAGAACTGACTAGAATCTCCTGTAGCATCTAATTTGGTTGGCCTTCCCTCCAAGAAACAATGTAGTATTCCTGCCAGTGAGCATGTTGTCTCCATTAAATCCAACGCCATGTCTCCGTCCTTGGGTTTATTGGTACCATCTAAAGGGATTTTGTGGAATTTCCACATCTACAATAGGTATGTGTGGAAACAACCACTTTTCTGGAGGAGTTGTGTTTTTAGTTCAAGATATCCCATTTTGTTTCCCCCAGATATTGGTCTTTCATTGGATCACAAGATTTGAGGAGGGAAAGCAACAAGGTAAATGATATCTATAGGATAATGCCTCATTTTCTTTTCTGGTCTCATCACTAATTTTCACATGCAGTTGGCTTCTGACTGCTAGTTATATACTTAACCCCTCATGGTTCGCCCAAGATTGTGATGGTAGGATTTGGAAAGACCTTTACTACCACACTCATTTTCCATCTTTTCTGATTTCTCTGAAGTATATTTGTTCCATGTGTTTTCATCATCTTGTAGTTTACTAAGCAATGATGTACTATCTTTGAGACATGTTCAAATTAATTGTAGAAATTTAAAAATTCATAGGTAATGTTCTCAAGCCAATGTTGAATTATGTCTAGGTGGGAGTTAATTAGAGACTGAAAGTTTCAGGTATGAACCAAAAGGTATTTCTCCCTGTATGCAATTAGGCTGATCGTTTTGTGACACCTCAAAATGTTGGCTACTTACTCAGAACTGCTGTTGGTTGGGAACCTGAATGATGTTGAATATGAACTATACAGAAAAAGGAATGGGGTAATTTAGCAAAGATCACCTTACCACAAATTCTGTCTGACCAACATTAAATTATTAGGGTCAAGATCAAGTCCAGATCATGACAACTTGGTGCCAATGGTGCTAATTTTAAAAATAAAATTTCAATTTTGACTCATGACAAGGGAGGTTTGACTTGCCCTTGAGTTAGTTACATCTATGAAGGGAGTTTCTGTTAATGTTATGGGATTGTGAAAGCTGCCAGAGAGAGAGCTGATTATTCATTCACATCATTAGTTACTACTGATCTCAAATAGCTGGCACATCAAAGCATTATACTTTCCTGTTGACTAAAGCTGCCCATTAATGAAGGGAGTGTTTGTTTTTAATTGCTTTGTCCCCAGGTTGCAGATGAGATTTATTTCTTATTTCAGTGCACAGCTTAGTGTTTCTAGACCCTAATTTCATGCAAGTACATTTATGATTTGGAATATTGAGGCGAAAATGAAGGGAAACCAGACATGAGATGCTGATTGTGCTCCCAACATCACTGAAATGATGACAGAAAGTGAAATGAGTGCTAAACTGGGTAGATCCAGCATGGTGGTTGCAAGGCCATTTTCTGCCCATGCCCAGCCAATTACTGTTCCAAAATCGGACACATTTCAGCAGGAACTGGAGCTTATTACACTAGTACAAATCCCTGCAAGCAGACAGTGAGGAGAACATGATATTGATTTGCTAAATGATTACTCCCCTCACTGTGGAGAAGCACCTTGCATCCCATTGTGTGAACAATTTGTGACACTCTGTATTAGTTCACCAATGCATTATAGCAGCAAAGCACCTCAAAGATGTTAGAATGGTTTCAGTTCAATTTAAATGTCTGTTGTTACTGATCACTATTCTCATTGCTAATAAAGGAACTGCTACGTTTTATTGGATATTGTAAATGCAACCAACACAAATCAGATAACCACAAATGGAATAAACAATTCTAATACTTTAACTCCAGCCCACAACAGCGGCTGGTTTGGGCTGATAAATAACATGCATACCACCTCGATACAAAAAACGATTCTCAAAAAAATGAGATTACATCTCCCTGCTGGATGTAATGTCACCAATATCAGGTGCCCAACCATGAACATTTTTAGGGATCCCAGTAGAAGAACTATTATCAACACTGTGACTATGAGCATTTCAGAGGCTAGGGACCAGGTTTTCATGAAGGAGAGAGTGAGTGAAAGTTTCAAACCATGGTCTGTTACAAGGTCTTGAAGAGACCAATTCACGGCTCTTATCCAAACAAACATGCTGACTTTGAGAGACAAAAAAGCTCTTCCAAGAATGATCAGGTTATTACAATAGAATACAGATTTCAAACAAACCATCATTTCCCTGATTAACATCATTATAATCTTATAATATTCTGGTTCTTTTTGAAGAAATTTTAAGTTGTGTATTTGTTTATTTATGGAAGTGGATAAAAATAATTTTTGTATTGATGACTCAGTGTGATTATCAATATCTTTTAAAAGGTTGTAGGGTAAACAATGAATCTAAATGACAATTTTATGAGAACATAAGGGAAGCGCTTTATTTTGAAGGGAATGCTGAAAAAGTGTTTACTTTTTGCTTCCAACTTAGACTGGGGGTCTCCTGTGAGGTGCCTGGAAACCCTATTTCATATCAGAAAAAGTCACTCCCATCACTATTGCAGCTAGCAGTAATGAAACGCCAAGTCAGAGCAGAATCAATGTAGGGTGGCTGCTGCCTCTTATTCTGTACTCGCAGAAATTGTCCGGAATGAGAATGCGAACAGGAATCCTGGAATTGAGTCCTATTCACTATTCATAAAGGTCTCCTGACTTGATCCAAGTTCACAAAAACCTGGTCCTGGGTGTTCTGCAATGGCTGGCTCGTTATCTGATCCCTTCGTTGATCCATTATTTACTAAATTTGTCAGAGTATGTTCAACTACTCATTACTGTTATGGGTCAGATCAGCCTGTTTGATTAATGCTGCTGAACATGAACTTCTCCCGGTGCACTGGGGCTGTAGTGTACATGCTGTAAAGAATGTACTGCAGCAATTCACTAAAATCACTTCAACAGTATTCTCCTTCAAAGTTTGGGAGAAGATTTGTAGCTCGGGTGCTGGTTGTTGTGGTTCTGTTCGCCAAGATGAGAGCTTAGGCATCAGTTGATGAAATTACACGGGTATCTGTTTTTGGCGAATACATTGTAGAGGTATTATTCTTCTTCTTTTTGCAGTTCTGGTCTGCTGCAGTGTGTTGTGGCCCTTTTGAACAGTGTCTTGATACAACTTCTTTGTGTGTGTTGGGGTGGTTGCTTTCGTTGTTCAGGACTTGGTCTCTGTGTGTGGCTTTCCTGTACACCTTTGTGGTGAATTCTCTGTTCGGTGTTCTCTGTACCATCATGTCAAGGAATGGGAGTTGGTTGTCCTTTTCTTCCTCCCTAGTGAATTTGATTCCTGTGAGTGTGGCATTGATGATCCGGTGTGTGTTCTCTATTTCTGTGTTTTTAATGATTACAAAGGTGTAATCCACATATCTGACCCAGAGTTTGGTTGAATTTGCGGTAAGACTGTTTGCATTAGACACAAAACACTAAGACTGTTCTAACCTTTGCATTACCGCTTCTGCTATGAGTCCAGAGATGGGCGAGCCCATGGGTGTGCCGTTGATTTGTTCATATATTTGGTTGTTGAATGTGAAATGTGTTGTGAGGCACAGGTCCAGTAGTTTGAGTATGCTGTCTTTGTTGATAGGTTCACCACCCTGTTGTCTGTTCTGCATGTCCAGCAGGTTGGCTATTGTTTCTCTGGCTAGGGTTTTGTCGATAGAGGTGAACAGTGCCATTACATCGAATGAGACCATAGTTTCTTCCTTGTCTATGTGTATATTTCTGATGATGTCCAAGAATTCCTGTGTTGACTGTATAGAGTGTCTGGATCTGCAGATCAGGTGTTTCAGTTTCTGCTGTAGTTCTTTAGCGAGTTTGTGTGATGGTGTCCCTGGTAGTGATACTATTGGTTTGAGTGGGATGTCTGGTTTATGCACTTTAGGTAGTCCATAGAATCTGGGGGTATTGTTGCCTTCAGGTTTCATTCTTTGTAAGTCAAACCTGGTTACCTGTCCGTTTTTTTCTAGGTTCCTCAATGTGTTGTTTATCCTAATGGTGAGCTGTGGGGTGGGGTCAAACTCCCTCTTTTGGTAGGTGTTGGTATCTGCAAGTAATTGTTGCGCTTTTTGGATGTACTCTGCTCTGTCTAGGATGACTGTCATTCTGCCTTTGTCTGCTGGTAGTATGATTATGTTCTTATTGTTTCTTAGTGATTTTAATGCTTCCCTCTCCTTGGTGTTGAGGTTATGTGTTTGTCTTTTCATTGTTATCAGAGGTACGATACTTTGTCTCACTGTTTGTCGTGTTTATTCTGTCAGTCCATTGTTCCTGAGTGTGCATTCGAGTGCTGCTAGGAAGTCTGCTGTCTTGGCATCCCTGTGGTTGTAGTTTAGTCCCTTGGCCAATATTGTTCTTTCCTTGTCTGTGACCTGTCTGTGGGAGAGGTTTCTAACCCAGGTGTGTGTTGTGGTGTCCTCTCTGTTGTGTGTTAGTTTGGCCTCATAGCAGTCTGGACTCATAGCAGAAGTGGTAATGCAAAGATTAGAACAAACAGTCTTACCGCAAATTCAACCCAAATTCTGGGTCAGATATGTGGATGACACCTTTGTAATCATTAAAAACACAGAAATAGAGAATACACACCGGATCATCAACGCCACACTCACAGGAATCCGATTCACTAGAGAGGAAGAAAAGGACAACCAACTCTCATTCCTAGATGTGATGGTACAGAGAACACCGAACGGAGAATTCACCACAAAGGTATACAGGAAAGTCACACACACAGACCAAGTCCTGAACTACGAAAGCAACCACCTCAACACACACAAAAGAAGTTGCATTAAGACACTATTCAAAAGGGCCACAGCACACTGCAGTACACCAGAACTGCAAAAAGAGGAAGAAGAATACCTCTACAATGTATTCGCCAAAAATGGATACCCGCGTAATTTCATCAACAGATGCCTAAAGGAAAGACAATGGAACGAGGACATGCCGCAACCAAAGGACTAGCCACACTACCATACATCAAGAGCATTTCCGAACTGATGGCCAGACTACTGCGACCACTAGGACTCATAACAGCACACAAACCAACAGCCACGCTCAGACAACAACTCGCCAGAACGAAGGACCCGATACCAAGCATGAGCAAAACCAATGTAGTGCACAAAATCTCGTGCAAGGACTGCAGAAAACACTACATAGGACAAACAGGAAGACAGCTAACGATCTGCATCCATGAACACCAACTAACCACGAAATGACACGACCAGCTATCCTTAGTAGCCACACACGCAGATGACAAGCAACATGAGTTTGACTGGGACAACACTACTATTATAGGACAAGCTAAACAGAGAACAGCCAGGGAATTCCTAGAGGCATGACACTCATCCACAGATTCAATCAATAAGCACATCGACCTGGACCCAATATACTGACCACTGCAGCAGACAGCTGGAACCGATAACCGGAAGCGGCAGATTCAAACAACTTTAAATGCCCATAGGAAACATCACAGAAGTGCTTCACAGGAGGCTCCCAAGCACTGAGGATGTCACCTAGACAGGGGACGAAATGTCTGCAACACAAATTCCCAGCTTGGCGAACAGAACCACAACAGTATTCTCCTTCCTTGCAAACTCCACCAATAAGAAGCTTAA
Organism: Hemiscyllium ocellatum; assembly: GCF_020745735.1. Classification (NCBI taxonomy): domain Eukaryota; kingdom Metazoa; phylum Chordata; class Chondrichthyes; order Orectolobiformes; family Hemiscylliidae; genus Hemiscyllium; species Hemiscyllium ocellatum. Next base: position 35,895,897 of record NC_083417.1, on the reverse strand, counting down.
GATCATCACTGTTATGGAACCACCATCATTCTCAATTTATCTTCCAGCTATGCATGACCCTGATTTGAAACACATAGCTCCATTTCTACATTTAAAATATAGGTCGGTATTTGGGAATTCTACCTAAAATATTTATGAGAGCACTTACCACAAGAACTGGGCTCTGAAAATATGAGTGTTGCTCACATCCCAGGACCAAATATATTTTTATTTTAAAATGACTAGATTTTCAGTAAATAGCTAAAGCAGTTTGCATAAACATCTTGAGTGCAGATCCGAAGTTCCTTTCTAAATGTATATTCAGAGAAAATAACACACACACAAACAACAAATTTATATGTTATCACTTGCAGCTAACATAAAAGGAAAGTTTAAAAACTAGCTATGTTAGAAAATAGAATTTTTTGCTTTAGTAAAAGTTTAATCACTTGAACAATTAAGGTAATTATCAGCTTTTATTTCTAGATATCTTTGAAGTACTATTTTCAAATCTAAAGGTTCAGTTGATATGCATTTTTAAAAAATTCTCTTGAATCAGCGGACGCAAGGCTCAGAAACATTCAACAATAATGTTTGATTGAGAAACCATCAGTGATTGATGACATTGGCTATGTGATTAAAGGAAGGCAGAACAATAAACTTTAACCTATATGTCTGCTCCAGAAGTCAAAGTCTTAGTGGGTTCTGAAATCTTTTGTGACGAATGACCTTTGTACCAAGCAGCTTTTTGTTCAACACTTTGGCCCTGTGCTGCTGGAAGTGTAATCATTGCAGGAAGCGCATGGAAACAATCATTTCAGATCTAAGGAATATGAAAGTTCAGAACAGTTAGGGTTGATAATGATGGATATCGCATGCACAAATGCCATTTGACCCTTTAGTAGTATGTTTAAAGCAACTACACTCAACATATTAAATTTTCCTCAAACACAGCGGTGAGTGGTTGCTGTTTCAATGTTTGCAGCATGAAAGAACAGATTGATCAATTAAAGGAATACTCCTGTACAAAGTGTATAATGCACTTCTGCTCAATGTACCCATTTCCAAAACAAAATCACAAATATGAGTTCAATGAAATCAAACTCACCACAAGGTGGTGACCTTCCTGACCAGACCATTATTTCTTGACATTTCTAACAATATGAGAATAAAATGTGACATTACATCAGTGAACCTCAGCTTCCAGCACCCTCTGCTGTAGATTGCAAAGAATGAGATAAAAGGTTCACAGAATCTGAGTTGGTTCATTTTCTAAATACATTCTGATGCATAGATTGTATATTCTGCTGCCATGTTTAAGCTAATAACCCCTGTTTATTAACAAACATGCACCATATTGTTACAAATTTACTTTGCCTGACATGCGGAAAGCTTAACTCATAATTATCTCTAATAGCAATCACTAATTTTATCCATTACGAAGAGATTCATAGGGCTGAACTTCCCAGCCCCGAACATAGAATCCCTACAATGTGGAAACAGGCCCTTCAGCCCATCAAGTCTACACTGACCCTCTGAAGAGTAACCAACCCAATCCCATTCCCCTTCACTATTATCCTATATTTACCCTCGACTAACGCACCTAACCCACACATCCCTAAACACTATGGGCAATTTAGCTTGGCCAATCCACCTAACCTGCACATCTTTGCATTGTGGGAGAAAACAAGAGTACCCAGAGGAAACCCACACAGACATGGGGAGATGGTGCAACTCCACACAGACAGTCACCCGAGGCTGGAATCAAACCCGGGACCCTGATGTTGTGAGGTGGCAGTGCTAACCACTGAGCCACTGTGCTACCCCAATGTGGAAAATGATGTCAGTTTGTAAAACGTGGTGAAACTAGCAAATATCAAGAACATCACTCAGATCAATCCAAGGCTTTAGACACAGTCTTGGGGCAGTTCAGGGGTTCCGTATTGTTACTAACTGAGGTGTAGGCTTTGGCTCGTCCAACAGGTCCAGTGCAACCAGTCACAGGAAAAGTGGTCAGTTAGTCAGCAACTTTTCAGGGACCAGCCAGGGTCATCCATCAGGACCGTCCTTCCAAGACTGGTCAGGGGAGTGGACCTTTTATATTATACATGGCATTAGGGAAAGAGCAGCATGTCCTTTGACAGTGTTCAAACATGTCATAGCACTGAGAAGGGGTAAAGTCTGCGTAGCTTGATTCTTGCATGTGCAGTTATGGATGTGAGGTGATGTAAAGTGGCAATACATTTATGGAAGTGAGGTTCTATTTGCAATGAACTGTCACCCATGCTAGCTATGTACTCTCAGAAGCATTTATTCTATGTTTCCCTCCTACACCATGTAGTGCTAATCATGGCCGGTAGTGACTGACCTGGTACACAGCTGGCCTTTAATGATAGTGTAGGTTGTGGAAATCCCAGGAGGTCCCGGCAATGGCAAGGAGTCCTGCTACTGACAGGTACCAGATAGTACGAGATCGGCACCATAGACGCATGATGTGTACAGGTCAGCTGTGGAGAAATGCATGAGATGATTCACAGAAAGAAATCCTCCAAGAAATGCCCCAAAATTGGCACGTTCATAAAATTAATTCCTTAATTCCTCAGTTAAAGTGAAATTCAAACCCACGTAATGTTTGCACTGATGACACTGCTGCCAACTTCGCAATGTCTATTAATTTATTCTTGATAAGTCAAATACAATATGTGTGAGGCCATCACACGGCATCCCCCTGAAAGGCTTGTCGTCGGTCTTCCCCTTAAAATCTCTGTGATGATGATTTTCCATAAAATTCAATCGTGTATTCTAGCAATAAAACACTAAGTGCTGAAGAAGCTCAGCAGGTCTAGCAGCATCTTTGGAGAGAGAAACAAAGTTAACATTTTGAGTCAACATGACGACTTCAGAACTGAAGGGGGCTGGAAAATGGTGGTTTTAATGCTGTGAACAAAGTGGGAAGGGAACTATTGGAACCAATGGGTAGGGTGTCTGCAGAAAAAGGCAAAAGCAATGTTAACAGTAATTGAAAAATAGAGATATAAAATAAGTGTTAATAATGTTAATAGGTCAGCTTTACTGAGAGCAAATCCATTCAGGCAAACATGGGGTGGTAGGCATACAGGTGATTGCAGTGAGTGCAATCAGATTAGAGGACAGCATTCATGCTCTGACATTGTTGAACTCTTACTCCAGCTTATGTTGGGCTTTGCTGGAGCACTGCAAAAGGAATGTTAATATGAGTGCAATGTGGTGTATTGAAATGTTAAGTAACTGGAAGGTCGGGGTCATTCTTCCAGACCGAACAGACAGCTCAGTGAATTCTAGAGAAACAACAGCAGCGCAGAGTTGCATGTCCAAATCAGGGTTGTGTACAACTTAGGAGAGCTTACATTGTCAAACATATACATCTCTACAACTGCAGCCTATGAGACAATATCAAATTAAGCCTGGTAAAGAGCAGCTCATCATACTGTGCTTTGTTGGTTGAGGGTATGGTTATTGTGTTCTATGACAGTCCAGCAATCATCACTTTTTTCGGCCCTGGCTGCTATCATGCTGCTCAAGTCTTGTCCTATCCCTAGGCAATAATTGCATATTCCACCACACTTTTAATTTTAGTCTTCTCGATCATGACAGCATTTGAGGGGTCAGAACATTGGTGCAAGAACAAATACTATTCAAAGGGCTCAAACCAGAAATAATCAGTTCAGGTTAATCAGTGTGATCTCATTGAAACAGATAAGATCCTGAAGGGATTTGTCAGCATGGATGTTGAGAATATGGTTTCCCTTGTCAGACAGCCTAAAAGCAGAGGACTTGGTTTAAAAATCAAGAGTCATCCATTTCAGAAAGATGAGAATTTATCTCTTGCAGAAGGTTGTTAATATGTGAACAGGCATTTTTAGAAAATGTTGGACAATATTTTTGAAAATTGACTCCATTGCCAATTGTGAATCTGAGTTGGGGGTTAACAGGAAAATGGAACTAAGACCACAACCGGATCAGCCAAAATGGCGGAGCAGTCTCAAGGGGCCAAAAGGCCCACCACAACTTCTGACTTGAAAGCTCCAGTATTTGTTCATGCAAAAAATGAGAAAAAAAGTAGAGCTAGCCTTCAAAACGTAACTAATTCTTCGCCTTATTTTGTAAAATCCAATCTTTGGATGTAGGTGTCAGGGGAAATATTTGATTGTCATCACCTCAATTGCATTGAAAAGGTGGTCAGAAGCCACTACCATGAAGTCACTACAGCTGAGCGGCACAGTGGTGAGCACTGATATCTCACAGCTCCAGGAATCTGGGTTTAATTCCAGCCTCAGACTGTCTGTGTGTGGAGTTTGCACATTCTCCCTGTGTCTGCATGGATTTCCTGCGGGTGCTGCAGTTTCCTCCCATAGTCCAAAAAAATGTGCAGGTGGACTGGCCATGCTAAATTGCCTATAATGTCTATGGACGGCAGGGTGGATAGGTTAGCTGTGGGAAATGCAAGATTACAGGGATAGGGTGGAATGCTCTTCAGAGGATCGATGGGCCAAATGACCTGCTTCCACACCGTAGTGATTTGGTTAAGGTATTCTCAAGATGTTTGTCAGAAGTTTGATGAATTTGCTTTATCAATGAACGTTGAATAGCATTATATGCCAAAGTCTGGATGATCTGTGACTTGGAGGGAACTTGTGGCCACTGACGCTCCAATTCAGATGCTACTGTTAACATTCTAGTGGTTGTGGACATGGAAAGACTGTGGAAAAAATTAACATTCACCGGAATAAACAAGTTAATTGCTTTTATCATTAGAGGTGAACACTTTGTGTTCATAATATAGTGAAATTATAAATCCACTTTTTGCAATATACCTGACTTTCAAAGGAAATCTTTCATTTATGAATTGGAAAAAAAACATGTTGCCACAAGTGTTGGGTTGGGTAAAGCATCGCATTATGAAATGGATCAACCAATTCTCACTGTCCAACAGAATTTTTTTTTGTGATGTAAATAAATACAATGCTGTCTTCATTTTCTATCTACCTTTTTCAATTTCTCGATACAATCTTAATAGTGTAACATAGCATATTTTTCAGTTTCTGTTTAATAAGAACTATATTTTAAATTCATTCCTTGCATAACATTTTTTTCACCCAGTAATTTTATAAATACTGATTGATTTTCTTCACTAAATTTAAGTCACCTATGTAAGCATTATCCAGTATTACCATATACTTTTTCACAAATGACAGAACAGCAATTTAGTATCATTTACATGTTCTTTCTCAATTTCCAACTTGATAAATATTAAACAAGGAGATTATAACAGAAATATTTTGATACTCAGTTTAAATTAAATGATGCGGGTTTAAAAAAATTATGTTACTTCGCTGTGCAGGGAATTTATTTGGATTCTTTTTTGTTTAAGCTGCCAAGAATAAATGAAGAATGAAATTGTTTATAACTACAGCAGCCATATTAGCAATTACATTTCTTTAATTAGAACACTCAAAAATAAGAGATATGCTCATTAGCTGTGCTGTGCATATGAAATAAAAGCTTACAGCAATTTCCAACATGTTTTTGATACACTGTTTTTAATAAATGAAATATTATTCATCTCAGCTGAAAAGCTGCAAGATGCAATTTCATAGCAATAAAGGAAATGCTCTGTTTTTTTTTGTCTCTGCTTCTTATGATGGGCCTGTAGCACTGCAGGTTTGGTCGGGGCTGTATGAACAACAAATGTCAAAACATATGGACCGCACCATTTATCACGTAATCTAGTCTTCGAATGGATGGGCACTATCAGCAATCTGGTATTGATCTTCGCAGGCTCCTGCTATTGTTCATCTTAGCATCCTGAGTGGCAGCAGGCATTAATGAAAGAAACAAAATGATGCATACCAATCAGAGCGATAGCAAACTACGTGCAAAGTCTGACAAACTTCTTAAAGTAATCATTGGGCAGATGCTCCTTCATATTGCTTGTGTGCTAATTTGTCGGTGAACCTATTAAAAATGTTATGAAAACAAAATATAAATAGATGGGTGGTAGAGGGGAAACAAAAGAATATTTTCTAGTTTTTTTTATATATGTAATGTAGGATAATCCATTAACAAGTCCAAACAAATTTGGTGGAAGCTTTATACATGTTCTCTCATTGATAAGAAATGGAATTCTAGTTTTTATACATAAACGAGGATTGACTATAAAAGTAAGGAAACATTGTAAAATTCACATAAAATATTACATTAGCCCTAAAAGGAACACACGGCACTCCATTTTAGGAGGACTATTATATTGATAGAAAAAGTGCAGCAAAGATGTATGATTGCAGGAATACAAGCTTATAGTTATGAAGTCAATCTTAATAAGATTGACTGGAATAAAAAAAACAAAGCAGAAAGCTAATTGGAAGTTTTTAAATTTTGAAGGATTTGAGAGGGTTAGTAGTGAGTGGTTGTTTCCACGTAGGCAATTAGTAACAAAGTAACGTAAACTGAGTAATTGTACGAAAAGAGAACTTTGATTTCTTTATGCACAGACATTAGATAATAGAATGCTTTATCACAAATGGGCTCTCAATCAGCAAGTTCTACAATAAGTGGATAATCTGTTCTACAAGGTTAAAATGATCCCCTATGATTCCATAAGCAAAACCACAGCAAACAAAATAATATAAAATGTGAATGCTTTTGGCAATAAAGAAGAATGCTCAAAGTTTGAAATAAAATAGAGACGCATTAGACAAATATAAAACATCAAGCAACAATCAAACTACCGCAGCTGTTAGCAATCTGAAAACAACAGCAAGTTCTGGAAGCATGAAGTAGGTCAGGCAGCATCTGGAGAAAGAAAAAGTCAAGTTTCACATTTCAAGTTGATTTTTCAATGGACACATCTGAAACATTAAACATACTATCCTTGCAAAGAATCAATGCTGCCTGGTCCACCAGTCATTCTATTTCTGTGAAAAGTTAGGCAAAATTTTACTAACAATGTTAGGCCATCATAGAAGGCTTTGGTTTTCTTTATCTGTGCATGCAACTAAAATAAAACTCACATTATCAGGGACAGTTCATGAAACATTTAACATGAAAAAGAATAAAATTTTGTCAAATTCAGATCACTATTGCACCAATTGATAAATGGGCCAGAAGTTTCTGTTCCTGCACTTCAGTTACACAAGATAAGTTGCAGCCAATCAGGCAGAAAAAAAGTGGAAATGGGAATGGCTGCCATCAAACAGAAAATCAGACAGGTTCCTTCACAAGCATATGATCCTTCATGGCAGATATTTCGCTATATGTCATGGTGATTCAATACCCCCCAGCATTAGGAAATTTTACAAATTTGTCGACTATATAGACTCAGGCAGTCATTAAAAAAAAACTATTTCTTGATATAGCCCTAAATAATGTCAAAGCATTGATCAAATGTTTTATGAGAAGATTTCTCGCATGACTTGGGCATGACTCATACTGGACTAGTCACTTAACTGAAATTAAATGTCGGAATTATGCCATTGACTGCAATAGAATTCCAAATTCTGACAGATTTGATACACTGTTTGGTAAAATGGTTCCTGCATACACCCAGACCATTTACAAGAAAGGTCAGTTACATTTCCTGTTTATTAATTTGGGCGTTACTTGTTTAACCATTTTAAATGGATTTAGTTGGGAAGGTTTTTATAGTTAAAATACAGTCATGTGAATCACAGCTGCACAGTGTATGTCACGAGGTTATTATCTTCACTTTTGAATTGAAATTCTTATATAACTATCTCCATGTTATTTTCTAATTATTAAAGAAGCATTTTTTCTTTTTGCTGTAAATGTATTGTTGTGACGAACATTTCTTCACTTTACCAATCAACACCAAGGTGTGAACGGGGGATGGCTGAGAAAATAAATGCAGCTTTTATGTTTGTCCTCTCATCTTTAAGTGGCATTTTCAGTTCATTAACAAAACAAAAGTCTATACATCTCTGAAATTATTATCTAAATGAGTTAAACTATTTTTGTTGTAATTTTGCATTGGTTGTTATACCTCACTGGAGTAGTGCACCGAAATTGAAGACCCACTATTCCTAGAGTCAACACAAAAGTCAAAAATTTCATAGAGGTATAAACAACTCCCAATGTTACTTAATTTTAGGCTCAAGTTGTTAGAAAGCATGGAGCAGATTTTTATACTTAGCAACAATTGCAATTTAATACAAGAAAATACGCTTTAGCAATAGGTAATCAGTTTTGAACCGTTGGTATATAAGTATGAGACAAAACTGTATCTCCTTATAAGCTCCCCATTACACAGACAAGGGGGAAAAACATGGGTGTTATGAATGGAGGAAAAACTGGAAAAGGAGCTCGTTAGTTTCTGTTCCTAGGACTGGCTGAGATAGGTTCTTATGCTTATCAGAAGCTTCCTTTTCTGGATCCTTCCATTGGTTTATGAGAGGCGTAGAGTGCATGGTTTACTTATAAAAGCTCTCTGATGTATTAATTAGAAGTCAGAGATTACAGCAACTATGGGAAGAAAATTAAACTAGTTTATTCATGTTTAAGTAGCAGAGGACAGAGTGAGCTCCTGAGTTGGTGTAGGTCCATTGGAGTCTCTGTACTTTGTTCAGAGCGCAAGCTGTTCAGCAACCTGAGAACTAATCACATTGTTGTAAGCAGGAAAAAGGCCTTTCTCAACAATAAGTGATCACTAGTCCACAGACCAATCAGCTACTTGTACCAAGCAAAGCTCCATCTGTACACAGCCCCTCCGTTTCAGTTCATTTGCATCACACCTTTGCCACTGCTTGAACAACCAGTTATGCAAACATTGCTTACAGTGAGTATGGATTACATGTCTCCAAAACATACTGCAATCCCTCAGCCATCCTTGAATATAAAACGATTCTTTTTCATTTCAGTTCACAATTAAAAATACAAAATAAAAAGACATGGTCTTTAGGCTACCAACTTGTAACTTCTTCCATCTGATTTTAATACATGTAAACTTCATGGCTTAAATTGAGTCTTAATAGAAAGAAATATTAACCTAAAATAGCTGCACTGAGAATCCAGCTATAGGTTGGGGTAAGTTCAGAAACTAATGTGGAATAAACAAATCTGTCTGCAATAAAATTACAATTTTGTTTAAAAACATGCAAACTAGTCAACTGAGTCAGTGTCAAGAAATCTCCTGTTTTAATTCACACTTGTACAATGCCTTACATATATAGGATATGAAATGTTGTCAGCGATGTTCAGCTTGGAAAGACAATGGAGCCTGACTTGGGAATAGGAGTGGTCAGAATGTTGAATTTATGATCACACAAACTGCATAAAAAGGAATATAAATACACAAAGGAAAAGAAATAGATTATTTTCTTCTGGTTAGTGAGTGAATGAGTCAATGAGTCAGCAAGAAGTCAATGTGGCCCATAAACATTACATGGACCTGTTTGTGTGCTTTAAATTCTCTCTGTACATGCTGGATTTCCAGCATTGGTTTCAATTTCTAGATTACTGCTTACAATTTATTTTTGGACAAAATCGTGACATTAGTGCAGGTAGTTCCTGAATTTGCTTCAACCTATAGCCAGGTTCTCAGTGTAATCAAGCTGATATTTAATTATTGCAAATAAATGGATTCTAGGTACAAATAAACAGTTATGAACATTCAATATATAACTCTACTAATGAAAACTGTAACTATTTTATTAAATTCTCCCTAGACACACTGGGGTACAATGGATGGAGGGAAAGACTGGGAAGACAGTTCAGTAATACCACAGAGTTTGTTGAAATGATTCTTTTGGCTTTTCAGCAATTATTGCTTCTCAATCTTTCTCCTCCAGTACTTTCACTTGCTTGCTCCCTCATTGTTAAAAAGCCTCAGCCTACAACAATTACCTGACATTGGGGTGGGGGGGGGGCGTAATAATATGGCCTCAGGCTTGAGTTTATTTTTCTGACTGTATAGAAAAGACCGCTCCTTCCTTTTTGGAGGTCTATGGATTCTGACCAAACATTCACATGCCCACAAGTTGTTCGGCTATCTGGGACCCAATCATGTAGTTGTTGGCAGGCAGAAGATCTTTATCATTGACAACTGGTCACCATTCTACAGACCAATCAGCTTCTCTTTATACACACCTACTGGCTCCAGCTCTTCTGTAGTAACCACCCATACTTCTTGAACAAATGGTATTGCAAACAGCATTTCCAATGAGTGTCAGGTAATTCACTTGTAAGAAATTGATTCTAGAATCCTTGTTTTTTTATTCCTCGTCCCATTACAGTTCACTATAAAAATCACTCGAAAATAGAGATACAATCTTTACGCAACCTAGTTCACTCCAAATTTAGGTTAGATATGTCATGGTGTCTGAAGTTTGAACTCAGCTCATCAACTCCAAGCAGATGTTCCTGGAGCAGGCTGCAGATGTAGTCACCATGGATTGCATTGACATCCATCAGTTCCCACACAACAGCTGCAACACATAGCTTACCATCTCTTTTTCTACCCAATTAATTAATTAAGATAGTAAATACTTTAAAGGTGACTTTCTTAATTGTACTATTAAGCTTCAATAATATCCCTTGATTAAATCAATTGCCCTATCAAAAGATATGAAAAAAATTTGCATCAATCAATCACTTGTTTTCTTGCAATGTCACACTTTGGCTCTTACAAAATGAAACTCTCTGTCACTGGCTTTGATATCCTGCCATACACTGCCCTCCTCCTACAGTTCTTCTCTTTATGAAGCTGCTAAACTAGTCTCTCATGATTTTGAAAAGCTGTTGATTCCACTTTGTCACTCTTGCCCTTTGGAGAACTGCTGTTCTCAATTTCATGCACTCTGTTTCCGAAGCACAGGAGCATCCTTTCTCTTGCTCAGTCTGCTTCACAATAATGTTGACTTACTTCAAACTCCTTCCAAGCTGCTTCACAGTAATGCTGACTTGCTGCTCTCAGTTATATTATGGTTTCCATTCTTGGTTTCTGCAATAGGCTGAAGTAAAGCAGAAGACACTGTGGACAAAGTCTTTATTTCATGGTGCAGAAGCTTTGATTGGGAATGGAAAGATGGACCATAACATATTACAGTTAGCAACATGTGTCAGAAAGCAGGTGTCATCATCAACCGCTGCAGTAAATATTGAAGTGAAATGCTAAGAAATAAAACATGATTATTAATTCACTAAGCCAAGCATTAGCTATGCCTGAGACATATCAAGACCTGAAGAAAAAGGTGACATTTGGGCAAAGAACAATGGGAGAAGTGGATTCTAGGTAATTGTGTCAGATAATGGGATGAAATTTGAGACTCTTGCTAAAGACAAAGATCAGGAAGTACCCTTTTAGAGGGTTCTGAGGAAGCTCACTAAATAGCAAAGTAAGTGTAAACCAAACGTACAATCAATTCAAGTTTTAATTGTTATAAATCAAATAGTATAAAAGGAGGGCTTGTTGGGTCCCATAGTACACACAATGAGAGAAAACTTACTGACCATAGACAGGACACAGCAAGAGATTTTGCCCCAATCAATCAGAACACCACAGGCTGATGCTCCACTGAACCTCACTGCCTTTGGAAAGTACCACACAGCATACTTATCATGAAAGTTGGACTTCTTGCAATTATCCTGTACAGATTTATCTGTAAATGTACACTCTTACCATTTGAAACAGCAAAACCATGATCTGTTTATTCTTAGACAACCATTTTGAGTCCAATTATATCTGGGCTTATGCCTGAAGAAGATGCTATAGTTAAGTGGGTAAAATAGTGAGAGATAAAGACCTGGAGGTGACCGACTACTTTTAAATAGTTCTTTCTGTAATCAGTTAAAAATCACACAATACCAGTTTATATATCCAGCAGGTTTATTTGGAATCACTAGCTTTTGAAAAGAATCATAAGACAGAGAACTTATAGCAACAGGATTGCAGTGTCATGGAATGTATTATTAGACAAATTTAGCTGAAGTTTTTCATCTTTTAGAATGACCAGTTCCTTCATATGTAAATCCCAGAACTTTTCTAAAGGTACATGGTCTCATACGCAAGCTCTCTCTTACATCATACACACACACACACACACACACACACACATTTGTGGGGTGAATTTGTACTTGGAGAATTACATTTTATTTTGCTCAAAAACTGCATTAATCTGTGCAAGGTTCTAGAACTCCCTCTTTAGGAATAGAATCAGTCTGACCTAACATTCGGACACAGACATACTTTAACTTCATACCTTCAATGTATTATCTGAGCTGAGTTGATACCTATTGTTAAAAGCTATCTTGAGAATATAACTTTAAAAATGTTCTGGGATTTACCTATGAAGGAACAAAAACTAACATGATCATTTAAAAAATAAAAGACTTAAACTAAATTTGTTTAATATTACATTCCATGACACTGCAATCCTGTTGTTATAAAGTCTGAATCTTATGATTCTGCTCCACAACCACCTGGTGATGAAGCTAGTGATTCCAAATAAACATGTTGGACCCGGTGTTGTGTGATTTTTAACTCTGTCCACCCCAGCTCAACACCAGTACCTCCAAATCATTTCTGTAATCATTCAGCATGCGTAAAGGACTAGTCAATTTAGATGAGTGCTTTCCGATGTGTGAGTTAGAATGTGTGGTTTCCAAATAGCAGGGAATTTCTGAAAACCTCATAAAGAATGTCAGGAAACAGCAGAACACAGCATTCTGTAAGTCCTCCATTGTACTATCAATTTTGCTGTGGTAGCTCTTCCCTAAATTCTACCTCGTCATAGCTTTCTTGATGTGACTGCCCAGAAGGTGCAGAGTTTTCACCTCAACACTACTAATAGCTTGGTACCTCCTATTCCTTCGCCTTTAGCAGTCCTGGGCTTCTAGCTATCTATGTGTTTCTACTTTGAAAAGAACATAAAGATCTGGGCATATCACAGAATTCTACTCACATTGGTGTTAACACCATGCTTTCCAATAAAACCATATCTTCCTCACTGAAATGTATTCAAGGTAGAATTGAAATTTTTTTAAAAATGAGAGGTAGTTTTTACTCAACCTCATATGATGTGAAATGAATTTTTTACAAAAATCAGCAGCCAACATCGTAAATTCCTATTCAAGACATTCATAAGGAATATAATCTGTTTCAAAACAGTGCAAGACCAAGCAATTCAGCCTCAAAGGTATTGGCTTGAAGTTAGAATTGCTTATGATTTCACTTAACCTATTTTGAAAAGAAAATTAAACTGCTAGAAATTACTTTCCAATACAGTTAAGTATTAAAATTATTAAAAAGTAAATAGAGAAGCTATCTTCATTTCTCTCATTCATCTATAGTCCAGGACCTTATGATAGCATTTCTTAGTTGTGTTATTAATGTTATATAACTTGCCTGGGGTTCGGTAACGATTTTGAGTGGTTTGATTAATCACTGAAATGCTTTCAAAATTCTGAGAAAGGAAACAGTTTTTAATTTTATACCTATGATCAGTGTTAAATACACTTAGGTTAGGAAGATTGGATGTCTTATGACTTAATTTATGGAATTAAACTTCAGCAACATTGCATTGCATCTTAATCCACATCTCAGATGAACATGTGTTTCCACATAGCTTGAATCTCCATGTGAAGTTACAAATTTAACATTAATTTAGATTGAATCTTGGGCAGCTTGTGTACACTGGCAACAAAGGAATTCCCAATTTACTCAATTTAATATTTTATACTCCAATTATTTGATTTCTAAATTACTAAATGGCAATCAATGAGCCAGATTGAGCAATCTGTTTCACATTGTACTCTTCACCTTCAGAAAGATGAAATCATCAGTTTAGCATAATGGCCCAAATTTAAACAAATTTTCAGAATTAGAAATTGATAATGGGTAACAATGGGGCTAAAAAACTGGAAAAAATATTCATTACAATTGTGCTGAGAGAGAAATTATTTACCATTGGGGATGCAACTTGATTTGTTGTGGTGCCAATGCCAAGCACTAACTGTGTTGCTACAAAGAACATTTATGCCACTATGTGATGCAGAATGTCTCTCTCACCTGTTTTGTGAACTGACAGAGGCAGTTTAAACTATTAGTCGTTGCTGAACAATATGCTTTGTGTGAAGCTACAAAATAAAATTATTTCAATTAATATTGTAGTAGAACTCAATATATATGCAATATAATACCTAATAGATTATTAGATTATTGGTTAACACTGTTGCCTCACAGCATCAGGGATCTGGGTTTGATTCCACCCTTAGACAACTGTCCATGTGTAGTTTGCACATTCTCCCTATGTCTGCGTGAGCTTCCTCTGGGTGCTTCTGTATTGTCCCACTGTCTATAGATGTGTAGGTTAGGTGGATTGGCCATGCTAAATTGCATTATAGTGTCCAGGATGTTCAGGCCAGGTGGATTAGCCTTGGGAAATGCAGGATTACAGGGATGTGGTAGAGAGATAGTCTGGGTGGGATGCTCTTTGGAGGGTCGGTGTGAACCTGATGGGCTTCCGCACTATAGGGATTCTATGATTCTATTGACATTCCAACAATCTCTGATCATTAAAATTAATTTTAATTAGTCATTTTCCTCCCATTTCCCATCATATGAAAATATGTATTTGCATATAAGGATAAATCAGCTATTTATCTATTACCAAAATCTTTAAGTTTGTAGATTGTCAAATTGAAAATATTTTGAAATCCAATGCCTGAAAATTTTTTTAGTGTTAATGATAAACTATAGCTGAAACAGATCTGAATTCCACTTGACCTTAAATTGAGGAACAAATGCCTCAGAAACACAGCCACAAAATAATTTAAGGTAAATTTAAATTGCTAATTTATAGTACCAGTAATTTACTAAATTACTAAATTTATATTAGTAAACAAACTGGTATGCATGTATGGTTAGAACAATAGAGAGATCAGGAATGGTATTAATGGAACAAATATTTGAAATATATTTTAATGGCGTGAAGGTGATTATGAATGTCATATTCATAAAATGTAAAATGTCCATGTTAAAGCCAAGAAACAATTGTCAGGCTGAGGCAGGTGAGCATTTTTTTTTGAATGATACCTTGTCAAGCATTAATGTTATTTAACAGCATTTCCAAATAAGCAATGCAGCTCTGCACAGTGTCACTCCAGCAGATGGATGGCAGGACAGCAAAAACAGTGCTATATTGCTTGCCTGAGCACTGCCAAATAAATTTAAAATCAGCTATTCTGGAACATTGGCATCTGTTTGGCATTTTGATAATAGCACCACACAAGAATGATATGCTTTTGTTCAAATCATCCCAATAAAGACTGAGTACTTTGTGTCATTGCTTTTAAAATGTGAATTGGAATAAGATGCTGGTAAAGGAATGTGCTTACGTATGACCATATCAGTATGTAAGCCAGAGCAAAACAGAGAGATTAGAATATTTATAGTAATTAAACATCTGTATCAAGTAAACTCAAAGACATTGGTGGTACAGAAATAATTTTACTATGGTTGCAACTAGCAATCTGAAATGTGCAACTAAGGTTTGCACCATACCATTATAACTGACAATTATGTTCTCAACCTTTCAAGAATGTTAGTTTGCTACTAAGGCCAATATTTGTTGCCCATTTCTAATTGCCCATGAATTGGGTGGTTTGCTCAGCCATTTCAGAGGGCCATTCAGATTCAACAATATTGCTATAGATCTGGAGTCACATGTGGGCCAGACCAGGGACGGCAGATTTTCTTCCTTAAAGGGCATTAGTGAACCATTTGGATTTTTACAACAATTGATGATAGTTGTCATGGTCACCATTCCTGAGACAAGCTTTACGTTCCAGATTTATTAGCTGAATACAAATGCCACCAGCTGCTGTGACGGGATTTCAAAACATATCCTCAGAGCATTATCCTAGGCCTCTGGCTAACTAGTCCAGTGCCATTATCACTATGTTACCGTCTCCACAAGTGTGAGGATGGAGTAGTCTTGGAGCTTGTATTACCCAATTGTATAAAAAATGTTAATGTAAGTAAAGTTCGAATCATCAATATCTTTTTCATGTGCAAAATATTCCCCACTCTGCAAAGCTGTCCACATAACTGTGGGTTCTTAGCTCAGAGAATAAAATTATAACATTTGGATTATCTCGACTATTATGAATTCTAACAATCAGGTCATGCACTGCATTTATTGACTGTAAAGCAAGCACTCTATTGTGCTTCATTGTAACATATTAGCAAGGAGGATTACACACATTTTGCACTTTAAAATTGGAGTAACTCTTGTTGTTCAGAAGTTTCTCATCATTTGTTTTTCACCTTATTATCATGCTTGGCTAGTCCTTATTCTGGTATCTTATGTAAATGAGTGACCCATTAGAGCTTGTGATAATATATCAGTGTTGAAACTCTACTGCAGCCACTTTTATCACAGCATGTCTTGTTGTGACTAGTCACGTTACAATTGGTTGATTATAGTTAATTCTGGGAGAGGGTATTAGCTTTGCATCCTCTGTAAATTTGTATGTGAATATAATCAGAAAGTTAGACTCTTGTTTTAATTACCTTTGGACCTTTTTCATTAGAAATGGTAATTTAGCCATTATATAGTTAGCTATTTAGCTTTAAATCACATTCTAAAATAATTACTGTAACAAATTAGGTACTAGCTCCATTTAAAAGTTATAAAAATGCAAAATATAGTGCATTATTTGTACTTTTCCAGGTTTTAAGCCCACTACATTCATTGTCGACATAATCATTTTCTTGGCTACTTTCCAAATGAGCAGTTTCTGAAGTTAAGCTGAGCATCTCTAAACAGGGAGGCAGTAGCCTAGCAGTATTATCACTAGAGTATTCATTCAGAGACCAAGTGATATCCAGGGGTCACTGATTCCATTCCTGCCATGGCAGATCGTGAAATTTGATTTCAATAAGAGTTAAATAATGACCATGAATCCGTTGTCAATTGTTGAAAAACTCACCTGGTTCACTAATATCCTTTAGGGAAGGACACTGCAATTCTTACCTGGTCTGGCCTACACATGACTCCAAATCCATTGCAACGTGGTTGGTTCTGAAACAGATCTCTGAGCAATAAGGGATGACAAGTAAGTGCTGATCGAGCCAGTGATGCTCTCATTCTGTGAATGAATGAAAACAAACATTAATGATGTTGTGCACATAAGTAGAGAACTTCAATTGGAATAACTGATTAGTCGTTAAGTGGCAGTGGGCAACTGACCAAGAACAAAAGACATCATCCTGCATCTTCACTTTCAAAACAAATATCTTAAAAACACACTTCCTATTTCTTTTTGTGAAGGATCATTAAAATATATAACTCATTACCATTATTGGCTACTACAGTCATATTGATAAAATATTTTTAAGGGGAATTTAGATTTGTGATGATGAAACTTATGAAAGGAAATAAGGAAAGAGAAATGGAGTTAACTGAATCAGTGTGGAGCAAGAATTAGTCCAGGAAAAGAGAAGGGAAATAAGATGAGGTCAGGTAATTCTAATGTGGAACTAACACTAACAGAACACAGAATGTTACTGTCCTGGCATGGGTCCCAACAACAGACCTGAAAGCCGATGCTTTTTCACCTAGAGGCTGACAAATAAATATGGATAAGGTATAGGGTCCAGCCAATTTATAATGGGACAGGTGGTAAGTCAACAAACCCATCACTGGACAATGTTTTCGGAGGTCTGAGAGCCATTCTTAAGCAGTGTCTGGATGTGTGACTAGAGGTATATCCTGAAACTGATAGAAATCTTATTCCTGATTAAATTCTCAGGCTTAACCTTATTCTTGTTCTCTGCCACACAGCATCCAACATCATCACCCTAACCTCCAAACTTAACCTTATTTGTCTTCGCCTGTGACTGGCATTGAGAAGGGGCAGCCCATCCAGCGCATGGTTCAGTGCAGACAAAGCCTGGCCCTCCAGTTCAGCAATGGTTCCTGTAGCCTGACCTCCAGGCTAAAATAAAAACAAAATACTGTAGGTGCTGGAAATCTGACAAACAGAAAATGCCAGAAACACCGGGTAGAGCTGACAACATCTATAGAGATAGAGATAGAGTTAATATTTTGAGTCGAATGTGACTCTTCTTCAGTTGTGACACAAGGTGCAATTGTGATGGGTTTTATGCAGTTGAAAGAAGGGAGGGGCAGGAAGATCAAAAAGAAATGTCTGGAACAGGGTAAATGGTGAGAAGATTGAATGACAAAGATGTCATGGAGCAAAAGTAATTAAAGGAACCAAAGAATTTGTCCAGAGTAAGTTTGAATGACAGAATTATGAAGCAACTTTGTCCAAAAGCAACAATGTGTAAAAAAAATCTAGATTCAGACTGGAATGTGGCAAAAATAATAGAATTAAAATGGGTAACCAAATTTATGATCTGAAATTATCAAACTCGATGTTGAGTCCAGAGTTGTTCTTCTTCCCTTTTTCTCTCTTTTGCCAAGAACTAGGAAGTATGCTCTTTCTTTATCAAGACAAGCAATGGACTCAGTTAATACCTTAGCTGTGACCCATATGCATAAGTAAATAGCCTTTTGGTATCCAATCAGCCCCATTCCTCATTTTACCATCCTTTTACTATTAAATAACTAAATGAGGACTTTTGGATTCCTTTTTATGTTAACTGCCATTTTTTTTTCCTTTCTTCTCTTGTGTGCTTTTTTAGTTGCTTTCTGATCCTCCTACACTCAACATAGTTCTCGATTGCTTAATCCATTTGTAATCTGACATAGCACACTGCTGCTTTTTCATAGTCTCTACTTCCTTCATTATCCTGATAGCTAGAGATTTATTTGCCCCACCTTTCCCCTTCACGTGAATTTATTCCTCAATCCAAGAAAGATAATAGGTAGGAGTCATGAAGATCCAGGCCAGTTAGCTTAATATCTGTCAAGTGGGAAATGTGGAAATTTATATATAATGAGGTTTTGGCAGGGCAATATCAGTGCAATCAGCTGAGTCAACCTGGTTTCCTGAAAACATGGTTTCATGTTATTTGAATATTTTGAGAAAGTTACAAGCAACATGGCTAAAGGGAACTGTTGGATGTGATTAGATTTCCAGAAGGCAATGGCTACAAAACAAAGCAAGAACTGGTAGTAGAGGGGCTTGTAACATAATAGCATAGATAGAGGATCAGTCAACGAGAAACAGAGGTTATACATATATAGACCATTGTTGGGTTGACAAGGTGTAATGAGTGAAATGCCACAAACATCAGTGCTGGGCTTCAACTATTTACAACTTATGTCAATGACTTGGCTCAATGTATGGTTGCTAAATTTGTGTGTAACAAAAACATATGCAGGGAAGTAAGTTTCTTAAGGAACTGCTTATCTAAGAACATTGCAAAAGTTAAGTAGATGGATAAAATGTTGACAAAAGATGGACTGTTATGTGGGAAAATGTTGGAAAAACATTTCCCCTTTTAGGAGAGGCTAGGGCTAGGGACCACAGTTTAAAAATAGCATGTTTCCATTTGAGCCCAAGGGATTGGTGGATTGTATCAAACAGCATATCATAGAATTCCCTTCAACTGTCTGGAACAAGTAAGTAACTAACTATTAAAGTGTCCCATACCTTTCTTGTATGGAGGGATAACTTCGTGTGAAGGGGAAAGGTGAGGCAAACAAATCTCTAGTTACCTGGGTGATGAAAGAAGTAAAGACTAAGAAAAAGCAGCAGTGTGCTATGTCAGATTACAAATGGATAATGCAATTGAGAACTTTGTTGAGTATAATAACTATATAGTCACTAACCACCTAACATGCCTGATCTTACAACATTCATACTGGTCTCCAGCATTAGATGTGATTCTGCAATTGAACAATATTTGCTGAATAATCCTGAGGGTGCAAAGAATTATGCTGCTAATCAATGTAGAATTGTCTGTCAGATTGTTAGGATGGTGTACCTGCATGTAATGGAAATTGCATATGTTAATGCACAGGACCTTGATTTTTGCAGCCAGAAAGAACGTGAACATAAATTGTGCTCTTTCAACACATCAAAAACGGTGTCTACCATTAGCCGATTCATTTCTCTGGGCAAATCTTTGACCAAACAGAGTCAACAAAGAAATCTTTGTCATAAAGAATGCACCAGTTAATGATGACTGACAGTTAACTGCAATGTCTCAACCAATCAAAATACACTTGCCAATCAGAGTACACTCACTAACCAATTACCATTCTCTTCTTACACAGTATAATATTATTTTCTATTTTTATTGGTACCTTTTTAAAGGTATCCTGATGAGAAGCTTCAACAAAATGTGTCCTTTACAGCCATAATCAAGCCTGATTATTAAATTGACCTGATATTACTTATAAGGTTAGACTTACTAATGAACAAAAAAATGTTTAAAAAGGTGATCTCTGACCCAGAGTAGAAGACATAATCTCTATAAAATAAGCTGGAAGCCAGCAATTTTGAGAAAATGTATCATAAGAATTTATTAAAAATAGAGATCATTCCTATAAGGTGCTGAATCAAATAGTTATATTGAAAATAGAATTATTTATTTGTAATTCTGTTTTAACCAACTGTGGTGCTGCATCCATTGTTATTGATCTTGTTTTAGTTGATTGTGAAGTGGGAAAAAGATACAGAAGGCTCTTTCCATCTCAATAGATTTTAATTCCAGGTGAACTTGTAGGGCCATTTTTATTTATTTGGGGTGGAGCCGTGTGAGATTTTCCTTTTAGCTATGTTATAATATCTGTGTTGCTGATCCCAGATAAATTTCCAGGTGTAAATAATTTTGATGGATCCTTCACGTGACTTCCCTGCATGCCTGAAAAGCCACTATGTGTGTCAGAGTTCAAGATCAATAGTTGATAAAGAGAATACAACTTATACAAACATTTTATAAAGCCCTAATGATCAAAGTCTAATTCTAAAACCCTATAAATGTAACTAATTACGCAGCATCTGTATACAGTCTGAATCTGACTATTTCAGGTCAAGTTAAACATGTTACTATTTAGACCTAACTTTATTGTTGTTTCTCTTTTAGGGAAACCCTTATTGAACTGGCTTTCTGCCATGGTTATGTGACCTCTACCTTTGCCCCAAGTCCCTTTGTGGACAGATTATTGGAACCATTAAATATACATCACTTGCAATGTTGTTATGTGTGTCATTTCATAGCTATAAGAGAGGCAGTTACTTTAAATAAACAGCAAGAAAGAAGTTTTTAAAAGTCTTCATCTTTGATTTTCTGGCTAAGTCAAAATGAATGTGGATTTGCCATTTCCTGCTGCTTAGGGAATTAAATGAGACATGAGACAGAATTGGATTTTTTTCCTATTCACAGTAACAAAACTATGAAAGAGTTACAGAAACAACTTAAAAGCCTAAAGAATTAAGTCAGCCATGTTATTGGTATTGGGGAAAGAGTGCTCCAAGCTGAATTGTAGGCCAGCTCTCACTGAGGTGCAGAAAAGCTAGAGATGAGAGATTTTGAAAGCATTGAAAACAAACTTTGAACTCTATATTAATATTACATATGAACGATATGTGTTCACATCACAACTCAGTGGGAGAGGGAGTCTATTGATCAATACATATGCGTAGGAACAGGAGGAGGTCATTCAGCCCCTCAAGTCTATTCCATTGTTCAATGAGATCATGGCTGATCTGTGGCCGAACTCCATATCCCTTAAGATCTTTGTTCAACAAAAATTATCTATCTCAGAGTTAAAGTGCACACCTGATCCAGCATCCATGGCCATTTCTGGAAAAGAGTTCCAAAGTTCCGAAAGTGGTTAGCACTGCTGCCTCACAGCACCAGAGACCCAGGTTCAATTCCCACCTCAGGCAACTGTCTGTGGGGAGTTTGCATGTTCTCCCCGTGTCTGCGTGGGTTTCCTCTGGGTGCTCTGGTTTCCTCCCACAGCCCAAAAATGTGCAGGTTAGATTAATTGGCCATGCTAAATTGCCTGTAGTGTTAGGGGTAAATGTAGGGGAATGGGTCTGGGTGGGTTGCTGTTTGGAGGGTCGGTGTGGACTTGTTGGGCCGTAGGGCCTGTTTCCACACTGTAAGTAATCTAAAAATCTACCTTTCTCTGTGAATAGTAAAGTTATGGTCTAGCCCTAATTTCTCTAGAATCCCCAACAAATGGAAATAGTTTATTTTCCTAACCTGTCTTTTCCTGTTAATCTATTGAAGGCTTCCATCAAATCATCCATATTCTTTTGAATTTTACAGAAAACAGGCCTAATTGGAAAATCTTTTCTCATAACTTAACCCCAGATGTCCAGTATCACTCTTGTAGACATTTGTTTTACTCCCTCCAAGGCCAATATATCATTCATAACGTGTGGTGCCCAGCTCTACTCACAGTACTCTAAATAAGATCGAACCAGAGGTTTATGTAAGAGCAACATCATAGCTCCTTCGAAGTGGAGTTGCAGGTAGATAAGATAGTGAGGAAGGTGCTTGGTATGCTTGCCTATAGGTCATTGCATTGAACATAGGAGTTGGGAGGTCTTGTTGCGGCTGTAGAGGACATTGGTTCAGCCAGTTTTGGAGTGTAGTTCTGGTCTCCCTGCTGTAGGAAGGATGTTGTGAAACTTGAAAGGATTCAGAAAAGATTTACGAGAATGTTGCCAGGGTTGGAGGGTTTGAGCTATAGGGAAAGGCTGAAGAGACTGGGGCTATTTTCCCTGGAGCACGAAAGGCTGAGGGGTGACCTTATAGAGGTTTATAAAATCATGAGGGGCACAGATAGAATAAATAGCCAAGGTCTTTTCTCCAAGATGGGGGAGTTCAGAACTAAAGGACATGGGTTTAAGGTGAGAGGACAAAGATATAAAAGGGATGTAAGGAGCAACTTTTTGATGCACCGTGTGATGCCAGAGGAAATGGTGGAGGCTGGTACAACATTTAAAAGGCGTTTAGATGGGTATATGAATAGAAAGGGTTTAGAGGGATATGAGCCAAATGCAAGCAAATGGGACTAGATTAATTTAGGATATCTGGTTAGCACGGACAAGTTGGATAAAAGGGGTTGGTTCCATGCGGTCTATCTATCTGACTCAATGTCTCTACCATAATTTCTTCATCTTTGAATTCTTGTCCTCTAGATATAAAAGCCAGCATTCCATTAGCTTTCTTGAGTACATGATTATACTGTTAGATCTAGCTGAATCCTGAGAGTTTGGACAACTGAAAAATGATTCAATCAGAGATGGTTTGTTTTAGGTATAAGAGATCCTGTCATGAGAGTATGGCTGTTGAGAGAGGTCAAGAAATCAATCGTCAGAAGCTTAAGCATATCAGTAAAAGAATAGCTGAGACGTTCCATTATGCCAAGATAATTCCAGGCTGAATGAGAACAAGGCCCAAGATTAGAGGATGGTTATTGGGAGAACCTTATATAAATTAAAAGAAAGCATGTTGGGAAAACCTTGCCCTAAATACAAGAAGCTGATTCAATACGCACAGAAGTACTTAACAGGAAAGAAGGAAAACATAAGATTGTTAAAGTCAATAACTCTGATCAACCATACAAAGGTGATGTGTAGTATATGGCTGTTAAAATGCTGGCTACAGAAGGAGTACATTAAGTGAAAGTGATGTGTCAAATGGACACTGAGGCTTTGATGACTTTTGCAAAGTAGCTCCGGATGGAATCCAAAAATGAAGCCTTCAAAAGAAAAGTGGAGGTTAAGTGATGGAATGACACCCATGCCAAGTCAGTGTACTAGGTTGAAAATCCTAAGCAATGGGAAAAAAAAAATCAAACTCTGGAGTTCCAGACAGTAGACATTAAGCAAAACCTATTTATCTCAGCTGAAGCAAGGCTAAAGCTTGGACAAGATAGAAGATAGTTACAATGTTTTATAAATTGCTGAAAATATGCCGAAAGGTTACAAAATGCTTGACAGGTCTTGAATATCTCCTTGGTGAATATCACCTCAAAATAGATGAATGTGTGGAAACAACTCAGCATCTGCCTACTCTCAAGTCCAGCCTGATAAACAAGATTGAAGATGGAACAGATGAAGGGATCAAAAATCATTAAATCTCGTGCATGTCCTTCATGGAAGATGACGACTGTTGAAACACGTGATTTCTTCCTTACCCGAATATATTCCAGATTTCTGAGCAAGCTAATAATCATTGACAGTGTCCTGACTCATTTGACAACATTCATCCCATTTCATGGTAGATTCTATGCAATCATACGCAGCCACCTTTAATCTTTGTGAACAAATCTGTACTCTCAAAATACCAGCCAGTTCCTGCTGAAATGGTTACTGCTGCTTTGTAACTGTCTTCTATTGCACCTCAGGAAACTATAACATCATGAATTATATTCCTAGTTGATATTAAAGTGTATTTACTTGTTCAACTTCTGATTTAGTGTCTAGTTTGACTTTGGAGAGTTATTTTCTCCAAAATATCCAATGTTTGGTTGATCTCTGAAATTTCCTTTAGGAAATATAATTTCAGCTTTCATTTCTTTCTGATGTGTTTATTTTTTCTCATTAGAAATGTCAAATTCTGGACTATATTAATGATGCATTACGCTCATTGTTTTAAAGACTTTTAATTCTGCAGTGTACACTTGTATGAACATGTTAACATGCTTATCAGGATTAGGAGTAAGATACTCACCATTTCAAGCCTGTGTCTGATCCAGTAAAATCATTGCACAGTTGATTATGCCATGCCTAGTCAGTGTTTCCCATTCCAGTTCCCTGTGGGCTGTCTGAGTGTATCATTTCCAGCACCCAGTGGTCAAAGATGTTTGCATTTCCACGTACTCACATGTAGATATTCTATCCTCTATTGAGTGAATCTTACCATTGACACTACCCAGCATTTTATTTTTGAGTTTAAAGTCTTGCTGTGACCACTAAATTCTGGAGGCCTTCTCAGTTCTCGTCCACTCTCCCTGCCACCAAAATGGTTCTTGAACCTAAGATTTTTATAGACAGCAAAATTACACAGGCTCGGGGTTAACCCAACCACAAATTATTTCTGAACATAAACCTCCTGATGACCTGATATGAAGGCTCTATAAACTGACACAGCACCATGATTGGTTTGTCCAATTTAAATCTCTCCATGATTTAACCTCAGCTCCCATTAAAAACTTAGCAAATCATCATGGATTTTTCGGGAAAAACCTTCACCCAAGATTCACAGGCAAAAACTCATGTATCTACCCAAATCTTACTTAATTCAACCCAAAACCCCATGAATGTGATTGTTGTCTTTAAGTTATCTTTAAGTTATAAGCCGCCATCTGGTTGATACTTCTAGGGAGAACTGTAGGTCTGTGAGTGAGGTCAGCCTGCAGACCCTCCAGACCAGGGTCACTCAGATTTGTCAGGAACCCTTGTCACAACACAACTGGTCTGTTCAGCAGTGTTTGTAGACCTGAGTTAGACTGACCAGCCTTCTTCCAATGGCTGTAAAATTACATCAGTTTTATCCTTTCTTATAATTTTCTAGTAATTCTTATAAAACATTTCACAATCACATCAAACAGTTTCCTGTTAATCAGGATATCTGTCAGCCAACCATCCTTGGTGTACATCACACACAGTTTAGCCGAATGTGATCAGTGAAATAACGCAGTCCATCTTGAAGGAAAAATACAGTCTATACAATATGATAGTTCACAATGATTTGTAACTTCTCCCCTTGCTGTTTGGAGATGACATGGCAACAACAGCTGGCCCCCAAATGGACCATGTGCATTCTCCATGTCCCTCTGCTATGTGAAATCATCATAGCAACAATGGCTAGATTCCAATATGATTCGATTAAGTGATCGATGTCTTAATTGTGTCAGATAATGACAGGTAATGGTATTTCCTTGCACCATGTCCCATGTTAGCAGTCAGATGATACTGAATCCCTTAAAGGAAGTCACTGTTTAAATTTAAATCCTCTGTTTGAGTTGAGTGTTGGTTTTATTTGCAGCACTGCGTCAATGGTTTTGAGATTATTTTTCAAATTTCATTAAGTCCAGTAGAAGTATTTCTGATCCTAAATCTCCCTCTTATTTAACATCTTGACCACTAAAGGTTTAAACCTCAGATGAGATTTTCTACCATTTTGCAGGATTTTTTAGTAACAGCATCAATATCCCAACAATCGAGGAGACTATTCCCCTTACCTTCTCCCTTGTGTCTCTGGTTTGTTGTTGAAGAGTAATATTGTGCTTTTGCTATATGTCCACCTCCTTAATCAATTGTGTGAAATGCTTGGGGAAGAAATTTTGCATCCAAACTGAGCTATGCATTCCTGAGAGTGGGCAATGTATTCTTGGAGATTGGAGTGGGCACTTGTACCTCTGGTAACTAAGGATGACAAATGATATCTTATAGAATCATCGAATCCCTGCAGTTTGGAAAGAGGCCATTTGGCCCAACAAGTCCACACCAACCCTCAGAAGAGTATCCCACCCAGACCCACTACCCTAACCTATATTTCCCTTCACTAATGCACATAACCTACACATCCCTGAACATTATGGGCAGTTTAGCTTGGCCAATCCACCTGACCTGCACATCTTTGGACTGTAGAAGGAAACCAGAGCACATGAAGGAAATACACACAGAAATGAGGAGAATGTGCAAACTCCACACAGACAGTCGCCCAAGGCTGGAATCGAATCCCTGCTGCTGTGAGGCAGTGGTGCTGCCACCATGTTGCCGTAGGCATCTCTAATGCATGTCATGATATAGCACCTTTCCATTTGAGATCAGCACCAATCCATTTCTGGATTCCATCTTCATTGTGGGCATCTAACCAATTAAGTGTATTTGGGGTTGTTGATCAGAGCTCCTCTGAGCATGACTAGTGCAGTAGCATTTATAGTGTTTATAGGAAATGGAAGCAAGCTAAGGTGCAAATTCTGAGTCTGTTCTAGATCTGGAGACTCATCATTGCTCTTTAAAAGCAATGGTTGCTCCTCTTTGAAATTTACATCCTGACCCACCCAAATGCACAAGCTCCTCACTCCACTCTCCACCACTTCTGAAAACACAATTTTGTTCCCTGCTTAATTCCTTTAACCTGTTTTTGGGAGTCATTCCTCAGTCTCTCCTGGTCCTGGAGTATATTACCCTTAATGTTTTCTGTCTTCTGTGAACACCACCACCATCAGACAAAGACATTTCCCTATCACTCTATGGACCCTCGCCTTCTCTCTTTCTATGGGCCTTGCTGCATGTTACATTTACTTTTGGACAGGTCACTGATGCCTCATCAAATCAGCAGCCAGTTGGATTGTAATGCCTAATGAAATTTGAACCAACCTGGGCATTCTGCCCATGGAAATGCATTCCCATTTTGTTAGTTCCCCACGGTGGGTCTGGCTCCTCTCATCGTGCCACAAAGAAACTGCATTGCAATGTTATCTTGGTCCATCTGTCTGGTTCCAGCCAGTATTGTCATCACATTAGGTGACAGGATAAACTCCATCTTGCATTCTTGGATCTGATTTGAATCTATAGAGGAGGAGCAGCAAAGAAAATAGCACTGCTTTATGATTGGCTTTCTCTCCACAATTTATTAATTATGTTCACATTTACAAGACATTTTTACTTTCGAACAAAGAAAATGCCTTTTCCAAAATCTGGTTTTTGAAGCAAGATGCATATTTTCCAAATTGTCCCATTTTACTCATTAAATTCCCTTTGTTAAATTATATTTTCTTTCTCTATCATCTGAGCTTAAAACTTATGCTTTTACTTTTACTCCCATCTCTAACCCACATGCGAATTTCTACACATAAGAAAATTCCCACACAGTCAACAATAAAACTTGGTTTAAATTACAATTTTGATCAGAGGTTCCACTTGAATTTATGGCTTCCATCACTCATTCAATTTCAATTTGATGACATTCCTTTGAGACAAATCAGAATTCCCAGTGTGAAATTTACTTCAACACAACAGTGGTAAAATGTACAGTATAAAAAACACAAATTCAGGGAAAAGAACATACTCCTCTATACAAAAATATTTATCACACACATATTTTCTGCTTTTGGACGCTTCCCACTCTAACTCCCCAACACATTTTAAACTTTATCAACTTGAATCATGAATATGGCACATGTTTATAGCAAAAATCAAAAGAAGAAAATTTAGGTTCTCAATGTTTCATTCTTCAAGGAATCTTTTGATGCAACTGTAATAATTGAAGAGAAAGATGGCTTTTCACAGGAAAACATTAACTTAAGACAAAATTTAAATCTAACAGAAGCCTTACACAGCATGGGAACCTGTCCTTACCCCCATATTGCCTTCTCTTTAAGAACAAAGAAGTCAATTTATTTTTACAAGTTATCTAAACCTCTTTCTTGCTTATACAAATTAATTAGAAAAAAGACAGCGATTGGAACTCATTAAAAAACAAAATGTTTTAATGCACAGAACAGATCAGAGGAGGCTAAACAATTTTTATACGACACTGACATTTACATGCTACTCAAAGTGAAAAAGATAGAGTCTCTTCATCTCCCTCACACAGACACATTCATGCACATACATACTCAGTGCAAGTGCCAAACACAATTGGGTTTAAAACTTCCAACATTCACTCAGTGAAAGACATTATAAACTGCAACACAAAGACACAAAATCAACCAGTACACTCCAATATATTCACAGACAGAATCTTCCAATCTAACATCCTCTATCTTACAATCTGGGTACCTTGGCCTTTTCTTTAATCTTTTCCCCCACTGCTTTTAAAAGCCTGAATATATTTCCTTAAAATGCTGACCGCTGTGTTTGTCACATCCTAAGGGTCAAACCATGATTCCACCCTTGCTCTGATCTGTGACAAGCTGTTAGCTGCGAGGATCCTCAGCCAATGATCCCTGGGAGCCCCTATCAGCTACGCTCAGACTAGATTGCCCCTAGTAGCTTTCCGATATACAGGCCATAACCTAGCTGCAAATGCATCTGGTGCCTCACCTGCTAACTGTCTGCTCTGCTTAACCTGCAAGAACAGGTTGTTTTGATCATGCCCTAAAGCCACTAAGATTTCATCCTTCAAATCATTTGTGGAGTCTCCTCACAGCTTAGGGGCTGCTGATGAGCTCTGATATAATTTCCTATCTAGGGAGAACAAGATCATATTCTTTCTCTTTTTCTTATCACAGTTATTAATTTCCTAGATCCACTCTATATTAATTGAGATAAGCAGAGGCATCCCTCCATGATTCAGCTTCAATACATGGGGATCCAGTGAACACTCACTATATTGGGTTTCATTACCAAACCCCCTTTTCACCTCATCCTAGGCGATCTCATCTTCTCCTGGTGCCATTAGACAAGCCATGCTCCTGGCCACCCATAATGCCAGGGCAGCTTTTGAATCTTTTCCAGACAGTTTCTGGGGTCAATTCTTTCATGAGCCCTGCTCTAAGCTACTTTTCCATGAACGTTGCTCTATTTCCCCTCAGCCTTGTCAGCCCTACCCAGGTTCCAGGGACATTGATCATTTGGAGAACAACACTCTGTTTTACTTTCAATAACCTGACATTGCAGGGTCAGAGAAAGTGAGGACTGCAGATACTGGAGATCAGAGTTGAATGTGTGTTGCTGGAAAAGCGCAGCAGGTCGGGCAGAATCCGAGGAGCAGGAAAATCGATGTTTCGGGCATAAGTTCTTCATCTGGAATGGGGCTGCGGGCCAATGGGGTTGAGAGGTAAGTGGGAGGGTGGTAAGGTTGGGGGTAAGGTAGATGGGAATGTGATAGGTAGATGAAGGTGGGGGTGAAAGTGACAAGTCAGAGAGGGGGGTGGAGCAGATAGGTGGGCAGGAAGATGGACAGGTCAGACCATTCGAGAAGGCAGTGCCAAGTTGGAAGGTTCAGACTAGGATAAGGGGAGGGTGAGGGGAAATGAGGAAATTGGAGAAATCCACATTGATCCCGTGAGGTTGGAGGGCCCCAAGATGGAAGATGAGGCTTTCTTCCTCAAGGCGTCAGGTGGTTAGGGATTGGCTATGGAGGAGTCCCAGGACCTGGGAGGGGGAGTTAAAGTGTTCAGCCACAGGGCGGTGGGGTTGTTTAGTGCAGGTGTCCCAGAGACATCTTCTGAAATTTCTGTAAGCTGGTGTCCTGTCTCCCCAATGTAGAGGAGACCATATGGGGTGCAATGGATTCAGTAGATGACGTCTGTAGAAGTGCAGGTAAATCTCTGTCAGATGTGGAAGGATCCTTTGGGGCCTTGGGCAGAGGTGAGGGGGGAGGTTTGGGTGCAGGTTTTGCATTGCTTGCATTGGCAGGGGCAAGTGTCGGGAGTGGAGGGTGGTGGGTGTGGGGACATGGACCTTACAAGGGAGTCACAGAGTGAATGGTTTCTCCAAAACCCAGATGGGGATGGGTGGGGTGGAGAGGGAAATATCTCTCTGGTGGTGGGGTCTGTTTGTAGGTGGTGGAAATGGCAGAGGATGATGCGATGTATCCAGAGACTGGTGGGGTGACAGGGGGATTCTTTCCTTGTTGCGGTTGGAAGGATGTGGTTTGAAGGAAGAAGTGTGGGAAGTGTAGGAGATGCATTGGAGAGCTTCATTAACCACGTGGGAGAGGAAATTGTGATCTTTGAAGAAGGAGACCGTTTGGGATGTTCTGTGGTGGAACTGGTCCACCTGGGAGCAAATGCGGTGGAAGCAGAGGAATTGGGAATAGGGGTTAGTGTTTTTACGGGAGGCAGGGTGGGAGGAGGTGTAGTCCAGGTAGCTGTGACAGTCTGTGGGTTTGTACTGGATGTCTGTGTTGAGTCTGCTGCCAGAAATAGAGATGGAGAGGTCAAGGAAAGGGAGGGAGGTGTCTGAGGTGCTCCAGATAAACTTGAGGTCGGGTGGAAGGTGTTAATGAAGTTGATGAACTGTTCAACCTCCTTGTGGGAGCACGATGTAGCACCGATATAGTCATTGATGTAGCGGAAGAAAAAGTGCAGAATAGTGCTGGTGTAACTCTGGAAGGTGGACTGTTCCATGCACCTGCAAAGCGACAGACATAGTTGGTTTGGAGGAAGTGGGAGGATGCGAAGGAGAAATTGTTGAGGGTGACGACCAGCTCAGCCAACTGAATTAGAGTGTTAGTGAAAGAGTACTGGTGGTGTCAGCGTAAAAGAAAGAAACAGAGGGCTTGGAGGGCTTTGTCATGGTGGATAGGTGCATACAGGCACTGGATGTTCATGGTGAAGATAAGGTGTTGGCGCCGGGGAAATGAAAGTCATGGAGGAGGTGGAGGGTGTGGTTGATGTCCTGAAAGTAGATGGGGAGTTCCTGGATGAAGGGGGTCAGGGCAGTGTCAAGGTATAGAGAGATAAGTTCAGTGGGGCAGGAGTAGGCTAAGACAATGGGTTGACTGGGCAGTCAGGTTTGTAGATTTTGGCTAGAAGTAGAATTGGGCGGGGTTCCCTAACAATGAGGTTTGAGGCTGAAGATGGGAGATCCACAGAGGTGATAAGGTTGTGGATATTCTGGGTGATGATGGTTTGGCGATGGGAGGTGAGGTTGTGGTTGAGGGGGCAGTAGGAGGAGGTGTCTGTGAGTTGGCATCTGGCTTCAGCCGGATAGAGGTCAGTGCGCCAAACTACCACAGTCCGTCCTCCCCCCCCCCCCCCCCTTGTCTGCAGGTTTGATGGTGATTTTGGGGTTGGAGTGGAGGGCTGCAAGCTGTGAGAGTGAAAAGTTGGAATGGCTGTCTGCTGAATTCCTGGCAGTTTCTTCTTGCACTTTTATCACCTGCCTGTCATTATCAAAATTCTCCATCGGCCTGCTCACTACTCTCTCTTTGTTGCCTGCTCTGACTTTCTTTCCACTTCCTTCTTTCCCTCTGCACCTACCTTATGATTTTCCATCAGAATTTGATGTTACCTGTGCATGCACAATAAGGAAAGTCTTTTTGCCATTGATATTTTTCCCATTCACCCTTTATCCTTTCCTGTGGACTGTCAGAGACTATCATTTCCAGCACCAATGCTTAGAAACATTCACCTTGTCACACACATATGAGGATATTCTATCCCCCCATGGATTGGGTCATGCCCTTGACTCTGTCCAGCATTATATCCTTAACCATAAAGTCCTGCTATTATCACCAGAAACTGGAGGTGCTTTCCACTCCCATTACCCTCTGCAATGAATATTGGACTTCTAAATTTTATAAAGAACACAATCATACAGACACAGGATTTTACACAAAAGCACTGTTATTAAAAAAAAACCTCATAAATCCCTCATACAAAGCCTCAACACTGGTCTAAATGACAACACCTTGATTGCTTCATCCAATTTAAATCCCTCCATACTTTAACTTCGGCTCCCACACAAACACACAAAGTCATTGTTAACAACAAAACATTTCACTGAAAATTTTACAGGTAAAACCATATATATTTTTATGTTTCAAATAAGTCATTTCTTACGCCTCTAAACTCCAACAGGTACAAAGTTAGCTTAGTCCTCATAAAACAACCCTCCCTTTCCAAATACTAGGCTAGTAATCATTCTCAGAAGCATTTACAATATGTTTGCATGCTTCCTTAAATAAGATCAATACGTATACAATATTCCAGTTATGAGCTCAGTAAAACTAAAGTGTAGCTTTCCAGCGTTTATATTCAATTCTCTTTGAAACAGTGGTAACAGTCTATCAACTTCTCTAATTGTTTGCTGTACCTGCAGACTAACATTTCATGAATCATGCACAATTACACCCAGATCCATCTGCAATCTCTCACTACTTAGATAATTTTAAAAAATATTCTTCCAAACAAAATGTTCGGAATATTCTTCACATTTTCCTGTATTGCTCTCTATTTGCCAGATTTTTCACCAGTCACCTTGCCTATCCAGATCCCTTTGTAGTTTCCTTCTGTTCATTTCCCAATGACTTTCCTACCTATCTTCATGTCATCAGCAAACTTAGCAAACATACCTTCTGTCGCTTCATTCATGTTATACATATAAATTGTAAGACGTTGAGACCCTAGAATTGATCCTTTTGGCATACAATTCATTATCCTTGCCTGTCAGAAGTTGATACATTTTGCTAACTGTTCTTTTTGTGAGCTAACCAATCTTCTAACCATACCATTACTTTAACCCTGTATCATGTGCTTTTGCCTTCCACAATCACCTTTAGTGTGGCACACCTTTTCAAATACTTTTTTAAAAATCTAAATAGAGGACATCCATTGGTTCCTCTTTATCTTCAGCGCATTACTTCGTCAAGAAACTCTAATGAAATGATTGTCCATATACAAACCATGTTAACTCTCCTTAATTTGAACTTACCCAAATTCCCCAGGAAAACACCTTATAGAAAAGCTTCTAAAATTTTCTGGATTTCAGATGTTAAGCTAACAGGCCTGTAGTTTCCTGCTTTTGACCCCCATCCCCTTTGAATAAATGACTTACTTTTGTTATCTTCCAATCTTATAGAACTTTCCCAAACCTAGGGAATTTTGGAAAGTTAAAGCCAATACATCCATTACCTCACTATCCAATTGATGTGAGGATGAGGTCCATCAGGAACCAAGGACTTGAGAAAAATCAGCTCCTACAATTTGCACAATACTGCCTACCTAGTGAATGTAATTTTCTTGAGTTCCTCCCTCTTTCCATTTGCTGATTTACATTTCTTTATGGATTTTATAAATATCCCCACTGTTAGAAACAATGTGAAATAACTCCTCAATTCATCTGCTATCTCCTTAAATTTAATTGCTAATTCCCCATATACACTTTCTGCAGGAACAATGGTCATTTCCTTCGCATGTTTATAATTTAAAGATCTGCAGAAATTTCTTGTCTGATTTTTTTATTTCAAGCTAGCTTTCTGTCTTGCCCTTATTTTTCCCCCCAATTCATCTTTTCGGCGTTCTTTGTTGTGTGTTTTTTTAAACTCTGTCTAGTCTTCTAGTCAGCCTCCCATATTTGCACAATTTTCCTTCAAGTTTGATACTAGTTTTATTTTTATAGTTAACCACAGATGGTGGTTCCTCAAGTTAATGTTTCCTTCTCATTGGAATTAATTTATATTCTGTATATTCTGAAGTACCCCCTTAAACACTGTATTGCTATTAACACATCCTTTTACCGCATTTGTCAATTTGTATTTGCTAGCTTTGCTTTCCTGGTCTCTTTATTGATTTCATTTTAAGTTTAAAACACTAGTCTTAGACCAACACATCTGTTGTTCAAATTGAATGCAATCGTATTATGATCATGGCTACCTTGGGGTAGTTTCACTCTGCAGCTAGAGTTAACCTTATCTCATGGCAAAATACTACATCTGTTATATTTTTCTCTCTGGTTGACTCCAGAATTTGCTGTGCTAGGAACCTATCCAGAAAATATGCCATGAATTTCAAACCTGGCATCCTTTGCCCATTTGATTTTTTTTTAGCCTATAAGTATATTGACATTCCTCGTGATTGTTGTTGGACCTTTCTGATAAGCTCCAAATATTTCTTCCATTACACTCCATCCTAACTAAAGGTCATTGTTCTGAGGCCTGTATACCATTCTGACAACTGACTTTTTTGCCTGTGTGTTGTTGCATCTATAACCAAATCACTTCTATATCCGGGTTTCCTCAACTTAGGTCAGCCAAGTCTACTGCACGAATGCAATCAGTAACTGACAGAGGTCCCTGCCCCCACTGTTGCCTGGCTTCTCTTTTCCCTAAAAGTTACATATCCTTTCATACTCAAGTCCCAATCTCTGTTACTCTGCAGCTATATCTGTCAGCCTGTACTTATTTATTTCCATTTGCACTTTCAGTTCATTATTTTGTCTTGTATGCTACATGCTACAACCTTTTGTTTTGTCCTTTTATTATCTTTTCTAACTTCTAGCCTTAATTGTTGATTTACACTTTGATTGTATCCCTTCCTGTCACAATCTATTTATCATTTCCAATATTAATGTCAGTAGAGCATTGGCGATACCTTCTTCTACTGTTTTGGAGGGTTTTCTAGCACTTTTGCAGACAAAATGGTGGATTACTTCCTTTCTCCCCCTCCTTCTACACTCAAAATGGTGGATTACATCCTTCCGCTCCCTCCTCTGTAGCAAAAATGAAGGATTTCTGGTTTCCATAGCCACAATAGATTGCTGCCTTTCTCTAACTGAATAAATAGTTCCCATCCTTTTTACAGCATCACTGAGTTAATCCTGCAGCCTACAGTTTTAAATCTGAATCTCATTTCCTAATGGCTTTCCCTAGAAAAACACATTGTCTGACGTGCTGCTAATATTCAGCATTGCTTTATGGTTTTAATAAAGATTCCTTTTTCTTTAGTGGCTTAACTGAACAAATCCCACTGACTGCAGCCTTAACAAATTCTTCCCGCCTTTATTACAGTTTCAATTATGCAGCTGCAGTGTTCTCCTTACTTTCATTTTCCATTTAACTTTGTCTGCCAGGCTTCTAAGTCACCTCTTTGTCACTTTAATTTTGAATTTGCAATTGTCCTTATGTTGTGACCAAATTTTTAACATAGTATTTGTAGTTCTGGATCTCCCTTTTCTGTAGCCTGCCTCATGATCCCCAATTATGGTGGCAATGTTCAATTTGAACTGTAAATAGTTCACTTACTTCTAGCTTTCTCAGCCTGTAATTGTGCTGTTTTTGTTTTGGAAAGTTTTGTTGTTATCCACCAGGGATTTCAACTTTGCTTTTGGAGCCTATGGTGTACATGCGCCATGTATCTGAAACCCAACTTTGAATCATTCCTACAGTTCTTTAGCATGCAATGCAATCTGTAAATGTTAAATGTCACTTGTGTTCCACTTAGTGTCTGACTCATAATTGCATCTGCACTTCTCTTACCAGGTCTGAAAAGTTGACAGTAAATTGTGATTTACTGAATTTTGCCACAAGTTGTCCTTGTACAGATTTCTGGTATGTTCCCTTCTTTCAATTGACGTGTGCATGAGTCACTCTCTTAAAGCTGCATCTGGAAAATTCTTTTGAGTCCACTAGAATATTTAATACTTTCTAACCTCTTGTGTGGTACAACTAAATTAAACTCTAATCCATACCATTCTTCATGATATTGTATGATGAATCCCCACCACAACTCCTCAGTTTGTATGAGTTAGCTAGACAATTGATCACTATAAGCTAGATTTACAGCCACCATCCATCTTTTCATTTGGAATATACAGGGTATCCTTTATGTAATACGATAGGAGAAAACCAATAAGTAATTTAACAAGAGGTTCATGTCTTAACTAAGATGTAGTTTATTACATGATATCATTCAGGTACAAGATATATTTGTATGATCGACACTGTGACAAAGAGTGTAGCAAACTAAGATGGCTGGTCTGTCTCCTTCAAGGTCCAGAGATGTTATACCAACCAAAGGTCTTACGACAACATCATATTGGGTGGAGGTAAATGGAATTTTCAGCATGAACCTATACAGAACCTAACACCTTTTACAAGAATGCCATTTTTCAGTAAGGGTGAAGACCACGTCATGCTGATCTACTGTTTATGTTTATGCTTCCAGTAGTAGTTATGCAAATAAGTATGTTACTGCTTGCCGGTTTTTGGCATTAGAAGATTGGGTGTAGTGATTGTAATGAGTTCAGCCAGGTGGACCTCATAGAATATGACTTCCCTGATTGTGACTAATAATCTGGTCTAACTAGGGAGCTCTGGTTGACAGATTTAAACAGGAATGTCAGACATCTGTTCACTCTGAGAGCTAGCTCTGAGGGAATTGGATGAGTGTCAAGGACTCTCCATGTTTAAATAAAGGATGCCTTGGTGACGGCATGCCAGCCTCTGTGGAGTTATTTCAATGACAACAAGAGAAAAGCATGTACCTGAAGAAATTCGCTCACAACAGTCATCTGGAACTGGAATTTTAAATTGCTTAGCAACATCCAAATCAGAAATCAATTAGAATAAACATCTGGTTAAATAGTTAAAAATAACACAACACCAGATTATAGTCCAACAGGTTTAATTGGAAGCACACTAGCTTTCAGAGCGACACTCCGAAAGCTAGTGTGCTTCCAATTAAACCTGTTGGACTATAACCTGGTGTTGTGTGATTTCTAACTTTTTACACCCCAGTCTAACATCGGCATCTCCAAATTATGGTTAAATAGTAACCTGGTTCAAATATGGGTTGATACTAACGTGGTCATTTTAGTGATCACAGCTCAAGTCTTGAACAAAATTCACTCTGGACTCAACTCTTAAGTTTATACAAGACCTCAGCTAGACTGAGAACCTGCATAGGGGAGTCTTCACAGAGCAAGGCAACAGCTTTGCTTTCAGTCTCTTATGAGAAGCATTTGATTCACTTACCACTGATTGTAGTAAAAGGCTCGAGCCCAAGCCCAATGGGGCAAAGTTGGTTGAGAAAGATTGACCTAGATTAGCTCAAAGTTTTCCATTTAAAAATGGCTGCCTAAGTGAAGTCCGAATTAAATACCTCTAACGTTTTCAATAAGGTTTAGGGATTATTAAAGGAGTCAAGGCCACCTTGCATGTTGATCAGGAAGTAATTCCATAATCTGCAAGGTCTGCTGGGTATCATTTGCCTTATGGGCAAAAGTAGAGATAGAAATCAGGAGGCTGGAAAGTAAAAGAATCATCAAACCAATTCAGTTTGCGCACTGGGCAACACCGGTTATATTGATTGTGAAGCCTGATGAATTGGTTTACCTTTGTGGGGATTTTAAACAAACAGGAAATTGTTTTTCACAGCTACATAAATACACAATCCCTCCCAGAACTGACAGGGAAGCTGTCCTTCACAAAGCTAGACATAAGCTATATGTACATGCAACTGCGGTTAGATGAGGATTCCCAGAAGTATGTTGCAATTAATACCCATAAGAATCAGCACCAATATATGAGACTGTCATTCAGGGTATCATCAGCCTATGCAATATTTCAGAGGACAATGGAAAATATTCAATAAGGTATACCCCAGGATGCCATTTATCCAGATGATGTGCTAATAACAGGGAAGTCCAATAGAAGTTCTTAGAGAACTTGGACATAGTCCTTAGACATTTCTCCCAGGCAGGCATATGCCTTAGAAGGGAGAAATGTTTGTTCCAGGTACCCAAGGTGACAGGGGGTCAATATGCCTGGGTTACCCCCATTGTAAAATCAACTGAGAATGATACCATACCATAGGTCTTTCCTTGGGCTGGTGAATTATTACAGAAAGTTCATACGTAACCTGGTCTCCATCCTGGCAACTTTGCATCAACTCTTAGAAAAAGGATCAGCCTTGGAAATGATCATATAGCCAAGCCATAGCTTTCAGGAAAGTGAAGAAACAGCTATCATCCTCTCAGGTGTTGGCACACTATGATCCCAAGTGAGATCTGGTATTGATATGTGTTGCCTCCCCAAATGGCATCAGGGTAATATTAGCCCATAGGTGGCCCAATGGAGAGGAACACAGACATAGGGAGAATGTGCAAACTCCGCACAGTCACCTGAGGCTGGAATCGAACCCTGGTCCCTGGTGCTGTGAGGCAGCAGTGCTAACCACTGAGCCACCATGCTGACCAATAATCACCAAACTATACTAATCCTATTTACCTGCAATTAGTCCATAGTTGACTATGCCCTGGCATTTTAAATCTGCTCGTCCAGATACTTAGAGTCACAGAGTTATAGAGATGTACAGCACAGAAACAGACCCTTCGGTCCAACTCGTCCTTGCCAACCAGATATCCTAAATTAATCTAGTCACATTTGCCAGCACTTGGTCCATATCCCTCTAGACCTTTCCTATTCATAAACCCATCCAGATACCTTTTAAATGTTGTAATTGTACCAGCCTCCACCAGTTTTTCTGGCAGCTCATTCCATACACGTACCACCCTCTGCATGAAAAAGTTGCCCTTTAGGTCCTTTCTGCTCTCACCTTAAACCTAGGCCCTCTAGTTCTGGATTCCACCACCCAGGGAAAATACTTTGTTTATTTATCCTATCCATGCCCATCATGATTTTATAAACCTCTATAAGATCACTCCCAGCCTCTGACATTTCAGGGAAAACAGCCCTGGCCTATTCAGCCTCTCCCTATAGCTCAAATCCTCCAACCCTGGAAACATTCTTGTAAATCCTTTCTGAACCCTTTCAAGTTTCACAACATCCTTCAGGTAGGAGAGAGACCAATATTGCACGCAATATTCCAAAAGTGGCCTAACCAACATCCCATAAAGCTGCAACATGACCTCTCAACTCCTCTACTCATTGCTCTGACCAATAAAGGAAAGCTTACCAAACGCTTTCTTCACTATCCTATTTATCTGCAACTCCACTTTCTAGGAACTATGAACCCACACTCCAAGGTCTCTATGTCCAGCAACATTCCCCAGGACCTTACCATTAAGTGTATAAGTCCTGCCCTGATTTGCCTTTACAAAGTGCAGCACCTCACATTTATCTAAATTAAACTCCATCTATCAGTCCTTGGCCCATTGGCCCACTAACCTATCTGATCAAAAGTCCACGGTACTCTGAGGAATCTTCTTCACTGTCCACTACACTCCAATTTTGATGTCATCTGCAAGCTTACGAGCTATACCTCCTATGTTTACATTCAAATAATTTATATAAATGACAAAAAACAGTGGACCTAGCACTGATCCTTTTGGCACACCCCTGGTCATAGGCCTCCAGTCTGAAAAGTAACACTTTACCGCCAACCTCTGTCTTCCATGTTTGAAGTAAAAAATCTCACAACACCAGGTTATAGTTCAACAAGTTTATTTAAAAATACAAGCTTTTGGAGTACTGCTCATCCACTGACACCTAAACTGCTTGACTAGTTTCAGTCCCTAGGATTAGGTTTAGTAATGCCCATCTCCAGTAGAACAATTTACGTACTGGCACAAAAATCTCTCCTGAAGTATTCTAAAAATTCCACCTGTTATGGACTAGGCCAGACCACTCAAAACATTCTTAAGCAGGCAGCTCCAGACCATAACTTCTCAATTTGTTTCGGTAAGTGTACAGCGAAAAGTACCCTGAGTAAGTTAGCAAGGTTGACTATCAGGTTTAAAATAGACAAAAAGATGTATTCACAATATTATTCAATGAACCACAAAGAACAGAATAAAGAACCCCTACAGAACTCAGTCAATCCAAACTAGATTTAATTATGTTGTTCCGAAGATACACAACAATCCCAATAAGCAAACTTCCTTAACCTGTAGAAATAGAACAGATGCTTACAGGTTAAAGTTGAAGGGCAGAAAGAGTAAGCTTCCACACAGCTCACTGTTGAACTCCTCCCCAGTTCAAGACTGAACTAAACTGCTCAACTAGAGAGCTGACCACTCCCCTTTCATTACACAGGTCACTAATAAAACATGACCACTTTGGCCTGAAGTGTCATCTGTTTACCTATAAACAAAAGGCTTCTCAAAATCCTTTTCATCTCTGTACCAACTCAGACTGATCGGGACCCCAGCCTGGTTTATTACCCTCCTGAAAAATGTCAACGAGAGAGTATCCTTGAGCCAAGGCACAGCTTGTAGGGAAAAAAAGGGAGTAGCTTTGTGACACACTCTATCTAATCCTTTCACATTAAAGCGATTTCAGCTAATTTTAGCAATGTTGAAATCACCTATCCCAAAAATCCTAATCTACTCACATTTCTGTGATTTGCCTACACATATACTACTTTATTTCCCTCTGATTGAGGCCTTCAGTGTAATACCAGTGAATAATTGCCCCCTTTTTATTTCTAAACTCGACTGAGATGGCCTCATTTGAAGAGCCTTCTAAGACATCCTCCACCATTGGTGCAGCGATATTCTCTTTATCAATAGTGCAGTGGCCCTACTTCTCTTACATTCTCTCCCATAATGCCTGAAACACCTACACCTTGAAATGGTGAGCTGCCCATCCTGTCCGTATATGAATTACAACTTTTGTTTTTTTAATGTATATGTTATCCAATTATTAGACGTTTTATGCACGATGCACTAAATTTATTTAACCAGCTGTCAAACTCTCCAGGAACCAATTACACATTTTAGAAGTTTAATTACTCTGGTGTCAAACTTGTTGTTTTCTTAGGTTCCTCCTGTTGTTTTGTGTAATGATTAAATAAACATTGATTGAAGGGTTTAGCTTAATTGTTTTATTTGCAGTTTATATAAATTATGATTCAAGCAGAGTAGAGAATCCAATAATGTTTCTTGGTGAATTTGTGAAAGATTCACATCATCATCAGGAAATTGCTTACTTTAATGTGGGAGTTTGGACTCAAACCTTCAAGATATTTTGGGGGTGTTTTGTGGTCTCATGGTTACCAAGGTGAGAGGTGTCAGAGAGAATATAATGGAACCAAATATGAAACCATGTTGTCATCTGCGTCAACTGAACCATATATTTTCCTCTAAATTGTATTTGATTTTACTGCCTATTTGGTCAGATCAAAGAAGAATCGCCAAGTTGGGCCGTTAGTGAGTGTCTAGTTTTCAAACATTACACAGTGCTAACAAACAGTGTAGATCGCATTCCCTGCGGCCAAGGGATATTTCTGTAGTCATGCCTACAATCAGTGAGAACACAGCCTGCATTAAACATTTCATTGTGCGTTCTCTGAAAAAGGCATATCATTATTACATTTCATAAACATACAAATACAACAGTCCCCATCTCTGGCAGGTAATATCACAATCTTTGAATCATTGTTGATGGGTCCATTAAAAAGGCACTTTCTCTCTAATATGCTCCTGTCTATAATACACATTTTATATAGCTTCTAAAGGCAACATTAGACACTCTACTGTGCTCTACACTCAATTATTTTCTGCAGCAAAAGTGATATGTTAATGTTTTTATGTTTTGAGACCAGGAGGTCAGAGTAGTTTGTTATTTGTATTGTACTTGTTGAACTACTACAGGCAGCTCTGCATGTTGCACAAGTCTGTGTTTCTTTCCTTGTATGAATCAACCAATTATATTACACTGTAGTTTTTTTTTTGTCTCTCATCTTCAGAGGCATTTCCCAATAATTATTGTCGATGTTCTCCCCTATGGATTATTTTCAGATCTTTCACAAATGATAGACTTACAGGAAAATAACTTAAGAGTGTTTTGACTTGCTTTAAAGCCGTTGTATAAAGCAAGATAGCTGCAAACCAGAAAACTGCAGTAGGCCATCAGGGAATAAAAACGGAGTCAGCTATTCAATGCCTTACATAATGAAGTATTTTAGTGAACAGAAAACTAAAAGCAAAATATCGCGGATGCTGGATATCTGAAATAAAATCAGAGATACTGAAGACTATTCAATGCAAGCATTTCAACTGCAGATCAGGCATTAAACCCTCTTCTAGGCTCAACATTGAGTTTAAGAATTTCATACCATATACTTACTTTGCCTTAATTTAGTTCTCTTTCTCTCCCACTACACATTGGTTTGAATCTTGTTTTCATGTTTTTGCTTTCAGATAAAACTACTCATTACTCTGGAATTTATGCTCAGTCTGGATGAGTGCTTTGTTTTACAGCCATTACCATTTGCTTTGTCTTTTGTTCCATGACATCTTTGTGATTCAAACACTCTGATTGTTAACCCTCCACCATGTTATAATCGGCAAAATCCGCACTGCTGTCCCCATTTTATAACGTTGGGTGTCCAAGCTGCCAGCAGAATGTACTTGTGTGATTGAGAAGCCTTGGGTAGATTCACTGCCACCAATTCACACCAAGGTACTGATATCACATGGGGTAGGGTACCCACAAAACACCTTTAGCATTAACTAAGTTCAACCTTGCTAAATAGTAAAGGTTTGTTACATTGTCCTTATCATCTAGTTACATTAGATCTAAAATACATGATTGTCTCATGTGAGACATTATGCTCAATTTAAGAGCACATACATTTTATTGACTTAGCACTAGAATAGGAATGAACTACCTATCGCATCTCCAACGCCTCTCCCCCAAGTCCCTCCTCCCTACCTTTTATCTTAGCCTGCTGGACACACTTTCCTCATTCCTGAAGAAGGGCTTATGCCCGAAACTTTGAATCTCCTGTTCCTTGGATGCTGCCTGACCTACTGCACTTTTCCAGCAACACATTTTTAGCATTAGAATACCCCAAACTAAAAACACCAACAGTATTACATGTTGAACACAACTTGTTTGACACATTGAACACACTGGTTAGCTGCTCCCAGGAAAAGTCATTTATATCCTGATGAACAGAATTTATCATGTGATGTCAATTAACCTTTTCAGGCACAAGCTGCTTTGTATAATATCCCACATCTTTCCTTTAGCTCTTTTCCCACGTCCCCCCTTAAACAGCATAAAATCCATCACATTTCTGCCTTCCTTAAATTCTGAAGAACAGTCATATTCAACTCAAATGTTAACTCTGTTTCTCTCCCTGCGGATGTAACCTCATCTGCTGAGTATTTCCAAAATGTTCTGTTTTTATCAAAGGAAACAGGTTCATTTTATAGCTGACTGCTACAATCTGATAATCATGGGAAGGATGGCCTGAAGTTCTGATTTGCACTGCTGAGAGGTGAGATGGGACGATGGACTTAAGTCACCTTGTGCATAGTTACTTTTATTAAAATGCTTAGGCAGTTTATGAGATTAGTTACCTGGATAAAGGAGTCTGAGTTCAATCTTATTACTTTGAGCTTTTAGTTTTGTAACCAGAAAGATTTACCTTCCACATTGTCAAAAGGTAATTACTGCAAAATATCACATAGTTCTCAGTTAGATATCAAGAAGCCAAGACAGTGAGGTATAAGGTCATGAGTGCAGAAAAAGTAGCTGAATGATAGAACATTTGGCCAGTATTTTCAATCTTAACAGGAACGTTGGGTGTCTTTTTAATTAGTGTTTAGACTGTGTTTTCTCTTTTTCTGAGAAAGGGCTTGTTAAGTTTTCATAGTTCTGCCATACATACGGAAAGACAATGGCTTGGATTTTGCAATTGCAGCAAGATGGATATGAGGTGAGCAGTCCTGGTTAGTAAATGGGATAGAGTTCTCTGTCAAAGTTTCTCTATCAAAGTTTACAGCAGGAAGCTTCCACCAAATCAATGTCACTCAAAGGGAGTAAAAATTAGATCATGGGCCGCTCTTTCAGTATTATAGCCTCACACCAGAGTTATTGAGACAGGTTATACAAACATGACTTATGTTCCATTGAGGTTAGAATATCAAGAGTGAACTAATTGAGGCATTAAAAGTGATAAAGGAAATTGACAGGATATTTGCAGAAAAAGTATCACTATTATGGAAATCCAGAACAAAGGAGCATAATCTTAAAATACTCAGCCATTAAAAAGTAAAATTACAAAGTATTTTTCATACAACAGGTAACAGAAATCTGGAACTCACACCCCAATGAACTGTAGATACTGCGTTGATTGAAATGTTCAAA
Organism: Hemiscyllium ocellatum; assembly: GCF_020745735.1. Taxonomy (NCBI): domain Eukaryota; kingdom Metazoa; phylum Chordata; class Chondrichthyes; order Orectolobiformes; family Hemiscylliidae; genus Hemiscyllium; species Hemiscyllium ocellatum. The sequence goes on along the minus strand of NC_083417.1, from coordinate 35,851,466 downwards.
CTGGAAATTTTGAGTGTGCAAAATAGACAATGGAACAACTGCAGGTGAATGATGTTAAAATACAGATCTGTTATGCTCTTAATAAATCGGTTTGAAGGACTAATTGCTTTCACCCATCCTGCTTTTCTAGATTCCTATCAACCTGCTTCATCTCATACGTTTCAAATGATAACTAAGCTTGCAAGTTGCTGGGGAAAATACATTGGAGAATTTCAAGTCCAGCTGTCCAGAGACCCAACTTAAACTCCCTGTAGGTAGATGGATTGTGACTACGTTAAGATGTTGCCACATCATTGTGAAACCTTCTCTGACTTATTTCAGGTTTTTTTCTCGAGACTTTTGTAACTTTCATTAACATATGATTTTGTGCTATTTCATCTCACCATTCCCGTAGGTCAGAATGGAAGTGTTTTCATATGTGGAAACGCATGAAACAGAAAATGACTGGTTGGCGACATGAATCAAAGGCAAACCCAAGTTCACATGCATTTGCCATACTGAGTGTGATTTGTACTTGCAACACTATTATCCTAACTATATAAGTCCAATTTTACACCTGCAGTTCTCAATAATTATAGTCATGAGCTGAAGCCCATGCTGAGAGGCACCTCTGCTCCTGATAATCTAATGCCAGATGAAGGCTTACTTGTGACTTTAGAAGGTCCAGCAGGTCTTCCTCAGAAAATCCAGGATGAGTCTCTTGTGAGATCCATGCTAACAATACATGAACCTGCCTCTGGTTACTGCCCTGTTCATGCACATTTCAGGTCGCACTGCTGAACACTGCTGAAATGAAATTCTGATGTTGCTACAATGTCTTCATATTTAGTTTTGCCTGGAAGATGTAAGTTTGGATTGTGGAAAATACATTGTTTAGAGAACAAATGTATTGTTCTTTTCAATGTATTCCAAGTATAAGTTATTGCTTAGTTAGAAAATTGTGAACATTCAAATTGGGAGTCATTGTGATGACAAGATAAACATAATAGGAAATGGTTCCATTCATTAACAGGGATATGCTGTATAGATATCTGAATATGACCTACATCATTCTTTATTATAGAACAAGTTAGTGATACTGAGAATGTGCTCCATCATTCCTGAGAGCTTTTAGGAACCATGCTCGCTTCTGGCATTTCACATTATTACACACAAATAACACCATTTTCCATTTCCTATGGCGTGTTTTCCACTATCATGCTGATTGTTGGATGAATTCTGAATATTTTATTCCAACAGAACATGTCTTCCAATTTTTAGGAAGAATTTGATTCCTGAGAGTGTTGGTTGAACAGTGTAATTACTCCCTTTTGTCTTATGTTTTTATAAGTGTACATTTTCTGATCAACTGCACTCACTGTGCAATTACTGAACAAAAGCTGGAAAGTAACAAATTGTTGAAAGCATACTTTCACCTGATACTTTAATCTAGATTTTCTTATAAGGTGTATGTTTATAAACGGACTTTATACTGTTCTGAATGGAAGGGTATGAATTTTGCCAAATTTCCAAGGACAGCTCATTGGGCTAGTCTGGAGACAGATGCGGCCCCACAATGGTGATTATTCCCAATGGCATGACCAAGACTGAAGAAGTACTAATTCTCTGATTGACTGACCACCCCTTGAGGTGAGCCATTCTGCCTCAGAAGATGGAAAGCCTTTTCTCTTTAAATTAGTTCACAAGATGTGGGCATTGTTGGCTTTCTCATCATTTATTGCTTATTTCTAATTAACCCTGAGAAGATGGTGGTCAACTGTACTGCCTTGAACAGCTGCAGTCCTTCAGTTGTAGAGAAACCCCAGGTTTGTTAGAGATGGAAACCCAGAAGTTTAGCCCTATGATATCAAACTAGGAATTTCCTGAACTAACTCAAATTGTCTTCCAGGACCCGCAGAGGAGTTTCTGCCCTCAACTTTCCAGCTGGTGAGGTACTACTTGCATGTAAAATTCTGCCCATCTGTTCTAACATAAAATCCATGGTAATTGCATTTGCACATTTACGTGTAGGAGGTTGGTTCGCTCAGTTGGATGAATGGCTGGTTTGCAATGCAGGCTGATGACAAAGCAGCTCTACAGTAATCTGGAATTATAGTGAATTGACCTTCACCTTTTAGGTTTAGGTGTGCTGGCACAGATCATTCACTGCTGACTGCAAAATATACCAATACAGTGTTGTCAATTGAGTATCAGAATTGAGGGGCATTTTTGTACAATTATCATTTCGTAGCGCAGCTAGTAGTCTTCCGAAACTTCCACAAATCTTTGCAATGCTGTTAGACTGAATCTGATATGTTTTCTATAAACTGTGTCCAACATTTCCTGGCATTAACCAAAATCACATTGGTCAATTTGTTGAAATCTCACACTCACTTAAGCTAGCATGAGTTGCTTATTACCAAACATGGCATAAAGAAATATCTTTGCATAAGTTTTAATATCATGGCAAAAGCTATTTCCACTATAGAAATATAACATTCACAAGTCTCTTATCAGGTTGTGTGCAATAATCATATGATTATATTGGTTAACTTCATACTATCATTTGGTCAAGCTTGAACTCAGTTGAAAATATTTGGCTTCTCTTATTTTATCAGTCACATTACTGAACAATCAACATTTCCAACTGCAAACCTTCATCAGGAACCTTCATCAGCTTATTCCCGAAACGTCGATTATCCTGCTTCTCGAATGCTGACTGACCTGCTATGCTTTTCCAGCACCCCACTCTCGACTCTGATCTCCAGCATCTGCAGTCCTCACTTTCTCCCACCTACAAACCTTGGTCATGTTGTAATGTAACAAATTAATAAATAAGTGCAAGTTCATGAAAAGAGTTAATATTTTCTAGCAATATAATGAATAAATCAATGTAAGATACATTGTTAAAATACAGCTATCATAACAAATAGCCTCCATTTTGGTGGTTACCTGTTTCCATATTTATACAGGAATGACTGGCAGTTTGCAAAGATGTAAGTGATCACGACAAGTAGCTGAGAACAATTAAAATTACTGCCCCAACTCTGGTCCACTAAATAGCATCAACATCTTGTTCTCATACTTTTTTAGTTGCATCTGTGTCATTCACACTGAAAAGTGGGATTACAATCATTGAAGGAGGTTATGACAGAACTTTGAGAAATCCTGCAACTAGATCCAGAAAGTTCTCCCAGGACAGATATGGTTCTGTCAAAGGTCTTCATGCTAACTGATGTCTTGTAAATCATGACAGTTCCATCAAGTAGGTCACAAATGTACTTAGTCTAGTGATTTCACCAATTTACCAATGAAAACAGGTAAAGGACATGACTGATGGAGGGCATGTGCCATATGGGCCTCGATTGCTGATATAATTAGCTTATTAAAGCAAAGGAAATTCACTCCATGAACATGCAACAGGCCTGTGGTAATATGAATATAATCATGCATGCTAATACTCCAGGATTTGTAGTACTATCACTCCATTTTACAGTTGTTGTCTATTTGTTTTGCCTAGTTTATGGGAGTTTACTAAGCCTCCAATTTATTTTACTCAATAATCAGTTTATTACATATTTAGCCACAATGTATAACTTTAAAGAAGTATTTCTGATTCTGGTGAAGGTATGTTGGTTCTACCGTCAAGACTTTCTCTCACGTGATCTCTTTTATCATAGTGGGCAATGCTTTCCACATTGTCCCATATTATCCCTTCCAAAGCATTGTATCACAATGACAATCCATGTTATTTCAAGTTGTTTGAAGATTAGTTGGATATTACTGACAACTACTAAAGCCAAATAGAAACTGAGGGAAAAGATCTAAAGGAATTGTATTGGGTTTTATGATGGCTTCAAGGTGATAGTGTGGCATTTATTAAATAGACAAATTTGTGGACAATCCAAGTCAATATATAACCATACCTCCAGCAGCAGGTGGTGATGCTAAGTGAGGATGTCAGGCATGTTAACTGGAACAGCTCCACTAGGACTTCCAGCAACAGGTAGTGACAGCATTGGAGGGTACAGAGTAAGTTAGCTGCACCAGTTAAATATGCCCTCTCTGCAGGAAAGTATATTTTGAGGGAAAGAGGTCTCATGGGAAACAGACAAAGAATTTCCCCAGCCAGATGTAAACCACAGGCTTAATTCCATGTAAATAATGTATCTTCATGTTTAATTTTTCTCCATGCTTGTAATCATCTAATGCTGGTGGAATAAAGGATCCTTGCTTCATGATCTTTGTGTCATCTATGTGTTCAAATCTCACATTAGAAATAGAGACCATTAAAGGCTTCAGAAATGACTTTTCCAAATTAAATCCAGGATGGAAAGCACCAAGGTCAGATGTACCACCCCACCACCAAATGAAGCTCTTAAGTGGGGAATTTATAACCATGTAACAGCCTCCTCTCACAGCGCGATGAGGGCTGTCAACCTGCAGCATATACAACAGTTAAAACTGCACAACCTACTTCTTCATTCCTGATGTTACACGAGGAATGAAAAAGCAGAGTATTACTTAAACAATAACAACTGAAGAATTCATCGGTACAGAGGGCTTTAAGTCTTCCACAGCATGAGTCACAAAAGGTTGATGCAGGTTCAGCATATAATCAAGAAGGCAATTAGAATGCTATCCCTTGTTACAAGAGGTAGTGAAGATAAAGGAATGTTATGCTACAGTAATATAGGGCACTGATGATAACACATCTCAAATATTATGTATAATTTTGGTCTTCTTATTTAAGCAAAGAGCTAAATGATTTCAATATGGTTCAGAAGAGGTTTACTGGACTAATACTTGAATACCAGCTGGGGTTGTTCCCACTGGAGTTTACAAGAGTGAGGGATGACTTGATTGAAATGTATAAGATTTTGAATGGTCTCAGAATGTTGAGTAGCTTTGGAACTTGTTGCCTCAGAAGACAGTGGAGGTGAGGTCATTGAATATTTAAGATGAAGCAGATAAGTTCTTGTTAGAGAGGGGAAATCTAGAGTTATCAGGGCATAAATGTAAATGTGGAATTCAAAACACAAACAGATCAACCATGGTCTTATCTTTTTGTGGAGCAGACTCAAATGGTGCATTTGAGCTCCTATTTTGTATGCTTCATGTATATGTTCTCCACAGAAACAGACATGGAGTTCTTTACAAGGCTCAAATTGAAAAACATTCAGGTGCTTATCTTCTACAGTGACTTCACAGCCCTGTCTCAATTGTCTGCTTCTCTCATCCCTTTGCATATCCCTCCATTTTAGCATGTTTGATGAAGGGTAGCTTTGTTTCAATCTCAGCTGGAATCCAATCACCAAGCCAAAGATTGGATGTCACAAATAGTTTAGTTAAATGGTGTGCATTCTATTAGCACTTTCCATGTGCAAGTTAATAAATACTAGAAATTAAGAGTGTAAACATATTGAAGAATGTATTGAACTTCCCAAAATAACCAATGCACATAATAAGCAATAAACAATGTGACTATAATTATCTCTTTTGGTACAGACAAATACTTCACTGCATTTAGTCAATATTCTTGACAAACCATTGTAAATGGTGACTATACGAGGACAAAATTAAAAGATAATATAACCCGATAATGTAACAATGGTACCCCTTTTGATTTGAATGAGATACCATGAGCAGTGTTTATTGAAGAAAATCAGGGTCTTGCTCACATGCAGCAGAGCCAGTCAGAGCCATGTGTTGTCTCCTTAGGTGAAGGTCTGCAGCAATGAAGTGCCAATTATGGAGTGCTACTGGGAGACCAGTGGTTGCTGCCAGTATTACATGCACCAGAATTCCAGGGTCATCAAAAGACCTAAGCATAGAAGGAGGAATGGAGGTGATGGAGTGGGCTTAATGGGAGAAAAATATTGGAGGAAAGGGCAGGTGGGTAGCAGTCAGTTCAGTTATTTCTTGTGTATTCAGGCTCCCTTGAGCTGGCAATAGTCTAGTAATGCTGGGCCACACCCCCAATCCTGAGAACACTTGGGTTCTCCACAATGATGGTTCCCATTCCTGCTGTTGGTTGAATATAACTAGTGACATAAAAGGCCCTCACTAATTGCTCAATTGATGGCAAGATGGAAGGCCATTAACGAGTTTCCCCCAATAGACCTGATCAGGGCAGAGGCATGACAGTGGCAAGACCACGGTGGGCGGCACGGTGGTAGTGGGCGGCACGGTGGCACAGTGGTTAGCCCTGCTGCCTCACAGCGCCTGAGACCCGGGTTCAGTTCCCGACTCAGGCGACTGACTGTGTGGAGTTTGCACGTTCTCCCCGTGTCTGCGTGGGTTTCCTCCGGGTGCTCCGGTTTCCTCCCACAGTCACAAAGATGTGCGGGTCAGGTGAATTGGCCAAGCTAAATTGCCCGTAGTGTTAGGTAAGGGGTAGATGTAGGGGTATGGGTGGGTTGCGCTTCGGCGGGTCGGTGCGGACTTGTTGGGCCGAAGGGCCTGTTTCCACACTGTAAGTCTAATCTAATCTAAACCACATCCTGACACCCTCCCCTCTGATTAAATGCTCTGCCTACCTCCAAACTCACATCAGGGGAGAGGCAATAAATTCCACTCCACATCTTAAACAAGTTTCCTCAACAACATGGGTACATCTGCAATGTTTCCAAAGATAGATCGAAGACTTTAATGCAATGAGGCCAAATAAGAATGATCATTCTGCTTAATTTTATAGACCGTCAGTGATTGTACAACACAAAAATTATATCCAAATCTCACTTAGACACAACCAACCACTGAATTCTCCAGAAGAACATAGAAACATTATTTAGAAATAATATCATTCTAATAGTTTGCAAATTTAATGTTTTCCTGGCCTGCTGTTAGAATTGGGCAGTTTTATGCTTGACTTCACTGCCTGAAGCCAGTGGAATTTTTAATAACCTGTTAACCTTTTCAGTGAAAGGTCACTCGACATGAAACTCTGTGTCTAACTCCAAAGATGCTCTGTTGAGTTTTTTGAACATAATAATAGTTGCTACTGATTTTGCACACCAGCTGTATTTTGATTTTGTGTACAAGGAAAACTGTGGGGATTGGGAATGGAGAGTGTCAGCAGGGGAATTCAATGTTCTCCCTGGAGATGAGTGTGGAGGCAGGCAAAAAAATGAATCAGAGCAGAGGGTAATTGGTGGCAGACCTGTTGGCTTCATGTCCCTATCCCTATTGACGTTAGTGATAAGAAGGTTTCAAGACAATCTTCCCACCTCACCATGAATTGAAGCCTTTAAGTGATCTGTTTGAGAACCCAAATAAAACTAAAATATTGCAGATGCTGCAAATCTAAAACAAACACAGAGAATGCTGGAGAAACTCAACAGATCTCTCAGTATCCGTGGACAGAGGAACCCAGTTAACATTTTGAGTTTGATATACCCTTTGTCAAATCTTTGGACTTGAACCATTAATTCTGTTTTTCTCTCTCCATGCTCCACCAGATGACCAATTTTTCTGACTGACTACTCTTTAAGAAATAAAGTTTAAGCATTTATATGAAATAATGTGATTCATTTTAACACACTTTAATAAATGGTAGACAAAGTAAAGGCTTTGTAATCTATGACTTCGCAATTTAAACTGTACCCCCTTTAAAACCTCAAACATATGCTTCGTGAGTAACACAGACAAAAAAACATGATTTGACACACATTATGAGGGGAGAAAACAAAATTCTGAAGATCAATAATCCTGATCATAAGAGTGGGTTAAATTGTCTCATAGTTCCATTTGATTTCAGCATTGTTGACATGCTGTTGCCTATGAAGTGGAAAGTTTATCCAGTGGAATTAGGTTGGTGCTGTCAGATATTCTTTTCTTTTAGGCTTTCTTGGTTTTCTGGTCTTTTCATTTCCACAGGAAGAGGGACAAAGTTAGCCATTTTCTCTTTGCTGGCTCTGAATGTCTCTCACTGCTTTGTTCTTGCAGCTTTGTAACAAACTGCAGCTTAACCAATCTGAGGGCTGTCATCAAGCAGGCTTTCTTTAACTCAAGGATTCTCGGTGTCACTGTCTCAAGGTATCCTCATTATTTCAAAGAACAACATTGTCATGTACATATAAAAATATGCACCACTTGAGTTTTCCAAGCTGCAAAACTTACCTGGTATTTCAGCTGTATATCAGTCTAAAATCCATTTCAGTTTATAATCCAAAAAAAAATGGGATTTTTTAATGGAATCATTTGGCACTTTCTCAGCAAAATCTGAATGTGAGAGGGCATTTGTTGCAACAGTATTTATGAAGTTCTACTTCATATCTAACAAGCACTAGTTTAACTACTTCCTGTTGACGTGAAAGAGCAAACTATCACTGAATGCTCCACTAACAATATTTTGATGGTCACTATTGATCAAAATCTTAACTGTTCTACCAAATAACTACTTTGGCAGCAATTATAGGTATTCTTTAATCAGTGTCTTTCCTGATTCCTAAAAGCCTTTTCTTCATTTACAAGACACAAGTCAGATGTGTGATTAAATATTCTCCACTTTTCTGCATGAGAGCTATTCCAACAACATTCAAGAAACTCAACACAATCTAGAACAAAATATGATTTGGAGATGCTGCTGTTGGACTGGGGTGTACAAAGTTAAAAATCACACAACACCAGGTTATAGTCCAACAGGTTTAATTGGAAGCACACTAGCTTTTGGAGCGACGCTCCTTCATCAGGTGATAGTGGAGGGCTCAATTTTAGGTGTTAGGATAACCTGGTGTTGTGTGATTTTTAACTTAGAACAAAATAGGCCACTTGATCAGCATTGGACCCACCATATTAAATATTGACTCCCCCCATCACTGTGGCATTATTGTGTGCAATGTACAAGATGCACAACAGTAACTCAGCAAGGCTTCCTCAGTGAAATCCCCAAAGGTGTAACCTATATCATCTAACAAGGGCAGCAGATACACATCAACATCACCATTACAAATAAACAATCAAACATATCTTCAAGTCATATGCCATAATAATTTACAAATATCTTCTTATTCCTTCATTATTGATGAATCCAAGACATGGAATGTATTTCCTCCCCTTGCCATCACACCCTCAACAGTATCTTCATAAACCTCCCCACCCACACCCCCCCCCCCCTCCCCCCACCTCCACCCAAATGCACAGTTGGCATACTTTCATCATATGAACTGCAATAAATAAAAGAAGGATCCTATTATTTCAGGAAGAGTAGTTGTCGATGCGTAATAAATACTGTCTTCCAAGTGATATCCATATTGTATGAATGAATGCACAGAAAAAGATTATACATGACTGGGGACCCACTAGACCAAACTGGATGAACTCATATCTGTTTTACATAGTCTCTTTCAGTAAGCAGTTAGAAGATGGAACACTATCAAAATACTCATTTATTAACAGTGGTGGGAAAACAACAGTGTTACATGTACCTGCATCTGAACTCTTTGTGCTTTTGTACAAGAATGCTGAACTCTATCTGGACACCAACAATTACAAATGTCATGTATTTTACAAAGAGTTCTGCTTTTCTACTCTTACTGTCAAAATGAGTTGCCTACACCTGCAACACTATACACCATCTGCTTCCTTAGTACTAAATCACTTAATCAATTATAGAGTTGGGATGGAGGGACAAAGTGATTGAACAATGCAAAATTGAAAATTAACAATTGGTCCACTATTGGTTCCAAACATATTCCATTCTTAATGTGCAGAAATATTTGCTAATTTACTCTCTGGAACATTTGATTTTCATTTATAAATTATGTGAACTAATCCTAGGCCCTTCAACCAGTATGAATTCTGTCAAGCAATTTTATTTGCTCCCGTTATTATCCTGAAAAAGTTGATCAAATCATCCCTTAACCTGCTGCCGTTGCTACAAAGTCTGATGTCAGCTCCATGTGGTAGAGGGACACAGTGGTAAAATGATGACTCTGCATCAGGACTGCACTATCAGATTATGGAAAGGCAAGGACAGATTAGGGATAGTCAACACGGCTTTGTGCGTGGGAAATCATGTCTCACAAACTTGATTGAGATTTTTGAAGAAGTAACAAAGAGGTTTGATGAGGGCAGAGTGGTAGATCTGATCTATATGGACTTCAGTAAGGCATTAGACAAGGTTCCCCAAGGCAGACTGGTTAGCAAGGTTAGATTTCACGGAATACAGGGAGAACTCGCCATTTGGATACAGAACTGGCTCCAAGGTAGAAGACAGAGGGTGGTGGTGGAGAGTTGTTTGTCAGACTGGAGGCCTGTGACCAGTAAGAGTGCCACAAGGATCGGTGCAGGGTCCTCTACTTTTTGTCATTTACATAAATGATTTAGATGCGAGCAAAAGAGGTACAGTTAGTAAGTTTGCAGATGACACCAAAATTAGAGGTGTAGTGGACAGCAAAGAAGGTTACCTTAGATTACAACAGGATCTTGAGCAGATGGGCCAATGGGCTGAGAAGTGGTAGATGGAGTTTAATTCTAATAAATGCAAAGTGCTGCATTTTGGGAAAGCAAATCTTAGCAGGACTTATACACTTAATGGTAAAGTCCTAGGGAGTGTTGCTGAACAAAGAGACCTTGGAGTGCAGTTTTATAGCTCTTTGAAAGTGGAGTCGCAGGTAGATAGGATAGTGAAGAAGGCATTCGGTGTGCTTTCCTTTATTGGTCAGAGTATTGAGTACGGGAGTTGGGAGGTCATGTGGCAGCTGTGTAGGACATTGGTTAGGCCTCTGTTGGAATATTGCGTGCAATTCTGGTCTCCTCCCTATCGGAAAGATGTTGTGAAACTTGAAAGGGTTCAAAAAAGTTTTACAAGCATGTTGCCAGCATTGGAGAATTTGAGCTATAGGGAGAGGCTGAACAGACTGGGGTTGTTTTCCCTGGAGCGTTGGAGGCTGAGGAGTGACCTTATAGAGATTTACAAAATTATGAGGGGCATGTATAGGATAAATAGACAAAGTATTTTCCCAGGAGTTGGGGAGTCCAGAACTAGAGGACGTAGGTTTAGGGTGAGAGGGGAAAGATATAAAAGAGACCTATTGGGCAACTTTTTCACGCAGAGGGTGGTACGTGTATGGAATGAGCTGCCAGAGGAAGTAGTGGAGGCTGATACAATGGCAACATTTAAAAGGCATTTGGATGGGTATATGAATAGGAAAGGTTTGGAGGAACATGGGCCGGGTGCTGGCAGGTGGGACTAGATTGGGTTGGGATATCTGGTCGGCATGGACGGGTTGAACCGAAGGGTCTGTTTCCGTGCTGTACATCTCTATGACTCTATGACTCTATCTTGTGTGACACGGGAAAATAGTAACAGATTTGCTAGAGTTTGTTTCAATTTTGCTTCCCATTGAAAATTTTGTAGTTCATTGAACCAGAAAAATATAACATTTTTAATTTAGTTGGATACAAATACTTAGATTCAACTTAAAATTAAAAACATTTATTTCTACCATCCACACTTATAGGGCTGAATCGTGCAATGTTTGGCAAACTCAATTTCATCAAGTTTCATGGAGGGTTTCTTTCCAAGAGGCGTAGCGCGTTTTCGCAGGTGAGCATTGGTGGCACGGTGGCTCAGTGGTTAGCACTGCTGCCTCACAGCGCCAGGGACCTGTGTTCGATTCCAGCTTAGGGCGACTGTCTGTGTGGAGTTTGCAAATTCTCCCTGTGGCTGTGTGGGTTTCTTCCGGGTGCTCCGGTTTCCTCCCACAGTCCAAAGATGTGCAGCTTAGGTGAATTGGTCATGCTAAATTGCCCATAGTGTTAGGTGCATCAGTCAGGGGGAATGGGTTTGGGTGGGTTACTCTTCGGAGGGCCGGTGTGCACTAGTTGGGCCAAAGGGCCTGTTTGCACACTGTAAAGAATCTAATATAATCTAGGCAACCCAAACTCAGATGGTGAACTACCTAAATTGCCACGTTTTTCTAATCCCATCTGATTCTCTCACTGCCAATTGCCAGGATATCCTGGAATGCCCCAAGTTTTCTGGCACTGATGCTCTCTTTAAAAGTCTGTTGTATATCCAGAAAACCATAGGAATTTCGGACTGATTCTGCATGACTGCATAGTCATAGATGTGATCGTTTGCTATAAATTCTGTGTCTTAGAATCCTGCTCCACTAGCTCCCTGATAAAGGAGCAGCACTCTGAAAGCTAGTACGTCCAAATCAATGTGTTGGACTATAACCTGGTGTTGTGTGATTTTTAACATAGTCATAGAGTTTACGGCTGATGAGGTGACAATCTTGCCATAATTCAATCACTGGGACCTCCACATCCTAATGTAGTCGATCAGGAACAACAAAGAAAGTTACAGCACCACACCCTTCCAACCTGCTCTGAGGAGACCACCTGCATCAGCACCATCTCCACCATCATATACAGGGAGAAGTCAATGGCCTTCTCATCTCTGCCAGGGTAATTGCTGCCATTTTCCCTCTGCTACCTCACAGTCAGTCCATCTTCGCTACCGTTCTCACTCCCCAACAAGGCTCATAGTGTACCGCTCTTACTATTGCTTTCAACATCTTCCCTCACTCATTCCTCCCCACTCCAACCCTCTCATCCTACAAGCCCCTCAAGCCCTCTGCCTGCCTCCTCATTCACTCAGGAAATCTCACTACATTTCTCCCAACACTAACAGTGGTACCACTCACTTTCACTTCACACGATACCTTCTTTTCTCTCATTCCGGCTGAAAACAGGCCAGACTAGGGCTGAAAGGGGCAGGATGGACAGGCAGTGGGTGCCCAACATCCATGAGAAAAAGATACTGGCAGTGGCTGGGAGAGGACTGGAAATGTGGTGTGGTGTCCTGAGTGAGTGATGTGGAAAGTAGAGGATATGAGGGGTTTGCAGGATGAGGAGGTTGGAATGGGGAGGAACGAATGAGGGAAGATGTTGAAGAGATGCCTAGACATCCCGTCCCACCAACTGAGTAAGACGCAATGGTCATTGTAGCATATTTTTAAAGTTAAGCCCACCATAAATGCTGTTTTCACCTGATACGACTTCTAATGCTCGGCCTTCAGTCTCAGCCGTGTGACCACAGTCTCGGCAGATAGGATGACGTTGCCACAACATGCCCCCATGCCAGAACTCTCTGAGGATCGGAGTAAGTGTGCCTCAGAAATGCCAGCAAGGCTGCCTCCTGCACCTTCCACTAGCTCAGATACTGACACCTCAGGGGATACGTTAGCAAGACTTCATTCTCGGGCATGCACTGGTGAGCACCCGCGTCCTCACTGGTGGCTGTGGAAGAAATGGCTCAGGCCGCTGTCATTGGATGGAAGGCAGCAGAGGATGAGTGATTGGCTCAGCCGCATTTAAGGAGAGGACCCCATGTTCACTGTTATGAGGAACTTGATTGACCTGCACAAACAGACACAGGCACAGCAGGCAACAATGGCTATCACAGTCCAGCGATGTAGGGAGGATCTTGTAGCTTCAGGCATGCAATCATCTGGCTGTTTCCATGGGCAGGCTGGCATGGTCATGGAGACCAGGCCCAACCAGCTCAGAGGCTGATGATGTATAAATGCACCTGCATTCCTCTACCCCAGCCATTGGTGCTCAGCACCACAGAAATGTGACAGGGCATGGGGGAGCTTGAGCTCACTCCAGGAACCTCTTCTTTACAACGAGATAGGGCAGTGCCAGAAGGCACCCAGAGAGAGAGGAGATACTACACACATCTCCCTCAGAATTCCCCTTTCAGGACACTCCAGAGGTGGCTGAACGCTCCACCACCACCCGACCTGCTACTTTTAGCCCTACTCTTAGCCCTGCCACTCTTTGCCGTACTCTTACCCCTACTCTGAGCCCTACTCTTAGCCCTGCTACTCTTAGTCCAGCTACTCTTAGCCCTACTCTTAGCCCTGCAACTCTTAGCCAAACACTTAGCCCTGCTACTCTTAGCCGTGCTACTCTTCATCCTAATCTTAGCCCTGCTACTCTTAGCCCTATTCTTAGCCCTCCTACTCTTAGACCTACTCTTAGCCCTGCTACTCTTAGCCCTACTCTTAGCCCTGCTAATCTTAGCCCTACTCTTAGCCCTACTCTTAGCCCTGCTACTCTTAGTCCTGCTACTCTTAGCCCTGCTACTCTTAGCCCTACTCTTAGCCCTCCTACTCTTAGCCTTACTCTGAGCCCTACTCTGAGCCCTGCTATCCTTAGCCCTACACTTAGCCCTACTCTTAGCCCTGCTACTCTTAGCCCAACTACTCTTAGCCCTACTCTTAGCCCTGCTACTCTTAGCCCTGCTATTCTTAGCCTTACCCTTAGCCCTGCTACTCTTAGCCCTACTACTCTTAGCCCAACTCTTAGCCCTACTGTTAGCTCTGCTACTCTTAGCCCTACTCTTAGCCCTGCTACTCTTAGCCTTCCTAATCTTAGCCCTACTCTTAGCCCTGCTACTCTTAGCCCTACTCTTAGACCTACTCTTAGCCCTGCTACTCTTAGCACTACTCTTAGCCCTGCTCTTAGCCCTGCTACTAATAGCCCTACTGTTAGCCCTGCTACTCTTAACCCTACTCTTAGCCCTGCTACTCTTAGCCCTACTCTTAACCCTGCTATTCTTAGCCATAGTCTTAGCCCTGCTACACTTAGCCCTCCTAATCTTAGCCCTACTCTTAGCCCTGCTACTCTTAGCCCTACTCTTAGCCCTGCTACTCTTAGCCCTGCTCTTAGCCCTACTCTTAGCCCTAATCTTAACCTTACTCTTAGCCCTGCTACTCTTAGCCCTACCATTCTTAGCACGACTCTTAGCCCTGCTACTCTTAGCCTACTAATAGCCCAACTCTAAGCCCTGCTACTCTTAGCCCTGCTACTCTTAACCCTACTCTTAGCCCTGCTACTCTTAGCCCTACTAATAGCCCTACTCTAAGCCCTGCTACTCTTAGCCCTGCTACTGTTAGCCCTACTCTTAGACCTACTCTTAGCCCTATTACTCTTAGCCCTACTCTTCGTCCGACTCTTAGCCCTACTACTCTTAGCCATATTCTTAGCCCTACTACTCTTAGCCCTGCTACTCTTAGCCCTACTCTTTGGCATACTCTTAGCCCAGCTTCTCTTAACCCTGCTCCTCTTAGCCCTCGTATTCGCCCTACTCTTAGCCCTGCTACTCTTAGCCATACTATTGGCCCTACTATTAGTCGGACTGTTAGCCCTGCTACTCTTAGTCCTGCTACTCTTAGCCCTGCTACTCTCAGCCCTACTTATACCCCTACTCTTAGCCCTGCTACTTTTAGCCCTACTCTTAGCCTTATTCGTAGCCCTGCTACTCTTAGCCCTACTCTTAGCCCTACTACTCTTAGCCCTACTCTTAGCTCTGCTCTTAGCCCGACTACTCTTAGCGCTACTCTTAGTCCTACTGTTAGCCCTGCTACTCTTAGCCATACTCTTAGCCCTGCTACTCTTAGCCCTCCTCTTAACTCTGTTACTCTTAGCCCTGCTACTCTTAGCCCTACTCTTAGCCCTGCTACTCTTAGCCCGACTCTTAGCACTTCTCTTAACCCTGCTACTCTTAGGCCTGGTGGCACAGTGGTTAGCACTGCTGCCTCACAGCGCCGGAGACCCGGGTTCAATTCCCGACTCAGGCGACTGACTGTGTGGAGTTTGCACGTTCTCCCCGTGTCAGCGTGGGTTTCCTCCGGGTGCTCCGGTTTCCTCCCACAGTCCAAAGATGTGCGGGTTAGGTGAATTGACCATGCTAAATTGCCCGTAGTGTTAGGTAAGGGGTAAATGTAGGGGTATGGGTGGGTTGCGCTTTGGCGGGTCGGTGTGGACTTGTTGGGCCGAAGGGCCTGTTTCCACACTGTAAGTCTAATCTACTCTTAGGCCTACTACTCTTAGCCCTGCTAGTCTTAGCCCGACTCTTAGAACTAATCTTGGCCCTACTCTTAGCCCTCGTACTCTTAGACCTTCTCTTAGCCCTGTCCGTGCACTGTTCCGCGACTCACTGACCACACGCTGCTCCTGACCGACTGCACATGTGTTGTTCAGGGACTCACTGTTCACACATTGTTCCGGGACTCACTGTGTACGCGTTGTTCCGGGACTCACTGTCCATGCACTGTTCCGGGACTCACTGAACACACGCTGTTCCGGATGGACTGCACTTGTGCTGTTCAGGGATGCACTGTTCACACACTGTTCCAGGTCTCTGTACCCAAGCGCTGTTCTGGGACTCACTGTCCACATGCTCTTCTGTGGCTCCTTGGCCGCGCACTGATCCGGGATTCACTGTCTATGCACTGATACAGGACACACTGTTCACACGCTATTCCAGGACACACTGTCCACACACTGTTCTAGGACTCACTGCCCATGCACTGTTTGAGGACTCACTGTCCACGTGCTGTTCCGGGACTCAGTGTCTACACACCATTTCAGAGTCACTGTCCATGCACTATTCCATGACTCACTGTTCACTCACTGTTTCGGACCTCATTGCCCACACACTGTTCCGGGACTCACTGTTCCGGAACTCTCCCTTCACACACTTTTCCGGTACTCGCTGTTCACACACTGTTCCGGGAATCACTGTTCACACATTATTCCGTAACTCACTCTTCACACACTGTTCCGGGACTCACTGTTCACACACTGTTCCAGTGCTCACTGTTCCAGTACTCACTTTTCATACACTGTTCTGGGACTCACTCTTGACAACTGGTCCGGCACTCACTGTTCCGGGACTCACTCTTCACACATTGTCCCGGGACTCACTGTTCACACACTGTTCTGGTACTCACTGATCACACAATGTTCTGGTACTCACTGATCACACAATGTTCCGGGATTCACTCTACACACCCTGTTCCGGTACTCACTGTTCACACACTGTTCCGGGACTCACCGTTCACACACTGTTCTGGTACTCACTGATCACACACTGTTCTGGGGCTCACTGTTCATACACTGTTCCGGCACTCACTGTTGACACTCTGTTCCGGAACTCACCCTTCACGCACTGTTCCGGTACTCACTCTTCAGACACTGTTCCAGGACTCAATGTCCACACACTGTTCCAGGACTCACTCTCGACGCGCTGTGCCAGGACTCACTGTCCACACACTGTGCCGGGACCCGCTGTCCAGAGTCTCACTTCAAATGCACTGTTCTGGGACTCCCTGAACACGCACTGTTCCAGGACACACTGTCTGTGCACTATTCTGGGACTCACTATCCATGTGCTGTTCCAGGACTCATTGTCTACGCACTATTCCAGGACTCACTGTCCATGTAATGTTCTGGGACACACAACACATGTGCTGTTCCAGGACTCACTGTCCATGCACTATTCCAGGACTCACTGTCTATGCACTATTCCAGGACTCACTGTCCACACACTGTTCCGGGACCCACTGTCCACGTACTGTTCCGGGGCTCACTGTTCACACACTGTTCCGGGACTCACTGTGTATGCGCTGTTCTGGGACTCACTGTCCATGCAGTGTTCCGGGACTCTCTGACCACACGCTGTTCCGGGACTCACTCTGTACGCGCTGTTCCGGGACTCACTGGGTACACACAGTTCTGGGACTCACTGTGTACGCGCTGTTCCAGGACTCACTGACCACACGCTGTTCTGGGACTCACTGTTCACACACTGTTCCGGGACTCACTGTGTACGCGCTGTTCCAGGACTCACTGACCACACGCTGTTCCGGGACTCACTGTTCGCACAGTGTTCCTGGACTCACTGTGTACGCGCTGTTCTGGGACTCACTGCACACATGCTGTTCAAGGACTCACTGTTCGTGCACTGTTCCGGGACTCTTTGACCACACGCTGTTCCGGCCGGACTGCACATGTGCTGTTCAGGGACTCACTGTTCACACACTCTTCCAGCTCTCAGTACCCAAGTGCTCTTCTGTGGCTCCCTGGCTGCGCACTGTTCTGTGGCTCACTGTCTATGCACTGATCCAGGACACACCATCCACGCGCTATTCCAGGACTCACTGCCCACACACTGTTCCGATACTCACTGTTCACACACTGTTCCGAGGCTCACTGTCCACACACTGTTCTGGGACTCACTGTCTACACACTATTTCGAGAGTCACTGTCCATGCACCATTCCATGACTCCCTGTTCACACACTGTTCCGGTACTCACTGTTCACACACTGTCCTGGGACTCTCTGTGCACGCGCCGTTCCGGTACTCACTGTCCACTCACTGTTCCAAGGCTCACTGTTCCGGGACTCTGTGCACGCGCCGTTCTGGTACTCACTGTCCACTCACTGTTCCAAGGCTCACTGTTCACACACTGTTCCGGGACTCTGTGCACGCGCCGTTCTGTTACTCACTGTCCACTCACTGTTCCGAGGCTCACTGTTCACACACTGTTCCGGCACTCACTTTTCACACACTATTTCGGGACACATTCTTCACACACTGTTCCGGTACTCACTGTTCTCACACTGCTCCGGAACTCACTCTTCACACACTTTTCCGGTACACGCTTTTCACACACTGTTCCGGGACTTACTGTTCACACACTTTCCCTGGAGTCACTCTTCGCACACTGTTCCGGTTCTCACTCTTCACACACTGTTCCGGGACTCACTGTCCACACACGGTTCCGGGACTCACTGTCCACGCGCTGCGGCAGAACTCAATGACCACACACTGTGCCAGGATTCGCTGTCCAGAGTCTCACTTTAAACGCGCTGTTCCGGGACTCACTAAACACACACTGCCTGTACACTGCTCTGGGATTCATTATCCATGTGCTGTTCCAGGACTCACTGTGTATGCACTATTCCAGGACTCACTGTCCACGTACTGTTCTGGGACACACTACACACGTGCTGTTCCGGGAATCAGTCTTCACACACTGTTCCAGTACTCACTATTCCGGGGTTCACTGTTCACGCACTGTTCCGGGACTCAGTCTTCACACACTGTTCCCGTACACGCTTTACACACAGTTCTGGTACTCACTGTTCACACACTGTTCCGGGACTCACTCATCAGACACTGTTCCGAGGCTCACTGTTCACATACTATTCCGGGACTCACTCTTCACACACTGTTCCAGGACTAACTGTCCACACACGGTTCCAGGACTCACTGTCCACGCGCTGTGCCAGGACTCACTGTCCACACACTGTGCCAGGACTCGCTGTCCAGAGTCTCATTTCAAACGCACTGTTCCGGGACTCAATGAACACGTACTGTTTCAGGACACATTGTCCATACACTATTCCAGGACTCACTGTCTAGACACTATTTCAGGAGTCACTGTCCATGCACTATTCCATGACTCCATGTTCAGTCACTTTTCCAGGACTTACTATTCACATACTGTTCCCGTACACGCTTTTCACACACTGTTCCGGTTCTCACTATTCACGCACTATTCCGGTTCTCACTATTCACGCACTATTCCAGTTCTCACTGTCCACACACGGTTCCGGGACTCACTGTCCACGCGCTGTGCCAGGACTCACTGTCCACACTCTGTGCCAGGACTCGCTGTCCAGAGTCTCACTTCAAACGCACTGTTCCAGGACTGACTGAACACACACTATTCCAGGAAACACTGTCTGTGCATTGTTCTGGGATTCATTATCCATGTGCTGTTCCAGGACTCACTGTGTATGCATTATTCCAGGACTCACTGTCCACGTACTGTTCTGGGACACACTACACACGTGCTGTTCCGGGAATCAGTCTTCACACACTGTTCCCGTACACGCTTTTCACGCACTGTTCCAGTACTCACTGTTCACACACTGTTCCGGGACTCACTGTTCACACACAGTTCTGAGGCGCACTGTTCACACACTGTTCCAGTACTCACTGTTCACATATTGTTCTGGGCCTCACTGTTCACACACTATTCCGGGACTCTCTGTGCACGCGCTGTTCCAGTACTCACTGTCCAATCACTGTTCCGGAGCACGCTGTTCACACACTGTTCCGAGACTCACTGTTCACATACTGTTCCCGTACACACTTTTCACACACTGTTCCAGTTCTCACTGTCCACACACTGTCCCAAGACTCACTCTTCACATACTGTTCCCGTACACGCATTTCACACACTGTTCCAGTACTTACTCTTCACACACTGTTCTGGGACTCACTCATCAACCACTGTTCCGGTACTCACTGTTCACACACTGTTCCGGGACTCACTCATCACACATTGTTCCAGTACTCACTGTTCACACACTGTTGCGGGGCTCACTGTTCACACACTGTTCTGGGACTCATTGTTCACACACTGTTCCAGTACTCACTGTTCACACATTGTTCCGGGGCTCACTGTTCACACACTGTTCTGGGACTCATTGTTCACACACTGTTCCAGTACTCACTGTTCACACACTATTCCGGGGCTCACTGTCCACTCACTGTTCCGAGACTCACTCTTCACATACTGTTCCGGTACTCTCTGTGCATGCACTGTTCCAGGACTCACTGTTCACACACTGTTCCAGGACTCACTGTCCACACACTGTTCTAGGACTCGCTGTCCACACACGATTCAGGGACTCACTGTCCACGCGCTGTGCCAGGACTCACTGTCCACGCACTGTGCCAGGACTCACTGTCCAGAGTCTCACTTCAAACGCACTGTTCCGGGACTCACTGAACACGTACTGTTCCAGGAAACACTGTCTGTGCACTGTTCTGGGATTCATTATCCATGTGCTGTTCCAGGACTCACTGTGTACGCACTATTCCAGGACTCACTGTCCACGTACTGTTCTGAGACACACTACGAACGTGCTGTTCTGGGACTCACACTTCACACACTGTTCCTTTACTCACTGTTCCGGGGCTCACCGTTCACACACTGTTCCAGGACTCACTCTTCACACACTGTTCCGGGACTCACTGTTCACACACTGTTCCAAGACTCACTCTTCAAATACTGTTCCCATACGCGCATTTCACACGCTGTTCCAGGACTCACTTTTCACACAGTGTTCCGGTACACGCATTTCACACACTGTTCCGGGGCTCACTGTTCACATACTGTTCTGGGATTCACAGTTCACACACGGTTCTGGTACTCACTCTTCACACACTGTTCTGGTACTCACTGTTCACACACTGTTCTGGGACTCACTGTTCACACACTGTTCTGGGACTCACTGTTCACACTCTGTTCCAGGACTCACTGTGCATGTACTGTTCCGGGAATCACTCTTCACACACTGTTCCGGGACTCACTCTTCACACACTGTTCCGGAACTCACCATTCAAACACTGTTCTGGGACTCACTCTTCACACACTGTTCCGGGACTCGCTGTCCAGAGTCTCACTGCAAACGCAATGTCCCGGGACTCACTGAACACGTACTGTTCTAGGAAACACTGTCTGTTCACTGTTCTGGGATTCATTATCCATGTGCTGTTCCAGGACTCACTGTCCATGTACTGTTCTGAGACACACTACGAACGTGCTGTTCCGGGACTCACACTTCACCCACTGTTCCTTTACTCACTATTCCGGGGCTCACCGTTCACACACTGTTCCTTTACTCACTATTCCGGGGCTCACCATTCACACACTGTTCCGGGACTCACTCTTCACACACTGTTCCAGGACTCACTCTTCACACACTGTTCTGGGGCTCACTGTTCACACACTGTTCCAGGACTCACTCTTCACACACTGTTCTGGGGCTCACTGTTCACACACTGTTCCGGTATTCACTCTTCACACACTGTTCCCGTACACGCTTTTCACACACTGTTCCAGGACTCACTGTGCATGCACTGTTCCGGGAATCACTCTTCACATACTGTTCCGGGACTCACTGTTCACACAATGTTCCGGAACTCACTCTTCACACACTGTTCTGGGACTCACTCTTCACACACTATTCCAGGTCTCACTGTCTGGGTAACTCATTGTTCACACACTGTTCCAGGACTCACTCGTCACACACTGTTCCGGGACTCACTGTTCACACACTGTTCCAGGATTCACTGTCCACACTCTGTTCAGGGACTCACTCTTCACACACTGTTCCAGGACTCACTCTTCACAGACTGTTCGGTATTCCCTGTTCACGCACTATTCCGGAACTCAGTCCTCAAACACTGTTCCGGGACTCACTGTTCACACAATGTTCTGGAACTCACTGTTCACACAATGTTCCGGAACTCACTGTTCACACACTGTTCCGGGACTCACTCATCACACACTGTTCCAGGACTCACTGTTCACACTCTGTTCCGGGACTCACTGTCCATGCGCAGTGCCAGGACTCACAGTCCAGAGTCTCACTTCAAACGCACTGTTCCTGGATTCAATGAACACGTACTGTTCCAGGACACACTGTCCATGCACTATTCCAGGACTCACTGTCTAGACACTATTTCGGGAGTCACTGTCCATGCACTATTCCATGACTCCCTGTTCACACACTGTTCCGGGGCTCACTATTCACACACTGTTCCGGGACTCATTCTTCACACACTGTTCCGGTACTCACTGTTCACACACTGTTCCAAGACTCACTCTTCAAATACTGTTCCCATATGCACATTTCACACACTGTTCCAGGACTCACTTTTCACACAGTGTTCCGGTACACGCATTTCACACACTGTACCGGTACTTACTGTTCACACCCTGTTCTGGGACTCACTGTTCACACACTGTTCTGGGACTCACTCTTCACACACTGTTCTGGGACTCACTGTTCACACACTGTTCTGGGACTTACTCTTCACACACTGTCCCGGGGCTCACTGTGCATGTACTGTTCCGGGAATCACTCTTCACACCCACTGTTCCAGGACTCACTCTTCACACATTGTTCCGGAACTCACCGTTCAAACACTGTTCTGGGACTCACTGTTCACACTCTGTTCCGGGACTCACTCTTCACACATGGTTCTGGGACTTACTGTGCATGCACTGTTCTGGGAATCATTCTATATACACTGTTCCGGTACTCACACTTCACACACTGTTCCAGGACTCACTATCCCGGTACTCATTGTTCACACACTGTTCCGGGACCCACTGTTCACACTCTCTTCTGGGACTCACTCTTCCCACACTGTTCCGCTACTCACTGTCCATACACTGTTCTGGGACTCACTGTTCACACACTGTTCCGGTACTCACTCTTCACACACTGTTCCTTTACTCACTATTCCGGGGCTCACCGTTCACACACTGTTCCAGGACTCACTCTTCACACACTGTTCCGGGACTCACTGTTCACACACTGTTCCGGGACTCACTGTTCACACACTGTTCCAAGACTCACTCTTCAAATACTGTTCCCATACGCGCATTTCACACACTGTTCCAGGACTCACTTTTCACACAGTGTTCCGGTACACGCATTTCACACACTGTACCGGTACTTACTGTTCACACACTGTTCTGGGACTCACTCTTCACACACTGTTCTGGGACTCACTGTTCACACACTGTTCTGGGACTCACACTTCACACTGTTCCGGGGCTCACTGTTCACACACTGTTCTGGGACTCACAGTTCACACACTGTTCACACACTGTTCCAGGACTCATTCTTCACACACGGTTCTGGTACTCACTGTTCACACACTGTTCCGGAACTCACTGTGCATGTACTGTTCCGGGAATCACTCTTCACACACAGTTCCGGGACTCACTCTTCACACACTGTTCCGGGACTCACTCTTCACACACTGTTCTGGGACTCACTGTGCATGCACTGTTCCGGTAATCACTTTTCACACACTGTTCCAGGACTCACTATCCCAGTGCTCATTGTTCACACACTGTTCCGGGACTCACTGTTCACACTCTCTTCCGGGACTCACTCTTCCCACACTGTTCCGCTACTCACTGTCCACGCGCTGTGCCAGGACTCACTGTCCACACACTGTGCCAGGGCTCGCTGTCCAGAGTCTCACTTCAAACGCACTCTTCCGGGACTCACTGAACATGTACTGTTCCAGGAAACACTGTCTGTGCACTGTTCTGGGATTCATTATCCATGTGTTGTTCCAGGACTCACTGTGTACGCACTATTCCAGGACTCACTGCCCACGTACTGTTCTGAGACACACTACGAACGTGCTGTTCCGGGACTCACACTTCACACACTGTTCCTTTACTCACTATTCCAGGGCTCACCGTTCACACACTGTTCCTTTACTCACTATTCCGGGGCTCACCATTCACACACTGTTCCGGGACTCACTCTTCACACACTGTTCCATGACTCACTCTTCACACACTGTTCCGAGACTCACTCTTCACACACTGTTCTGGGATTCACTGTTCACACACTGTTCCGGTATTCACTCTTCACACACTGTTCCCGTACACGCTTTTCACACACTGTTCCAGGACTCACTGTGCATGCACTGTTCCGGGAATCACTCTTCACATACTGTTCCGGGACTGACTGTTCACACAATGTTCCAGAACTCACTCTTCACACACTGTTCTGGGACACACTCTTCACACACTGTTCCAGGTCTTACTGTCCCAGTACTCATTGTTCACACACTGTTCCAGGACTCACTCATCACACGCTGTTCTGGGACTCACTGTTCACACACTGTTCCAGGATTCACTGTTCACACACTGTTCCAGGACTCACTCATCACACACTGTTCTGGGACTCACTCTTCACACACTGTTCCAGGACTCACTCTTCACAGACTGTTCGGTATTCTCTGATTACGCACTATTCCGGAACTCAGTCCTCAAACACTGTTCCGGGACTCACTGTTCACACAATGTTCCATGACTCATTGTTCTCACACTGTTCCGGTACTGACTGTTCACACACTGTTCCGGGACCCACTCTTCACACACAGTTCCAATACTCACTGTCCACGCACTGTTCAGGGAATCACTGTCCACGCACTGTTCTAGCAGTCACTGTCCACGCACTTTTTCAGGACTCGCTGTCCACACACTGTTCAGGGATTCACTGCCCATACACTGTTCAGGGACTCACTGACCATGCGCTTTTCCGGGACTCACTGACCATGCGCTGTTGTGGGACTCACTGCCTAAGTACTGTTCCAGGGCTTACTCACTGAGCACTGTTTCCAAACTCACTGTCCATGCATTATTCAAGGACTCACTGTCTGCCCTGCTAATGGTTTGCTCATCCATTACAAACCTTCCTCTGGTCCTGAAAAGTGATTGGGCTGAGGAATGGCAGATAGAGTTTATTTGAATAAATGTGATGTGTTACATTTCAAACAAGGACTGGACTTATACAAAAAAAAAGTCCTTGGGTAATGTATTTGAAAAGAGAAACCTAGGGTTCAGGTACATAATTCTTTGAAATTTGCATCATGGTGAGTCAGGGTGATTAAGAAGGTCTTTAGCATGTTTGCCTACACTACTCAGATCTTTTAAAAAAGGAGTTGGGATGTCATGTTGAGATTGTACAGGCCATTGGTGAGGCCTCTCCTGGACTCCTGGGTGTGGTTCCAGTCACCTAGTTATAGGAAAGACATTATTAAGCTGGAAAGGGTTCAGAAAAGGATTTTGCTGCGAATGGAAGGTTTGAGTTACAATGAGAGGTTGGATAGGTGGGGACATCTTGAGGTTTAGAAAATCATGAGGGGTATATACCAGATAGATTGCACGTGTCTCTTTTGCTAGGGTGGGGGATTTAAAAACTACGAGGCATATTTTTAAGGTGAGAGGAGAAAGATTTAAAAATCTTACACAAAGAATGGTTTGTTTGTGGAATGAACTTATAGAGTCATAGAGTCATAGAGATATACAGCACGGAAACCTTCGGTCCAACCTGTTCATGCCGATCAGATATCCCAACCCAATCTAGCCCCATCTGGCAGCATCCGGCCCATATCCTTACAAACCCTTCCTATTCATATACCCATCCAAATGCCTTTTAAATGTTGCAACTTTACCAGCCTCTGCCACTTCCTCTGGCAACTCATTCCATACACATACCACCCTTTAGTGAAAAAGTTGCCTCTTAGGTTTCTTTTATATCTTTCCACTCACACCCTAAACCTATGCCCTCTAATTCTGTACTCCCTCCTCCCCTAGGGAACAGACTTTGTCTATTTATCCTATCTATGCCCCTCATGATTTTATAAACCTCTATCAGGTCACCCCTCAGCCTCCGACGCTCCAGGGAAAACAGTCTTAGCCTATTCAACCTCTCCCTGTAGCTGAAATCCTCCAACCCTGGCAACATTCTTGTAATTCTTTTCTGAACCCTTTCAAGTTTCACAACATCTTTCCAAAAGGAAGGAGACCAGAATTGCATGCAATATTCCAACACTGGCCTAACCAATGTCCTGTACAGTCACAACATGACCTTCCAACTCCTGTACTTAATACTCTGACCAATAAAGGAAAGCATACCAAATGCCTTCTTCACTATCCTATCTATCTGCAATTCCACTTTCAAGGAGCTATGAACCTGCATTCCAAGGTCTCTTTGTTCAGCAACACTCCCTGGGGCCTTACCGTTAAGTGTATAAGTCCTGCTAAGATTTGCTTTCCCAAAATACGGCTACAGTTGCAACCTTTAAAAGATATTTATATAGGTACATGAATAAAAAATGGGATATGGGCCAAGAGCAGGCAGGTGGGACTAGTTTAGTTTGGGATTATGTCAGCACGGACTGGTTGGACCGAAGGGTCTCTTCCCATGCTGTATGACTCCACGAGTTGGCTGTAATTGTTGTGCTACAAGCAATCAATCTTGTGCTTTATGGAGACAGTGCTGAAGACATCATTATACCTCCATTAATGAATCTCTCAGTGATGATGCTTGACATGCGATAAAAGAGGGTGGCTTTTTGATTTGAAAAGCTGTATCCAATCAAATCCTGGCAGCAAGGTGCATTAATGTAAGTTTCGAAATGGCAAAGATACTCACCCAGATCCAAATATATAAATAGCTCTGTATCAGAAGTGCCAAAGTAAATCTAGATACTTTTTTGTATAAACGTCAACTTTTGTTGCATATAAACCATTGGCCCAATATAAATGCTCATCTGCTGCACCCTCAGGAAAATAGTTTGCATGGCTTTTACCCATTTTTGGAATTTTCCTTTATTTCAGAGATAACACATGGTGTTTTGGAGTGAGATTAAACATAGTACTGTATGTGTTGGCACCAATGCCTGCTCTGTGTATGGTTATCCAGGGCCTGCCTTGTCTATTACGGCTGGATTGCCACCTTCTGGTCTAACTAATAAGTAGGCATGGAAGTGCGATTTAGTTTACTGTGTCTCTTGCATATTAAATATTACAGGGCTGTGCAATGTATTATTACAGAGATTGTTAAGAGGGCCTGGTCTTAGATCTGACTTGCTGAAGCTCAGTAGTTACTCTCCACACCAACCCTCATGGCATCAGTGTAGTAAGTGATTCTTATAGCACTCAATCTGTATGAACCCACTCAGACCCGCTCACACCTCTATAATAGATCTGAAGAGGTACAATGAGAAACCTTTAACTACACCAGACATTGGTGGAGGAGAATATCTGGCACAAGAATTGACATTGTCAAGACAAATGGATGCCATTTAGTTGGTTTAGGTGCTTTCAAACAGTTTGACTATTATTCTCTGTGTACAGGGCTGGGCCACTCACAATACAAAGGGATGAACAGAGGATACGACGAACCATGTGCAGGCACTTAATGACAGATAGCACCAACACATCATTTTCCCCAAAGCTCACAAACCTGGAATGTAAACCAGAGGACACAGCTTAAAAATAAGGGGTAGACCATTTAGGACAGAGATGAGGAGAAACTTCTTCACCCAGAGAGTGGTGGCTGTGTGGAATGCTCTGCCCCAGAGGGCAGTGGAGGCCCAGTCTCTCGATTCATTTAAGATAGAGTTGGATAGAGCTCTCAAGGATAGTGGAATCAAGGGTTATGGAGATAAGACAGGAAAAGGATACTGATTGAGGATGATCAGCCATGATCATAATGAATGGTGGTGCAGGCTCGAAGGGCAGAATGGCCTACTCCTGCACCTATTGTCTATTGAACTTTGTGTGTCTCTCTCAAGGTGCTGCCAAACTTATTGAGTACTTCCACCAATTTCTGTTGTTATTTCACTTGCCCAAACATTAGTCCAAAAATTACTACAATGGAAAATGTAGTTAGAGTACTAAGCAATTAGATTAGAAATTGTTCACACATTGGAGCACCATTCAGAACTGAGGAGAAAAAAGAGAGATGGTAGTGTCACATGATGTAAATAGTTTGGCTAGACTGTTTGCCAGTTGCTTGGGTAAGCGATTGGCACGTTACTGCATCTGCTGTTTCGACCACAGTTAATTTTGGAGCAGAGGCATTTCTACATTTTTGAAAACTGCCATGAGTAGTCAGCAGTAGCTGTCATCCAACATTACTACAGTCATGCAGGAGGGATTCACTGATATGCGGAGTCATCTGCAGCTGGGAAACTTACTATAGGGAACAAGCAGATAACATTTCTGTCACAAATACAGTGGTTGGCATAATTGAGATACAGGCACATGACATGATCATTGTCAGATTTTATAAACTGAAACTTGTTTGGAAAGAGTACCGATGGTGGACTTTACTAGATGGGAGAACTTGTCCAGAGTGCTCTGTCACAGATTGTACAGCTGCTGGCTGTGGTACCTAACACTAAGGAAAGTTCCAGTGATGCAATCTCCTCTGAAGAGTTCTGTATAGCTTTACATTTCACTCAACGCTTCAAAGAATAGAGGAAATGCCAGATGGTGGTCAAGCATAGGTAGCTGCTGCACCATTAGACATTGCACCTGCGTCAAAATATCCTGTTTTTTTTTGCAATAATCAAATGGTGGAGCAGACACAACTAATTCTGCAATAACTCCAGAGGCCAGTGTCCCATCACCAAATCACCCCTTATTTACATGCAGAGTGTCCTTGACACTGATCTAGCTCCCTCAGAGCCATCTCTGAATCCACAGAACCTCTGACACTCCTGTTTATTATTTTGTTTTTTTTTTCTTTATTTGTGCAGGTGTGAGACACAGTGAAAGACATAAGATGTACAAATCTTTGTCCAGTTTCCAACACCAGGAAGAAAGGGAACACCCAAGTGGCCAGTGACAAGCAGTGCCCTTCACATCAAAGGGCAATGCTATGTGATCAAACAGTGAAGGGGAGGGAAGGGATTAAATCAAAATAGAGTTGGAGGGGGAAATAATACACCCCATTCCCTGTGGTGCCCACTTCTCCCTGAAAACCTTGAGGGGGTTGGTGGACATGGCCCGCTGCCCGGCCCTGTTTACGGCCAGTTTGGCCAGACCCAGGAGCAGACCCACGAGAAAGTCTTCCGACCTGGCCAAAATATTCTAATCTGTCACTATTCTAACAAGGCAATTTGATACTGAGTTATTGCTTAAGGTACTAGACGAGTTCCAAAAAAGAGTGACATCTAATTTTAAACCATATTTCCTAGTTCTGGACTGATCCACAGAAATAAAAATCCTTTCACACAAACTTTATCAAAACTGTTCAAAATCTCATGCCATTCACTCAAGTCATCCTTCACTCTTGTAAACTGCAGTGGTAACAAGCTCAGACTGTCCTGATGAAGGACTTATGCCTGAAACATCGGTTCTCCTGCTCCTCGGATGCTGCCTGACCTGCTGTGCTTTTCCAGCACCACACTTTCGACTCTGATCTCCAGCATCTGCAGTCCTTATTTTCTCCCAAACTGTCCTACCCCTTTCCTCATAGACTTGCCCTTAATTTCAGGAGCAATTGAGCAATTGGGTAAAACTCCTCCAAACTGCCTCCAAAACATTTTCGTCTGTCCTTAAATGAGGAGACCAAAATTTCACACAGTAATTAAGATGTGATCTCACCAAGAGATATGTCCTGTATAGTTGGAGCACATCATCCTTACTTTTATGGTCACTTCTTGAAATCAAAGATGTCACTCTATTAACTTTCTTAATTACTTGCTGTACCGTCATACTTGTGATTATTTGTGATTCTTGCATTCAAACACCTAGATTCCAATGCACATCAGTCATTCTCTCTTTAAGTAATATGTTGCTTTTTAATCTTCCTACCAAAGTGAACAACTTCATATTCTCCCACTTTATCTGCCCACCTGCTTCCTCTTTCTCTTCTTCAATTTGATGCCCAGCTCATCATACTCTCTCTGCACAACTTCTTTCCTAGTTCTACCTCCGTCATTGGTACATGGACAATGCCAGCTGGATCCTGCCACCACCAGTTCCTCTCCTGCCCTAAGCACATCTCCCAAACCCTTGCACCAAGTACGCAACATCGTCAATTGGACTCACATTCTTGACTGCACAGAATGGTGCCAATACAATCCCTTGCTCTCACTTCACTCTTTCCTTATTGGTCCCCCTATTTGAACAGCTTCTTGTACTCCTGTGCCATTGTTAGTTAACTCTCCAAGCCTGCAGCTCTAACTCCAAACAAGTTGGCCGAACCTCGAGTCTATTGAACAAAGGCTGAATCTCTTGCACTCCTGCTGTCTAATCTCCTTATCTGCCTGCCTCACTGTCTTCCTTTCCCTGGTCAGAATAAACAATCCTATCCTCATGGGCGAGACCACCTCCTGGCACAAAATATCCAGGCAACATTCCCCACCAGCTCAGGTGACAAGGAGCTAGTTGAGGTTCTGAATTGTCAATAAAACCTAACTGGGTCAGAAATGCCCTTCATTGAGAGCGAAGCTGTTACTCAGTTTGGACTACATATGATTAAATTCCACACCTTGAGATTGAATTATAATGTCCTCTCATGCAATAAATAATGCATTTCCAATATTGTCCATATCCAAGAACAGATTTTTTTTTAATTACTGTGCTAGCACTAACCACAGATCCTTTAAGAAACCTGTGGTAGATGCTCAAGGAAAGTTCCTGAAATATGTTCAGGCGAATCTTTGTGGAACCAGAGGTACTTTACCCCAATAAAAATTCTTGATCAGCCACCTACTGGTTTCCTCATCCCCACTATACCCTGAACTGTTCCATAGAGTCTGCCAATCTCATTCATTTGAGCTGTGGGTTTGGCTGTTGGAGCTCACATTTACAATGGTAAATGTCAATAACTATTCCTCTTGACACACTGGTTGCCATGAAATACCAGACTGTATTAGTACCTTCTCACTGAACTCGCAGCTTATAGAAGCAATACACATTGATGTAATTCCAGTCCATTATCCAATTTGTAATGGACAGACAAATGATGTTCTCTTACGAGAATCTGGCCACCACACTTATGATGCAAAATGCAACTGTCCTTCACTTTTTTGAGGTCAGGGCAGTAGAATTCTGAAAGAATTTTCTAAATATATCCAAGACATAACACCATGTTGATATTTCACATTCTTATTTAATTAAAATATAACTCACAATCTGTTAAATCTAAGCTGTTACTGTGGTGTCCAAATCCAAACATTCTTAGAACTAGATAACAATGTTTTATGGCAAAAATAATCTCAAAATAAAAGCAGATCCCATGACAAGGCAAATGAATGTGGATTCCAAGCTTACAGTCTACGTTTGGCATGAAGTTTGAATCATGTAAACAGTTTTAATGAGAGACTAATCAACTGGTGCAGATTCCTGGCTGCCTGACATCCTGTTCCCTTTTGTTGCTGAGTGTTAATTAAACACACACAGGGTGAGATGCAAGATGGTAAACCTAGTCTGGAAACTATTACATTCAATATCTGCTAAAACATGCAACAAATACAAATATTGAAACCAGTTATCTGGTACACTGTGATTAACCCTTAACATACTGAGCTATGTAAAAATAACTGTGCAGAAATACAATCAGCTTCATCTAATACTGTACTTGCAGGTTATATTAGATTATTTAGCAGTCCATCAGAGTAGGCATGAATACAAAATTAAACAAGCCTCAAGCAAGTCTGCAGACTGAAAGATATTTTCTAAACAGCTGTGGATTTGTGAAATAGACTCCCAGCAAAAGCAGTTAATGGTGTGTCAATTAACTCCTTGGAAGAAAGTGCTCAATAAATACCTGGTTACGACTAGGTACAGGGACCGTGAAAGGAAGAATGGATAGAGGAGCTGAAATTATTAAACAAGCATTTTCATTGCTATGCAGGCACGTGTTCTTGTAGAATGTGATTGCTCAGAGTTAATTAGTATTGGTTATTTCTATTTTAATCAATCTGTTTGGACATGTTATGTTACAGCTCCAGCACAAATGGGGTTTTAACCTGGATGTCTGGCTCCGAGGGAGGGACACTACTATTATAGCAGAAGAGCCCTTTAGAATTGGCTTATATTATGTCAGGAGATCAGGAAATATTCACAATATTTTATCTGCTTGTATGTTTTACCTATGCTCAATTTGATTTCATTGCTTGATGGACTAGCTTAGGTAGAGTTCATCATAAAGCAAATTAACTAAGCAGGTTAGGAAGGCATTTACCATGCTTGCCTTCATTGTTCAGACTCTTGAGTAAAAGAGTTGGGGTGTTACGTTGAAGTTGTACAGGATGTTAGTGAGGCCTCTTCTAGAGTACTGTCTGCTGTTCTGGTCGCCCTGTTATGGAAAGGATATTATCAAGCTGGAGAGGGTTCAGAAGAGATTTACCAGGATGTTGCCTGGAATGGAGGAGTTGAGTTTTGGGGAGAGGCTGAATAGGCTGGAACTTTTTCACTGGAGCGTAGGAGGTTGAACGGGAGGTTTATAAAATCACGAAGGGTGTAAATAAGGTGAATGGCTGGCACCTTTTCCCTGTAAGGCATATTTTTAAGGTGAGAGGAGAATGATTTAAAAAATACACGAGGGGCAATTTTTTGACACGGGAGTGGTTCATGTGTGGAATAAACATTCAGGGGAATGGTAGACGTGGGTTCAGTTACAATGTTGACAATACATTTAAATTAGTACATGAATAAGAAAAGTTTGGAGGGACATGGGCCAAGCACAGGCAGGTGGGACTAATTTAGTTTGGGATTATGGTTGGACTAAAGGGTCTATTTCCATGCTGTTTGACTCTATGACTTGATAACTGTTGGGAGAGGAAATAGGCTGATGGTCTGAATGGCATTCTCTCGTTTGACTTTTTATTATATCTTAAAAACCTCAAAATCTCTAAGAATGAACATTGATAATGGGAAATTGAACATGTTTGTGCCAGTGTTAATTTAATGTTCATTGTTTTCCTTCCAACAATACAATATCTGACAAAATAAAAAAAAACTGTTTAGTTTTCAGCATTGATGATGCTAAGACATTCAAAGATATACTCAAATATTTTCACCGTGTAATTTCTTCTATTATTTCAATTTCAATTATTATTAGTTTACAGTTTGGAAAATTGAAATTATTTTGCTATCCAACATTAACTTGCATAATTGAAACCAATAAAATCATAATTGTGAACATTTAGATTGGAATAAAAACTTTATTCCTTTATCTCAACATTAGAATTCCAGAACACTTTTGACTTAATTATATGGGATGCAATATTTAGTAACGTTATGCAGAATTTACATCAACAATGTAAATGTGATGGAAACTTTCAATTAGGCATCACTGCTCCATGCAAAACAAAAGGACAAATATATTCCACACAACAAATAGCTCATTGCTTATCATGGATATGTTTTTCAGCTGAAAGTGTGAAATCTGATTTGGGATTTGGAAGTTTATAAAATCATGATGCAAATTTATTGAAAGAAAATAAAGTATTATGCTGAATAATACAAATTTATAGAGAATTTGAAATAACCTCAGAGAGGCCAGTATCCCGTCACCAAGTCACCCTTTGTTTAAATGTGCGCAGTACATGGATGCTGACCAGCTAGCTCAGAGCTAGTCCTGATACTCTCTAAATCTCTTGATTATATCCACCAACCAGATCCACCTGGCCAACATTACTCAATCTCGACAGTTTTTTTATTTCAAAACTATCTTCTTACAGTTTTTTATCAGAAAGGGTGAGGCAGTGGGGAATGTGTGCTTGTAATTTGGAAACCATCTGGTTAAACAAAAAGGCATGAAACCAAAAGCCTTTGTTATAGTCATGAGATTCATCCACATCTGATCTGAAGAATTATTGTTTAGATGAAAGGAGAAAATTGTGAGATTAGTAAAAAATAAAACATGTACATCCATGTACATTCAGTATTAAAATCAGGATAACTGTTCCTTACTGATTTTTAATTGACTGGGATGCGGGTGTCACTGGATGGCCATTATGCATTGTCTGTCCCTAGCTGCTCTTGAACTGAATGTCATGCTAGGCTACTTCAGAGGGAAGTTGAGAGTCACATTTAGGCCAGATCAGGTGAGGATGACAGATTTCCTTCCCTGAAGGACATTAATGAGCCAGATAGGTATTTCTTAACAATTGACAATGGTTTCATGGTCACCAGTAGGTCCTTAATACCAGATTATTGATTTTTATTGAATTCAATTTCCACTATCTGTCATGGCAGGATTCAAACTCAGGTCTGCTGAACATTAGCTGAGGTTCTGGATTAATACTCTAGTGATAATACCAATAGGCCATTGCCTCCACTATTCTTCTGTCTTATTTATTTTCTCCTACTTATCCGAGTTCCTTTTGGAGCATATGTTTATATTCTAACAGTGCAATTTTTTCGAGTCTAACTACAGACATTTGTGGAAGCAATGTCAAGTTAGGTTAGGATATCTGGTCGGCATGGACGAGTTGGTCTGTTTCTATGTTGTGCATCTCTATGACTCTACTTTGATTCAAGATTGTGTACTGTGTGCTAGGATTACATATTGTAAATTAATGGGTTAATTGTGTCTTTATACCTAGAATAGCTTCTGAGCATGCCCAAACTGGGGTAGCACGGTAGCTCAGTGGTTAGCATGTTGCCTCACAGCGCCAGGGACTGGGTTTGATTCCAGCCTCAGGCGACTGTCTCTGTGGAGTTTGCACATACACCCATGTCTGAGGGGGTTTCCTCTGAGTTCTCCAATTTCTCCCACAATCCAAAGATGTGCTGGTTAGGTAAATTGGCAATGCTAAATTGCCCATTGTGTTCAGGGATGTGTAGGTTAGGTGCATAAGTCGGGGTAAATATAGGGTAGAGGAATCAGTCTGGGTGGTGACTCTTCAGAGGGTTGGTGTGGGCCTATTGAGCCAAACAACCTGTTTCCACACTGTAGGGATCCTAATTCTAAAAGGAGTTACGTCATAATGACATCAGGTCACGTGAGATTGGAAATCGTGTATGTAAGATTGCAACAGAATATTATCTCTTGCAACTCATAAATAGTCATGTTAATCAAACATATTAAATTTTACTCCTAACTGTGTATGATAGTAAGTGGTTACTAGGCCCACAGAATTGGAGGAAGAGACAGAGGTCAAAGTGATCATCGCCATAAGTGTTATAGAATCAATCATGACCAATTAATGTTTGGAATACAGCGGTGCCCCCAACACTTCTTTCTGTACTGGTTGTTTTACAAAGGTAGAATATAAACTGCTAGTGAATATTAAAAAAAGGCATGTGTCTTAACAGCAACTTATTGCTAAACTTATAGTAGTTTGTTGCATGACAGCAATAGGTACAAGTTACTTTGGCTAGTTAGACATAATTACCAAGGTTACGAGGAGCAAGACATTACAGAATCCCTCTTGGGATCTGGAGCTGGGCTGCCCAGTTCTCAGCCTAGGACTGTATGACATTATCAGGTTAGGTGGAACCTAATGTAATCTCCAGCACTGATTCAATTTCTTACAGTTATAGTATTGCTTTCCCCAAACTGAATACATTTCCTTTTCTTCTGGATGATGTCCTTTACAATATTTACCTCTGGTCTTGAGCGTTCTGTTTGTTTTGCTGCTAATATTTCTTCCCTTTTCCCAACCTGCTAATTTCATTCCACCTGGACTATCACTCAGCAGAATGCAGAGTATGTTTGTTCTTCCATTAATATGCTTCAGCTGACAACATATTACTTCAACTACAGCTTTCTTGAGATTAGTTTTTATTCTCTCCAAAGATACACTTTCTGGGCAGGACCTCTTATGCTTAGGACAGTCCTATCTTTGATGAGATCATCTTTCTTTTGATAAAACTGAGAGGATTCAGCTTTATTTTTAAGCGCTGTCATACACTGATCCTTTCCCCCCTCTCCAAGTTCTGATGCTGAACATAAACTGTTCATAGGTAACATTAATATGGGGTTCAAAATATATCTGGAAAATTTGCAAAATCTTTCCCAACTGGCTTTTCAGATTTTCAGTGAGATCTTGGATGGAGTACAGATTATAGTGCTCCTTCCCCAGTTATAATAGCTGAGTTGGAGCTCTCGCATCTCAGTTTTTTAAATTAATTCTGTCGATATTTCATATTTTTGCCACTTGAGAGTAGGAAAAAAGTCTGATTCTGTTTCATGTCGCCTTTCATTTCCACAACAGCAGGGAATGGAAAATGCACAGTCATTTTGACTTGCCACCTATACCCCGCTTCTTCAGTAATTCAAAGTTAGACCATAAGATATAACAGCAGAATTAGGCCATCTCACCCATGGGATCTGCTCTGCCATTTGATCATGGCTGATAACATTCGTCAAACCCATTCCCTTGCCTGTTGCATTTTTACTTTGTTCTTGATTTTTAAAGTTGTTCTCTTACACTGAAAGTCCACACATACTCAGCCGCACCAATCTGACATCATGTTTGAAGTGATGTGAACTGGCTGCAACAGACTGCACACAAAGGCATTTATAGCAGAAAGATCACATGACTAGGAGGACCCAACCAGTACACCAAGGCTACCATTTCATGTCTCCAAACTAGAACTGCTCCAATAATGTTATAGTAATTGTAGACTTGTTATTATCTCTAAGAAACTTACAGTCTCAGACAACCGCAGCCCAACAAGATGGTGAGTCCACAAGAATCTGGCAGTAAAGCCATTGAATGGAAGTATAAGCATTTACATAATTCCTGGTCTTTGTAAGTTAACCATAGAGCTGAAACATGTCATTCTGATGATAGAATAGATATGATGAAACAAGGTCATTCATTGAGATATAAGCAGTGAACATGCAGGTTTAATGCACATTTCCATTTGAACAGAATCCTAGGATTGGACTTACTCAATCTCGTTGTCTGGATTTGGAAATTTGGATTGGCTGAGAAAATAACCAGGCGCCAGTACTTTCCCAGAATAGAGTGAGGTGGCAATTCGTCTGGCAATAATTCAAATATTGGAGGCCCAAATTAGAGGCAATTGAGAGGGCAGTTTTGCTAGTAATGGATTGGCCCCCTGCATGCAGATGTTGGCAGTTTAATGGAGGTGGCTTGCCTGCAGCAGGCTGGGTGGGGGTATTGAAACTAATCTTCTATCACCCAAAGAGGGCACACTCAGCACAGAAACGTGCATGTACAGTCCAAACACTGCCATTAGAGGGGTGCCCTCTGTTCCAAAGGGCCTTGACCTCCTTTTTTTTGTTTAAATATATACCTCTGAGAACATTTAGAATCCCTACAGTGTGGAATCCCTACATTTGGCCCAACAAGTCTACACCGACCCTCCAAAGAGTAACCCACCCAGACCCATTCCGCTACCCTATTACTCTACATTTATTCTCGACTAATGCACCTAACCTACACATCCCTGAACACTATGGGCAATTTAGCACAGCCAATTCACCTAACCTGCACATCTTTGGAATATAGGAGGAAACTGAACCACCTGGAGGAAACCCATGCAGACACGAGGAGAATGTGCCAACTCCACACAGCCATTCACCCGAGGCTGGAATCAAATCCAGGTCCCTGACACTGTGATTGGGAAACAGGGAGCTAAAACTAGATTTGGGTATCTTTGTACACTAGTCACTGAAAGCAAACATGCAATGCAGCAAGTAGTGAAGGAGGCAAATATGTATGGGGCAAACAGGGAGATGAGGTGAGTACAAGAGTGGGGATGTCTTGCTGAAATTGGACCTTAGTGATACCACACCTGGAGGATTGTGTGCTGTTTTGATCTCCTTATCCAAGGAAGGATGCTCTGGCTATGGAGGGAATGCACGAAAGGTTTATCAGACTAATTCCTGGGATGGCTGGATTGATGTATGAAGAGAGACCTTTTCTTTAATTCACTTGTAGGTCATGGTCATTGCTGGCTGGGCTAGCATTTATTGCCTATCCCTAGTAACCCTTGAGAAGGTGGAGTCAACTCACCACTCCTCACCTGGTCATAACATCATTCTCAGCCTTCATGCCAGCAGCCAATACTGAGGTAATTTAAAGGTTATAATTTCTGAGCTTCCTTAACAACACCAGTTCTTTAATTTCCCTATAAATTTGCTCTGTCTTTAGAAATCCAATCTTTCAGTTTGAGTTTTTCAAGTTTGATTCTTTTGAGCTCCAATTACCTTTGTATGTGAATTTCCTATGTGAATTTCAGAATTGCTGCTGATATATTTCCAGCATGAGTTCATGACATGGTCATGCCACAAGGCTTGATCTATCGCTGTCATGAAGCTGCTCAGAGTATGTTCAATACCGTACCTGGTAAGAAACAGAGGTAACACCACAAGGCTGCCTATTGTCACTCCATTAACTGTGAAGATTTAAGTAATGTTAATTTTCTTTGTCTTTCCCTCTACCTTTGATTCAGGCTCAGCTATGGGATCAAAGAGGATTTCCTCTCCAAATTCAAGCCATCATTTATTTCCAAAGGTTTTCATTGCAGCAGGAGAACAATTACAATCTGTGGTTGAAAAGATAATTAATTATTTTTAATTTAAAATAATGACCTGACAAAGCGGGTGTTATATAGGGTTTAATTTCTCTCAATCTGGAATATCCAATTTCCAGTAATATTTAACCAATTGGTCTCTTTCAAATTTTCAGGGAGTAGGGCAAATTTATTTTGCTATTTTCTTTTTGTGACATGCCACACTAGGTTAATAACTGGCATTTTTTGCTGCTGCATACAGTAAGCATTTAATTAGGGCTCAAATTTTCATCACGAAGTAGAGACACTCCATTGTGGCTGAAGAAACAGAAGAAGGCATGAAACCTAAATCATGTTCCTCATTGTAGCATTTCTCATGTTCACAGACCATGGTTAGGTGCAGCCTGCTATTTATGCACATACCTCATGTTAATCTGACAGGAAAGGTGACCCAAAACTTTGAACAACAGGTGTAACTATTCACTTCATGCTGCTACTTTGCAATAGACGCAATCTCCACTAACAGGGTGTCACCGACAAGCCAAAGAGAGATTTTTTCCAAAAGAGGTGGTGTATAGTTTTCAGTGTCAGTGAGGTACAAAATATATCAGCTGTTAATCTCAAAGATGGCTGGACCATTTTAAACAGTGTGCCCTTTAATAGTTTTTTGCCAGCAACATGCCAGCTGTGTTCAAGCAGCCTGTCTCTTCATCTAAATTTTTTATATAAATTGTAATATGTTGAGGCCCACCACTGATCGTATGGCTCATGACTCACTACATCTACCCACTGGAGAAAGGCACATTTAAGCCTACTCTGTTTCCTGATCGCAAGCCAGTCATCTAACCATGCCCAATATGTTACCCCAGCACCGTGAGCTTTTCTCTCCCACAATAACTTTTGGTGTGACACCTTACTAAATGCCTTCCGAAAATCTTAAAATGCATCCATCAGTTCCCCTTTATCTACAGCATATATTACTTCCTCAAAAACTCCAATAAATAGATTAGAATGATTTCCCTTGCTCAAAACTATGCTGACTCTGCTTGTTTTACCTTCAACTACTTAAGTGCCCTGCTATAAAGCCTTTAACAATAGTTTCTACCATCTTCTCTATGACAAATGTTAAGCCATGCGGCTTGTAGTTTCCTGCTTTCTGTCTCCCTTTTGAATAAAGGAGTTACTTTATCTTCTAATTTAACAGGATCATGCACAAATCAAAATGGATCTGGAATACTCAAACAAATACATCAACCATCTCACTACCAACTTCCCGTAAGACCTTTAAAGACTTTCAAGACCCATGCACTTCACAGCCTGTAGCTCCAACAATTTATTCAGTATCACATCTCTGATAATTATAAACACCCTCTGTTTCTCGCTCCCTTCTATTTTGAATTTATCACTGCTTCCGGTATGTTATCGTACCCTCTGCTCAATTAATCTGCAATCTCTTTATTCTTCCTTATCAATTATCCAGATTTACCTCCTCTGTGAAATATTGATAGAAACACTCACCATCTGTTTTTTATATTCCTAACTAGCTTTCTCTTGAACTGTATTTTTTCTTTTCTTATTAATTTCTATTGTGCTCTCTTTGCTTTTTATATCCTGTCCAATCTTTTGATCTCCCACCCAATTTTTTGTTTCTTCTTTGAATTTGATACTGTTTTAAACCTTTCTAGTGAATGACATGGTGAACCCATCCTTTGGAATTTTTCTTATCTGTTGGAATCTATCAATTCTGAGGATTCTGAAATATCCCCTTAAAGATCTGCCACCATAACTCTATTCACCTATCCATCAACCTAATTTGCCAATTCATGTTAGCAAGCTCTGGTTTCTTGCATTCATAATTCCCCTTATTTAAGGTTTAAAAAGATAGTTTTAGAGTCAGTCTTCTCTTCATCAGTCACTATTACCGAGGGGTGCCTCCACTATAAGATCAGTAATTAATCTTATCTCATTGTACAATAACATATCCACTCTTTGTTAATTCCAGAACAAGCAGTTATAAGAAACTGTCTCAAAAACACTTAATGACTTTGGCTATTTGACTTTTCTACATTTATGTAGTTGTATACTTTCTTTATGTCTCTCATTATTATTGCCCTGCTTTTCTGACAAGCTTCCTTTTGTTTCTTTGTGCTCTATCCTACCATGTGTTTACTGTTAGGAGTCTGTACATGATTTTCACAAGTTACTTCTTGCATTTTTCATTTTGTGTCTGTATATATTTCTGTTCATTCATTGGAAGAGGGCATCATTGGCGAAGCCAGCATTTATTGCCCATAATGAATTGCCCTGGAGAAGGTGATGTTGGGCTATCTTCTTGAACTGCTACACTCCATGTGTATCACCCATAGTGATGTTAGGAACAGAGTTCCAGGATTTTGATCCAGATATACTGAAAGGGAATGGTAATGTATTTCCAAGTCAGGAAAGCATTGGCTTGATAGAAGTCATAGGTTAAGAGGTCTTGTCAAGGCACAGAACATCCTCACTTCTGACCTGATGATGGATGGAATATCATTGATGAAGCAGCTGAAGATGTCGGGGCTTGGCAAACAATCTTGGAGAGTGATGTTCTGAGTTTAAGCTGATTGAAACTTAGAATCCCTACAGCGCAGTTACAAGCCCTGCACTGACCCTCCAAACAGCATCCCACCCAAATCCAGCTCCACCCTATCCCTATAAGGTGTAATTCCCCATGGTTAATACACCGAGCCTACACATCCCTGGACACAATGGGGTAATTTAGCATGTCTAATCCACCCAACCTGCACATCTTTGGACTTTGAGAGGGAACAGGACTCCCCAGTGGAAATCCATGCAGACACTCGGACAACATGCCCAAGGCTGGAATCAAACCCAGATCCCAAGCACTCTGAGGCAGCAGAGCTAACTGCTGTGCCATCATGTTGCCTTCCATTATGGTGGTGTAGTCATGACATAGCTTCCTTCCAAACAGTTGACTTAAATAATCATAACCATCTTACTTTTGATGGCGTATAATTCCAACCAGAGGAGATGTTCCCATTATTCCCATTAACTTGCCTGGGCTTCTTGAGGCCATACCCATTTATGTGCTACCTTGATGTCAAGTGTAGTTATTCTCACCTCACGTCTGTAATTCAGATCCTCTTTTCATGCTTATGTCAAGGTTTTAATAAGGTCAAGATCTGAATGGCTTTAACAAAATCCGAACTGCAGATCAATAAGCAGGGTATTGGGGAACAAGCACCACTTAACAGCACTCAAGACTGCAATCATGATTGGACCTGTCAAACCTGTCAAAGCTGCCAAGGAACTATCCAAAGTAGACAGGGCAGGAGGCTAAAAGAACACAGCAAGCCAGGCAACACCAGGAGGAGCAGAAGTCAATGTTTTGGGTGTAACCCCTCTTCAGGACTGGGGAGTGGCTATTGGGGGAGCTGCGGATAAAGTTCTTGGTTTGCACCACTCTCCCCCTCCCCCACCCCTGATCCCCAGGTACCTTCCCCTTCAAACAAAAAAGATGCAAAACCTGCCAGTACACTATCCCCCAACTCCATCCAGGTCCCCAAACAGTCCTTCCAGGTGAGACAGAGGTTCACCTGACTCACCTTCAACTTAGTTTATTGTATCAGGTGCTCCTGATGTGGTCTTCTCTACATCGGGGAGACCAAACATAAACTTAGGGAACGGTTCACCGAGCATCTCAACCAGGCATGCAGGGGCCAACTGGACCTCCCGGTCACTGCCCATTTTCATTTCCCTTCCCACTCTCTTGCTGACATGACCATCCTTGACTTCCTCCACTGCCACCATGAACCGCACTGCAAACTGGAGGAACAACACCTCATCTTCTGCCTAGGCAGCCTAAAGCCCAGAGGACTCAACATTGAGTCCTCCAGTTTCAAATAACCTCCCTTCCCATCCCCTGACTTCCTTCCCAGCTCCTCCCCCTCCCTTCCAACCCCCCCAGCTACCTACCAGATGCATTCCTTCCATTGACCAACCTGGTCATGCCCTCTACCTGTCTTCACTGATCCCACTTCACCACCCTGCCCCCCCCACCACCCCATTTTATCTGCAGCTCCCCCCACACCCACCCCCAGTCCTGAAAAAGGGTTACTCTCGAAACATCGACTTTTCCACCTCCTGGTGTTGCCTGGCCTACTGTGTTCTTCCAGCCTCGTACCTGCTTAATTTGGATTCCAGCACCTGCAGGTATTTTTTATCTCTAAGGAATGATCCAAAAACAATGTTTGGACTTAAAAATGTATTGTACTTGGCATTTCAGTGTTCCTGTGGACAGAGACTATTGTAGGATTTATACTATATGACTGATTTCCCAAATTAAAATGGGGTGCCTCTCAAGAGAACATTTTGATAGATAGCTCCACCAGCTGATAGAATGGAAATGATTGTTTACGTGAGCAATTAAGCACCTGAGTTTTCTTTTCAGAAGTGATTACATTTTAAATGTATTGAATGTTTTTGTATCAATGGGTCTGTTTATTTTCAGGAGTGACATCATCAAAAGGCACGTGACTTTATTTTGTGCCAGTTTGCCTCCTATAGGCCCAAACTGGGTAACAGACTAAGTAAGGGCAAAGGCTTGTTAGATATGCAAGGGCTGTGCGAATGAGTCGGGGCAAGGGGCAATGAAGGACTATAGGGAATGCATTAATTAGTATAGTGTAGCATTGGGTGTATGATGGAAGGTTTAACAAGATAGGTGTCATGGAAGACCAATAGATGAGTTAGGTTGGCTATGGAATGAGGGGCCCTGGGGTGGGCACAGTACAGTAGATGGATTGGCATGGATGGGACGTGGAGAGTAAGGGGATGACAGCAGGTGGGGAATTTTATGCTTTAATTAATCTTTGAATAGCACATTCGGGCTTCTGTCCAACCTGGTTTGGGAACTGACAGCATCCTCCTTCTTCCATTTCACCTGGCCCAACTCCCAAACTCACCTGCACCCCACCCCGCTGTGAAAACGAAGAGTGCAGGCTGTCATTATTAAAGGTGAAGGTTTGCAAAGCCACCAAGTACCAAGAGGAAAAATATAAGGCATATATTGTTTTGTTTATAGCCCCAATAATGTACATTTAACTGTAAATTTAAAAACACATGCTTTAAATTGTACGAAAATGACAATTTATTTAAACTTCAAATTAAAGTTTTCAGAAAGGTACGCCTTGGTAGCTTACTTGCTCTGTGGTGAAGATACAATGGGAAAATTTGATACAATGCATGTCTGTTTGTTTTCTCAAACACATC
The DNA here is from genome assembly GCF_020745735.1 of Hemiscyllium ocellatum. Taxonomy (NCBI): domain Eukaryota; kingdom Metazoa; phylum Chordata; class Chondrichthyes; order Orectolobiformes; family Hemiscylliidae; genus Hemiscyllium; species Hemiscyllium ocellatum. The sequence goes on along the minus strand of NC_083417.1, from coordinate 35,807,552 downwards.
AGTTCATTTATTGTACAGCATTATATTTTTGGAGCTTCAAGAAATGTACTTTTTAGCCACATTATTCCTGGATCATTAATCAATTTAAGTAATGCCTAAAATAAGTTTAAATGAACATAGATCAGGTTAGGATTTCAATAGTGCTTCAATCAAAAATGTGAATGCTGGAAATGAAGATTTTCCCAACTTAATATCAACTTTAACTTCTTTTATAGCACACCAATTACAAACTGGCAACTGTTGGGAAAACATCGCTTCAACCTGGATTAATCACACATTTATGATGTCATCTGTGTTGCTAAATATTAATGGCTATGATTTGTTTTGGTTTTACATGATATAGATGAATTGTAGCTAAAGTTTAATTACAATTTCAGTTTCATTGTACAATTCTTTGTAAACATATTGAACTAAATTGTTGCCTAGTACTCAGTTTAAACAAAGAGAATGAATATTAAACAAAGGACAGTAATTTTCCTCGACAATAATTGTAGCATTGTTTTAATCCAAAGTAATTACAATTTAAGGTATTTTAAAATACAAAGCAATATCAACTAAAAATCAAATCTCAGGTACAAACGTATAACACAGTTCTGGTTAAATACGAATATTGTACAGAATGTGAATTCAAGAGTGAAATTTCCCATTACGGGGAATCCAACACGGTGGTATGCTGTTAGGATCGCGTTTGCTGGGCTCTGCGCTGCAACACTGACCCGAAAGAGCCAGGACCCATTTCAAATACTTTATTGTGAGTAAAAACAGTAAAGGAGCTAGAAATTTGAAAACAATGATTTACCTTTGTCCTTGCAGCTAGAGAATCCTGAAGAAAGGAGGAAGCTCTCCTAGGGCTGAGGCTACGGCCCTGCCCTCTGAAGCAGCAGGCCTGGTTACTCACCAGGCCCTGGTTGAGGAGCTGGCCAAATCTTGTGAGGACCTGGGGACGCAGATCCAGGAAAAAATTAAGGAGAAGCTGGCTCCCACATCTTCTATGCTGCAAGACCTGTTGAAAAGGACCGATGAGCTCAAGGAGGCAGAGACTGACTTCTCCAAGAGCTGGATTGAAGCCCAGGAAACACAGGTCCATGGTCTGTTGGATCTGATGGACAATCTCCAACACAGGGGCAAAAGTAAGAACTTGCATGTTGTTGGCATACAGGAGGGGACAGGAGGTAAGCAGCCGGTGGAGTTCTTCAAGAAGTGGTTCCCAGAGTTGCTTGGTTTGGAGGTTGAGAAGGGAAGGATAACAATTGAAAGAGCCCACCCCATCATGGTACAAAAGCCAGGTGCATTCAGCGCCCACGCCCTGTCCTGGTGAGGTTTCATCGGTATAAAGACAAGTAGGGGGTCATGGAAGCCTCGAGAGCCCAGAGGAGGGACCTGATGGCATTGGTATGTGGCGGCTCCAGGGTCATGTTTTTCTCAAGACTTCTCAGCCACAGTGGTCCGGAAAAGGAAGTCCTACGATGGTGTCAAGAGGAGATTGCGAGAGCTTGGGATCCAGTATTCTTTAAGATATCCAGCAGTGGTTCAGATCAATCATAATGGATCCATACATTTATTCGACTAGCCAGAGAAAGTGAAGAACTTTGTGGACACATTGACTTAAGTCAAACGGCTGAATAGGTGTAGAGGACAAAGCTGTTCGGGTTTGTTTTTGGGCTTGGTGGAGTCACTTTTCTGGTAATAAGTTACATGAAATGATGCCCAGGATGGATAGAGTGTTTATCCTTAATTATTAAATTATGTTAAGGGATGGGTGCCATATTTATTTTTGGTTTACTGTTTATAGTACTAACTTTGCTCTTGGGAGTTTGTTTTTTCTCTACCTGGTGGTCAGTGTATGTAATGGAACCCTAGTTGGTAGGAGTTGAGAGGGCAGTTGACTTGGTTAGTAGGGTTGTAGGATGTGTCGGTACCCCCTTTGAATGGGGGGGGTGTTAAATTCCTCCAATCAGTGTCCTTGGTGATTGTTTGTTTTTGCTGTACATAGTTTTTGTAAGTTTTGTAGATTTGTTGGCTGTAGTTATTTTAGTCTGTGTAGTTTTTGGATTTTGTGGATTCTTTTGCATTAAAGCTCAGCAATCCATAGTTCAGGTTCTCCCTGTCCGGAGTCTATAGAAGGTTATGGCTAAGGATGTGTTTAAGTGGTGTACCTGGAATATTAAGGGGAGTTATTCACCTGCCAAGAGGAAGAAGATACTTTCTAGCCTTAAAAGGGTGGATGTTGCCTTATTACAAAAAACACACTTGGATAATGCAAGGCATTTGAAGCTGCAACAGAATGGGTTTGACCGGGTTTATTTTTCATCTTTCAATATGAGGAGTGGATGGGTGGCCATTTTAGTGAAAAAGAATTCCCCATTTATGTTATTAGAGTGCATTAAAGACACACACAGGAGATTTGTAACCCTAAAAGCTTTGACAAATGTTGAAGAATACAGGATCTTTAATGTTTACTGTCCCTTGGCCCATCCCTTAAATTCTTGACAGACGCACTTTCTAGACTGGTTAACTTTGCATTTCAACATGTCATCGCGGGAGGGGTTTCAATTGTCTCATAGACCCTACTGTAGACAGATTGCCCAAAGGCCTACTGATATTTTCTTCCTGATCTAAACAATTAAGGGATTTGTGTGCTGAATTGGGGTTGGTAGATGTTTGGAGGCACCTTCACCCTACTGGCAGGGACTTCATGTTCTTTTCAAACCCACATAAATGCCATACCAGGATTGATCTTTTTCTGACCCCTACAGCACACCTGGGCTCAATGGTGTCATGTACAATTGGCAATATCACGATTTCCGATCACGCCCCAGTGTATTTCATGGTTCAAAGTGAGGATACCGTGGTTGGTTCGAGGCACTGGTGACTGGACCCCTTCATCCTCAGAGATAGCATGGTTATTGAATTCTTTTCTACTGAGTTCAGGTTTTTTTTAGATATTAATTCAGGTTCAGCAAGTAGCCCATCCATTCTTTGAGAAACAGCTAAAGCCTATGCTCAGGGAGTTTGGTAACTCCTATTCAGCCAGTAAGAAGTGGCAGAGGGGTAAGCAGCAAATCTGTAAGGAGTTGAAAAGGCATACTTTGACAGGCCCTCACTGGTCAAATTGCAGAGAATCATGGCGTTTCGGTCTACGTGAACTCCATGTTCACATGGGCAGCCAAGGGGGAGCTTACATTTCCAAGTCAAAGGCTGTTTGAGCATGGGGATCGATCAGAGAGGACACTGGAAATTTGACCTACAATTCTAAAAGAATTAACGCAGCATTCCGGAAATGTTATTCTAATTAATCAAATCTGAAAGCTAGTGAGAGTGGACAGGTTAGGATGGAGTTTTTTTTTAAGAATTTGGGCCTTCCGGCAGTGACCCCTGAACAAGAGTCTCTCCTCAATGCCCCATCGTTAGAGCAAGAGATGCAGGAGGCTGTGAGACAGGTACAGAATGGAAAGGCGCCAGTGAGTTATATAAGGAATGTATAAGTATATTGTCAACGCCGATGCTTGGTATGTTTAATGACTCACATAGCCGTGGCCTCCTCCCACCATCTCTAAGAGAGATGAACATCTCTCTCATTCTTAAAAAAGGGAAGGCCCCAGAGGACATTTGGCACACTACACTCCCCAATGTCAATTTCAAAATCCTATCCAAAACTCTGGCATTAAGGCTAGAAACTGTACTGCCCTCCATCACTAAGGAAGACCAGGCGGGGTTCATAAACGTTCGCAGATAATGATTAGATTACCTACAGTATGGAAACAGGTCCTTCAGCCCAATACCGACCCTCCGGAGAGTAACCTACCCAGACCCATTTCCCTCTGACTAATGCACCTAACACTATTGGCAATTTAGCATGGCCAATCCACCTGACTTGCACATCTTTGGACCGTGGGAGGCAACCCATGCAGGCACAGGGAGAATATGCAAACTCCACACAGACGATCACCCAATAATTAAACCTAGGTCCCTGGTGCTGTGAGGCAGCAGTGCTGACTAGGAAAAAACAAGGACTGCAGACGCTGGAAACCAGAGTCTAGATTAGAGTGGTGCTTGAAAAGCACAGTAGGTCAGGCAGCATCCGAGGAGCAGTGCTAACTACTGAGTCACCGTGCCACCCCAAATGTCAGGAGATTACTTAACATGATCCAAGGACATTTGAGAACTCATCTACTGAGCTAGTATGAGCTGAGATTAGAAACAGGAAAGGAGAGGTTACCGTGTTGGGAGTTGTCTATGGGCCTCCAAATAGTTCCAGAAATGTAGAGGATAGGATAGCAAAGACGATCCTCGATAGGAGTGAGAGTAACAGGGTAGCTGTTCTGGGGGTCTTTAACTTTCCAAATATTGACTGGGAATACTATAAATTCAAGTACTTTAGATGGGTCAGTTTTTGTCCAATGTGTACAATAAGGTTTCCTGACAGAACATGTAGACAGGTCAACATGGGGTGAGGCCACATGGGATTTGGTAATAGGCAATGAACACAGCCAGGTGTTAGATTTCGAGGTAGGTGAGCACTTTGTTGATAGTGACCGTTATTTGGTTATTTTTACTTTAGTGATGGAAAGGGATTGTCATGGAGCATATCGCCTTGGACTTTCTTACGAGTATGGTGTACCATAAAACTGAGAATTTCTATAAGACATGGCCGCCCTTTTTGGACTACCTGGGCACAGATTTGACCACCACACTATTAAGAGCCTTCATATAGCCATGGCAATTCTATGTAATGGAGTTGGTATTCAGAAGGAAGGAACTACGAATATATATAAATTTATGAACATATATAAACTTATGCGCTCGATGATAGAGGGCTATTGCTTTGTTTTACTGAGCTGTGTTATGGTTATTATCATTATTATTATTGTTAAGACGTTCCTTTTTAGCTTAGTTATTACTTATTTATGTAATTAGTGGTTTGTTTTTTAATATTGGTTTGAATTGTTTGATTTTGCATTTGTAATATTCAGAAGATTTTTTTAATAAAAAAAATCCCAGTACTAAACTGCAGAACATTTAGTAATAAATCTGTTTTGACAGCAGAAAAGTTTCTTAATTCTTTTGCTTAAGTATTCTAATGATGATGGACATGTATCTAAACTGACAACTGCAACTAGTTTTACAAGTGACCAACAACAGAATTAACTTTCCATGTTAAAGTGAAATGATACATAATACATTTGGTACCAAACACATGAGAATATAATTTAATATTTACAAATCAGATGTTGGTTATAATACATTTAAGGCTTTCTCTCAGGCATTTGATTAGGTTTCGGTTCCCTGTGATGAAGAGTAAAATATCAGGAACTCAGTCGGAAAAAGGGGCAAAAACAGGTAATGGAATTGTGAAAAATCTTGATACAGAATAAAGTAGCATGACTGAATTCATGGAACAACTAAGGAAGTGTTTCTAGATGTAAGAGTGTTGAGGGGTACGATGAGCAAGACCTTTGGGTTGAACGTTGCAAAAGTGTGGAGCTTGTCTGAAATTAAATATTGGCTCAGAATTTTCCGGAATGGACTATCATCTGGTGTGTTTCATTTGTTGAAATCCTTCCTCACCTTTCAGCTCAAAAGGTCTGAGTACTGAAAATTGCAGAAGGTACGAACTGTAATGGGGAGAGAGATGAACAGATTTCCTTAGCCAATGTGATTTAAGCATTCAAAATAAATAGGGTCAAATTAGATACAGAAAGAGAAGAAGGTTAACTTGCGACAGAAAGAAAAGAGGTAGAAGGAAAAAGCAAGACTTCTTTCATTACATTTTTTAAACTTTCAGCAACAATTTACTACATGTGGGAATGAGATTCCAGATTTTAAATCTTCCCTTTCAGAATTGAATATTTGAGTTGTGTCACAAAATATAAACGTCATCACTGAAAGAATTTGTCCAGTTACGTGTTCTTGTTATCTTTGAGTTTCCAGATGTTTCAAACAATCACACTTTAATTTGAAAACACGAGATCTCTTTGTATTTAATACAACTGCTCTGCTGCCTTTGCAGGAGACCTTTTAGGTCATTGTGGTGTTACACAATACCGTATTCTCCATTTAAACATATAATTGGTTTCTGGCTAATTAGTTCCCAGCTTTTTGCAGATAATGCAATAATAGACAATGGCAAACTAGGTCCAGGTAGTGAGTTGTGGAGGGCATCATATTATCTGACTATCTGCCTCATTTCTATGACCTCCATTCCTGATGAAGGGCTTTTCCTGCTCCTCGGATGCTGCCTGACCTGCTGTGCTTTTCCAGCACCACTCTAATCTAGACTCTGGTTTCCAGCATCTGCAGTACTCACTTTTGCCCATTTCTGTGGGTTTGTCCACACTCAGTGTCCTCTGAGAGGGAGCATGCAGTGTCCACAAGCACAGTTGGGACGGATGCATAACACAGGATCTCAAGTGCATCATTACCTCAGGTAAGGATATTTTGATTGAGTTTTAAAAAGCGTCAGTTGCAGTTCTGTGAGATTGTTTTGACCATTTGATTTTTGGCTTTGTTGCAATGTCCCATCTGGGGCTGTATAACTTATTTAAGGTTTTATTTAAAATATACACATCAACGTATACTTGATCTTTACATTGTTAAGCACCAGGCCTAATTTTCTACAGTCTTAATAGCATTTCGTTGTTATTCATGAACTCCAGTTTTTGCGAGACTAACGGCATGAATCATCCAGTAATTTGTGGCAATATGTAACTCATGGCATTTCCTTTCAACAAATTGTTGAGTTACTTGCGCATTAATTATAGTGAGTGCCATGAACTTGTCTTTACTTTCCCACCATATCTGGATGTGTGTGTTCTTATATTCCATTTAATCATCATTCTGCAAATGTTAATTCCTCAAGATTCACTCATAAGCAAAGTCAGACTAAGAAATCATTCAGTCCATTAAGATCCCTTTGTCCCCTTATTGATTTCCTCCTCTATCTATTGATTTTGAATTGTAAACAACACTAAAGTAAATGTTTTGGTCCATAAATTAAAGTTTTGGGTCCAGATCATATATGAATCTTTCAGCCATTGGCATTTCACTGACCAACCTGTTCAGATTTTACAAAGTTGAACCTAATCAAAAGAGCCACTTGACTGTGGTTGGGTTGATGCTTGAAGTACAGCAAAAAAAAAATTAGTTCTATGAAAAGCTGCTGCTAAAACTGCAAAGAGAAGCAACCACTTGAAACAGATGAAAAGGAGCACAGGCTGAAACCTTAAATTTTAAATACTACAAATGTATTTTTCAACCTGTTAATACAATTATGATACATCAAAAAAGGCGTTTGTCAAAAACAATGACAGCTAAAATAAATATGAAGGGAGGAAATAGTATCAGCAGTCAGAAAAATTCATTCCATGACGCTAGATGAACTGGAGGTGCTGCTGAGCTGTGTGTAGACAATGTTCTTCTGCTTGCCAATCCAGGGGTCAATGGTGAGAACTCAGCAATACCTAGCATCTGGGATGGTACTATGCGCATTATCTACATGGCGTGAGAACAGACTGGAAGAAATTGATGCAGCTCAAAGAACCTTGCAGGGAAAGACTATATAACAGAAGCATTTATTATATAAATGCCCTAAGAATGAATACTCAAAAGTGCTACCTGTCAACTTATTTTCCAATGACTTCAGTCACACACAGACTACTTTATAACTCCATCACCCAGATCATCACAACCATGACCCAATGAACCATAAATATTCCACTGCAAGTGAAATCATTGTGACACAACACAATTTTCAGAACTGTGGATAGAATATTTTACTTCTAAAAAAAAACTTTAACAGGGTATGGGCATTTTTGGCAAGGCCAACATTTGTTGCCCATCTTAATTGCCCTTGAGAAGGTGGTGAGAAACTACCTTCATGGCCTGCTGCCAGAACTGTACCTATTGTATTATTAGGAAGAGAGGTGTAGCTTTTTGAGCCAGTGACCATGAAGGAACAGTGATATAATTCCAAGTCAAAACAATGTGTAGTTTTGAGAGCAACTTTTGGGTAGGTGTTCCCATTCATCTTAGAGGTCATGAATTTAGACGGTGCTGTTGAAGGAGCTGGATTACTGCAGTATATTGAGTAGGTGATATACTCCTTTGCCACATGCACCAGTGGTGGGAGCAGTAAACAAATAAGGTAATGGATGCAATGTCAATCAAGTAGGTTGCTTCGTCCTAGATGGTGGCACGTTTCGTGAGCATTGTCAGAGCTTCAGCTAGGCAGGTGGAGTGATGCTATTACATTCCTGACACATCATGTTCCTTGTAGATGGTGGACAATCTTCAGAGAATCAGGCAGGAGCCCTTCATCAGGAACGTCAATTTTCCTGCTCCTCGGATGGTGCCTGACCTGCAGTGCTTTTCCAGTACTACTCTAATCTTGACTCTGATCTCCAGCATCTGCAGTACCCACTTTTGCCTTCAGAGAATCTGGCAGTGAGTTACTCACTCTAGATTTTCAGCTTTTTCCCTGCTGTATTGGCTCTCTCTGTATGGCTGATCCAGTTCCTGGTCATTACTAACCCCAAGCATGTAGATGGTGGAGGATTCAGCAATAGAATTGCTGTTTCTGCTCCTTGAAGAATCCCATGATACTTGCACAACTGTATGAAAGATGTCACAGTGTATGAAAGAGCAGCTATGATCTAGAAGGGTTCAGAAAACACAAGCCTCGCTTGTGCTTGGAGGAGGACATCAAAGAGGCTAATATCTTTCCAAAGCGGGGACAAACAGAATAAAGAAACTGTAGAGCCATTGTGTGCAATATAATAAAGGTGAACGTGGGTACTGCAGATGCTGGAGATTAGAGTCAAGATTAGAGTAGTGCTCAGAATCAACTGATACCTTTAAGAGTTGGATCGATATCTATGACAAAGGTTTTAAGGCTATAGTGGTATTAATCAGCCTTTTTTAGGGAAGAGAGGGCTCATTCTTGACGAAGGGCTTTTGCCCGAAATGTCAATTTTCCTGCTCATAAAACGTAGAAAAGTACAGCACAGAACAGGCCCTTTGGCCCACAGTGTTGTGCTGAGGACTATTCCTAATCTAAAATAAAGTAACCTAACCTATGCACCCCTCAATTCACTGCTATCCATGTGCATATCCAACAGTCGCTTAAATGTCCCTAATGATTCTGCTTCGACCACCACCGCTGGCAACGCATTCCATGCATTCACAACTCTCTGCATAAAGAACCTACCTCTGATGTCTCCTCTATACCTTCCTCCTAATATCTTAAAACAATGACCCCTTCTGCCAGTCAATCCTGCCCTGGGGAAAAGTCTCTGGCTATTGACTCTATTCATGCCTCTCATTACATTGTATACCTCGATCAGGTCACCTCTCTTCCTCCTTCTCTCCAGAGAGAAAAGTCTGAGCTTAGTTAACCTCTTTTCATAATACAAGCCCTCCAGTTCAGGCAGCATCTTCTTTGCACCCTCTCCAAAGTCTCGGTATCTTTCCTATAACAGGGCAACCAGAACTAGACAAATTATTCCAAGTGTGGTCTCATCAGGGTCTTGTAAAGCTGCAGCAAAACCTTGCAGCTCTTAAACTCAATCCTCCTGTTAATGAAAGCCAAAACACCATATGCTTTCTTACCAACCCTATCCACTTGTGTGGCAACTTTGAAGGATCTATGTACTTGAACATCAAGATCCCTCTGTTTCTCCACATTGCCAAGAATCCTGTCTTTAATCCTATATTCAGCATTCAAGTTCAACCTTCAAAAATGCATCACTTCGGATTTTTCCGGGTTGAACTCCATCTGCCATTTCTCAGCCCAGCTCTGCATTCTGTCACTGTCGCACTGCAGCCTGCAATAGCCCTCAAGACTATCAATGGCACCTCCAACCTTTGTGTCATTGGCAAATTTAACCCACCCCTCAACCTCCTCATCCAAGTAATTTATAAAAACTACAAAGAGCAGAGGCCCTACGGGACACCACTCACCACTGACCTCCAGGCACAATAATTTCCAACTACAACCTGTCAGCCAACCAATTCTGAGTCCAGATAGCCATATCTCCCTGTATCCCATACCTCCTGACTTTATGAATGAGCCTACCATGCGGAACCTTATCAAATGCCTTGCTGAAGTCCATACACACCACATCCATTGCTCGACCTTCATCGTCACCTCCTCAAAGATCTCAATCAGATTTGTGAGGCAATGACCTGCCCCTCACAAAGCCATGCTGACTGCCTTTAATCATGCTATGCTTTTCCAAATATTCATAAATCCTATCCCTCAGAATTCTTTCCAAAACCTTGCTGACCACAGACGTAAGACTGACTGGTCTGTAATTGCCAGGGATTTCCCTATTCCTCTTCTTGAAAAGAGAAACAACATTCACTTCCCTCCAATCGTCTGGTACGACTCCTGTGGAGAGTGAGGAGACAAAGATCTTCGCCAGTGGCCTAGCAACCTCCTTTCTCGCTTCCCAGAGTAGCCTAGGATAAAACTGGTCTGACCCTGGGGACTTATCAATCTTAATGTTTGCCAAAGTTTCCAGCACATCAACTTCATCAATCTTGATCTGTTCAGTCCTATTTCCCATGTCTTCAAAGTTCTCATTCACACCAAGGTTCCTTTCCTTAGTGAAAACCAAAGCTAAAAATTCATTTAGGGTTTTCCGCTCAGACTCTACACACAAGTTCCCTACGCTATCCCTGAGTGGCCCTACCTTCTCCCTGATCATTCTTTTATTCCTCACGCATGAGTAAATGCCTTTGGGTTCTCCCTAACCCTTCTTACCAAGCCTTTCTCGTGCCCCCTCCTGGCTCTCCTCAGCCCATGTCTGAGCTCTGCTCTAGCAAGCCTGTAATCCTCTAAAGCTGTGCTAGATCCTCGCTTCCTCCACCTTACATAAGCTGCCTTCTTCCTTTTGACGAGAAGCTGCTCTATTCTTGTCATCCAAGGCTCTTTAATCTTATCCCTTCTTACCTGTCTCAGAGGAACAGATTTGTGCATCACTCACAACAATTGCTCCTTAGTCTCCACATGTCTGCTGTGCCTGTTCTGTGAAACAATTGCTCCCAATTTGTACTTCCCAACTCCTGTCTGATAGCGTCATAATTTCCTTTTCCCCAATTAAATATCTTTCCTTGGTAACTGCTCCTTTCCCCCTCCAAGGCTATGGTAAATGTGAGACAGTTGTGGTCACTGTCCCCAAAGTGTTCTCCAACTGTGAGATCTGACACCTGTCCTGGTTCATTGCCGAGCACCAATTCCAAAATAGCCTCTCCCCTCGTTGGTCTGTCCACATACTGAGTAAGGAAGTCTTCTTGAATACACCTGACAAAAACAGTTCCGTCCAAACCATCTGCACTAAGGAGGTTCCAGTCAATATTGGGAAAGTTGAAGTCACCCATAACAACAACCCTGCTACATTTGCATTTTTTCAAAATCTGACGGCCTATGTGTTCTTCAATCTCCCCACTGCTATTATGGGTCTGTAGAAAACCCCTAATGAGGTGCTGCTCCCTTGCTGTTCCTAACTTCCACCTTTACAGACTCAGTAGACAAACCTTCCTCAACAACTTTCGTTCCTGTAGGTGTGATGCACTCGCTGATTAGAAATGTTATACCTCCTCCTCTTTTTCCACCCTCCCTGTTCTTTTTAAATGTTCTAAACCCTGGAACATCTAGCAATCATTCCTGCCCCTGTGAAACCCATGTCTCCATTATGGCCACAATATCATAGTCCCAAGTAGTGATCCATGCTCTAAGTTCATCACTCTTATTTCTGACACTCCTTGCTTTTTGTTTCATCGCATGAGAAACCTTCCTGATAGATTCACTACATCCTGTCACTGCCCCAGCTACAACTGCCCCCCTCTCAGATATGTAGCTCTGATTCCCACCCTGTTGCCAAACTAGTTTAAACCCTCCTGAACCACAAAAACTCCTCATGATGCTGCCTAACCTGCTGTGCTTTTCCAGCACTACTCTAATCTTAATAAAGATTATAATATAATAAATATAATTTTGATGAGGTTTGAAAGGTATTAACCAATAGTAATGTAGTTAAACACATGTCCAATTAGTTTTGATTTATCCTGCAACTAGCATAGGCCTCTGTACCATGCAGTGGGACTCTGTACCATGCAGTAGGACTCTGTACCATGCAGTGGGACTCTGTACCGTGCAGTAGGACTCTGTACCGTGCAGTAGGACTCTGTACCGTGCAGTGGGACTCTGTACCGTGCAGTGGGACTCTGTACCGTGCAGTGGGACTCTGTACCATGCAGTAGGATGGTCTGGGAGTTGCAGGTGCTGTTTATTGTGAAAGCACATTTTCATGTCTGCACTTCTCCGATCATTTTCTGGTTCTGTTTGATGTTTTTAAATGCTGCAATTACAAAGGGTTTCCTAGGTACTTCACAGGCAATTCAGCTTCCTGTGTTCACACAAATCTGCAAGACATGTTGCTATCCCAAAAAGGACTTGTAGAACAACAACCAAGTATGTCAGAAGGAGTATAAAATGATTTTAAATATGATTGTAGCAGTAGCATCAGTAAAAGGATGCAGTAGTTCAAGGAGAAAAGTCATTCCTATTTTCTTGGAGATAGCACGGGTGGATACTGAATGTGTGTTTGCCAACCCAGACCTGATATCAATAAAAAGAAACAGCAGTGAACCAAAAACTCCATATTAAAACTCAAACTTTTAGAAGCAACTTTAAAGATATTGCTTGTCTCTCTCTCTCTCTGCCCAGACACATGGGCAGACCGACCACACAGTATAGTGCCATTATAAATGACAGGATATCCAGTGTGGTTCAAGTTGCAAACATTTAGGCCTTCCTAATAATATTCTCACACAAAGCATACAAGACCAATCCTACACTGTCGCTAATACTGACATTCAACCACAGGAATAAATTATGGCAGCAAGAATAATTCAGCTAGACCACTAAATTTCTGCCCTCTCTTCCCTAAAAAAGGCCGATTAATACCTTTATAACCTTAAAACCCTTGTCATAGATATCGATCCAACTCTTAAAGATGTCAGTTAACTCTGAGTCAACTAAATGATCTCGTAGTTTATTCCACATGTCCATTTCCTAATCTCTAACCTTGGTCAAGGTTGTGAATTTTATAATTGTATAAACTAGCTGAACCCCTCAAATTGATTTCTGTCTTGTAATCACTCCCAGATATCTATTATTCCCAACATAAACCATCTCAACCCTCAATTAGACTGCTGCCTTGCAATCAATCTGTTGACATTTTATTGTGCATGACATCAGGTGCTCAAGCCATTCAGTTAGATAACTCACCTTCAGCAGAAGAAAGCAAAGCACTGGCGAAATGAGTCTTTCTTTCATGATGATCTTACAGGTGAAAATTTTATTTAAAACACATTGAGCTGTTCCACAAGGCAGCCACATCTCTTGTGACTGAGAAATACCTGTCAGTCAACCATTCAGTAATGTTTGTCTAATGTCCTTAACATACATGAAATACTTCATTGACAAGAAACAGACGTCAGTCAAAGATGAATTAAAGAAGATAACTAAGGTCATGACATTCCTCTCCCTGGAGGTAACAAAAAGGGTAAATAATTTTCCAGGTTGGCTACAGAGAGATACTCATCCTTTTTCTGCCACCTCAGCAATTAAATTCTGGGCAAGAATGTTCATGGTTGACCTTCTTGACCCTTAATCAAGTAAAGTCCTGAAGTGAATATTTGAAGGCTACTTAAGGGCCTTAACCCTCCACTGGTCCAATTATATGCCTTCCTTAAAATATATGCTCAGATTAGTTATTTTTGAAAAAATTGTTGCTATTCCTTTGGTTGCATTTCTACTGCATTATCCTGATCTTTGGGCACTCAGCACAGAAAGGGATCAGGCAAGTCAGAGGATCGCAGAGAATCTATATAATATGGAATCTATATAATAGGCCATTTGGCCTAGCGCATCCACAACAACCCTCCAAAGACATCCCACCCAGACCCACTCTATCACTGTAACCCTGCATTACCCAAGGCTACTCCACCTAGCCTGCTCATCACTAAACACTATGGACAACTCAGCATGGTCAATCCACCTAACTTGCACATCTTTGGACTATGGAAGGAAACCCATGCAGACATGGGGAAGGTGTGCAAACTCCACACAGTCACTTGAGGGTGGAATTGAACCTTTGTCCCTGGCACTGTGGGTCTGCTCCTGGACCTGGCAAAAATAGCCATGAACAACTCCAGGCAGTGTGGTATGGAGGGGGTCATAGCTCCTGACTGCCTGCCTGTTCTCCACAGATACATTCATAGCTAGGTGCCCTTGGAGATGGAGCAAGCAGTGTCCACCAACACCCTCAAAATCTTTTAGAGACAAGTGGATACTGTGGGGTTAGTGTGCATTATTTTCCCTTCCAGCCCCGTTTTAATTGAGTTCCTTCCCTCTCTTCTTCTCCTCCCCTGGATTTGTCATTGTTGCACTGTCCTTGGTGGACAGTACATGTAAGTTGCAAATTGGCGACACAAGTGAGATGGTGGTGGTTTATTCGAAAGGCTATAAAATTGAAAAGAGTTTGTGCGATAAGTGGCAGGGAAAGCATGGCAATCTAATTGCTGTGTTGGTGCATGTTTCCATTTGACCCAACATAGACACAAGTGAGGGCAGGGATGGGGGCAACAGGGGTAGGAAAAATAAACAGAAAAGAACTATTCCTCCACTTCATCATCCACATTTCTTACTGTGGTGGTTTTATTCAAAGATAGGACATCAGGTTTTACCCAGATATAGACAACATCTGCTCTTGTAAGTCTTACGTGATAATCCTCACCCTGGAAATATGCCATGTAGCTCTATACTTCCTAGTTAGTGAAAACAACCTCCCAGTTGATGGTGGATGTCATTGCCCGAATTTTATCAGGTCTTTAGTCGTGAGCTGAGAGAAAGCAGTTACCTTATTCTGTCAGGGCAGCACCAACAATGGCTACTGCTCCGGTTTTCTCAGTACCTTGCAGGGCTTTTTTGAGATTAGCTCTCATTCAGCTAAATCAACTCAACCTCTCATCATAAAACAACCCTTCCATGAGTCAAACTAAGGATCGTTTACTGTGCTGCCTTCAAATCAAATAAATCCTTACTTCAATAATGAGATGAAGACTCCAGATGTGATCTCACCAATGCCCCATACAATTGCAGCAATACCTCCTCATTCTTTGAATCCAGCCTCCTGCATTAAATGTTGAATGAAGTGGTGAGGTGGAGCTGGAAAATAATGAAGGGTGAAAGAACTATACTTAATATACCTGTTCTTGTGAGGCTATTGAATCTCTTCCTCCCCTGAAACACAGTCCTGGAATTGGTGTATAGCAGCCCTGCAGATGTTCATTTGAGAACTAGAAATTACCCAGCCTTCCTTCATAAGAATTTCCAGAGAAATAAATTGAAATCTATCGTTTATGACTTGTCTTTACCTCCTGAAGCTTCATTGCTTTATGAACTTAAAAGTTATGACAGAGGCTGAAATCCTTCACTTGGAGCTGAAAGTGGGAGCTGACTCAACTTCAATTGGTAATGGGACCTACCCAGACTGAAAACAGAGTAAAACCTGTGAACAATGCATATTTGTCCAACTCACATTGCATATGATAAAATAGAGCTCCAGTTTGGCTAGTACATTAATTTCTAGAAACCCTCTGAGCGTGGAGGTACATTCTCAATAGTGGGTCATTAATAGCCAGCTTCAAAGTTGCCATCCTTGTTAAAATGGTGGCGTATTGTCAACAGCTGCCAACTCAGTCAGAGTAGGGGCTGCACAGCAGTACCAGCATGAGCAGTAGCCATTGTTGGTGCTGCCCTGACAGAATAAGGTTACTGCTTTCTGTCAGCTCACTACTAAAGACCTGATAAAATTCGGACAATGACATCCACCATCAACGCCACTCAATACGCAATATTATCACAACTGCTTTTCTGTTGTGTACATTTTTGTTTAAAGTTAATTCACTGGCTACATATACTGTTTAGTACAGACATGAAAATAGCATTATAATTCATAACATTGCTCTTGACTAAATAGAAACAGTTATTGGTGAAAGTCTCCACTACTGAAATCCATGTCCAGATCCAAACAAAATAAAGCATATTGTCCCAAGGTCATTATCTGTGTATTCTGTTGCTTGGTGACCAGGGAAGAAGAGGGAGGTCAATGTCTACAAGTTCAAAATCATATTTTTCTCTTTACACTGGCTGTGATGGTCATTACATTTTTAACTCGGCTAGCAGGTAGGGAGTACAAAGTATAACAATGAATGTTAAAACTATTTTTTTATCATTTGTTGAGGGATTATTTACATCTGATTACATTGGATAAAATGATGCCAACGAGAACAATCATATTTGTAAATCAGTAAAACCTGAGATGGTAGATGATGAAATGAGAGAATTTTCTTTGAAAATAGAAATATCAATATAATGTAGTACATAATTTACATTATAGTGCTTGTGGGAGCCCTACTCTAACAATGGGATGAAACATGTGGTTGTGATGTAATGTAATTTGTGCTTTGTAAATGAGCTGTTATTAATTAATGGGTATTGGAGAGAAAAAAAATCTAATTGGTGATGGGTGGTATTAATTTATTTATATCAAATTTGATATTAACAACAGGATGCTAAAATGATGACTGGCACTTAACAAGCAACCTACTGGCAGCAGTCATAAATGGTTTCAGAATTCGATTTTGCAGTGAGATCTCCAGAGATGATGACATCAAGTCATTTTCTGGTTGAACATAAACATCAGCTCCAGTACCGTAACTTTGTGGAATATGTTGTCTCACATAATATCACAGCTCAGTCACATTAGAAAGGTTTATATTGGGTAAAAGTGTAGAGCAGTTTCAAGGAGATTTGAAAAATACATATCTGGCAGAAAGCATTGAAAGAGAGATTGACATGACACCTGAGGAAGATAGCAAAAATTTATGGGAGTATATACATGCTAAAGAATTCATGACAAATTGTGAACTAGATTGCAAAATATGTAGGTCAAATCAGAAATGCAAAGCTTCACTGTTACGCAAACTTAGATATGGTATTCAAGAAACACCAAAAGAATGTCACTTAGCAAATTAGTGCATGCAAATCCACCCTGCATTTACAAGCCTTCAGATATATTCTAAAGACTCTTTGTGCAACAACTGTTAACAAATTAATAATAAGTACCCACAAACATTCATACCTAATTTATTGTAACCTTAGTTCACTTAGTGGGTAATAAATTAAGTCATCCACTGGAATATTAGAAGTAACCATGCAAATTAAACATCTTAATAACAGAAAATTACCCACTGCAACTTTCTTCATCAGGCATTATTTTTGCAACGAGCAACAAAGTCAAAATGGCATAAAATAACTTCTGAAGATATATTTCGGGGAATGCACATTTGACAGCAATTTGGTCTGAGCTTTTAAGAAAATGGAAGAGGCAATCACTATAATAAAAATACTATGCATGGAATTACCCCCTCCTTGGCATAGCAGTAACAATGCAAAAAATTTGGGAACACAGCGAAAATGAAAGGTATAAACAGCAAACTCAGAAACTAACTGTATATGTGCATCTCATTCAGACCCCAATTGGCCTAGTTTGTATGGTCCTTAAAATTCTGCTCTCCTTCCCTGAGAGATGAGATGGCACAAATTTCTAATATGTAATTCTGAGTGGGTACCTGACAGTTGCAGTTCACTGATTGCTTGTCCTGTCCTCTATCCAACTGCAACCACACTGGTCACTGCATGCTCTGTGGACACCAACCCCTTCAGTCCTTTTTCTATGCCATCAGCTGCACTACATCAATATGTCTGCTCTTGGCTAAACACACACATCACTTCAGCCCTTCAACACGCTTTGGAGCTCAGTGACGCCTCCAACTTGCATGTTTTTGCCAGGTCACTTTGCATGCAGGGACACACAGGGATCTCATGTAACTGCACAGGGCTCATCTCAAGACTTTTAGTTTGATTTCTTAACACTCACTCACTTTGTGCCTACTTCGAGTATACTTCACATTGCCTTTTAAAGCACAAGAGGCTCAGTGGTTAGTTACAGGCTACTAAGCTTCTGTGGTTTGCACTGCCTTTTGTTGCAGAGGGATGACACCAAAAAGCTTGTGTTAGTTGAAAGTGGGGAGCACTGAACAGTCAATTGTGCAGATATGCCACAGTAAAGCATTAAGCTACATCAGCATCACACACACTGCATGTGTTCCAAGCAAATGGCATTGTTTGAAAGTCAAAAAGGAACATTTCTTCGGGGGTCAAGGACCACCGTCAAGGAGAGCTGCCACCACAGTAAGTCAAGGGTTTCTACTGATTCCATTCTTGATCAAAGTCAGTGCAGCCGTTTGTCCTACTCGCGTCTGGGGATTACAGGAATGTCAGTCATCAGCTGAGGAAACATCAGTCTGTGGAGGTAAGCTGTGCATAGCCAAGCTGTCTACCAAAGTCAATCCAGGAGTGGGCCAGGAGAGTGGATCTTTTGGTTTTGCTAATACTGGTCAGGCACTTCATAAGTACAATGAATAGAATCCTGAGAAAGTAGGCAACTCAGTTCTGGGAATGGGATGGTCGCAGAATGAACGTATGCAGGGACTGGGGGCAAATCTAGACAGAAGGGTGGGGCCTCACAGCGAACAGAAGAGGACTGGGTACTCCAGAAAAGATGGGAGGGGCCTAGTTCATGATCATTCTTGTGTCTACTGGGAGTTTGTTAGGTCACCAAGGCAAGGCAACTAGCAAAGCAAGGGGTCTGGGATGAAGGAGATCATTAATAGTTACATAAGGGTGTTCAGCAAAATAAGGAGAGGCTGAAATGTCAACAGAGAAACATTACAAGAGTGCAAATGATGATATATTTACAAATGTGCAAAGTTATTTACAATAATGTGTCACATGTGCTACCTCTGTGCACTCATGAAGCTTTCAGCCCTTTCCTTCCCATAGCATCAAATTGCAGTCAAAACTTGCAAAGCTGGAGGGAGCCTACTCTGGAGCTGTTGATCTGGAAGACTTAGGGCTAGGAATTGAGGGCCCAATTAGAGTTTCCCTCCTGAACTTGAATTTCCATGGGCTTGGGATCACAAAGGTGGAAGGGCCTGGCACCTCTGGAATGTCCTGAGAAGAAGCTCTGGGAGTCTCTGGGTTACTCCTCCTCCCTACGGGTAGCTGCTGCCACCATCCCGTCTCCTTGAGAGGAAGGACCTTGCGGAGTGAAGCCTCTCATCTCACATTGATGCTGAGCAGGTATGTGTACAGATCTGTCAGAGATTGAGTGTGTTGGGAGTGAGGTCTTTGTGGCAGACACCAGCCTGTCCATGGAGGCAGCCAGAAGCATGCATGCCAGAGGCAGCACTGGACTGATCATGTTACCAGACTCCTCCATCATTCAGTTTGGCCTACTGACTGCTGTTGACAAATCTGCTGTTTGTGCACAGGACCAGGGATAGGCCATTCAGTCCGTCAAATCTGCTCCACTATGGCTGAACAAACGTTTTGATACATTTTACTCACACTGCTCCCATAGCCCTTTATGATTGTATGAAGCAGATACATTAGCAAAGTTTAAGAGGCATTTAGATAGACACATGAACGGGTAGGAATAGAAGGATACAGACTGTCTGCAGGTGGGATTAGTTTAGAATGCCATCATAATGGGCATTTTGTCCAAGTAAATTGACTGAGAAGATGAGACTATCTTCAACCTAGGCTTGTAAAGGTACCTGATCTCTGGCATAGTGGAGCTTACTGGGTTGGTTTGCTCCTCCCTACATAAGCAGAGATGCTAATCTCTGGCCAATTCTAAAACATTCTCCTTATGAAGAGTGAGAAGCTTGCTGTCTGCCACACCCCCACCTGCAGGTGCGGGCTAATGTTTCCTGAATGAGGCAAAGGAAGTGCTTGGGCATGATGGAAGGGGATGGAGAGCAATTTGTAGTGATATGCAAACAGGCAAGATAGTAAGGGCTGAAAATGTGTTGCTGGTTAAAGCGCAGCAGATCAGGCAGCATCCAAGGGACAGGAAATTCGACGTTTCGGGCATAATGAATGATGAAGGGCTTATGCCCGAAACATCGAATCTCCTGTTCCTTGGATGCTGCCTGACCTGCTGCGCTTTAACCAGCAACACATTTTCAGCTCTGATCTCCAGCATCTGCGACCTCACTTTTTACTCGAAGATGGTAAGGGGTCCAGCGAATGAATAAGAAGCACAGAGGACAGGAAGCGTTACTTGTTTGGGAAATTGAGCTCGGCACGAGAAACTGGATGGATATGATATATGCAAAAGTGCGAATTGTAATCCATAAGCCGTGGTGACATGAGTAACAGTGGCAGAGTTAAAGTGAGCAGTGGTCCTATGAGTGAGAAGGAAATGGGATTTCCCCTTGCAGAACACTTACACTGTTGGGTGTCCCTTTAACTCAGACCACAGCACAGAACAAGGCCACTATCTGAGTGCAGGCATCACACAAAGCCCTCAATCAATCACTAATTGGCAGTGTGTAGTGACCTAGCCTTCTGTTGTGGTCAGCCTAAAGATGGTCCTTTCTGTCCAGATCCCTGTATGTGAAGCAGGCCATGAGCTTTCCTTTCTGAGCTATGCGTTCTGTAACAACCACAGAGTGAGTTCAAGTTCCTGGCTTAGAGCACCTGAAGTATTGTGCAGCTGTGCTTTAGATATGGTACCAGTGGTGTCAGCTCCAACATTCCCATTGCGTGATTTCATGAGAAAGATAGTGAAGAGCTGCACTGTGTAACTATTCAGGAGAAAAGCAAAAGATGACGAGAGAAAAGTCACTGTGAACCATGGTGGTTAGGCACCATGAATCTCACTTGACAAAACACTCGCATGAAAATGAGAAAAGTCCACCTTATGCATCACATTAACTTGGGAAAAAGTTGTTTGAAGAAATAAATAAAATTTCCCACACTGAAACCTGTAGTAATAATCCACAGAAAAAGTTTCCTCATTAAAATCTTTATCTTCCACTTAAGTCATTCTTCTTGTTTTTAATCAGGTGGCCATGAAAAAAATGCCTAAGGTGAACTGATCCCAGAGCAAAATGTACATATACATGACTAGCTCAATTACCCTGAGATAATGATAACAATTATTGATAGTACTTCAGCTCTCATAACATCAAAAATCAGTGAATTCTCCAAACCTGTATTCCTAACAACCATCAGAGCTCAGTCTTTTCTCAAGCAATGATATTCAAAGTAAAATTTAAGAGAAATAAAGCAAAGAACTCAAAAATTTTCAAATGACAACCCATTTTAGTGGTGATCTTATTTTCAAGCGATGTCTTGCTTTGGGTGTATCAATTGAGTGTAAAAGTAAAGGTCTGTAATTATAGCCTAACAGGTTTCTGGTAAAGTGAACTTGCATAGCCCAAAAGGACATTTTCAATTGATAAATAACTGGACAATATGTTTGCTCAACTTTGACTTTTCATATTGCTTGCTATGATACATTGCCATTTTAAAAAATATTGATTTGTGGTTGATATTGTATGACATATTAAACAGCGAAGTATCCAGTCTTTATTGTAACCTTTCTGTTCTTATCTGATACACTCTTGGGTACTTGCATCATTTGTTGTAATGTGGTTATCAAAAAGCCTTTTATGACTGTCTAATTTCCAAAACAAGATATTCATAAACTACATTTTTATTTACATGTTGATTCATCTGTATCCTAAAGCCTCGAACAAAATGCCATGTTGTGTCAGAGCAATTTTAAAACAAGAATTATTGGGAAGGGATAGACACCTCATTTTATCAAGTAGTGTCATCCTATTTCCTAGGTTAAATCATCACTAGCAAAAGGGAAAGCCTGAGGTATTACTCAATCAGGCTTATTCCCAAAACACCTTCACAAAAAAGGATCGTGTGCTTCTAAATACATATTACCGAGAACAAAGAAACACATCAGCCACAGAAGTAAGAAACGAAAACATTCAGCTAATTTACATTCACTGGTCCCAAGAATTGCTGGACTACAATGTGACACTGCAGCAAATTATAGCTGTATCCAGGATTGTTCAAACTGACTTCAGTCGCTGTATTACATGCTCACGCCACAATACGTAAACTGCTTTGAAGCAAACTGTCAAATACACTGGTTATTGCGTTCTGCCTTCACAGAACACAAAATGGGACTTTTCACATCTTTGGACAGCAGGAGTAACTGTAAAATACAAAAAAAGACCCACCTCCAACATGCCAATGTTGATTTAATGGAGACATGTTAGAGGGTAGCTCTCTAATTTAAATGATATATCATATATAATAGAATGGCTTAAGCTTTTAGCTGAATTTTACATTCAACATCTGCAAGCCAGTTTTCCCAGAGTTCGCAGAGGGAGGCCTATCAATTCTATGCCTCTTCAGCACCACTTATTAACACAAGGAACATAAGTGTTTCTGCTGGTACCTCAAGCCAACAGTATTCCCATTCTCTATGAATTCCAACCACAATGTCTCACCCACCCTTTGTATACTCTCTGCCCCTCCTCTCCACTTCCCAGCTGAGCCCTGGATAGATCATGGCTTTCCAAATTGCCAGTACTCTGACAAAAATCAAGTGACTATGGTTAAAACTCTGGAAATATTAAGTTGCTAAAAGTATTTCAAGCACTATGGTTGATCCATAAAAGTCAAACTTTTCTTCCAGGATGCAAAACCACTCGGCAATTACATGACATAGTTTATGAAGAATTCATAAATAAAGCTGCAGGAGCAACACAATTGACCATAAGGGCAGAATCTTAGTGGCAATGATCTCAACAGCTGTTGGGAGGGTAGGGAGAGACCATGTTGCCTCTTCCAGAGAACGCCCACTGAATCATATGTCAAACAGGTTAGGCCAAGGTCACTGGCAGCCCTTCCAATGGAATCAAGACCTCAGAGATGGAAATGTTTACCAAGGAAAGCTCAGCAACCTTTGTGCTCAACCTATGGAAGAGCACTTACAGATCCCAGGAGACCAAGAACTCAGGTCTTAGATTTGTGGGAGGAAGGCATGGGTTTCTTAGGTTGAGGGTCAAAGGGAATGGGGCAGAGGCTGACAGCACTGGAAGCAGTATGGCTTTCAATGGGCACTCCTTGCATCACACAAAGCCCTCAATCAATCACTAATTGGCATCTTTCTCCCCCAACTCCAAGGTGATGAGCCTCATGCACTGGGTGACCTGTCAAGCAACAGTATGCTATCTTATATCAACAGCAGTGGGCAAAGTGCTTAATGTAATCCTTCATCATTTACTGTGGGGTCACAATTGGTGGTGGGATGGAAAGATTGACCATCTTGTAAGAGTATAATTCTGTTAGACAGAGGGATGCAGTGGAATTTGGGCCTGCCACTATTTCACATCCAAGCCCACCAACACCTCTGTAACAGAAGACTTCACCAACAATCCAGTAACAGATGTATGTTACTGAACCTTATTTGAAATGTAAGTTCATTGTACATAGTTAGCCTTCAACTAGTCATGCAAAGTTGTTACTGAACTTACCTCTGTTCATTCCAACCCTTAATTATTGGTTTAATTGATGATTTTCTACCTCTTCAATGTTTGCAAATAATTCACTGAACAAACTGGGACAGGATTAATAATTGCTAAAGTAAATGTAAAAGACCAAAAAAAGGTATTTTTCACTGACAGTGTAAAAATACTGCACCACACAAGTCAAATTACCATTGGCCATTAGTCAGATTCAAAATATTATTTCACTCTTTTCCCTCTGTCTCACTCAGAGCCACAATCCAACGCCTCCAAACATTGGAAATGGTTTTGTTGAAACATAAATCTTCAGGGTTTTTAAAGCTATTGTCAATAAAAAGATTGGCAAGTTTGCCAACTAATGTCAATATCAGGTATCATTTTGCAAAAATCACCATCAGACATTTTTTTGTGAAATAGAAACTTAATTATGTCAGCAGAGCATGTGTTAGGAAATCTCAAAGTGTGTTGTCTTGTCACTCAATGCAATCCTAAAGCATGTGGACAAATTTATAGGAATACTAAACTGGCAAACAAGTTGCATTCTTGAAAAATGAATTGCTCCACCTTGGTAGAATGTTCTCTGAGATGACTAGTTTATTTCAAATTTTTGAATTCTCTTCCCATTGGTAACCTTTCCAGTCTTCTCCTTGTTGTACCAATGCAGTATTTTTGACTTGTATCATATACTGTCCAGTTTGATGCTATCTTTTTTTTTATTAGATTACTTACAGTGTGGAAACAAGTCCACACTGACCCGCCGAAGCGCAACCCACCCATACCCCTACATTTACTCCTTACCTAACACTACGGGCAATTTACCATGGCCAATTCACCTGACCCACGCATCTTTGGACTGTGGGAGGAAACTGGAGCACCCGGAGGAAACCCACGCAGACACAGGGAGAACGTGCAAACTCCACACAGTCAGTCGCCTGAGGCGGGAAATGAACCCGGGTCTCTGGTGCTGTGAGGCAGCAGTGCTAACCACTGTGCCACCGTGCTGCCCACTTTTTCTTGTTATTGTTTAACCAATACAATTCCCACAGTGGAGATTAGTGATCTTTCTTTCCTGGTTTGCTTTCCTCTGAGTGCAAGCGTTTTATTTATAGTTGAGACAAAACGCTTGATTTTCAACTGTCCCACAGAACGTTAATTGCAGGACGAGGGACGTATGAAATCCAGTGAGTGGTCTTCCTGTCAACCACCCACCCCACCCACCTCCATCTGTCTGAAGTTTTCAATGGAGTGGGGAAGGTATCAGGCAGCCCATCCCTGTGTCTATGAAGCACTTGACCCAGCATCACAAATATTTTATAGCTTTAGATGCATAGGCTTGTGTCAGGCTGGAGAAAGAGACTTCCTTTCAGGACTTCTGTGCTCAGCAGAGGCAAATCGTCCATAGGGAGTACCCCTCACTCTTTAACCATTCCACATTCTCAGCCCGTTAAACACAGTCCTCCACTCACTTCACCCTCTCTCCCAAGAATTCAACATTGTATTTAATTGGGATCTTATGGTGGGATTGCCTGGATCTCCTGGTAGTTGTTGATGGGTCTACAGTGCAGTCAGTTATCTGACTGACCACCAGTTTTCTAAGACAGGACTCTCTCAGAGGACAAAATCAGAAATCTCACCTTACAGAAGTTAACACTGTTCCCAGAAGAAAATTCCAGAAGGAAGCTGTACAGAGAGTCATTTTAGTTTCACTATCAGGACGCAGTACAATGTGATCCAACTCCCCCTCCCACTCCACCAAGAACATGCAGGTCCTTGGACTCCTCCATCGCCAGACCATAGCAACACAACGGCGCCTCATCTTCCACCTAGGAACCCTCCAACCATAAGGGATGAACTCAGATTTCTCCAGTTTCCTCATTACCCTCCCCCCACCTTGTCTCAGTCCCAACCCTCAAACTCCCACCACCTTCCTAACCTGCAAACTTCTTCCTGACCTCTCCGTCCCCACCCCCACTCCGGCCTATCACCCTCACCTTAACCTCCTTCCACCTATCACATTTCCAACGCTCCTCCTCCTCCTCCCTACCTTTTATTAGATTAGATTACTTACAGTGCGGAAATAGGCCCTTCAGCCCAACAAGCCCACACCGACCCGCAACCCACACATACCCCTACATTTACACCTTACCTAACACTATGGGCAATTTAGCATGGTCAATTCACCTGACCCGCACATCTTTGGACTGTGGGAGGAAACCCACGCAGACACGGGGAGAACGTGCAAACTCCACACAGTCAGTCGCCTGATGCGGGAATTGAACCCAGGTCTCTGGCGCTGTGAGGTAGCAGTGCTAACCACTGTGCCGCCATGCCGCCCACTAATCTTATCTTAGCCAGCTTGGCTCATTCTCCTCATTCTTGAAGAAGGGCTCATGCCCGAAACGCCAATTCTCCTGCTCCTTGGATGCTGTCTGACCTGCTGCGCTTTTCTAGCAACACATTTTCAGCAGATACCTTGGTATGTACTGCATTGGAAATGTGGATTATTGGCTAATCCTATTTTTGTGTGACTTATAAACTACTGTCATAGCTTTTAAGGTATATAAGATGCTAGGATGATTAGTTTTCCAATTTTTATGATTTTTCTACAAGAGGTGTACCATGTATGCTCACAAGTTGTCATTAAATTAAAACATGGGCTGGAATCTTTCCATACCCTGAAGAACATAGGTTATGACAAGAAATTTGGGAGAATTGAGTAAGAAGTCAGTGATGTTTCTTGATGTTAGGAACAAGAAATTGTACTTTCCATTAAATTCCATACAGTGTGATGAGGTTTCCAGTAGTGAGCAGTGAGAAGCTATTAACAGGGATTATCACCCTCATTAATATCCCCTCTCTTATTAACCACTTGCCAGAAAGAAACAAAATGCTTAGAATTCCTAACATGAGAGTCAGAGTGAGTACCTGTAAACTCCAATTGGCCTGCTTGCTGCAGTGGATCTCCATTTTGAACACTCAGCACCAGTATCTCAGGATACACTCCACTGGCACTGGCTGCTTGACTCTGTGTTCAGCAACCAGTCTCTCTACACCATCATGGCACATCTCTGATCCAATTACAGTACACTGCTGCACTGCTGCACTGCCATGCTACATTTTGGAGTGTACCAACAGGTGGTGAAAAGAAGCGAGTGAGTAGGCAGCACAGAGGCTATGCTAGGTTCATGGTCTGAAGGAATTGGATGGCTAAGTTCAAATGAGGGAAGATGTTGCATGCAGTAGTGAGAGTGGTAGAACATGAGACTTGATGGAAAGTGTATGCAGTAACAAGGAAACAGTGAGTGTGAGCTATCAGAGAAAAGATGGTGAAATTTACACTGGTATGTCGAGAAGGCCATTGACTTTCTTCCTATATTGCTGTACATTCCTTCCAATGGTTGAGTCTGCCCTGACCTATTTGACAGTGTCAGACCTGACTAGCATAGTTTGGTGGTGTGGCCTCCTCTGCCGGTTTGCAGTAGATCATGTTCCTCCTTTGCACCACCCCATCCACCAGAACCTCCAGCTCTCTGCTAAGTAGGCCAGCAATCCTGTTTTATCTGACACATCTAAGGAAAATGTTAGAAACTAAGCAGGCAACTTAAGACTGACAGTGGTTGAACAGGTACATAATAGTCTTTTCATGATGACACCAGAGCCAGGACTCCCAGGATATCCCAGCAATGTTGGGCAATGGTGAGTGGGGGAATATTATTATCATGAGACAAGTGAGGTGCCATAAAGGTATAGTTGTTAGTTAGTGAGATAAGTTTGGGATGATCGTACTAGAAATCTGCTGGATGTCACAGAGAGAAACTCGCTAAAAATGACACTTAATCAAAATATGGTAAGCTCCAGGCTATAATCAATAGAAACATGCATTCCATGTCTACCTGTTCTCATTTTCCATTTCTGAAAGGCTATGTCTCATAAAAGCAGAGGAGTATGGATGCTGGAGATCTAAAATAAAAAGGTGCTGGAAGAAATCCAGTCATGTATTGGACTTGAAACATTAACTCTATTTCTTTCTCCACAGATGCTCCCTGGAGTTTCTCCAGTGTTCTCTGGGGGAATTTATAATGGTGCTGAATGTTCCAGATTTCTCTTCAACACAATTTGTTCTGATTTCTACTTGACTGCTTTCAGTATCAATGGACTTCAGTGAAACCTCCAGGACATAAAGTGTCATCAAAAATATTTAGAGATTTGTCACTTGTTATTAAACTCATTTTCCACCAATTAATGATGTTTTAAAGAATTCCAGGTAAGTTATGCAAAATCAAGATTATTAATTGCAAAATATATAATGAATTATTAATGGAGCTATTCATAATTTTTTGAGCTCTATAATATATTATATTCAAAAGTAAACCACACAGCTAAAAGATGATGATTTAAACAGCCAAAAGTTAAAGATATTGATGATAATTCTCTATGACAGCAAGAATACGGAGTTTATTTCACAAGTGTGAGGGACCAGTAACCCACGATCCCTGTAGGGGTTGATGAGTTTTCAGTCGTCTGCAATGAACGAAATGGGAAGATTTCTCACCCCAGTAACTCCCATTTATTCAAAGGAAAAAAAATCATGTATAGACTTTCATGCATTAAATATGTACAGAGTAAACTGCCTATAAAATTGCTTTTATGGTAAACTATTGTAGCCATCTACTCCCCAATAGAAGAAGTACAATGATCCTTCAGCTCATGATAATGCCCAGCAGTATAAATGAGACAACTGATGACATTTCTTCTTAATTCATTCATGAGATGTGAGCATCATTGACAAGGACAGCATTTATTGTCCATTCTTAATTTCCCCTGAGAAGTTAATGATGATCCTTCTTTAATCAATGCTGTCCTTGTGGTGTGGATAGTGTTGTCAGGGAGAAGTGTTCAAAGAGTTTTACCATGACAATGAAGGATTGATGACATAATTCTACTTCAGGATGGCACGTGGTCTGAAGGGAAACTTACCTGGGTGGTATTCCCATGTTCCTGTTGCTCTTAGTCTTTGAGGTGGTAGAGCTTCTAGATTTGGAAGCTGCTGTTACAGAAGTCTTGAGGAATTGCTACTGTGCATCTTGTAAGTGGTACACCTGATGCCACTGCATACCAGTGGTTGAAGGAATGAATGGTTAATGTACTATCAAGCAAAAAAATAAAGCAAATTGCTATGGCCTGGTCATGTCAACCTTTTGGGACTGCACTCATCAAGGCAAAAGGTAGAATATTCCATCACACTCCTGACTTGTGCCTTTCTGACAGCAGTTGTGGAATCAGGAAGTGAGGTAGATACTGCAGGATCCCACCCTCTGGCTTGATCTTATAAACACGGTACCTACATGTACCTCTAAGCAACAAGTTACTTAAATACACAAAGAGGTAAAGCCTTGTTCCTGTATGTGGCAAGTACCACCCAACAGGCAATTTTTAAAAAATGATTTACCAGGCGGAGCAGGAAAGGATTGCCAATGTCAGTCTGGTAGAGGTTACATTGGAGGATCTTTTACCATGAGGATGTGTTGTGAAAGAAGTGAATGAAATGTTCAATCTTACACCCAGCTACAATGTGAAATTCCACTATAGTGAGATTTAAAACACAGTATGATGAACAAAGTCTGTTTTATGTTTAGATGTATAATTGTAATTGTTCCATTTCTGAGATAACATTGCAGGGTTGATGAAAACACAACATGGATGTGTGATAGAGTTAAAAGTTCAATAATTCAATTTTTAATATTTTCATCAGAAAACACATAACAAATACTTCAATATTCTTCGCAATTAAGTCAAATTGAAAAAAAACTAACAGCGATAAAAGCATTCTTATAATTTTTAAAACATAAAGTATTTACATGTTTCTAGTATGTATTAGTTTGGCAAATGTACTATTGAGGCTGTGAGGCATGAAAATGAATTTGAATCACGTTTTTCCTATAGATTTTTCAAACTGTGTCAGAGTAAATTTTTCATCACAAATTGCTATGCAATACTAGGCATTTCCATCCCGTTACAGAGTAAATGCACAGCCTTTGAAATATGGCCCAATAAAAAAAAGAAAACATGAACATTTTCAGCACTTCTCATTTATCAGCCAATATTTGTTTTTTTTCAATAAAAAAAACTTTGTGTGCCCAATAATTTGACTATTTATCGCAATTAATTCCAAAATCCATTAAAGGATCAGCCAATTATTAACCTGAATGGATCCTATCCACTGACTTCAGACTCCTATTAGAAATTCTGCTGGACCCTTGTGCGGGCATATTGATTAACTTGCAGCAAGGAGATGTATTTCCCCTAAACTGTTGTCAGATATCTTCTTCAAGTCAGGTAATGTGGGCTCAGATATTACAGATTATTTCCCTCAGCGAGAAAAAGAAATCAACTATTCTGTCCAACGAAAGCAATACAAATTTGTCAGGATTTGGTTCTTTTTCTTCAACTACCGTCAAACACTAAAAGCCTCCCACACCTAATTAGAGAGAGTAAAAAAGCTGTTTCATGGATTATAACGACAATACAATAAACACGTCCACAGTAACAAAGTATGAAGAGAACTGGATAATTTACTGTGACCTTGTAAGAGTTATTCTATAGTGCTGTTTCTCTAAGCATTTCCATATAATACATGGAATAAACTCAAACACTTTGAATACTAAACATTACCAAATGTAATTTTAATACAAATAATTTTGGTTCCTTTGTAGATATATCATCTAACTATTAATAAAAGTTATAGGTTACTTAAAAATCTAAAGTTGAAACTGTTAAGCCCTGCAAATACTAACCTACAGTGTTAGTTTTGAAACAAGACATAGCATTGTAGAATAATCAGCATTGATGGCTTTCTCCACAGAGCCCAAATGATAGTCATTTAAATGAAATAGATGTGAAGTGGATGCACTCCAGTAACTTCAGGTAGGGATCTGCATGGTGTGTATCCACAAGCCAACACTGAACTTCATCTAGTTATCCTGCATGAAAGCTATCCAATTGGCTTTAAAATTGTCTCTGCCAAATTTTATTGTTTGTTAGTGAAGAACACAGCAAAAAATTGTCAGGGGACAGTCTTAAAAAGTGTCCCATTATGAATTGGTGATCACAGCAAGATGTTGTTGTCAGATCATTCTCTCAGTTATATTCAGAGACAAAATAAAATGGCAATTAAAACAGACAATCTTTTTGATATGTTTACTGAAATAAATCCATATTCCTTTGTAAAACATGAATAAGCACTAGCAAAACCATCAGTCTCTCATCTATCACTTTGTATTGGATTTTAGATCTCAAAAATATTTGAAGTGCCATGTAATTATATTGACGAATAACAAACTTTGTAATGATAATATTGCATCTAAACTAGCAGTTCAACAGATCAATTTTGAAACAGGCAGTTGTGTCTATTTTATCACGTGTCAACTAAAACATGTTCTACTTTCACACTAAAATGGCATCCATTCTGCAAGCACACACACTTCTAGAATGGCCTGGGTCAAGTTACATCATGAAGGGACCATTAGCATGGATCGTGTATGGACATCATGCAGCATACAACAGTGATTTAATGCCAGTGCTGCTATTTTCAACTTTGCTGCTCATAATGGCCCTTCTTAAACATGTACCCCCTTTGCATGTGACAAACAACAGGAAGAGCCTGATTAGCACTATTTGAAGGGATCATCACTAACTTGCAGGATAGCCACTGTTTTTTTTTGTGGCTCTGTTTGGGTTGAGTGAAGTGGTTGTTTAAAGAATTGATTGAATTTCAGGAGGTTGACAGGGAATGCTGTTGCAAATGTCATAAGGATTGACTTAAGGTTCTGGTCGGGCTACATACTCCCCAGCCTTGGGTGCTGTCATTGCAATCCACCTCAGGCTGCAGCATTAGAGGGAGTTGGAGCTGAAGTAGTAAAGAAGAGGATGAGATGCTCCTAAAGGGAGAGAGGGAGGGAGGGAGGAGGTAGGCTATCAATTATCTTGCTCGTGACTTGTGAGAGCATATATCTTACCTTCACCTAAGTGAGAAAAGGCATGTGCATTTTGTGAAGGAAGTACTCACTGAACTCTCTGATAATCGGAAAGCTTACCTGCAGCTATAGAGCTGGTCAGGGAAGACACCACCAGTGGCTGTACCTGAAGGTGATCATTGCCCTGAAGTTCTTCACATAAGAATCTTTCCAGGATGGAGCAGGCAACATTAGCAACATCTCCCAGTTTGTTGGGTCACTGATGTATCCAGGAGATGTCTGATCATCAGGAGAAGGGCAGATTCACAATTTTCTCTCTAAAAATAAAAGCAGGTCAGATGTGGAGATGGTTCAGATAGAATAATCGATGCTGGAAGCCATGGCTTCACATGTGGCTTTGCAGGTGCCATATTTAAACAATTAAATATATCACAACGAACAGAGTTCCTCTCACTGCACATGTTGTTGGTTTGTGACTATGCTCAGCATATCTCATTCGTATATGTCCATTACCGTGGCAGCATTCGTGATTTTGTACAAGTCTTCAGTATTAAGCCGCGTCAAACCAGAGTGAGTCTACTCATCGACAAGGATGAGCTGCTCCAAAGCTGTCTCATGATTGGAAACCAACAATATGTGGAGAAAGTGAGGACTGCAGATGCTGGAGATCAGACCTTAAAAATGTGTTGCTGGAAAAGTGCAGCAGGTCAGGCAGTATCAAAGGAACAGGAGAATCGACGTTTCAGGCATAAGCCCTTCTTCAGGAATGAGGAGGGTGTGCCAAGCAGACTAAGATAAAAGGTAGGGAGGAGGGACTTGGGGGAGGGGCATTGGGAATACAATAGATGGAAGGAGGTTAAGGTGAGGGTGATGGGCCGGAGGGGGGGTGGGGGCAGCGAGATCAGGAAGAAGATTGCAGGTCGAGAAGGCGGTGCTGAGTCTGAGAGTTGGGACTGAGAAAAGCTGGAAGGAAGGGAAATGAGAAAGCTGGAGAAATCTGCATTCATCCCTTGTGGTTGAAGGGTTCCTAGGCGGAAGGTGAAGTGCTCTTCCTCCAGGCATCATGTCCCATGGTCTGGCGATGGAGGAGGCCAAGGACCTGCATGTCCTTGGCGGAGTGGGAGGGGGAGTTAAAGTGTTCAGCCACGGGGTGGTTGGGTTGGTTGGTGCGGGTGTCCCAGAGGTGTTCTCTGAAACGTTCCGCAAGTAGGCGACCTGTCTCCCCAATGTATCGGAGGCCACATCAGGATGCAATAAATGATGTGTGTGGAGGTGCAGATGAATTTCTGATGGATATGGAAGGATTCCTTGGGGCCTTGGAGAGAAGTGAAGGGGGAGGTCTGGGCGCAAGTGCACTCCTGCTCCTTTGATGCTGCCTGATCTGCTGCTCTTTTCCAGCAACACATTTTTAAGCCAACAATATGTGGTCAATATGCTTCAAATTGGAATCACGTCATCAAGAAAAATAATATGGACTATTAAAAGCTCATTGGACAAGAATCTTGCTTTGATAGTATCTTTATAGAAATGTCGGTAAGACTGATGCCTGCAATGAGTGCCTCATGGTAGAAAATACATGACTGCATCAAATCCGACAGCACAGTAGTATAGTATTGCATTTTTATCCTAAAAATCTCCTTCTCATACAAAACAACAAAAAACAATTTTCATGCAATATCATTTACACTGGGCTACTCAAAGTTACCTAGAAGGCACACAACTGTCCTCTTGTATTAACAATGCTTATTCTCATCAGGTTTTGCACACAAAACCTTTAAATCTCTTCATGATATATGTATGCATTGTCATTGGTTGTTCACCTGCATGATGTTCATTCTGCAGGGAGTATCGTTCCCATGTCACTTGG
Source organism: Hemiscyllium ocellatum (assembly GCF_020745735.1). NCBI lineage: Eukaryota > Metazoa > Chordata > Chondrichthyes > Orectolobiformes > Hemiscylliidae > Hemiscyllium > Hemiscyllium ocellatum. The sequence goes on along the minus strand of NC_083417.1, from coordinate 35,774,177 downwards.
TGTTGCCATAATGCCTGCTCCGTTTTTATTGTTGGTGTGTTGTGGACCTCTGGGACTGCAGCTGATTTGTGTTTCATGAAGATGGTGGGTTTATGCTTTCCTGATTAGCTGCCTGCAGCGGGAGAACAGCTTTGCTAATTCAGGGTTTCCTTTTGTTTCTAGCTGATTCTAGCATGACACATCAAATTCAGGTTTCCAATACTTTGTTTCTAATCAAATAGTCATTGGTAGAATAGAACTCAAGTTCTATTGAACTCAAGTTCTATTGAACTAAAGAACTCCAGTACTGCTGAAAGAAATTATACATTTTGTCAAAGCTTTTCAGCTTGGGCTCATCAGAACCATTCTTGTGAAAGAGAAATTAGAAGATATAAATTAGAGGAAAAATAGAGAGGAAGAGAATTGAGAAAAAACAAAGAGAAGTTGAGAGGAAGGAAAGAAAGAAATCAGAGAACTGTAAATAAGAAAACTTGAAATGGAAAATGGGGAGAAAGAATAATAAAGAAAAATGTAAAGAGAAATGGAATTCAATTAAGCTTAATGTTCAAAAAGACTACTTAGGCAATATGATTTAGCCAGAGAAAAGATGAAATTAAAGGAAGAAAGGAGAGATAATAGCTCAGAGGATCTTTCTATTTCCAATGAGGGATTTGATTTAACTACAAGGCTACGTTTATTGCTCAAATTTACAGAGATAAGAGTTGAAGAATATTTCACCTCATTTGAAAGGTTAGCTGGAAGATGAAGTGGCCAAAAGCTGTTTGTACCTCAATACTACAGTATGTCTTGATAAGTATAGCTATGAATGTGCAGTCTATGAAGCTGCAATAGAGAAAGTTACTCAATGCTTATGAGCTTGCCCCAGATGCTGATCACTTGAAATTTAGAACTTTACAGAAGAAACCTAATATATAGCATTATTGCTTTTGATCACTGAAGCTAGATAAATTTTGAGAACATGATGGAAATGTTGAATTTGGAAGAATTCCAAAATAATACCTTAGGCTTATTTAGACAAACGTTAAGTATGAAAATATCCAGGAAGCAGATACCCTGGCCATTTCCTATAATATCACACACATACAGTTCTTCTTCCTACAGAAACGTTTCCTTGATTATTGAGAAAAAAAAATCAGACAACTAGAATTTGATTTTATCTGCTCAAAAATACTAGTTTCACTGAAGGTTGCAAAACAACCAGAGGAAGTAGCATAAATTGAAATAAAGAGGCACCATTTTAAGATTGAGGTGAGAAGAGATTTCTTCTCTCAGAGAATCACAAGTTTTTGGAAAGCATTTCCACAGGGAGCTGCAGGGGCAGAGGCCTTGTATATATTAAAGGCTGATCTTGATCAGTAGGATGATGAAGGAGAAAGGATCGGAAAGTGTATATGAGGAATGTCAGATCAGCCATGGTCAGATAGAATGATGGAGCATGCTCGAGGGGTCCAATGGCTTACTCCTGTTCCTATTTCTTCTCATCTTATGGTTTTATACAGTTACATGTGGGGGGATGGTTATCTGAGAATTAAAAGATTAGAAAATCTATGGAAGGGAAAGGTATTAGATTTGGGGATCAAACAGAGGGTGCCAAAATAATATGGCACAGTAGCTCAGTGGTTAGCACTGCTGCCTCACAGCGCCAGGGACCTGGATTTGATTCCAACCTCGGGTGACTGCATGGAGTTCGCACATTCTCCCCGTGTCTATGTGGGTTTCCTCCAGGTGCTCCTGTTTTCTCCTACAATCCAAAGATGTGCAGGTCAGGTGTTTTGGCCATGCTAAATTGCCCATAGTGTTAGGTGCATTAGGCAGGGGTGGATGTAAGGGAATGGGTCTGAGTGGATTACTCTTCAGAGGGTTGGTGTGGACATGTTGGGCTGAAGGGCTTGTTTTGATACTGTGGGGAATCTAATCTAATAAATGAGAAAGGCTTTAATAAAGAAGAAAGAAAATTAATACAGTTCCATTGTGACTCAAATGGAGTTACTATAGCTTAGGGTTAGAAATTAAATAGCAGACCTATTGCAGTAGTAGAAATGTCGAAAGAATTCTCAAAAAGGGCTTATCAGAAATGGAAATAGAGAGTAAAACTGTAATAGTGGTAACAGATAGACCACTTTCCCTTAGAAACTATGAGAAAGGGAGAGATGATTCAGGGCAGGCAAGCGAATTATTGACAAAGAAAATCAGATACTTAGAATTTGATTTTATCTTGGGGTCTGTTTGGAAATATCAGTCCAATGAGGGTGGCAACAGAACCAGAAGGAGTAAAGTAAACTGAAATATTACGAGGGGAACATCCTGGATGGCTTCTTGACTGTGTTGTGACTAGATCTCGGGATCTTAAAATTAGATTAAAAAAGGAGGTGTCTATGGAAAAGAGCAAAGACTTGGAATTTCTGTTATTTAACCTCTTTCTTGAAAATGTAAAATAAAGCTGACAAATCTGCCCATCTTCATGAATCATAGGATCCCTACTGTGTGGAAGCAGGCCATTCAGTCCATACTGACCTTCCAAAGAGCATTCCACCCAGATCCACCCTATCCCTGTAACCCTGTATATCCCATGGCTAATCCACCTAACCGACACATCCCTGGATACTATGGGCAATTTCAGTTTGTCCAATCCACCTAATCTGCATATTTTTGGACTTTGGAAGGAAACTGGAACACCCAGAGGAAACTCACGCAGACACACAGGGAATGCAAACTCCACACAGACAGTCACCCAAGGGTGGAATCGAATCTGGGGGCCCTGGTGCTAAGAAGCAGCAGTGCTAACCACAGAGCCACTGTGCCATGTTACATAGAAATATAACAGCTGAACCCTGAATTGAGAGAGGTGTATCAAGCAATCTACTCAGAAATTATATCAGAACTGATATCTGAGTGTTACTATGTAAAAAACAAATGGAGAAAGGTATGTGGGTCGTGAATGATATTCAGATTTTATGGTTATGGCATTAAGTTCCAATGAAACAATCTTCAATGTTGATCACAGAAATGTTTCAGATAATTGAAAGGATAATGATCTGAATACATAACAGTCTCTGTGGAACCTTTGGATTATGGAGTTTTTGTGATGTTGCAGGTTTCTAACTTGTCTTTCTGTTTATATGATAAACTTATTTTTTTTTATCAAAAATACATTGACTGCCTCTCGAGAATCTGTTCAGTAATTGACCAGTATAGTGATCAAATTACAAAAAGGAAACAGCTGATGGTCCATCTACCTTTGACTTGTCCAGTGATCCCATCAACTAGGATCATGACAATTATTTACTTCCTTCAAAGGGAGTGCTGCTCTCAACAGTATATCAGTGATGTACATCTGTTTCCACTGTTTGTGAAACATCCAGATATTTGGATCACTGTTGGAACTCAAGGAAAATGTTTCAAAACAGTTTCTGTTTTGGATTGGACTGCCGTTCTTCCTTAAATCATTACAGTTCCAAACTCCCAAATGAAGAGTGATGAACAGGTTCCCCTCTTCATTCACCATCTTCCTCTGTTGATTACAACAAGGTTAATTCTTTTGTTGAACATTGTGGTTGTTGCAGTTGAAGTTATCAATAGGGTTGAAGTTGGCTGTTATACTAAAGCAAAATACTGCAGATGCTGGAGCTCTGAAATAAAAGCGATAAAGTGCTAGAGAAACTTAGTCTCTGTGGAGACAGAAACAGAATTAATGTTTCAAGCCCAATGATTCCTCTTTGAAACTAAAGGGCACGTGAAAATGATGGGTTTTGATATCCCAGCTAACTGTCTTTCTCTCTTCCTCCACAAGTTTTAATTGTGTTGCTAGCTCCCTCTCTCAATCACCATACCCTATTGCCCTTGCATTTCAACCATCCAAACTCCATCCATAATTGCCTCCTCTCCCCAGTTCAACATAGCTCCCTGCATAGGAAAAGCATCTCCTGCTCAATAAAAACCCACCAGGAATGATACCTTATCTGCCATACACCACTTTTAACCAGGCGTGAACTTGAAGAAACATGTTTCTCATTTGCTGTACACTTAATTCTAGAGGTACAATTTAATCTGACAGTGTTACATTTTAAAATAGTTTTATATTAAAAGTTGGTTCCCACCACCACTTGCTGTCAGGAAGCACACTCTGGACTCAACCCACTGCCAACTTAATAACAAACTTTCACTCAATCATTGGGAAGCTGACATTTTGCTTCCCATTCAATGAAGTGCCCTTTCCTTCCTTTTTTTATGCTCTCAGGAACTTTAGAAGATGTCACTGACAGAATTAATTGAAATTACAAAAGCCAAGTTAGCTGAATTGGCAAGTAAGTTACAAGTCGAATTACAAGCTAAAGCTAAGAGGGCAAATACAATGAAAGAGCATTTAGTTTACTAGAAATACAAGAGAGACCAGGTATTTTGAGTGGTGAAACCTTGGAATCAATTAAAATTGAGCTACTATTAAAACAGATTGAGTGTGAGAAAAAAATGAAAAAGCTGGAGATGAAATTCCAAAGGGAAGAAAGAGCAGAACAAGATAAGGACAGGGAGTTCACATTGAAAAGATGGGAAATGGAAGTAAGATTAGATTGGATTAGATTAGATTACTTACAGTGTGGAAACAGGCCCTTCGGCCCAACAAGTCCACACCGACCCGCCGAAGCGAAACCCACCCATACCCCTATATTTGCCCCTTAACTAACACTACGGGCAATTTAGCATGGCCAATTCACCTGACCCGCACATTTTTGGACTGTGGGAGGAAACCGGAGCACCTGGAGGAAACCCACGCAGACACGGGGAGAACGTGCAAACTCCACACAGTCAGTCGCCTGAGTCGGGAACTGAACCCGGGTCTCAGGCGCTGTGAGGCAGCAGTGCTAACCACTGTGCCACGAAAACTAGAAGTGGAATTGCAAAGGGAAAGTCAAGAGAAAGAGAGAGAGAGCATAAATTATAGATATACAATTCTCCAGCATCTAAAAGAGCCATCAAATGTTGATGTTAGCTCTGATGGGGCGGAACTGACACATAATTTTGAATCGAGTAAGGAAATGTTTAATTTTTATAGGTCCCACCAAAACTTGTGGAAAACAGTGTTGAGGCATTCTTTATATCCTTTGACCAGATAGTGAACAAATGATTTGACCAAAACAGCACTGGACATTACAAATGCAGAGTATGTTGACAGGTAAAACATAGGAAATTTATGCTTCACTGACAGAGGAGGTTTCTTGGGAATATCTGACAGTGCATATGAGTTAGTACCCGAGGCATAGAGGCAACAGTTTGAGGGATTTAAGAGCTAACCTTGAATTTGAAAGAGTAGCAAAAAATAATTTTGACAGGTGGATAAAACCATTAGAAGTTGAAATCGTGAAGTATATAAAGAGATCATTGCCTTAGAAGAATTTCAAAACTTCTGTAATAAATGCCCATGTTGAAGAACAAAGGGTTCCAGCATCAAGATAGGAAGTAGTAATGGTTGATGAATATGAGTTGATCAATAAAACAAAACATCTTTGTGTCATATTCCATGAATTTGACAGGAAAGGAAGTGAAAGAGTGAAAGGAAAGCAACTGCCAGGGAGAAGAGTAGATAGCTGGGATTGCCCCAAGATCTCCTCCTCAGGTCAGAAGGAAGGTACTGAGTGTGAAGGTGAAAATCGAAGACCTAAGTGTTTCCATTCTAACAAAGTGGGGCAAATCTCAACAGGAAAGTGCCACAGATCAAATAGTAGCTTTAACCACAATTGAGGTAAAGAAAATGGAGGTAAATATTGAATTGTATTTATACTGTTGAAAATATGTTGCTGGAAAAGCGCAGCAGGTCAAGCAGCATCCAAGGAACAGGAGATTCGACGTTTCAGGCATAAGCCCTTCTTCAGGAATTTATCTCATGTATTTATACTGTGTCCAGTTTTGGTCCCCACACCTCAGGAAGGACATACTGGCACTGGAGCGTGTCCAGCGGAGATTCACACGGATGATCCCTGGAATGGTAGGTCTAACATATGAGGAACGGCTGAGGATCCTGGGATTGTATTCATTGGAGTTTAGAAGATTAAGGGGAGATTTAATAGAAACATACAAGATAATACATGGCTTGGAAAGGGTGGACGCTAGGATATTGTTTCCGTTAGGCGAGGAGACTAGGACCCGTGGACACAGCCTTAGAATTGGAGGGGGTCAATTCAGAACAGAAATGCAGAGACATTTCTTCAGCCAGAGAGTGGTGGGCCTATGGAATTCATTGCCGCAGAGTGCAGTGGAGACCGGGACGCTAAATGTCTTCAAGGCAGAGATTGATAGATTCTTGATGTCACAAGGAATTAAGGGCTACGGGGAGAATGCTGGTAAGTGGAGTTGAAATGCCCATCAGCCATGATTGAATGGTAGAGTGGACTCGATTGGCCGAATGGCCTTACTTCCACTCCTACGTCTTAAGGTCTTAATAGCGAAGAGAGATGTAAAGGATTCTGTCCAAATGAAATTCATCCCCTAGTCAGATCTCAATGAGAAAGCTGGCTTCATAGATTATATTTTGTTGGTATTTGTTTAAGTAAGATGGTCTCTTACAAAACCACCAGCATACAGTACTGGAAATTTGATTTTAACAATAAGACAGGAGTCTATTATGCAAACAAAATGACGAGAAAATAGAATATTTATATTGTATATAATACAAGTTTAAAGAGTTTGAAACATACAGTAAAAATACAACTCCATTAATCCCAAAAATCACCCCTCAGATTCCAAAAACACTCCATTATAGACTTCAAAAACATTTCTTTACAGTGCCCACACCAGAGAGACATTTTTTTCTCTGTCACCACTGTCGGCTCACTTTAACTGTGATTTCAGCTCCTAGTCTGGAGAATCTGATGGCCACATCCTGGAACCTTCATACATATTAGTTTAAACTCTCAATTTCAAATAGCTCCTTTGTGGTCATGCCCAAATATTTTGTACAGACTGTATCATTTTTCTTATGTGTTTTTAAAAACTGTAGACAGAAATGAGATAAAACAGAGGTGGCTGTTTGTTTCAAAAGCAATTAACCCGAGAGCAATACCAAACATGATGTTTGAACAAGTAGTAATTAAAATCTGAGTTGCGGGGCATTCACAGAATCCCCACAATGTTGGAAGCAGGCCAATTGGCCCCAACAGCCCACATCGACCTTCCAAGGAGCATCCCACCCAAACCCATCTCTATATTTCCCACAGTTAAACCATATGTCCCTAGGCACAATGAGCAATTTAGCATAGTCAGTCCACCAAACCTGCATGTCTTTGGACTGTGGAAGAAACTGGAGCACCCAGAGGAAACCCACACAGATGCAGGGAGAATGTGCAAACACCACACAGACAGTCCCCAAAGGGTGGAATCAAACCCAAGTCCCTGGCACTGTGAGGCAGCAATGCTAACCATTGAGCTACCGTGCCACCTCAGATGCAATGTTTGGTAAGAAGGGGACAATTGATCTATGAACTAGTGACCAGTTGTCATGACAGAGATCTTTTGTATGCTATCAAACATATCATTGGTTCTCAGGTAATCAAACAGCTTGGAGCTGGGAACAAGTTAAAGAGAGGGAGCGAGATGTATTCAGTTCTTCGCCAGTTAAAACTAAAGAAAACCAGTTTATTTTCCTTGTAATGGTTGTTGTAAGCTATGATCTTTAGGTGTTAAGTCAGAGCCTTTCTATAAAGGAGCTATAAAGCCACTTAGTACCTCTTAACAACCAATGGAAGCATCCAGAGAATGTTGAGTGAAGGCCAGCTAAAGAGTCATAAACATTATCTCAGCAGCAAAACCTGAGAACAAAGACTACAAAGCTGACTTCCCAATTTTCTCCTTCTGGCCAATAATCTATTTTCCCTGTCTATTTGTCTATCTGTGTGTGTAAGGTGTGGGGTTCATAAGGGGATTAGAGTTTTAACATTTGTGTTATAGTGCTGATAGTTTACAGTTGTTTGCCTATACAAAGAGGCTAATTACTTGTGATAACTAGTTAGTCTTGTTCAGTATAGAAACCTGGTCCTTGCTTTCCATCAGCCTGGATCTGAAAGTCAAGTAAATTGGGGAATTTTGCATACTTTATAAAGTCTTTCATTTTTGTTGTGATTCTAGGAATAGCAGGGCTTGATTTCCAGCACACTACTTAACAACTTCCAGTCTAGAGCTATTACTAAATTTGTTATTCTGGACTAATCTACTGCAAACATGGGGTCATGGGGTAATGATGAGACAATGGAGATACCTTCAGAGACCTGTGAAAGACATATGTTATCCATCAAATAGTGGTACTGTCCAGATATCATAAGGAGATATTGCAAGTGCCCCATGAAATTTCTATGGTATGAAATGGAAAATGCAAGCATCAAAAACAGGTACTTTATATGGCCAAGACTTCATTAAGATGTGATATAGTTCTGTAAAGCATGTCAGATATAGGGAAGAGGATAAAGAGAACCACATGTATCAGGTGGCAAGAGTAGTAGAGGATATCAGAGACAATAAAAATGAGGTAGATGAAGAAGTAGATAGTTCTCAAAGCAGACAGCCTATAATTCAGTTAGCCAACTCAGAAATGCTAGCACATTTAGACTATGTTCTCATATTTAAATGAAGAACAACAGGAGGACATTGTAAGCAACCTAAGAAGTATAAAGAAATCTGTAAAAATACCCCCAGATGTAATACATTGGCTTGTCATGATGTGGACATAGGAGATGAGAGTGGTGCTGAAAAAGCACAGCAGGTCAGACAACATCCGAGGAGCAGGAAAATCAACATTTCAGGCAAAAGCCAGCGGAGAATTAAAGCTGATAAAACAACAACCTTATCAGTTAAGCCCAGATTAAATCCAACACTCAAGTGTAAACAGATTCAATATATGCTTTAAAATTACTTGGTTTAAGCTAGCCACAACAGCTGAAACAGCATTGGTTCCTAAGTTGAGTAAATAAATTCAATTCTTTATAGGCTACAGTAAAGTAAATAGAGTCACAAAAGCAGCTTCCTCCCCAGTTAAATAATAGGATTATATTGATAGGATTGGTGGTGCCCCATTTCTTTTTAAACTTGATTTATTCAAGGGGTACTGGTAAGTGCCATTAACATTAAGGGCTATAGAGAGATCAACTTCTGTCACACCAAATGGGTTAAATAAATGTCACTTTTGTGACAATTCTGGGGGTAGTGGGGTTTGGTAGTAGTAGGGAACATGTTCCCTAGTTGCCATGACAGGATATAACATTTGAAAATGCACCACTAACTTGACCTCACTTGTGATGTCTCTGAATATTTTGCACCACGGCACTCAGGCCCTGGGGCTGCAGGACATTGATTATAGCTGATATCTAGGAGAAAGTGAGAACTGCAGATGCTGGAGATCAGAGTCGAGAGTGTGGTGTTGGAAAAGCATAGCAGGTCAGGCAGCATCCGAGGAACAGGAGAATCGACATTTCAGGCAAGAGCCCTTCTTCAGGAATGAGGCTCATCCCTGGAAAAGGACCTGTTTCCATTCTTACATCAAGATTTCCTGTATTAAATCAATGAGCTTTGGTATGCTGTTCTCTGGTATGTAGCTCTATTTCCACTCCTCTCATCACTGCTACTTGACTAAAAATCGTAGAATCCCTACACTGTGGAAGCAGGCCGGTCAGCCAATCAGGTCCATTCCAACACTCCAGGACAGCATGTCATCCTGACCCACCCCATCCCGTTAACCCTGCATTTTCCAAGGCTAATCCATCTAGCCTGCACATCCCAGGACGTTATGGGAAATTTAACGTTGCCAATCCACCTAACCTAGAAGTTTTTGGACTGAGAGAGGAAATAAGAGCACCTGAAGGAAACCCACACAAACACAGAGAGAATGTGAAACCTCCACACAGACAGTTGCTCGTTGGGGGTGGAATTGAACCCGGGTCCCCGGCGTTGTGAGGCAGCAGTGCTAACCACTGAGCAACCACTGAGTACCTATTGCAATCAGAATGGATCAGGTGCAAAATAATTTCAAATAGTGAAGGTTAGCTTTAAATGCTTCTTGCCTCACACAAACTTGTCCACCTACTTACTTGTGCAGTCAACCAGCACCACACTTAACACTGGACTGACTACATATCACCATTAGATTAGCAGCTGCACAAAGTTTATGTGCTCCCTGCATCACAAAGAATTGAAGTGGATTAATTGTGGGTTGTGATCCCGACACCCAATTATTAGTCTTGACAATCTCCCCTCAATGTGAGTGAAATCAACATGCCTTATAGTGTTAGAATTGGAAACATCCTGTTGCACAATGTTAACTCTCTTTCACTCTTTCGTCTTTGTCATTAGTATTTAACATGCCACTTTTTGATGCTCTTTCTATCTAAACACTCTACCTATTCTTCTTGATTGCCATGCCTATTTTATCTAGTAATGACAGATTTTCCAGACCCACAAGTTAACAACAATGTGCAAACTTAAAAGCCACAATTCTTACATTAAACACAAAGGAATATGATATTTCAAAGAAGGAAACTTGGCTTTGTGGAGCATAGCTTTTGCATCCAAACTGAATCCAATCAGCACTCAGTCGATGGCACTTATCCCATTATGACATTATGTACTTAATTACTATAAATCTATTTCATTGCAGTTTTTATAAAGAAATGCAATCAATATTTTCAAGGCTCCCAAAATAAGAAGGTCCCTCCCTCACCTATGGAAATATTAATTTCTTTGTCAAACCATGTCTTTTGAAAAGGGTACTCACACATCAATGCATGGACAAGGTGCAAGCTAGATGGGGAGAGACTGGGCTATGTGCAGATATGTCTCATGTTAGCTTTGCCCTTAATTCTGTCAGATACAAAGAAGCCTGTGAAATACACCCAGCAGAAGTGCAGGAATATAAATGATGGATTTATGGCAAGATGAGATTTGCAGCCCTAAATGGTTTGATGCCCACCCAGAGAACTACACATCAAATTAAAACTTCTTTAAAACAGGGATAACTTAGAGCAGCATCTGAGGAAAACTGGTGTTAAAATCATAAATCCCTGTGTAGGAACAGGATGTTTGTTACTTTCAGGTATCCATTCATTTGTTTGACAAGAATTAGAGAACACAAATCATTTTTCTTATGGGGTTCCCATGGAGAGGATAATTCTTCAAACGGCATGCATGCATTGCAGGATTATGTAGTGATATAATGTGATTGTTTCATGTGAAAGAATCTGCACAATTCATTAAGTTCATATTTTATACATTTAAGGTTATTACAGTATTTTTAACATTTATATCAATTTGTCATCTGAATAGTTTAAAGTGCAGCTGGATGGCAGCTTGGCATCTTACTTGCACTTGCTCATTTTGTAAGGTAATTAAACTACTTTCTGTACTGGAGAGGAGCCTTTGGCGTTAGGAAATTGCTATTCACAATTTGTACCACTTCCTTCCACAGAGCCCTGCTTGCTATGTTTAACAGGTCACTTGCCACCTGTACTTATTATGCGACACCACCCCCCAACCTAATTTCAAGCAGAAAAATATTTATATCACTCTGTAATTTACTGCTGTTTTCAGATTTGTTCCTGTCAGAACTCTATTACCACTCCACTGCACACTGGTTCGGATTTAAGATGAAGTCCAGCTTTAAACTCTAGCTGTGTCTGCACAAGAACTTTCTAACACAACAGCTCCCTCCAGCTATCAACCCCATCTCATTCCCACAGCCTACCCATCCCCACAGTCCCTTTCTATTTTATGGACCTCTCCACCCTAATGCACTAATTTCTGCTGGGAATCACATTACACTCTGCCCAGTACTGTTCAAATGCGTTGACCCCACAGAGTCTAGCAAGATCAGGGCAATAGCTGGCTGGAAGTCCACCACAATGCACCTCTACTGGTCCACCATGGCATTGGGAATTTTGCGACCACTAAAAAGTTCCTGCAGTTTGAATTCAAGGTAGAAACATAAAACATACTAGGCAGAAACCTATTTTTGCATTATTATCACGGTCTCAAAGAGACCAAACTACCTCATGAAATGAATACTAAATCGTTTTGAAATCCTTTTCAACAGAGAAAAACGTAAGTTCAATTATATATCATATACTTTGACCTCAGGATAATAGCTTCTAAACATTTTATTTACTGAATAAATTCCACTCAAATAGATATTGGAGAAAAGCTTGCCTTCAAAAGCTATCATGCAATTTACTATAATTAGCATTGGTATGACAACAGTGAATGGTCAATTGTAGTCTGACTCATGGTTGGTTTTTGCCATACTAAACAGCAACTGGACCAGTCCATTGGGAATAAGCTGAGCTGCTTCCAATCATGTATTCAACCGCCATGCAATGTAAGGGCTTTTTATTTGCTCCACTAGGTGCTCTATCATGAAAAACACAAAGTTTCGTCTCATTGTCATATCCTGTATCAGATGTGTTGGCACATTATGCTCTCTTAAGAACTGTTCCAGCTGCTCGATAGCTTTCTCAGAAAGACAGAAATGCCCCAGGTTTCTCCACACAATGGCAACAACGCCGGTTACTGATTTTGTAGTTCTCTTGAGTATTATCTGCAGCAAGATTTACTGTATGTGCAAAATAATGTATATTACAGTAACTACCTTCCAGTGCAGCTTTCCTCGTGTTAACACCATTATCTGTAATAATCATCCTGTCTGTCAGGTTATTGGAATGAATCCACTCATTCAACAGGAACTGTAAAATGTGAAGGATGTTGGCAGCTGTGTGTTCACCCACTAGCAGGGCGCTCTCTAACAGTGCCAAGGCATGATAATCATTAGCAGAGCACCCAATGGACTGTGGTTGGAAGGTAACTTAGTGTGCAATCAGGGACGAATATTTGTTAGATGTGCAGCTACTCCATATGTCAGTGGGAAATTGAGTAGGAACTGCATCTGCGTCGTTTTAAAGTGAGGGTATTTTATTTTGTTTTATTTACAGTCTGATAGGTGGTTGAAATAAATGAAAATGAAAAACAAAATTTGGAAGAGACATCAAAATTTAAGTTGCAAGTAATTCCATCTCTGATACTGATATTCACTGTCGTAGAGAGTATTTGGAGGTCAATAGCTATCATTTCTGCAACCATCTGTGTAATCTTGATAACAGCAGGTTAGTTAACAAAGAATTTGGTGTGGGACTCTAGAGGATGGTCAGTTATGATGAAATGTTCTTCCTTGGGTGTCTTTTCAGTAAAAAATTAAAGAAACTATCAAAAATGAGAAGAAAATAGCAATTGGACTTTTGCTAATAATAATCTCTTCATTATTGAGAGAAGCATTATCTAAAGACCAGTGATCATCTGTGATCATCACTATCATTTTGCCCTTCTTCTTCCTTATGTAGATTCAAGTTCATCAAGATGGAAGTGCCATAAAAGTGTGTTCATTCCCAAATTAGCTTTCTGCTTGCTTGTGTTAATGTGTCTAAAAATGTCAAGAGACACCTTTTAGTTCATCATCAAGCATTTATTTTTGGTTTTAGATCCTAGAAAGGGATTTCCATTCTTCAGAGGATAATACTGACAGTTTGAAATATTCTGGCTAAAGCTGTTGTGGTTCATAAGAGAGAAAGAATTTGCATAAAAATAGCTTCAACTTGTTTCGTATACAATGAAATATATTGAAGTGCAGCCACTGTTACGATATGGATGAAAACACATTAAGATCGCAACAACAATAATGACTGCCAGGAACATAGATGTTAGCAACAATTAAACTATTTACATACAGGATGCTTCATTTCTGATTAACACAATACATAATTGGCTTTAATGTTAGTCAAATGTACCCCCCAGCACAGAAAAGTTATGGTAAGAAGTAAACCATTTGGCCCATCGTGTTTATGTTGGCTGAAAAGCCTAATCTCATTCCATCTCTTGATCCATCCTTTAAACTAACTACGTATCAACTCTCAACTGTTATGAGAGTTTCTGTCTCTAGCATCCTTTCAGGCATGACCTCCACCACCCACTAGGTGAAAAAGATTCTTCTTAACTATTCTGAATCCTCCTGACACTTGCTTGAAATATAGCCTTATCCCAGTTCATTTTTGCAACACAAGGGGGCGGCAATAGCAAGGCAGGAATCATCACTGGGTTAGGAATTCATAGGTCAGGTTAATTCATTCTCTCGGGACAGAAGTTCAAATCCCACCATGACAGATGGTGGAATTAAAATGCAGTTAATAAAATATGGAATAGTGGCAATAATGATGACCATGAAACCACTGATTGTCAGGAAATAAAAAAAAACATCTGGTTTACTTTTAGGAGAGGAGGCCTACCGACTTTCCCAGTCACACCTTAATGTGTCTCTCGGCACACAACAAAGTGGTTGATTCTGAACTGCCCCCTGAAATAACCTAACAAGCTGTTCAGCTCAAATCCCAGCCTTGTCAGTGATGCCTACATCCCAGTGAAAAAATTAAAAGTTGGAAGTCACACATAACGTTTTGTTTCAAGACAGTCACTGGCCCAGCATTGGGAAAGGTTACAGTCAACTGAACTAAATAATAGATCGCCGTTGATTAGAGATCTTTCCAGAAGTAAGAAACAAAAGGACACATGGAAAGACTATCCTTAGGATCCACAGGCAAAAAATAGAGCATGATTATCACAATTAAGGAAATCCATTGGCAGAAGCTTTGCCTTGCCAGAAATACAAAGGATTATTAATTCCAAAAGAAAAACTGTTTTAGAGCTGATCAGAAGTCAAAACATTAAAGGCACAACAGTTGGGAAGAGTCCAAGCTTTCGAAAATGCTGAAGAGCAGAATTTATTATTCTTGGAGAATCTAACAGGATTGCAGGATTTAATCTTCTCCAGTTACATGGACACACAAGACAAAGACTGCTATGTAGATATAATGGCAAGAATGGTCATTTTAAACTGGATACAAAGGGGAGTATAAACATTTGTTTAGATCCTTTACCCTGGTTAAAGTCACAATTTCTCCAACCATTTATTGTTCATAATTACAGTATAGGAGAGAGTCTAATCTAAGTGTGAGGATAGATGTAAGCTAGACTTCATTATTGTGAGAGAGTGATCACCAACAATATGTCATTTCTAATCATCCCTATTCTTTCTTAAGCAAAGATATTTGTGTCACTTTGAATCTTCTTCATTAAGCAGTTGCTGAAGTAACTCAAGTAAACTCAGTGCACAATGGACCAGTCTCTGTGACAGAACATTCATTCAAAGGACACTAGTAAGGCTTCAGAGCTTTCCACAGTGAGAAAAGTAACCACAATATCTGAGAAGTTTCAGTTTAGGAAATTAGAAAAGAATATTCATCATGTATGAAGAAGTTCTCTGTGTCTCAACGCAGATCCTTAAGCACAGAAGCTTCGAGCAGGGTGAATAGTATCTCACCTCTACTTGCACAACTATGGCCCTCACAACAAAGAAAATCAAGATAAACTTGATGCGTTCAGGAAAAAACTTCAAACCTCAAAAGCAGCCCACTAAATATTTTCTAATCAACCTGTTCAGACATATTTTCAGAGTGGTTTATAAAATCATGAGGGGCATGGATGGGGTAAATAGACAAGGTCTTTCCTTGGTGTGGTGAGTCCAGAACTAGAGGGCATAGGTTTAGGGTGAGAGAGGAAAGATTTAAAAGAGCGTAAGGGGCAAACTTTTTCACACAGAGGATGGTAAGTGTATGGAATGAGCTGCCAGAGGAAGTGGTGGAGGCTGGTACAATTATGACATTTGAAATGCACCTGGATGGGTATATGAAGAGGAAGTGTTTAGAGCAATATGGGACAAGTGCTGGCAAATGGGACTAGATTAATATATGGTATCTGGTCGGCATGGATGAGCTGGACTGAAAGGTCTTTCTCCGTTCTGTACATCTCTATGACTCTATGACCTCTGGAGGAGGTGGGAGTTGACCTTGGGCCTCCTAACTCAAAGATAAGTACAGTACACTGCACCATTAGACCTCTTTTAACTATCCAATCTGTTTTTTCATTTAACCTATTTTTGTATTCATCCTGTTCAGCGATGTTATTCCACATTTCTGGAACAGATGGTACTTAAGCCACTGTCTCCTGGTCCAGGGATAGGGACTCTAAGCCATTGTGCCACAAGAGGTCCTATCAGCCCCCTAAAGCGTCAATCCAGTGACTGCAAGCAGTTGACGAAAAGCTATCTAAGAAAAAGGGGACATTTACATCAAACTTGGAGCAAGGTAACAGAATGATCAGAGACTCTTAACCTGCAAAACAGTTGTTGAATTCTGCAATTGTGTCTCATTGGTGAGTCATAGAAGTAGTTTTCATTAAATAGAGCAGTGCAGGCCCAAACCTGATCCTCACGGGTAAGGAGTATTGTAGAAAAGGTTAAAACAGAGCTTTAGCATATTAAAATTAAGCAAGAGTTGGAGAAGTTTAGCTATTTAAAGGAAACTGCTAAACTGAAAATCCATCTACTGCCAGTCACACTATCATGCCTCAGGGACTGAGCAAGAAAGTATCACAGAAAGCTTCCATAAGTCTTAGGTAGAGTCAGCCTTGTTTTTAAGCAATTGAATGCAAAAGGCAATGCTTTGATGTTGGAAAAAGGAAATAATACTGAAAGCTCAAAAATCACAGTAAATTATTAGCTGACGAAAACATCAATGGGCAATAATCTCATTTTTGAAAAAGAAATTATTGAGAAAGAAAACAGTGATCTTAGTTTACACTTGCAGAAGGCTCACCTGGAAAAGTCAGTTTTAAGTCATTGTAAACACCAACTTCAGAAGGATGATAGCCTTTTGAAGGAAGAATTAGAAAAATATGGAGAGAAAAGCACAATTTAAGTCCTCAATATCTAGCCAGTCCAACTCCTGGCTAAAATTAAGACCAGGACTATGGTGAAAACTGAACATCTTGCTGTTGTACATCCTCCCATCAAGTCTGCAGATCAGAGTTGTGTACAGGAACTTCTGAAATTTTACAGAGAAAATCCCAAGAACTAGCCAGAAAAGGAAATGATAATAGAAAATCAGGTAATACATCAATATTAGTTGAGAGGGAAAAGAAAGAAAAGTCTTTGAATGCCAGCAAGCAACCTTTGTAACCCAGGAGCTGGGTAATAGTTCCAATTCAGCGATAGTGCAGCAGAGTTCCAAGCAGGCCTGAGAATGGAAGTATTTCTATCACTACCAGAGTCATTCCGAAGAACAGAAGATCCACAGCTGATACACATGAAGGATGAGAGGAGAAAACTCCAGGTATTAAACTGCATCAGCATTTCACAAAAACGATGAGTATGATCAGGTCAGATTTTTGTGTGCTTTCATTGACGAGCATAGCAATTATTGCCCATCCCTAGTTGCCAGTGAGAAAGTAGTTTTGAATAACATTCTTGAATCACTGCAGTCTATTGGTGTAGATTGACCCACAGTCCTATGAGGGTGGGTGTACCAGGTTTTGGCTCAGAAACATTGAAGTAACGGCAATACACTTCCACAGTACCTGGTTAGAAGTGCTCAGGTGTGGGCAGTATTCGTCTGCTAAACAAGAATATCAAAATCTGTGTAGACCAGATGCAAGAAAGCTGTATAAGGGGAAACCCACCAATGTCATCAAGTGAAGAAAGCTTAGCAAAATTGCTGAAGATAACACTGTGCTCTAAATTAGATGCAAAATGTGGATCCTGACAAGTACCCTCAGACCAGGAATCAAAATTATTAACTATTTTAATTACACCTTTTGGTTAATACTGTTTTTTATTGATAGGTAGTTGAAATATTCCAGAGGACCATGTCCAAATGCTCCAATGACAGGAAGCCATGATATGCCCCATGGATAATAACCTCAAACGCAATTCGACAAAGAAGGAATAAAACAATAGAATGAGGAATATTTTGAAAATATTGCAGGATGCAGGTCAGAACTAAACAAATGTAAACATGCAAAGTCTATGATCAAGTTCATAGGTCACATAACACAAGGCATGAGCATAGACGTTGATCCTCATAAAACAAAGACGATCAGAGAATTTCCTCTACCCACAAATGTAACAGACTTGAAGGGATTTCTAGGAATGGTTAATAAAGTACAGGAATTCATTCCTAACCTGGCAGTAATCAACAAGCCATTAAGAAAGATCTAACTCCACCAGTGAGTATGTCCAGGGAGTGTCAAACAGCAGCTGATACTTTGTCCACAATACCAGTTGAAGAAATTGAGAAACAAGATTTGGAGTTGAAAATAGAGGAGAAGTCTTTACATCCTCAGTAGCAAAAAACTTATCATATCAGAGGAGAAACTTTAACACATCAGAAATGCTCGAGGCTGAGATGAAGAACATCTGTGGATTATAAAATAATCAAAATCAATTGCCAGGAATGACCTTTCATAACCCTCAACTACGTCAATATTTTGGACAATGGGAACATTTCACAGTCATAGATAATTCGTCAGTTCTTAATGAAAGGTTGCTAATACCTTAAACAATCAGAATGATATTCTTTAATGATTGCGTCAAGGTCATCTCGGAAAATTAGAAAACAGAGCAAAATTCCAAAATTTTTGGCTATTCAATCAATTGAAGGGATGATAACAGACTGCAGAAGTTATACAATTAGCAGTCAGAAATAGAAATAAAGTTTATTTCTATGAAGACTTTAGGAAAGGCTAAGAACAGTTAGTTGAGTTTAAAGAGAAAGTTTATATCTATATTACCGATTAGCACTCAAGATGGATTGTGATAAATTGTTTACAAAGTCTTACGGAAGACATGGTGATGAAATCATTGAGATTAATATATTCAACTCATGGTATTCCTGACACAGTAGCAACTAATAATGAATCACAGTTCACAAAGGAATAATTTACAAAACTTGTCAGGGAAGAGGAATTTATTTATAGAAGGGGTTCACCTCATTTTACACAAGCAAATTATGAAACAGAAGGAGGAGTCATGACCATAAATGAACTCTTGAAGAAGAACCATGATATTGATTTGGCTGAGTTGAGTTATAGAGCATCACCAATGCAAAATGGATTATTGCTAATGGAATTATGAATGCATAGGAGACTGCAGCATCCGTGACTGTCCAAGAAATTAACATCATATTATGATGGAAGACAAGAGTGAGACAACATGAAGAAGTTGAAAGAGAAAAGCAAACTAAGAACTTCAAACATCATCATTGAGCGAGAGTTCAATTCTTCAGCTAGCAGAAGGAATACGGATCCGAGATTGGCAGTAAGGAGGAATTGTTTTTGATATAGCAGGACAGCCAAGATCATAACTGGTGGAAATATCACGAGGTATTATCAGGTGAAATTGAAGAGCCTTGGTATATTTGAGCAGACAGCCAGTGCCAGCATGATCATACTACTTTCACCCTGAAAAAGAAAGAGACACCACTGAAAGTGCTACACAGACAAAGGAAAGTGCACTCCAGCAGAGAGAAGGAAACATGTGCCAGAGCGTCAACCACAGAAGTGAATCTGAATGATACCATCAAACCGCCACAAAGACTCTCCCTGTGATTTTTTGAAACTTGAGGCTGAGTGGGGAAGGGGGGCATACATTGTAAATATTGAGACACATGACTTGGGAGGAGAAATGAAGTAATTGTTTAACAAATTAGCTGTTTTTCATTTAAAATTCTGGTTTTCTAACCAAGATGGTGTTGGAGAATGGCAGCTTTGTACACTGTTTACTGCAATCCTGTACTTGAGAATGCATGACAATGAAACCTAATTCTAATTCTAACATCGCATGACTACAGAGAGATCTCATGGAGGGGACACTCTGGTCATGTGCAGCTCTATGACTGCATGTAGTGTTTGTCTTTAAATAAAAGATAACTGTTAAAATGTATCCAGTTAAGTCCCCATCACGCTGCCCAGAAAACCAAATACTGATAGAAAAGCACAAACATTGGGCTGGTGCTGGAGGACTCTGGAATTTCAGCTGAAAGGTCATACTTGCAGAGTAATATCAATATTGTTTAATTAGCCATTTTAAAATTTGACTCCAGTCCTTCGATATTAGTGGCAATGACTTTCCAGAGTAAATGCAGCTGGCAATGCTTTTGTCACATCCTGGTAATGTTTTGCCACATCCTGGTTCAATGTCTACCTTGCAACAGAGTGGTCCAGCTGATTCTAATTTTATTCTTTGTCACAATTTGATACAGTAATTGACATAAAACAGCAATGATACAGGACTGGAGTCATGTCTAGGCCAAGGCGTTAAAGTTTATTACCCTAATTGATATTAGTGAACCAGTTGGGTTTTTATCCTACACCTTCATGGTCACATTCACTGATAACAGTCTATTATGTGAGATTTGGGAGGGGGGGGGGTCTCTTATAGGGATCTGAGTAAAATGGGCAATGTCGAAATTTGTAACAGAATCAGACAGGTCCAGCAAGGCTGACCTCAGTGTCAGGGGCATCTCCCTCTGTCTTTTATTCTTTTCACAAACAGCATGGTGAGATTCTCACTAGGCAGCAGCAATTTGCCAATTAAGGGGGATTATTGATTGTTAAACATCTTGCTGACAGCACGGCTCGCCTCATTTATATTCAATTTTCTATATTACCAGACACATCAAACAAGCTGAGAAAACCTGGCATTGCTCCTGGATAGGTCAGGGTGGGGCAAGGAGCGCTGTGGGGATCTGATGTATTTGGCCCGCTGCTTGCTCCGAATGACATCCACATTGTCTGTGATCACACTGCAGCCCGGAACATAATCTATGGGCACCACCACAAACACCCTTCATGCACAGGCATTGGCATCTGGCATTTCCCAACCTCGCACGACCATCACGGCACTCTGGAAACACAGACCTGTGTCGCAAGGCACACTGGCAACTAACATTGGAGACTGCCAAAGGGAGAATTTGCGTACAATGGCAGATACCCAGCTCAATGATAGCAGCCATGTTGGATCTCAGAGAAGGTTGTGCACTCTTTTGGCACCTAGCTGCATCTTTGCCACATTAATTAGTTCAGGCAGCCAGCTTTTCTGGTCAGTAGACCTCAGTCAAGGGGGCAGACATTTTGCTGCCTGGCAGTGTACTACATCAACCAGTGTACTACACAATTTACAGCAGCTTATGGCAAACACACTAAATGCAGCAGCTTACAACAAACACACTGCATATATAACAGCTTACAGCAAACATGCTGCATGTATAACAGCTTTCAGCAACTACACTGTATGTATTAGAGCTTACAGCAAACACACTGTATGTATTACAGCTTACAGCAACACGCTGCATATATAACAGCTTACAGCAACTACACTGTATGTATTACAGCTTACAGCAAACACACTATATGTATTACAGCTTACAGCAAACACGCTGCATACGTAACAGCTTACAGCAAACACACTGTACATTCTACAACTTACAGCAAACACACTGTATGTATTACGGCTTACAGCAAACACGCTGCATATATAACAGCTTACAGCAATTACACTGTACGTTCTACAACTTACAGCAAACACACTGTATGTATTACAGCTTACAGAAAACGTACTGTATGTTCTACAGCTTGCAGCAAGCACACTTTATGTACAACAGCCACACCGTAAACACAGTGTGTACAGCAGCTTACAGCAAACACACTTTATGTATTATAGCGTACAACAGACACACTGTGCGTGCAACAGCTTACAGAAAACACACTGTATGTTCTACAGCTTGCAGCAAATACACTGTATGTACAACAGCTTACACCGTGAACACATTGTGTGTACAGCAGCTTACACAGTGAACACACTGCGTGTACAGCAGCTTACAGCAAACGCATTGCATGTACAGCAAGCAGGCAGCCATGTCTCCAGGTCTTAAGAGATTATTCCTCACTGAAGCCCATGAAGGCATCCAGTCAGTCAGGGAGCCCCACTATAGTAAGTCTGACATCATTCCAGGGAAATAACCACAGATAGACAGACATCTCCTTAGGATGGTGTTGAGTGGGAGATCCATGCCTCTGTAGTTTGTGTCGGTGCAGTAGCTCCACAGCAGCCAGTCCGAGGGGTAAGGTTAATATAGCTGGGAAAACGCACAGCCCACCTGTCATAGCTCTCTACATTTCTCATTCAGGCCGTCCAGATAGGTTAGTCAGGGAGTAGGCCATGGTTGGTCTGTCAGCTTCAGCAATGGAAAATCTAAGGGAAGAGGGGTGGATGGCAAGGCTACTCATTTTAATAGGAATGAGACTTAGAAACAAAATCTGTAGGAGTGGTGCTGCAGGCTGGTGGAAAGAACAACAAATATTGTTAAGGGGCTTCTTGTGCATGTGAAGAATTGATACGGAAAAACATGCCTGGCAAAGGGGTCAGGTTGGATGGAATTCCATTCACATCCAGGAGAACTCTCAAAGGGGAGACAGTGAATGACCTTGCATGTCATGGTCCCCTCATATGCAGGGCTTGTGAGGCTAAGATGGATGGCTGTAGGCCAATGTCCATGGGTTGAATGGTGAGTTAGTGTCATTGGGTGAGGGGGAAGGTAATGTCAATGGATTTGGGGGTAGGTAATGTTGATGGGTGAGCAGTAGGGTAGTATTGATGAATGAGGGGGAAGGTAATGTCAATGGGTGAAGGGAAGGTAATGTCAATGGGTGAAGGGAAGGTATTGTCGATGGGTGAGGGGGAAGGTAATGTCAATGGAGCGGGAGAAGGTAAGGTAAATGAGTGAGGGGGAAGGTCATGTCAATGGGTGAGGGGGAAGGTAATGTCAATGGGTGAGGGGTAGGAAATGTCGATGGGTGTGGGGGAAGGTAATGTCAATGGGACAGGGTGAAAGTAATGTCGATGGGTGTGGGTGAAGGTAATGTCAATGGGTGTGGGTGAAGGTAATGTTGATGTTGATGGGTGTGGGGGAAGGTAATGTTGATGGATGTGGGGAAGGTAATGTTGATGGGTGTGGGGGAAGGTAATGTTGATGGGTGTGAGGGAAGCTGGTGAGGTGTGAAACTCATGGAATGGATGGGAAAGGCCACACGGAATGGGATCTGCAATTTTGGGGCAATTTTGAGTGGTGAGTTAGTGTCATTGGGTGAGGGGAAAGGTAATGTCAATGGATTTGGGGGTAGGTAATGTTGATGGGTGAGCGGTAGGGTAATATTGATGAATGAGGGGGAAGGTAATGTCAATGGGTGAATGGGTAGGTAATGTCGATGGGTGAGGGGGAAGGTCATGTCAATGGGTGAGGGGGAAGGTAATGTCAATGGGTGAAGGGAAGGTATTGTCGATGGGTGGGGGGAAGGTAATGTCAATGGAGCGGGAGAAGGTAATGTAAATGAGTGAGGGGGAAGGTCATGTCAATGGGTGAAGGGAAGGTAATGTCAATGGGTGAAGGGAAGGTATTGTTGATGGGTGGGGGGAAGGTAATGTCAATGGAGCAGGAGAAGGTAATGTAAATGAGTGAGGGGGAAGGTCATGTCAATGGGTGAGGGGGAAGGTAATGTCAATGGGTGAGGGGTAGGAAAGGTCGATGGGTGTGGGGGAAGGTAATGTCGAGAAGTGTGGGGGAAGGTAATGTCAATGGGTGTGGGTGAAAGTAATGTCGATGGGTGTGGGGGAAGGTAATGTCGATGGGTGTGGGGAAAGGTAATGTTGATGGGTGTGGGGAAGATAATGTTGATGGGTGTGGGGGAAGGTAATGTCGATGGGTGTGGGGGAAGGTAATGTTGATGGGTCTGGGGGAAGGCAAAGTCGATGGGTGTGAGGAAGGTAATGTTGATGGGAGTGGGGAAGGTAATGTTGATGGGTGTGGGGGAGGATAATGTTGATGGGTGTGGGGGAAGGTAATGTCGAGGGGTCTGGGGGAAGGTAATGTTGATGTGTGTGAGGGAAGGTAATGTCGATGGGTGTGGAGAAGGTAATGTTGATGGGTGTGGGGGAAGGTAATGTTGATGGGTGTGGGGGAAGATAATGTTGATGGGTGTGGGGGAAGGTAATGTTGATGGGTGTGGGGGAAGATAATGTTGATGGGTGTGGGGGAAGGTAATGTTGATGGGTGTGGGGGAAGGTAACGTCGATGGATGTGGGGAAGGTAATGTTGATGGGTTTGAGGGAAGGTAATGTTGATGGATGTGGGGAAGGTAATGTCGATGGGTGTGGGGAAAGGTAATGTCAACGGGTGGAGGGAAGGTAATGTCAATGGGTGAGGGGGAAGGTAATGTCAATGGGGCAGGGTGAAGGTAATATTGATGGGTTTGGGGGAAGGTATTGTTGATGGGTGTGGAGGAAGGTAATGTTGATGGATGTGGGGGAAGGTAATGTCGATGGGTGTGGGGGAAGGTAATGTTGATGGGTTTGGAGAAGGTAATGTCGATGGGTGTGGGGGAAGGTAATGTCAATGGGTGTGAGGAAGGTAATGTCGATGGGTGTGGGGGAAGGTAATGTCGATAGAAGTGGGTGAAGGTAATGTTCATGGATGTGGGGGAAGGTAATGTCGATGGGAGTGGGGGAAGGTAATGTTGATGGGTGTGAGGGAAGCTGGTGAGGTGTGAAACTCATGGAATTGATGGGAAAGGCCACCTGGAATGGGATCTGCAATTTTGGGGCCTCACTCATACATAAAGGCAGAGGTTGCAAACCACTGGCATCTCACAGCCACCCTCCAGTATGCCTGAATTTGAAAGCTTGTAATGGAGAAGAAAATAGCTCTTGCCAGAGGTCAGGATAAGCAACTTGACCTTTGAGGAAGCATATTGTGCACCCAGTGAAGTTAAAGCTTTTAAAGAAAAAGAATATGACACACAAACTCACGTAGGACAGGGCACAGACTTGTGGATGCTTGAAGACTTGGACATCCTAATGCATTGCCCCCCTCTACTTGATGCACCTCACCGGCACAGACATCACTGAATAACTCATTGATAGTGAGATGTCTGGTCCCTAAGGCTGCAAAATGATAGGGATGTTGTGAGAGAGGAGTGTCCCTTACCTTGGCATGGCAGAGAAGGTCATTGACCTACTTATAGTACTGTTGGCCATTCAGATTCATAGAATCATAGTGATGTACAGCATGGAAACAGACCCTTCAGTCCAACTCGTCCTTAACGACCGGATGTCCCAACCCAATCTAGTCCTACCTGCCAGCAACCAGTCCATATCCCTCCAAACCTGTCCTCTTCATATACCCATCCAAATGCCTTTTAAATGTTGCAATTGTACCAGCTTCCACCACTTCCTCTGGCAGCTCATTCCATACACGTACCACCCTCTGTGTGAAAAAGTTGCCACTTAGGTCTCTTTTATATCTTTCCCCTCTCACCCTAAATCTATGCCCTCTAGTTCTGGACTCCCCCATCCCCTAGGGAATAGACTTTGTCTATTTATCCTATCCATGCACCTCATGATTGTATAAACTTCTATAAGGTCACCCCTCAGCCTCCGACACTCCTGGGAAAACAGCCCCAGCCTATTCACCTCTCCTTATAGCTCAAATCCTTCAACCCTGGCAACATTCTTGTAAATCTTTTCTGAACACTTTCAAGTTTCACAACATTCTTCCATTAAGAAGGAGACCACAATTGCACGCAATAATCCAACAGTGGCCTAACCAATGTCCTATTCAGCCGCAACATGACATTCCAACTCCTGTACTCAATACTCTGACCAATAAAGGAATGCATACCAAACGCCTTCTTCACTATCCTGTCTACCTGCGACTCCACTTTCAAGGAGCTATGAACCTGCATTTCAAGGTATCTTTGTTCAGCAACACTCCCTAGGACCTTACCACTATGTGTATACATCCTGCTAGGATTTGCTTTCCCAAAATGCAGCACCTCACATATATCAAAATTAAACTCCAACTGCCACTTCTCAGCCCATTGGCCCATCTGAGGTAATCTGAGGTAATGTTCTTAGCTGTTCACTACATCTCCAATTTTGGTGTCATCTGCAAACTGATTAACTGTACCTCTTATGCTCACATCCAAACCATTTATATAGATGATGAAAAGCAGTGGACCCAACACTGATCCTTGTGGCCACAGGCCATTGGTCACAGGCCTCCAGTCTGACAAACAACTCTCCACCACCACCCTCTGTCTTCTACCTTCAAGCCAGTTCTGTATCCAAATGGCTAGTTCTCCTAGTATTCCATGAGATCTAACCCTGCTCACTAGTCTCTCACTAGCCTTACTGAAGTCCATATAGATCACGTCCTCCACTTTGCTCTCATCAATCCTCTTTGTTACTTCATCAAAAAACTCAGTCAAGTTTGGAAGACATGATCTCCTATGCATGAAGCCATGTTGACTATCCCTAATCAGTCCTTGCCTTTCCAAATACATGACCATCCTGTCCCTCGGGATTCCCTCCAACAACTTGCCCACCACCGATGTCAGGCTCACTGGTCTATATAGAGGAGCCTTGATTATCCGAACAAGATGGCTGGGTTTGTTTTGGTTGCATGATTGATTATTCAGTTAATTGATTCAATGCCTCTCCACTGGGGCTTGGAGTTTTCTGAAATTTCCTTTTTCCTCGCTCTGCCTGTCTTGCTCCCTCTCCCTATCTCAGGGTTTGTTTCTGAGCAGATACACACTTGTGTGTAAGGGACCTGCAGCTTTGCTGAAGCCTCCCCTCATAGTCCGCGCCCCCACCCCCCCATCAGTTCAATGGGATTGACACAGGGAACACTTGCTGAGACTGCTCCTCATTCAGGAGGTGAGGTAGCAGCACACTGCGCGTGAGCCCCCACTCCCCCATCTGCCCCCACCCTGCCCCATCCACCCCCATCCCCCTGCCACCCCAACACCACACTCCGTCTGCCCCCACCCCCAGCCCTATCCACCCCCACCCCCATCCCCTGCCCACCACCCCAACCCCGTCCAGCCCCGCCTTCCTGCCTGCACCCACCCTCCGCCAGCCACCCCCACCTTGTTTCCAAGCACCATGTCTCCCCGTCCGTCACCCCGCCACCTCCGTCCAACCCATGCACTCCCCAATCTGCACCCCCGCACCCCCCAGTCCGACTGTAACCACCTTTATAATCCTTCACAACATAAGAAAGATCTGCTCCCTTCTTGTTCATTGTACCTTCTTCCCCTTGGATATATTGGTACACAGTTCTTACATTGTACTTCCTGACTATTTATGACAGATCACAACAAGCCAGATTTTGCTATAACCGAGCAACTAACAGAAGCTGCCTACAAAGCTGTTGATAGCATGAGCTGATTAACAGCACAGCAATGGAATTAGGTCCTCTGGGACGACCTCCTTAACCAATCAGAGTTAATGATTTGAAAATAAAGATCAGAAGGAACAGGGATGAAGATGAATCAAAAAGGAGTGGATTTGATGGATAGGATACATAGACAAAGTCTTTTCCCTGGGATCGGGGAGTCCAGAACTAGAGAGCATAGGTTTAGGGTGAGGGGGGAAAGATATAAAAGAGACTTAAGGGGCAACTTTTTCACGCAGAGGATGGTACGTGTATGGAATGAGCTGCCAGAGGATGTGGTGCAGGCTGGTACAATTGCAACATTTAAGAGGCATTTGGTTTGCTATATGAATAGGAAGGTTTGGAGGGATATGGGCCGGGTGTTGGCAGGTGGGACTAGATTGGTTGGGATATTTGGTCGGTGTGGACAGGTTGGACCGAAGGGTCTGTTTCCATGCTGTACATCAATGCCAACACAGGCACAGTAAACTAAATAGAGAAGTGGACCAAAGTAGGTTAATGGTGACACTGACAATGAAATTCTGATCTTCTGAAGTTAACAGTAGAAGAGCACAACTCCAATAAAAGTATCTGAACCTTTGCATTTCGCTGCACACCAGCCCCATACCTGAATTCAGCAGTATTTTGACATAAGAAACAACGAATGGCATTACACTTACAGACAAACATAGAAAATTGGAGCAGAACATGACCTTTCAGCTCTTTAAGCCTGCAATATCATTCAATAAAGGGGAATCAATATCCAACAGCATCCTGTTCCCACTTTCTCCCCATATCCTTTGATCCCTTTAGTCCTAAGAACTATATCTAACTCCTCCTTGAAAACATTCAATGTTTTACTCTCAACTAATCTCTATGAAGAGAATTCCACAGGCTCACACCTTTCTGAACAAAGAACTTTCTTCCTCATCTCAGTCCTAAATGGCATTGCCATTACAATTATCATTACCTTGATACCAGATGTTGTGGTCAACACTGAATGAAGGCCATTTATCAATTCTGCTTTCCCAGAGATCCTCTGGCCTTTACACAACTACTTGGAGTAATTAGAGAGTCAAAACAGTGTTGCACCTTGCACAGGGGATATGGATGTATGTAAGCACAGCAAGTAATGGGGTAACTCTACAAGATTCAGGAATCTTCAGTGAAACACAATGGCCCTGAAAGTGGGAAGATATATAAGATGAGTTTTGAATGGAAAACCCAAAGTCTGGTTATCCCCACACATTGTAACTCTTTTCACAGCATGAAACCTTTTCTCTCAGACTTGGTTTCCAGTCAGATGGGGTGCACTCCAGTGTAGACCACAGCCACAAGTTGAAGACCTATAGCTATACCTGGGAACATGGCAGATATCGGGCTAATCCCATCCCTGCCATGAGTTATCCACTGACCACCTGATGTATGACTGGTGTCCATCTCAAGCACACGTGAGCAATACTAATGTAATGGGAGCCATGATGTCAAACAATGTATCATAAAAGCATTTAAACAACATTTCAACTGCTACAACTATGCTGTAGGGGACTTGCTGTGCTGTCTAGAACATACTGATAATTTATTATGTCTGCTGCATCTTGTTGAATCTCTCTAACTTGTAAGTGCACTAATACCGTCAGATAGATGATGAGTAGTTGAGGCAAAGGTGGCGGAGAAGGTGGAGGAAATTGAACATAGCTCCTTTCCTGCAAGGCTGTCTGAGATTGGCTCAGCTGACTGCTGAAAAATGTGTTGCTGGAAAAGTGCAGCAGGTCAGGCAGCATCCAAAGATCAGGAGAATCAACATTTCGGGCATAAGCCCTTCTTCAGGAATGAGGAGGGTGTGCCAAGCAGGCTAAGATAAAAGGTAGGGAGGAGAAATTTGGGGAGGGGCATTGGGAATGCGATAGGTGGAAGGAGGTTAAGGTGAGGGTGATAGGCCAGAAAGGGGGTGGGGACGGAGAGGTCAGGAAGAAGATTGCAGGTCAAGAAGGCGGTGCTGAGTCTGAGGGTTGGGACTGAGATAAGGTGGGGGGAGGGGAAATGAGGAAGCTGGAGAAATCTGCACTGTTGCAGTGCATAAAGCCTCAATTTCCCCTTCACCAACAATCTCCTCTGCTTCATACAAAAATCACCTAATCATTTGAAGCATTGCCTTACTGCCTGTCATCGTTCTCCTAATGCAGGGCCAATGCAGCAAGACAGCAGAAAACTGATGATTCGCAGTCGATGGATAAGTCTGCAAATGATCTTTAAGGATGTTCTTGAGTAGTCCTGGGCCTTAAGGGCCAGAGGTTGGACTGCACCATCTTGGCAGAGATGGACTGGCTAGAAAAAGACAAAAGCAGTGATACTGATGAGTGGCAGCAATGTGAGGATAAATACTGATATCCTGAGAGAGGATAGCAAGTTCAGGCTTCACAGGCCCACTGCCATGCGTCAGGCTTCAACAATTTGATTAAACTGGAATGGAAGCTGAAACATCAGTTATCAGATGTCATCATCAGTTGCTGGCTTATTTTCCACCTGCACAACTACCTGGCTGGCTGAAGGTCCTTGAAAGTCCGAAAGGAGAAAAGAAGAGGGTTAAGTCAGAGTGAGGAGTAGGTGTGAAACCAAAAAGGGTATGCTTCAGCTAAAGCACTCAGTGAAACACAGGGGATTGAGGGATCACAGGGGATTGTGGGATCACAGGGGATTGAGGGATCACAGGAGATTGTGGGATCACAGGGGATTGAGGGATCACAGGGGATTGTGGGATCACAGGGGATTGAGAAGGAAATGGAAAGTGAAAAGGATTAAGGTATGAATATTTCATCAGCTGCAATGTTTTCAGCCTCACCTTTGGTCACGGCCACAGTGATGGTGTCTCCAATGATGTTGTTGCCTGTTGTTGTGTGTAGCCTTGTCCTATAAAACTGAACTATGTGACTCAGTGTGTGTGGTACACTGTCTAGCTCATGTACTTGTCATGCTTGAATAGTTGGAAATGCATGCAAGCTATGATCTATAGGTATAGATCTTTCTGTAGAAAGAACTGTGGATGCTGCAAATCAGAAGCAAAACAGAAACTGCTGGAAAAGCTCAGCAGATCCAGCAGCATCTGTGGCAAGAAATCAGAGTTAATGTTTCGGGTCAAGTGACCCCACTTTATCAGTTCTGAGGAAGGCTCACTAAGCTTTTCCAGCAATTTCTGTTTTTCTATGAACTATAGATGCCAGTTTTGTAGCAACACTCAGTGTGGGAGGAGATGATGAATCCAGACTTTAGATATAGACAGGATGTTTCCTCTTGTTGGACAATGTAGAATAAGAAGTCATGGTTTTAGGATAAGGGGTAGCAGATTAAAAACAGAGATGAGGAGGAATCACTTCTCTCAAAGACTTGTGAACCTGTTGAGTTCATTATCCCAGACTGAGGTGGATGCTGGGACCTGGAGTAAATTTGCTGAGGAGATGGATAGATTTTTAATTAGTAAAAGATTGAAGGATTGTGGAGAGTGGGCAGGAAAGTGGAGTTGAGTTTGAGATGAGATCAGCCATGATCATAGCAAATGGTGTGGCCTACTCAAGGGGCTAAATTGCCTAATCTTGCACCTAGTTTTAATGTCCTTACAGTCTATGAAAGTGAGGAATGAATTGTGATTGATAAAGATTGTCGGTAAGTGAATGATGGGAAGGTTGTAATCAAGCCTTGCATAAGGCCTCGTGAATCGATTATACATGCCTTGGCCATTGTCTTTGAACTTCCTGCAGTCAGGTCCTCAGATTTAGTAATTTATATTGACTCTGACCACTACCAATTCCTGTTGGCTTCATAGGACAGATTGCTGATCTGTGGATACAGGACCTTTCTCCCCTTGTCCATTTCATGTGCTCAAGTACAATGTTGGATAATCTGCACTCCAGCTGTGTGCCATCTTCACGACCCCAGACTGAGATGGATGCAAGGACACTGGGTAAAATTGAGGAGGTAGGCAGATTTTTAACTAGTCATGGGCTGAAGGGTTATGGAAAATGGGCAGTAAAGTGGACT
The DNA here is from genome assembly GCF_020745735.1 of Hemiscyllium ocellatum. Lineage (NCBI taxonomy): Eukaryota > Metazoa > Chordata > Chondrichthyes > Orectolobiformes > Hemiscylliidae > Hemiscyllium > Hemiscyllium ocellatum. Next base: position 35,742,966 of record NC_083417.1, on the reverse strand, counting down.
TGAGGCCGAGATGAGATCAGCCACGGTCATATTAAATGGCAGAGTGGGCTCAAGTGACTGAATTACCTATTCTTGATCCTAGTCCTTATGTACCTTGTGCCATTCTTGTCCCTTTCTCAGGGATGACATGAATCTCTGACATGAATTTCAGCACCTGGCCAAGTGAAAGTGTGCAGATTTGTAGACTGTCTTTAAGTAACATTAGCTAGTTTGAACTTCTGCTAATCTCTCATGATTTTGTGCCCCTTTTTCAAATGTGCATTTACACAACAGTAAGCATAATCCTAGCTCTGCACTTGAATCATGCAAACGAGCAGGCAACACAAAATCTGTGGACTTTGGAAACACTGTGGAACTCAATTGTATATCACAATCTGTGTTCCACTTTCGACCTTATAGAATATTGCAACATGGCATGCTTTGTGCTCAATATGGTTGTTTATGAATATAAAAGTCCAACTGATCAGATGCAAATATGATTGATGCATTGCACATTAAATGTCATACCTTGAGAATGACACAGCAGGTGTAAAGGATACAGCAAGTATTCGTTGCAATGTTTTATATATGTTTACATTTGAAGCAAAATTCCAAAACAAAACTGCTTTCTTATTACTTAAACATAAGCTATATAATCATTTCAGTGTATATTCATTGGGTTTCTTTTATCAGAAAGTACAGAAATTTTGCCAACTCTTTGATATCAGTCTAAGAAGAATTGAAGCAAAATATGGTTTATTTCAAACTTCATGCTCAAATTTCAGCTCATTTCGGTAAAAATAACAGTATGGTGCAGTTATAAATAACTGCCCATCAACTAGCTGAACGAAGTGACTACTGGTATATGCTGAACAACTTTGTTCAATATAAGATCATACTACAAAGAACATAACAGAGTGATAATCCTACAATCAATGACAAAAATGTCAAAAAACGTCAACAATAGCTATAGAATTGCAGTTTGCGCATAGGCAGCCAAATTACACTTTATACATCCCAGTCAAAATTTCACAACAAATTTTTTTCCGTGGCTATTTGTTTTCTCTTCTTTGAACTATAATTTTCCTTACTTACACTTGCACATCTGTCGAAAAATAATAAATTAAATATTTAATCACCTGCTAAAGATGTTTTTAAGTACTTACTTGTCACTAATCTTTTGTCATTCTTCTCTGAGACTAAAGACAGAAGGCAGTTGAGACAATTTTCCTGATATCATCATGGGGCTCCTAAGAGTCATTGCTGTCTACCCCCCACAGATCAAGAAGGTGATTGTTAGAGTTAATGAATAATTAAAACAGAATAAAAGAGAAAACAAGGTACAATTAAAACTAGAGAAGTTATGATTCTAATTTTGTGTGCCATTTTAAAATGTAATTGTTAGTACACAATGTCCCAAAATTAGAAATAAACTCCTAATGACTGCAGGGTATTCTGTGATTGCCAAATTTAATTAAATCTGCTATTAATTTTCAAGATGACCGTTCTCAAACAATCTACTTTTCTGTAATTGGACAGAAATTTTACAGAACTAATCTTACCCTAAAACTCTGACTGTCTTGTTTTAAAACATCTCAGGTGGAATGTTATAAGTGTCTGAGCAATCTAAACAATGGGGAAATTTGTGGCAGAATTAGATGAGAAGTACAGCAAAGCCATCTAAATATTGGGAGCATCTTGCTCCATTATTTATGTTTTTGATAAGTGGCATTGTGAGTTTCTTATGAGGCAGCAGTGAGTTGCCAATAAAAGGGGGGAAATTGCTTGTTAAATGCCTGGTTGACAGCCCAATTCACTTCATTAATATTCAGCTTTCTATCTTACCAAACTCACCAAACAAGCAAGACACCCTGTAAACTCAACATAGAAATCACAATGGGTACAGGGCAGCTTCAACTTACCACCTGATCTGAAGGATTTCCAAATTAGATGTTGGGCAGCATTGTCTGAGGGCATGCTCCATGAACGTTGGAGCCACACACACTCTACATCCACTGATAGTGACATCAAACAGCTTCCAGCCTCTAAGAATCCTCAAGATACATGTCCAATCCAATTATAAGACACTTTCTGCACCTCAGGCTGTACCGGCAACTATCATTGTGATGCTGCAATAGAGATACTGCATTCAGAGACTCTAACCAGCTCATGGATTGAACAGGCTATATCTCCAGACTCTTTGCTCACTGTCATAGTGCTCACTCACTGTGTGTCTACTTGGATGCTCACAGCATCCCCACCTTGCCTTGCCATGTAGGACATTGCCCGCTCAAGCAGAGGAACCAGACTACTATTACTTCTGTCTTACTCTGCTATCTAGTGCAGACACAAAAACAAGAAGCTTGTTATGTTTGTCAGCAGGCCTCCATCAAGTCAAGGGAGATTGCCTTCATTCAGAGGTTCCCAGAACAGTAAGTCAAGGGAACCTTCCGATACCAGTCCAGGGATTTGGAAACAGTCAGTGACAAGATTCTCTCCTCATCAGAGGTGAGAAGCTGAAGTCAGGCAGTCCACAACCCCTCTTGAGTCCCTCTGACTGACTGTGGATTGTTTTCCTCTGGGAATGAGTGAGAGGCAGGTAATAAGGAATATGAATGTGGGTGGCACAGCTGTTACTTTTGTTGTAGGTGGGAAGGTGTACCAAGATATGAGAATGGTGAGGTGGGTGACAGCAAGAAAGGACATGTTCCAAGCAACAGTGAGGGTGGTAGATAATAATTGGTGAGAGGTGAGTACAGCAACAGAGTTAGAATGAGTTTGAGGTCTCAGAAAAAAGGTGGTGATACTTATGCTGACAGAGTAGAGAATCACACTGACTTTCTCCTGCCAATGCTGTGCATTTCCCCAGACAGCGGAGGCTACACTCACCCAGATGGCAACCTCGGACTAGGTTGGCATGTTCTGGCATTGCTGCCTCCAATGCTTGTCCTGGAGAAGAGAAAGTACTGCATCCATCAGAAAACTAGCACCCTGCCCATAAAGCAGGGTATTGAATTCCCATGTCTGCTTACAGCTATGTCATCACTCACTCCTTTTGAACAGCAATATTCCATTATATTCACCCACAGTAACCCAAGGAATGCCAACCTTAAAGGTCAGCTAATCAAATTAGGACCAACTATGTCAATGGATATTGACAAAGAGTTGGTGCTCGCTTCTTAAGAAATCCATGTTTGGTGACCACACTCTTTGAAGAAGTGTTTTTTATATCAGACGCTGAAGCAATGGAGCTGATTAGGTGAGAGCTTCATTCTCCATTGTGCAGACCATCATCTGTCTCATTCTGCACACCTGCAAAGGATATAACATCCGAGCAAACCTTCTTCTGAATAGTAAGTGTTCAGAAAGTGTCATCTTCTTCCCTTTAATCCTATTTATCTCTTCACATCAGCTGATCACCCACCTGATTATGTTCCGCACTGTCTGCACTGAGTTCTCACCACCAATAGCAGGCTAACTGATGGGGGCCAGAATCCAACCAGTTCCACGGTTTGAAAATGTCTTCCCATGAGACCTCAGACTTGTCCTTTAGATTTTCTGTGCAAGGACCTCCACTCTCTAGAGTTCCAGACTGTGTATGGTGTAGCAGGCCACGATAATTAGCGAGATATTAAATGGACAATATTGCAGAGGCCATCTGTGTCGTCCAAGCATCAAAGTCGAATTTGTTTTCAAGCCATTGGTGACTCTTGTGCTAACGCATGTCTGTCTCTATTCCTGGGATTTCTCAAAAGCTGCCTTTTCATCCCTTCACTCCATGATGCCAAGCCTCAAGTGGTTTTGGAATGGCATGTGGGAGTTTTGAACACAGGTTAATGGGCACACACCTGATGGTCACACACCTGATGGGCACACACCTGATGGTCACACACCTGATGGGCACACACAGGTTGAATACTGATGGAAAGAAAACTGTTAGTATTGACAAATGTCCCTGGCTGGCCTGATGGCAATTTGATGGTAGTAGAGGTGATGGCTTAGTGATATTATCACCAGACTATTAATACAGAGACCATCAAATGTTCTGGGGACATGGTTCAAATCCAGATGGTGGAATTAGAATTTTTAAAAATCTGGAATTAGATGTCTAATGATGACCACTAAACCTTTGTTGATAGTCAGAAAAACCCATCTGGTTCATTAATGTCCTTCAGGGAAGGAAACTGCCATCCTTACCTAGTCTGGCCTACGTATGAGTCCAACCTATTACAATGTGCTAGACAATTAACTGTGCTGTGCGCAATTAGGGGATGGGTAATAAATGCTGGCCTAGCCAGAGACATGAGTGAATAAAAGCATGCCTGTAATTTAATGCACCTTGAAATATGGGGAATGCACTATTATACGTGAAGCCAACAGCCTGACAAACAGGATCGATGGAGAAGGAGATCAAGTTATTTAATTGGTCAGTGTATTGAGTACAGGAGTTGGAAGGTCATGTTGTGGCTGTACAGGACATTGGTTAGGTCACTGTTGGAATATTGCATGCAATTCTGATCTCCTTCCTATCGGAAAGATGTTGTGAAACTTGAAAGGGTTCAGAAAAGATTTGCAAGGATGTTGCCAGGGTTGGAGGATTTGAGTTATAGAGAGAGGTTGAATACCAGGTTTTTCATGGAGTTCGGAGGCTGAGAGATGACCTCATAGAGGTTGATAAAATCATGAGGGGCATGGATAGGATAAATAAACAAAGTCTCTTCCCTGGGGTCAGGGAGTCCAGAACTAGAGGGCATAGGTTTAGGAAGAGAGAGGAAAGATATAAAAGAGACAACTTTTCACGCAGAGGGTGGTACATGTTTGGAATAAGCTGCCAGAGGAAGTGGTGGAGACTAGTACAATTGCAACATATAAAAGGCATCTGGATGGATATCTGAATAGGAAGGTTTTGGAGGGATTTGGGCCAGGTGCTGGCAGGTTGGACTAGATTGGGTTGGAACATCTGGGTCAGCATGGACAGGTTGGGCAGAAGGGTCTGTTTCCACACTGTACATCTCTATGACTCTAAGTCATTGCTCACCTAAAGATAGCATCCCTTTTTGCAACAGTGAGCTGGAGTCTGGGATATGCTGCAAAGATCTCCAGCTGATTCCTGGAAATGACCTTAGTGCATAAAAGTTCAACTGACTTGTCAGCTTCAGAGCAACAGACATAGGGTGACCACCAATACAATTTGAACTAGCTCCCAGCTAACAATTCTCAAAGGAAGGTCACTAATTCCCTGGAGAGATGTAAGCTGCAAGGACACTGGTGCACACAGAACTGAAGGTAATTCATTCTATGTCTGTAGCCTCTGTGTGCCTGATAGTGTCTTCTCTGACCATGGACTGTCTTCTGTTGCCATCTGTCTTGTAAGTTCCCTCAGTCCTACCTGGACTGTAGCGAACTCATGTTCTTCTGCTGAAACCTTATCATCAAGGCCACCTTCCCTCTCAATCTCCTAATTAGTAATGTTACAAAAACTGAAGAAATAAAATATGCTAACAGCCAACCTCTGCCACCTTCAGCAGCAGATTCTGGCAACATTTATAGGCCTTCTCATGCACCCTTGTGCTGCCTCCTCCTACCTGGCATACATCATTCCCATGTGGCAATTGAGAAATGAAGTGTACAACAAAAAATTGCAGTCATTTCCTCTTTGACAAGCTCAATTACCAGCTCATTGTTTTTGATCATAAATAACAAGTGGCCCTCAGATAGCGGTGCCCACTCACCTCTGTCAGAAATGGAGGGACCATGCCTTATTTTGTATAGGGTGGATGAGGAGGGGGTGACCTTGGGTAGGGCGACAGTGGGAGCAACCAGGCTAAGTTATGGCTGTAAAATCTGAGCCTGTTCAGTCTAGGGAAATAGTATTTGGCTTGCGTTTATTTTAAAAGAGCTTGACTATAATCCATCCCCAACTGTAACACATGTCATATTGCATATTGTGAAATATAATTCCTATATATACCCCGAGGTTATTTTTATGGAATTATAGTACTAGCCAGTCTCACTGCTTCGCATTTACATCCACCTTTTCTTCAGTTAAGGCTCTTAAAAATTAATTAGAAACAGTTCTTTCCATCAGGAAACAAATGCAATAAACCATCCATGCTGTTTATACCACTGGATATGATTTGAAATGGCAGAGGCTAGTAAAACTGCATTATGAACATCCTCTAGCGAGCATAAATGGGAAAACACTAGGTTAAACTCTGACAGTCTGTAGTGGATGGATTAGCTCTCCCTATAAATAAGCACTGATCACCTCCATTTTATTGAACTCATTTTTCGGCAAGCAAGGAACACAAGATGCTTTTCCTGCAAATTTTCCCCTGTACTCTGGCAGCACTGATGGTGTCAGCCTTGGCAGATTTATTGCCCATTCATTCATGGGAACAAAAAACCTTGCCAGTGCTAGCTGCAGTACATGCATTGGCAGTTAGTTCGAAAGATAACAGCTGTAATACCTCACTTCCCCATTCACCGTTTACACATCCAAGTAATAAATGCTTTCCGTGTCAATCTCAGGTATAATATCAATGATATAGTGATAGCAAAAATGTCACAGCATCCACATAGAAAGAAGGGTCAGTTGTAAACCCCACTGCATGCTTTTCAATCAATGAGCTTTTATTCTGTGACCTCAAAGCAGCATTCTGTAACAACAGCCCGTGGTTAATATTTTGTCAACCACATCCTACAGCCTGAAAATAGATGTAATAAAATTACACTGTGACTGTGAAGGTTCAGTGCTACCATTTATGGTCTAAGTACAGACTGGTTTATAGACTTGAATTTTCATCCTGAGGGGAAGGCAGATTTGGGGGATGGATCTGTTGGCAAGTCTCTGCTGCCAACACACCAGTTTGCCACCTCTTTTCTGGAAGGCAGTTTCAACGAGTTGGTGGCTACTCACCCGGCAGTGGGTAGACAATTTGTATACTGTCTGCAATCCCCATCAGACAGGCAAGGCCTGCCACCTCCTCCCCCACCTCCCAGCAATGTGGCTGGATCCTGGTGATGGAAGGGCAGCACCTTGGAGATGCACACCATGCAAATCAACCCAGTGTGGCACAATTGCGCTGAGAGACTCGTGGCCAGGGCAGAGCACCCTGTGGAGGGGCACCCCATCCACAGTGACGGCTTGGTGGATGTGACCACGGTATATTTTAAATAGGCCTTGTCCAGCCTGAGGTACACTCACTGTTCCCACCTATATTGCCAGTGCATATCTATCCCTTGTGGTCACCAGCTGCTGTATATAGATCTGAAAGGGTTAAAAGATAGGAGTGCCATAAGCACCACCTGTTATGGTGATGTCATAAGGACAGTTTAAGATGTCAAAGGAGCAAGACCTCACTTCTGGTTCTCCTCCAATTCTCCGTTACCACATGTATCATATCTGTACAGCTTCCAACTAGTTGCTAGGAATGCAATACTATACATCTTTTTACTACAGTGACCCTTCTACTTTAACCAGGAAGTGATTTTTCTCTTTCACCCTAGACCTATCGGCGTGTAGTTTCCTAAACTTAAAAAGGTTAGTGGCAGCAACCTTGATCGTGAGCAGCAGCCTTATACAATGTAGTAACCTATCATGGCCATATAACACAGATCATGCAGAAACTAAAACAGAAATTGCTGAAAGCAGTTAATGTTTCAAGACCAGTAACCCTTCTATTAACTCTGCTTTCTCTCCACAGATGCAGCTACCCCTGCTGAGTTTCTCCAGTAATGTCTGTTCTTGTTTCAGATTCCAGCATCTGCAGTTCTTTATTTATTTTTACAGGTCATCCAGTGTTTGGGTTCTCCAGCTGACATTCACGGTTGTGAACCTTAATGTTGTCTTTAATTGGATGGGATTCCCAGAGATCGCCTCTGGCTACTTTCTCAGAAATCTTCTTCAGACCCTTGCTACAGCCACTTCCAGGCTTCTGATCAAGAATTTAGCCTGTTGTTGGGGAAGAGAAAAGTGGAATCAAAATTCATCTCCTAATGTCTGCAATGAAACTTCAACTTTTTAGAATTAATCAATGAAACATAACATGGCTGCTGGAACCTGGAGATCCTCTTTCAATTACACAACATTCATGCAGAAATGTGATGAAAATCCGTTTTTATCATAGCTAAATTATTCACCCCCTGCTGGAAAAGCTCATGATTTCTCTCAACACAGAATTACAATCATTTGTTCAGTTTTTCACTGCTACCTAAGATGACAAATCCCACCTGAAGCTTTAGCTTAAACTCAGCTTACATGGAGAAAACACCTTTCATATGGTATCTTACTTCATGTTGATATTTCTGTGTACCACTATTCAATGCTTTAACTGATGCTAAATTTCATGATGAATTGGTCACACTTGTGTTGTCATTTGCATCAATAAACAACTGCTGATAATATTTGTCACGTGTATATATTTAAGTCGTCAAAAGGATAAAGGACAAAAATAATATACAAGTTTTTAAAAATACTAGTCAATGAACTGGTAATATAATGGTCAAGACACATTGCAATCCATTTCGCAAGCAAATAAAATCAAAATACTGTGATTACTTGAAATCTGAAATTGAAACAGAAAATGCTCAAGAAACTTAGCAGGTCTGCAGCAACAGAGGAACAGCAACAGAGTTAATGTTTCAAGACTGATATGACACTTCTTCATGACTCTTTGAAATGTTAACCCTGTTTTCTCTTCACAGATTCTGCCAGACCTGCTGAGTTTCTCTGGAGCTCTATTCTTATTTCTATTTTACATACATACAGTTTCATTGACTCAGAAATGTGATGACAAATTCAATAAATTGCATGGGATTCTCCGTATGTCTCTGTCTGCTGTGTAGGTTTGTCACATTACTAGAGTGATAATCTCTCCCTGTCAAGATCACATCTTCTGTGGACTTAACTATGACTGTGAAGCTAAAAAAGCTACAGTGGATTCTGGACTCATTTATTACCCTGGAGTGGAAGAGATTGAGATGCACTGAAGCTGGTGGTGGAGTCTTGGTATCCATTGTCCCTCATAGTACAACATCCTGAGCAGAACTAAGTCTAAGGTTCAGCAAGTCAGCTGAAGGAAAAACAGAAATATAAACTGTATGGAATGAAAACTATAAAGGGAATGCTTTACCAGCTAATTCACTCATATTTATGTGATCAAATTTAATAGCTTTTAAAAATATATTTGTGTTAATCTACACATTATTAAATCATATAAGTTTTTTTCAAGTAAAATATTGTGCATTGATTTTCTGATGCATATAAATAATTATTAAGGCAAGATAGCATTGTGCATTCTTTTTGTCTTTTGGAATATTTCCCTGATAAAGGTTTACCAGAATAAAATTAGAGAAAGGTGCTATTCTCATCCAATAAATTTCATTTACTTCTTTTGGGCAATATGAATAAGAAAAATCTATTTAATCTATTTTTAATTGTTGGCTTTCCACCTTATAGCTAATTACCTTCTGTCAGTTTACATGTCATCTGCTTTAACACTCTCCTCATTTCAGCTCTACCCTCTGCCATGGGGGTTGCTATGCTCCTGAAAAGGAAAGAGCTGTGCAACTGAGATACTTGCGATTTTAAGGCGATGTTCAGAATTTATTGTTAGTGATTATGACTGGCAGATGAATAGGCTGACTGAGCACAACCTTTATCACATGTAACTAACATGCCTAAGTGAACTGAAACCTATTTCCCAGAATAGCATCACATGGATTAGCAGGGAAAGGAAAGGTTAAGAATTTGAGGTTAAAAAAGCCATTGATTGCAGCAAGAGAACATAGTCTTTAAAACAGTTAGTTAACAGTCATTACTTTCTGGTGTTATGTTCTTGCAGGAAGAGGAGAACAGCCTATTAATTATCAAATTCTAAGTTATATTAGTTTTTTTCAAACTGCACGATCAGATCAGATATAAATCAAGGATACAAAATGTAACATTATAATGGGATCTTTACTAACTGGTCCTGAATTCTGTAGTATGTACAAACCGCCAGGCAATAATTTCAATTCATAAATAGTAGAGACCAAAGAAAACCATTCAGTCCATTCAGTCTGTCCCAACATTTTCAGAAAACAATTGGATTAATCCTATTTCTCTTCACAGATGCTGCCAGACCTGCTGAGCTGAAGAAGGGTTACACCCGAAATGTTGACTTCCCCACCTCCTGATGCTGCCTGGCTTGCTGTATTCTTCCAGCCTCCTGCTTGTCTATCTTGGATTCCAACTTCTGTAGTTTTATTGTCTGCTGAGCTTTTCTGGCAACTTCTGTTTTTGTTTCTAATTAATCCCACTGCCCAGCTGTCCCTCTGTTCCTAGCAGTTTATTTTTCATCTTCAACTATTCATCTAGCCACATCCAGAGGCTACTTCTGAATCTGTATCCACAATCTCAAACAATGCATTCCAGACCTTAATGATTCAGTGTATAAAAATGTTTTCCTTCATGTCACTCTGGTTCTTTGTGAAAATATGTCTCCTGGTTATCAATCCTTCAGCCACCGGAAGCAGTTTTTTAATATAATCTATATAAACCCTTCCCGATTTTAAATACCTCTGTAAAATGCCTTCTCAGCCTTCACCCCAGTAAGGTGAATAACTGCAACTTCTCCATCAACATGGATTAGCAGGGAAAAGAAAGGTTAGTATGGAATCTAACTCTAATTAGAATCCCAACTGCTGTTTCTTACAATCTATAAGAATTCTGTAAGAAATCTTCATTTAAACCTATATTCTCTCATTAACTTGTTCGCGTATGTGCTTCCTTTCAGTTTTCTCTAATAATCACATGACTCTGAACATCATCATTACACATTCTGTATTCTGCTGATGCCTCTCTGTTTTACATAATTTTCACCCTCAAATCATTCGAGTAAATCTGCTCAGTACCCTCTCCAATTTCTTGATTTCCTTTTGACTGTCCAAAAACAAACCAATAACATATATGCCAAGTGCATTTTAGGGTGTATTCACGCTTTAATGTAAATAATTTCCCTTTCCAGCGATGTAAAAGGTGGTTCACCAGAATGGGGTTACGTAGAGTATGCTGTTTCTCACAATGCTATACTTATGTAAATGTACCCTATATAGTACCTAAAAGTGGAATGCTCTGGGAGTTTTGGTTTGGATTATCCATTGTTGGAATATTTTATAAATAGACTATTATATATTTTTTATTCAGTTATATTCTCAGTTAAACATAATTGTGACAGATTTAAAGGTATTCTTTTGTTGTTAATGCTCAGTTGTCATGCACAGCAAGACCTGGTCAATTATATAAAACCATGTTCAATCTCTGGTCTAGACTTTGTGTGTCAATTTCAGCCATGATAGCAATGGTAGTGTTGTTGTTAACGTCAACACAAAAACTATTATTCTGTTTCATTTTCCAGTCATCTAAATTGAAAAGTGTTTGTGTGGATGTTGGGGACAAAAAACAGAACTGGACACAAATGTGATTCCTGCTGTAATGCCTGTGGCGTTTTCCCAGATGGCCACTCCTGACACCTTATGGTACTTGTTTTATTATGTCTCACAGTCAGCACACCTTTAAGAGACATGGTGTTTAAATTATTGTTGTATCATAGCATGTGACCTATGGATATAATGGTTACATACCCCATCTTCCCTCAGATTATTGGAAGCATGGCACACTATTTTGGGAATGCAATTCTGTTGTAACCTATTAATTTAGTGTTGGGTGTAACACCTAAATATCGGAGAAATGTAATATTTGTGTATAATAATTAGTTAAAGAACATAGAACATAGAACAGTACAGCACAGAACAGGCCCTTCAGCCCACGATGTTGTGCCGACTATTGATCCTCATGTAAGGTAAACCCAATGTACGAACCCTCAAATTTCTGTGACCATATGCATATCCAGTAGTCTCTTAAATATCCCAATGACCTCGCTTCCACAACTGCTGCTGGCAACGCATTCCATGCTCCCACAACTCTCTGCGTAAAGAACCCGCCTCTAACATCCCCTGTATACTTTCCACCAACCAGCTTAAAACTATGACCCTTCAGGTTAACAGTTTCTGCCCTGGGGAAAAGTCTCTGGCTATCAACTCTATCTATGCCTCTCATTATCTTGTACACCTCAATTAGGTCCCCTCTCTTCCTTCTTTTTTCCAATGAAAAAAGTCCGAGCTCAGTCAACCTCTCTTCATTGGATAAGCCCTCCCTTCCAGGCAGCATCCTGGTAAACCTCCTCTGAACCCTCTCCAAAGCATCCACATCTTTCCTCTAATAGGGCGACCAGAACTGGACACAATATTTCAAGTGCGGTCTAACCAAAGTTTTATAGAGCTGCAACAAGATCTCATGTCTCTTAAACGCAATCCCCCTGTTAATGAAAGCCAAAACACCATATGCTTTCTTAACAACCCTGTCCATTTGGATGGCAATTTTAAGGGATCTATGTACCTGCACACCAAGATCCCGCTGTTCCTCCACACTGCCAAGAAGCCTATCCTTAATCCTGTACTCAACTTTCAAGTTCGACCTTCCAAAATGCACCACTTCACATTTATCCAGGTTGAACTCCAGCTGCCACCTCTCAGCCCTTCTCTGCATCCTGTCAATGTCACGCTGCAGCCTACAACAGTCCTCTATACTGTCAAGACACCTCCAACCTTTGCGTCATCTGCAAACTTGCTAACACATCCTTCAATCTCCTCATCCAAGTCATTAATAAAAATTACAAAGAGTAGAGGCCCAAAAACAGAGCCCTGTGGAACACCACTCACCACTGACTTCCAGGCAGAATACTTTCCTTCACTCGCTGTCTTCTGTTGACCAGTCAATTCTGTATCCAGACAGCTAAATTTCCCTGTATCCCATTCCTCCTGACCTTCTGAACGAGCCTACCATGGGGAACCTTATCAAATGCCTTGCTGAAGTTCATATGCACCACATCCATCACTCGACCCTCATCAACTTGTCTAGTAACATCCTCAAAGAACTCAATAAGATTGTGAGGCATGACCTGCACCTCACAAAGCCGTGCTGACTGCATTTAATCAAGCCATGCTCTTCCAGATGGTCATAAATCCTATCCCTCAGAATCCTTTCTAACACCTTGCAGATGACAGACGTGATACTTACTGGTCTGTAATTGCCAGGGATTTCCCTATTTCCTTTCTTGAAGAGAGGAATTACATTTGCCTCTCTCCAGTCCTCAGGTACAACTCTGGTGGAGAGCGAGGATGCAAAGATCTTCACAAGCGGCAAAACAATCACATTTCTCGCTTCCCAAAGCAGCTGAGGACAAATCTGGTCTGGCCCTGGCGACTTGTCAATCTTAATGTTTGTCAAAATTTTCAGCACATCAGCTTCCTCAATCTCTAACCGTTCCTGCATGCACACCTGCTCCTCAATGGTTTCATTCATTACAAGGTCCTTTTCTTCAGTAAAGACAGAAGCAAAAAATTAATTTAGGGCTTCCCCTACCCCCTCAGACTCTATACACAAGTACCATATGCTATCGCTGATCGGCCCTACTCTTTCTTTGATCATTCTCTTATTCCTCACATACGTGTAAAATGCCTTTATAATAAATATTGGCTCGATTCTCTATTACCACAAAACCTACACTCAGTTGCCTTTGCTATGGAAGATAAACTAAGCGTCGCAGCATCACATGGATTACTCTAGACAAAAAAAACTTCAAGAATTATAGATGCTGGAAATCTGAAACGAAAACAGAAGTTGCTGGAAAATCTCAGCGAGTCTGGCAACATCTGTGCAGACAAGTCAAAGTTAACATTTCAGGTCCAGTGACTCTTCTTCAGAACTGATTGTAGCTAGGGAAATGATGTTTTTTATCCAGAAGATTAGGTGGAGGAAGGGCAAGAGTAAATGATTGGTGGAGATAGGCTTAAAGAGAGAGATAAATGGATTAACCTGTTGGAAATAAAATCCCCTCAGTTTTTATATCCTCTACCAATATGTGGTTTGAGTTAATCCCTGCCACCAAACCTCCCTTGTCTTTACTTTGCCTTGGGGTTATCTGGTGATTAGAGGGTCAGGACACGCCATCGTAAGGACATCTACATTTCTGTGATAATACAAAGCCTGATTGTGTGGTAGTTATAAGTACAACTACATTTAGTCAGTCATAATTACGAGGACCTTAGGACACAGAAACATCTATTCCTTCTGGAAACTATAAAAGAATTTCTTGTCTCCACTAATACATTGTTTGTGATATCAGTAGAGTGGGTAGAGCTCATTGGAACATAAACAATAATCCTTTCAGGACCACTAACTTATACAGCAGTGCCCACCAGCACCATTGTATGTATAGATTTGCAGATAAAAGCAGTTTTGCTTAGTTCTATAGAGAGACTAGCAAAAAATGGAACAATGTCTTAATAAGTTATTGAAATTGGGACAGAATAGAATTGGAGAAGGTGAAAAGAATGGTTTTACTAAAATAAGTTTTCTTCACAAGGAAATATAAGAAGGCGTAAAGGAGGAATACATCTGAAAAATCAGCAAAGTGCAAGAGATTGTGCTCTTTTTCCTCAGTGTAAAGAGGACATGTAGTTTCATTCTCCTCTTTCTCTCTCTGAATGAACTTCTGAAACATTGTTCATAGATCTCTACAAATCACAGCTGTGAAATAACATAGAAGTTCTGAGGTCCTAATATGTTATATGGCTTTTGACCTAATATACTTGGGCTGAAAGTAATGTGCACCAGCAATACAAAGTAGTCTGCTAGTGAATCAACAGTTGATTTCTCATCATTCGCAATCCTTTTGATTGTAGTTCACAGAATGATCATTTCAACCCTTTTCAGACACTTATTTACCATTGCCCTTTAATTTTACTGGATTTAAAATGAAAAATCCTAGTAATGCTTTCAAAGTCAACAATATTCTTAAAATGGTAATTAAGTTTACATGGACTACAAGCCCACTTTGCATTTCAGGTAAATACATGCACTGAAAGTCATATATAGGTGAAACGGTAATAAATTAGTAATGTACAGTCACTGTATCTTACTTGATCTGATTTTAACTTCAACAGGGTATTTTACCAGATGTGCAATGCTAATGTGATCTTCTGTAATATAAAAATTGGGAGTAGAACATAATATTGAAAAATCCAACTGACATTTATTACAGCAAACAATTATATACAGACATTACATTCACAGGCAGTAAAGTGCCTGGGCTCACATTCAGCTATTACATTACACAGAGCACCATGCTTCCAGTAGAGCTTCATGCTTCAAGTGATACCCAGCACGATGGAAAATGAAACCTTATACACTCAAGTCAAATACCATGATGTGGTGATAATATCATGCACATGTTTCCAAAAGACAGACTGACCATGAGACATAACAACTAATCCTACTGAGTTTCTCTAGCATTCTCTGTTTTTATTTCAGATTTCAAGCATGTGCATTTCTCAGCTGAGATACTTTGTTTATAAAGTTGGGAATATGTGGACAAAAGATGTTAAAAAACATCCAAGGCTTTATCTTGTGGGGTAAGCATTTATTTAACATACTCAATCTTACCTTGATCAGACAGACTTCATGGGTGGAGTAAATGGACCTGAGAAAGTTAATCTGACTGATATTGACACTTCATGCTGTTAAATATCAATCTCAATTATCTTATCCATATGCTGCTGGATAGGTTTTAATAACTGATTGCACAAATGGTAATTGTCAAAAACAGTATCATCTAAGTGGTGTCCTATATGTCTTGTGCTGTTAGAATAATTGAATTTTTCTGCTACCTAGGCAGACCAATATCTGTGTTTGGGAAAATAAAAACTTATTGTAGATAAAGAACCACTGCAGCTAACCATGATGTGCATGTTTATGGCACACCAGGAGAGTATTTATGACAATGCTTATGCTATCCCTTGTAACCTAAAATACTGAGAGTGGTTATTTTGGTATTAAAGAATCCAACAAACATTGATTACAGTTAACTATTGTATATAAACGTTCATAGGCACATAAGGACCTGGGATAACATTGTGCTATTAGATTACAACAGCAGGGCATACTTCATGTAGCATGTTATGCCTCAAGAGATTCCCAGGGTAAGGTGGAGTATAAGATATTTATATCCTCAGGTCACATGCTATGATATCATGATGATGATAGGATATCTATTAAAGGTATGCTGACTGTGATATCACAACAATAAGAGCAGGCAGGTTTTACTGCAGTTATATAGGACCA
This sequence comes from Hemiscyllium ocellatum, assembly GCF_020745735.1. NCBI lineage: Eukaryota > Metazoa > Chordata > Chondrichthyes > Orectolobiformes > Hemiscylliidae > Hemiscyllium > Hemiscyllium ocellatum. Next base: position 35,726,762 of record NC_083417.1, on the reverse strand, counting down.
TGGTGAAACCAATTCTAGAGTACTATGTACGGTTTTGATCTTTGAAAAAGGACATCATTGCATGAGAATCAGGCATTCCAGACGTGGAAGTTAACCTTAGGGAGTCCATCGTAAATAATCTTACTGGGATTTATACTCAGGAACACAGTGCAAAGTAAAAATATAAATGTGGCGGATGAACAAATGTCTCGGTTGAAGATGGATTAACTATTGGCAGTAAAGTTGCAACATATTATTGGGTTTTATTTCTACAAGAATCAAATGCAAAAATATGGAGTTAATGTTAAATTTATCAAGTACCTTGATCAGACCACACAGTGTGTGAAGTTGTGGTGGTCTCCAAAGCTCCAGAAAGGATATTGAACACCTAAAAAAGTGCAAAAAATATTTAAGAGTTATTATCAGAATGAGAAGGATAGAACTGTCAGAAAAGATTAAGTAGGTTGAAAAGGGGGGCCATAGGTTGATTTACACTATTTTAAAAGCTAGCCAGCTGTACTCCTGCTGATCACCTTGAAAAATGATAGTCCACAGAACAGATTTACTTGTCAAGTAGTATTTGTTCACTTACTTCGCTACAATTGTAAGGGGATATTATTTATTTCTAAGAATCGATCAAGAACCACTTGCTTCATTTTCTCTGGGCAATACTCTGACAAACTTCTTTCCAGTTCTTTAAGGCTTATGATATAAACCATTCCCTCTCTTCAATACCAGTGCAGCTTGGAACAACATAAATTCAGTCCACAAACCTTGACTCCTTGCCTTTTCTCCCCACTCCCTTACTGCTTTAAATCCTTAGTTCTCCATCTTCCTTTGGCATTCCTTACTTTCAATCATCTCTGATGTAGCCTTTTTCTTTCTGCACCTAAAGTCTGACTACAATCTAATGCATTATGATAAATGACATAGTGTTTTTCTAAGTGACATCTAAAGCAGCTATCTACTCAGATCCCATTTAAGAGGAAAACGTAAGAAGGGACAAAAAGGTTTTACAAGGATAATAAAGCCAATATTTAAGAGACTGGGGCTCTTTAAGGCTAAGGAGTGATTGGATAAAGGCCTTTAAGATTATGAAAGCACTTGTTAGAATAGATGTTTGGGTCAATCCAAAAACTAGGTTCATAAATACAGTATGATCACAATAAATTCAAGAGGGAATTCAAGAAGAACTTATTTATCCAAACAGTGGTTAAAATGTAGAACTAAACACTCCAGTGTGTATTTCAGATTATTAGCATAGATGCATTCAAGGTAATGTAAATTTTTTTAAGGATAAGTGGAGGTTTTTGCAATGTATATTCTATGTACTGTAATTCCAAGTAACATATTCACCAACTCAGTCGTGTCTTGGATGAATTGTTATGAAGCCAATGAATTAAATACTATCAGACCCAAACCATTATTATGCATTCAAACTCATTGACTGGTTTATTGCAAAGTTGTGAGGTAGAAATTTGCCTGTCTTTGATAAAGTGTAACCAATATAGAACAGGGAAGTACAGTTGGTCAGTGGCTGTCATCATCGTGAAATAGCAAAGGTAACCCCAGCACCATTCCCATTCACTTCTATACTCCTGCAGCCAGTAAAGTGACAACGTAAAGATGCAGCCAAATATTAGTTCTCCAACAAATTAGTGTTAAGGCTTTCCAAGGAAAGTAAAGCAGCCAAAAAAACTGGTTCCAAAAATCCCCAGCAGCCAAAAAATAGTTTGATGGCTTAATTGTCTTAATGGAGTTGGTGATCCTTTTAAATACGGATGCTGCAGCTTATATTCTGAACGTGTGTTGAAATAACGCCATAGAGGCCGCGATCCCATCACTAAGCCACCTTTTATTTACACATACACAATACTTGACACTGATTCAGCTTCCTCAGCACCAGGTTTCAGAGTGAACAGAACTTCTGACACTCCTGCTTATATCTGTCAGCCAAGGCTCCCTGATTGGACCAGATTAACAGCCCCAATTAGGGAACTCACATTCTATAAGGCCCATCTGGCTGACCTCGTTAGAATCACTACATGCATAAACCAAAATATGCTAAAACTATTTCAAGTTATTTGTTTTAGCCAGATTCTATCAGCAATTAGAAGGCAATTGCTTGCTGATTGGCAGCTGGACATTAGTACCAAGGTCTTTCCCAAGATAGGAAGAAACAACACAAAGGATCTCCTGTTAATTTTATTTTTAACAACTACATAGTCGTCCTTGTGCCTTTTGAAGTATGATGTTTTAAGTATGATAGACTCAAGCTGATGGAATTTACATGTTTCACACATTTTGATTAATTGAAAAGTGACCTTATTAATGTTGGGCGTTCACGTTTCAATCTCTTGCTGCTTTCTGCCCTCATGATTAATATTATAGTCCAGCATAAATTGACATGAATGTGTGAAATAGGGATATGACTGTGGGATATGGCCATTGTTGGCTGTCCAGCATTTATTGCCCATCCCGAATTGCCCTTGAAAGCTGGTGATGAGTTGCCTTCTTGATGATCTGACTGCTGCAGTCCATTTGCTGTACATATACACACAATTCCATTAGGGAAAAAGTGCACTGGTCTGCGCCAGCTTTCTGAGTACAACTCATGTGAAATCTGTAAAGGCATAGTAAGTGCAAAGGCACCAGTGTCAATCTTGACATATAGTGCATGTTGTCCATTCCTTTTGGGGTATCTCATTCAATTGGAGGTCAAGGCTTCAGCTTTTCTGATGACATACAAATGATGCTTCACGTTGACCACATGTGCCTGATTGGGGTCCGTAAGCTATGATATTATGATTACACCTCAGTATTCCTTAACATGCTTACACATCATGGATGGAATTTTGGAAACTTCTTCAGCATTGTCCCTTGCCTGGCTGTTCTTCATGTGCTGCCACAGAACATTATGTTGGACTTTGGATTTCTCCAGGTGAATGGATTTCTTACACACATTAATCCAATGATATATTTTAGAACATAGTTGTATGTGTCATGTAATGCTGGATACTGTCTTAGTAGGTAAGACAAGCAGCACCTCATACAGGAGTTAGATGTTCTACTCTTCTTCGTGATGGTTGCAACAGTTGCCCAGAGTCAAGAACTTGCAGATGCTGCTGGGCCAATTGTTTTGAACCTGTATCTTATCTTCTCAATGATATTCCTTGGGTTCATCCAAAAATACTTTTTGGAAAAGTTTGATGTTGAGGCAATGGTCAGTTTCTTGATTGGATGGTTTCACCGAGCTATGTTTTTTTAAATTCATTCACAGGATGTGGCTATCACTGTCAGGCCAGCATTTATTGCTATCCCTAGTTGTCCTTGAGAAGCTGGTGGGGATCTGCCATCTTGAACCACTGCAGTCTTTATGCTGCCAGTGAATCCACAATACAGTAAGAGTCGGAGTTAGGAGATTTTCACTGAGCAACAAAATGGCTGTGTACATGAACTCAAGCTTCTTTATTCTGAAATAAAATCAAAATTCAAGTTGATCATAAGTTTTCCACAGCAAACCCAAAGGAGTATTGGGTTGCTGACAGGGAGCACAGGAGAAATGTGTTCAATGTGTTCGTATGAATCCCTCAGCTACCAAATATTCTGATAGATTCAGAGATAATTGGTACCAAATGACTCTTTATTGAGCCTAATTAAGATCCCACCACCACAGTGCAGGATTCCCACACTAGCCTTTCCCACCATCATTTCTTTTTCCCAACATAAACAATCTGATGTAAGCATTGCATTTGATTTTCCTGGTTCCCCTTCCCTCAGGTCTACCCTGATATGCTCCATTAAATTCAGCTCATTGTATTTTCTGCTGTTAGGGTGAAACCTGCTCATTTGATTCTTAAGTAGAAATGAATGTGTATCCCAGAGAAAGTCAAAGGCAGCTGCAAGAGCAATGTTGCGATTCTCAACAACTGGCAGAGGTTGGTGTTGAGGGAAACGATGCAGGATTAGTATGAGAGTTGGAATGAGTGGAAAGGTATGGGATTCATTACAAAGAGGAGAATGAGAAAAGTCCAGGGGAAAATAAAAGCAGGAACTCACTGGATGTCATGCAGCATTAAAATCCAAATTATGTCCTGAAGCCAGGAGCAAGCATTGTAGTGATTGAAACATTATTATCTCTGAGTATACAAAGTTAAAAATCACACAATACCAGGTTATAGTCCAACAGGTTTAATTGGAAGCACACTAGCTTTCGGAGCGATGCTCCTTCATCAGGTGATAGTGGAGGACACAATTGTAAGGCACAGAATTTATAGCAAAAGTTTACAGTGTGATGTAACTGAAATTATACATTGATTGTCTGTTGAGTCTTTCATTTGTTCGAATACCATGATAGTTTCACTTCTTTCTTGTGTAAATCACAAAACCTTTTTTTTAAAAGTTGCATTCTCAGGTTAGCTGTTAACAATGGTGATAGCTAGATCATATGTTGAAGGTGTTGGCCCCCTGTGTTCTCTGTCTATGCTATAATGTTTAGATTGATTCTAATCTAAAAAGTGAGGTAACAGAGTTTTACATAAATTCATGCAGTTTTTGTGCAAAGTACAATGTAACTCTGCAAGTACAAAATCACCCCACAAACATATATGCATATGTGTGCATGTGGGTCTCTGGGTTGTGGGGTTGTGACTGTCTGTGAGAGAGAGTGTATATGTGTGTGCGTGAGTGTAGAGTGGTCTAAGTCTCTGAGAGGATGCATGTGTGAGTGTAGGCGTGTGTGTGTCTGTAAGGGTGTGTGTGAGTGTCTGTGTATATGTGTGTCTGTGTGTGTGTGTGTATAGGAGTGCCTCTGTGTGTGTGTGTATAGTGCAATGGTGTTCACCTGTAGTGTGACATGAACCCAAGGTCCCAGCTGAGGCCCTCCTTATGGGTTTGGAACTTAGCTATCAGCCTCTGCTCGGCCACTTTTCGTTGCTACCTGTCCCAAAGTCCATCTTGGAGGATGGTCAACCGAAGGTCTGAGGTCGAATGTCCTGGGCCATTGAAGTGTTCCTCAACTGGGAGGGAACCCTCCTGTCTGTTGATTGTTGTGCCTACTCATCCGTTGCTGAAGCCTTTGCTCGGTTTTCCCAATGTACCATGCCTCCGGGCATCCTTGCCTGCAACGTATAAGATAGACAACGTTGGCTGAGTCACATGAGTACCTGCGTTGAAAATGTGTTGCTGGAAAAGCGCAGCAGGTCAGGCAGCATCCAAGGAGCAGGAGATTCGACGTTTCGGGCATAAGCCCTTACCTGCGGTGTACATGGTGGGAGGTGTCCCCACATGCAAAGGTGGTATCCATGTCCACACTCTGACACGTCTTGCAGCGCCTCTCATGACAGGGTTGTATGGAGTTGTCCTGAAAGCTGGGCAACTTGCAATGAACAATGATCTGTTTGAGGTTTGGCGGTTGTTTAAAGGCAAGCATCGGACGTGTGGGGAAGGTCTAGGCAGTGCTCTGAAAGCTAGTGTGCTTCCAATTAAACCTGTTGGACTATAATCTGGTATTGTATGATTTTTAACTTTATACACCCCAGTCCAACACTGGCCTCTCCAAATCATCTCTGAGTATGGGTGAGTAGAGAAAAGAATAAACAGGATAGAAAGTTAGGAAGATTTTGGGTAACAGATCAGTAAGACATGGCAAACTTGGCATCAACTTGGGAACAGGGAACTGGAGGCAGTCATCAGCTAAAGGAGTCAAATTGTGGGCTTTAGGAAAGGGCCCAAAAGCAGAAGTCTGCATGCATGAAGTGAAATGCAAATTGAAAAATATTGGACAGATAGATAGCTCAGACAATGATGCAACTAGCAAATATTCTTCCAGCCAAAAAAATACATTGAATTCAGCATCCATATAAAAGTGACAAGTAATCAATCTGAAATAGATTCAAAGAAGTCTCCAGCTATGCAATTTTCTGGATAGTTATAGTTCTACAAATTCTTATTGGCTAATTAATTGTAAAATTAATTATTTAAAAAAGTAAACTTAAGCTATAGTTTGCATTTGATATTCAGCAAACAAAGAAAATTAATGTAATTAATAATGGTTTAGATAATATCGCATTAATAAAAGAGGTGCATGTTACCTCATGAGTGTTTTTAACAATTACTGAGGCAATTCATTTATCATTTTGCATTTGTGTTTAATAATTGTTCTTTGTAATCTTGAAAAGAGGATTCTCATTAGCTGATTTATCTAAATATCTAAAGTGTGGGTCAGATTAATATTACTGGAGGAAGGTTCCATCCCATTTTGATTAAGGTAAATTCAGAATTGGCCTCATCCACAGCAAAATAAAGGCACTGCTCTTGGCCTTGGTTAGCCAAATAATTACCAGTGATCTTCCTTCAGTTCAAAGAACTGTAGAAGCATCTTTAGAATTACCTAAATGACAGAAATATCGAGCAAATCACATGGAAATGATGTGTAAAATGAATTGTTGAATTGTTTTAAAGTTAAGTTTAGAGAAAAGTTGCCATGCATAAAGCTACACCTGAAGCAAGTAGATAGATAATTCACATACTCTGTACTGTAAGATAATCCACTTCAGGAGCAGTAAAGATCTGAGAATAGTTGCAGCAAAAAGTGAGACACTAGATGCAATGACAAAAGCAAACTGTTTTGCAATTCTTTTGAGTGACCGGGCATGATTTTATCCTAGATACTAAAAATATAAAATCATATTTTGTTTTGTGTTTACCTGTTTCCAGCTAATGAAATTACATTCTTATTCATACTGGCATGAACACGAGAGGCAACCAATGAATAGATCTGGTTGAATAATGAGAAGAATTCTTCATTTCAAAAATGGTCCCTAAATATAGCTAGGATCTTATCTTGCAATGTATTTACATACAATTGGAATAGTTCTGTTATCATCTGATCTAAATTATTTGCTAATTTTCTCCTCTCTCCACCATATTCTATTAAAAATACACAATTATTGTTTGTGTTGGATTTCATAGGCACCAGCAGTCCTCAATACATCATCCATTTCTTCATTTTTACATGTGCAATCTTGGATAATAAGCTATTTGACAAGGGACTGAACAAAAAGCTGAATGAAATATCCTCACCTTGTATCCATTCATGAACAAAGCTTACTGGATGGTAATTTGGATTGAGAATTTCATCTAGTTTGCATCTTCTTAAACCCACTGCTACCTTGTTTGAGATTAGATCATTCAAGATGGACTGATGATCAAAGCTGGGATTTCTGGCCTGTGTAGCCTGGTTAGCACTGCACTGGATAGTGCCTTACCCACTAGGGCTCCAGGGGCCACCTACATAGCATTTTGTGGAATATCTGCTCATTATTTAATGAATGTGACAGATTTCTGTTCTAAACAGGGTGGCACCGTGCCTCAGTGGTTAGCACTGCTGCCTCACAGCAACAGAGACCCAGGTTCAGTTCCAGCCTTGGATAACTGTGTGGCATTTGCACATTCTCCCTGTGTCTGCGTGGGGTTTCCTCTGGATGCTCTGGTTTCTTGCCACAGTCCAAAGATGTGCAGGTCAAATGAATTGGCCATGCTAAGTTGCCCATAGTGTTAAGTGCATTAGTCAGAGGGAAATGGGTTTGGGTGGGTTACTCTTTGGAGGGTTGGTGTGGGCTGAAGGGCTTGTTTCCACACTGTAGGGAATCTAATCTAAACACTTCAAGAAAACCAGTAGTCAGTTAGCTGCATACTTTAATTTGCAGCTACCAGGAAACAAACTAAATTCTTGTTTAAACCCAAATGGATTCCTTCTCAAAGCAATAACAATATCATTTTAATGGATCAGTCCCAGTGCTTTGATTGACTTGTAAGTATTTGCCTGTTGCCATGTTGCCTGCTTCCTCAGTTTTCTTCTTTATCAGCATCTTATTGTCCTGTCGGTAACCCCACTGGCCACTAAAAGTTGTGTTAAGCTGCTCTCACAAGCAAAACATTATTGATTTATGAGTTCAAATTATTTAGATATTCAAAACTTAAAGTAAGAAATACTCTCTGCTGATACTTATTCATTTTTTAACTACACCATTTTATTTTAGCAATGAGTTCAAATGCGTTATTAGCATTGCCATTCTTTCAGGTTACTGACTACAATATAGCTTTAAAAGTTACTTTAGTGCATAAGCTTCCGGTCTATATGCATAATTTAGTACGGACTCATTAATATTCATCAGCTGCAGTTGTGATTAGGGAAAACAAAGTGAGTATTCATTTTATTGAATAAGAATATTTTTTATATGTATTATTGAATAAAAAGTAATCTAACAGTAACAATGAACTGTAAGGCTGGCTCACAGTATTTGTAGTTTTTTAATCATACTAATTATTTTTGAGCACTCTACCTTATACCAAAGCAAGTCATCCCAAAGATCTTTTGTATTTAATTTTTGCTTAGATAAAGTATTATCGCCAAAATGATGTTGCTCAGCTGGATCACACTGAATTACTCTGCCAGCAATATCATCAACTGAACGACTTGTGATTTTTCTGTTCAATTTATGAGATTATCCATGCAATTGTGCTTTAAGAGAAAGGAGTGAGGCAACTTTGGAATTAAAGTTTAAAATGGAAGCTTTGGCCAGAATTTTGCAGCAGCAAGATGGCACAACCAGTCAGTGTGGACAGTAATCCAGCCTCCATTTCCACCCTGCCCCATGTTCCCAAGGATGGGGGAGGGAGTGGGATCCTGTTCAGGAGTTAGTTTACATAGTGATGAGCTCATTAAGAGCCTGTCTCTGGTAAGGTTTTGGATTTTGTGCAAGATGGACAACATTCAGCAGCTGTCAGGTTTTAGACCAGCAGCATGGAAAATGTGGGAAAAGTTTTTAAAGGTAAGTAACTTTTAAGTACTTTTGATTGTTTTGATTTCAATTTGATCATCTTTGATTTTACTTGATTTGATTTACTATTGCTATATGGACCTAGGTACAGTGAAAAGTTTTGTTTTGCAAGCAGTATAGGCAGATCATACCATACAGAGATCATAGGGTGACTGAACAGAGTGAGCTACACAGTTCTGCCTTGGAAGAATTTAATGTTCTTTGTGCTGTTTGGACCAAAAGGAGAAAACAGGTTCTAAATGGGTGCAGCCAATAAGAAACAATAAGGAACATATGAAAGTTTAATTTTAATATGCCACTTTTAAGCTAATTGATGATTTCCATCATTCACACAAACCTGGCAGGTACGGAAATGGTGATGTAGTGGGAATGTTACAGGACAAGTAATCCAATCATTTAGATTTTAACAATTTGAGTCCAATATGCTTCAAGTTTCAAGTAGCGTCGTAGTACACTCAACGTTAATTTTGTTGCTGTCTTCACAGATGATTGCCATACCTGCTAAGTTTCTCCAGCATTCTCTGTGATTATTTCAGGTTTCCATCTTCTATGGTATTTTGCTTTTGTTCAAGAGCTAATGTGACCTTGACTAGGAAAAGCTATGCACATTTGCATGGATAATCTCATAAATTGGACAGAAAAACCATGAACCATTGAGTTGATGATACTGCTGGCAGAATAATTCTGTGATCCAATTGAGGCTGTATGCCGCGTTAGTGGATAATGGAGCAGAGAAGCCTGGAACTACTGTTTTTAGTTCAAATCATGAAAGAATATTGAAGCTGTGCTGTAAAACCTGAGTCACAAGATCTCTTAATAACCTGCTTGGTGAAATCACAACATCCTTACGACTGCTTTTGAGTCTTATAAATGTAGAGCAGTGTTCTCTGAAGTGTCTGAATGGATAGGGCCTCATGCTGAGAACTTACCCAGTTCTCTCTCTCTCTCTGATGCCTATCCTTCTTCCCTACTGTAGCCAGTACTGCATTCTAGAGCCTCATCTCCTCCTTCAATTTTTCATATACAAGGGCAATTCACAGAAAAATCCTCATGATCAAAAACTCACTTTCTTCTTTCTAACACAGTCAATCTCAACCAGCAGGTGAATGTAGGAAGCTCAGTGTGCATTAAACCACGCTCAAAATCTTCCACAGACTCTTGTTGATTCTGCTGGGCTTATTGCTGTTAGAAGAGCACATCCAATAAAGTATTGTCCAACAAATTGTTTGGTGTTCATTTAATGAACAGTAGCTTAGAGTTTTAATTGTCAATCAGAATCTTAATGAGCCTCCAGGTAGCTGTTCCTTGCCAATACCAAGAATGGGAGCCAATATTGCAGCTTAAGACCCGCTCTTGACTTTACCCCTCCACCTTCTTGATGAAGTCTCTCAATTTTGTTCAATCCCTTCCCAAATGATCATTTTCCATTTTGATCAGTCACCAGCCAGGGCTTCCCATGAGTTGAGGGAATGGTTGTCCTCTTCAGCAAGGTTTTGAAGTTTTCATTGTCCTCCTGGATGTCTCCTATCACAATGAGTTCCGCGGAGAGCAGGTGCTTCGGAATCCAATGTCAGACTCTCGACTGACATGACATACTCATGATTACTAACTCAATATTAGGCAAAAGGACACTGCCTCTGTACTGCCTGAGGAAGACTCCCTGGAGTGTTCTGCTTTAACTACTGGGATTTAAACCTACAATGTTCACATCAGAGATGAAAGTGCTTCTATTTCACCAGAACTATAACAGATGGAATAAACTGTAAAAAAAAATGCAAGCTTATCCAATTTGGTGGCAAAACCATTAAGGCAGACCATTACCTGAATGGCAATAAATTGAGAAAAGGTGTCTGAATATCCTTGTATACCAGTCATTGAAAGTAAGCATGCAGATTCAGCAGGCAATGAAAAAGGAAAGTGCTATGCTGGCCTTCACAGTGAGAGAATCCACGTACAGGAGCAGGGATGTCTTGCTACAATTGTACAGGACCTTGGTGATACCCCTTTGGTTTCTATCTGAGGAAGGATGGTGTGGCTAAGGAGGCAGTGCAACAAAGGTTTACCAGAATAATTCTTCGGATGACTGGACTGATGTATGGAGAGAGACTGGATCATTTAGGATTATATTTACTGGAGTTTAGAAGAATGACAGAGAATCTCATAAAACTCTATACAATTCTAACAGGACTAGATAGGGGAAACGCAGGAAGCATGTTCCTGAAGACTGTGGTCATTGTTGAAGGAAGTGATGTAGGTCATGTCGGACTGAGAACAGGAGAAATTTCTTCATCTAGAGAGTGGTGAGCCTGCGGAACTGACTGCAACAGAAAGCAGTTGACAATATTAAATGTTTTCAAGAAGGAGCTCGATACAGTCTTAGGACTAAAGGGTATGCGGGGAAAGGGGAAACAGGTGTTGGATAAATAGCCATAATCATGTTGAATGGCAAAGCAGATTTGAAGGGCAGAATGGCCTACTCCTGCTTCTATTTTCTATCTTAAGGTTTCTTTCGCATCTAAAATATTTGGTCAAGTGTTTAGCTATAATATTTGAAAACTGGGTTTTCGAGAAAGTCATGAAGTGCCAGCAGTGAAATTATTTCTTATATAACACTGTTTCATTTTGCTCTTTAATATAACTACAAATATTTATTCTGTATTTCTTAATCTTCAGCTATTAGTAAAGTTTCTTTACTTTTTTTGTATGGTTGGTTTATTCTGTTTTAAGAATTACAAATAAATTAAACCAATCTTGACATTAAATATGGGAACTAAAAATGTACACTGTACTCTAAGAAGAAAACATTTTGATAGCATTTTTCATATCCCTAGGATTTCCCAAAATATTTTGCAATGATGCAGAACCTACTGGGAGCAGAGTGACAGATACCAGAGAAACAGAATGAATATTCAAGTATTGACATCAAAATCAGCACAGAGTGGTGTCTTTGAATGCCTGATGGGTCATAATAAGTGACTGTCAGTGGTACTTGGACTAGGAGGTTGCATTAGTAGGGATACATCATAGATCTGAGCTGTAGCCTATACAACCAAACACAAGATATAAAGAATTTATCTTCTAGAGTATGTTAAAGGCCTTTAGATGAATTCCATAGTAAAATAAGATTAGACTGGGCCAAGTCTAACAGACTGAGTTTAAGGTAAAGCTTAAATTGATTAGAATCATGATTGTACTTGTTCACTGTACCTCTTTAGTCCTTCTTATCTGTATGTGTTCTGTTCATGTTTTCCACAGTAAAAACCTTTTGGTGTTTCAGTTAATCCTAGAGTCATACTGTTTACTTTCTTACCTATGATTCTTGGAGAAAGTGAGGACTGCAGATGCTGGAGATCAGAGCTTTAAAATGTGTTGCTGGAAAAGCGCAGCAGGTTAGGCAACATCAAAGGAACAGGAGAATCGACATTTCGGGCATAAGCCTTTCCTGAAGCAGGGCTTAAGCCTGAAACATCGATTCTCCTGTTCCTTTGATGCGGCCTGACCTGCAGCGCTTTTCCAGCAACACATTTTTACCGATGATTCTTCCATACTTTCAAATTCTTTAAATTATTTCTCAATGAAGCCAGATCCTAACACACATTCAGACTGTCCCACATTACCATAAGTGGGGTCATAACACAATCAAAGCATATCTTACTGATACAGTCAGTGATTTTCAAATAAAACATTGTTCTTCTATAAAAGAAAGTGCCTAACAAAATTATCAGTGTTTGACGAGAAATAATAAGAACAACTTAATTCTTCTTCTGTCCTATGTATAAATTGTTCAATTAGCTCACTTTGCTTCTTTCTGTCTTATAGTCCCTTTCCATTAGCTTCACATCACTCACTCAATATCTCTGATTACATTGCTGGAAAAAAGAGATATACAATCCAAGTTAATCGTCTTGCACTTCAATACTCTGTTGCGTTTTGGGGCAATATTCAAGATCTGTGCGAACAGGTGGCTATCTTTGACTCTGTCAAATCTGAACTTAGTTTTAACATTAAGTGGAGTTGGTCGTCAAAATCAGTGACATTGATCGAAGACTCACTTTGTTCCACCAGTGACTTCTGTAATGTCAGCAAACTTTCAGGTTTTTATTTATACTTTCCAATTTTTTTGACTTTCAGTTTGGACTGTTGGAGGAATTTGGATGGTAGGAGGTTTCTCATGCCCTCTTTGTCAGATTTTAGCTTCCTAGCAAAAGATCAATACGACACTGAGGGTGTCTCACTGAACATCACTCGATATGTAAGTGCATCTAGTCTCTTTACAATAACTCCAATCATACCACTTCTCAGCACATTAGCAGTTTGTCACCATGATCCTCTGACCAGCACTGAACTCTCTTAAATTTGTAGCTTGTATATCATGACACATCCCAACTTTGTCTTGTTATGTTTTTACTTTCTTATTGACATTAGGCTTAAGCAAACTAAAACTTGTCCTGAGGAGTGTGCTGGAACACTGACTCATAAGGTGAGCAACCTGCTGTAGGCTGTGGGGAAACTGTCCAGCCTGTAGCAAAGAAAGCATGGAAATGTCAGCCTAGCTTGTCATCCAAACAAATGTTTTTTCAAAGACTTTGTCACAATCTACACATTTCTTTCTGCAGCACGATTTGATACTTGATGATGAGGTGGTATTAAAGAGGTTCTGAAGTTGGGTCGCGGGACCTGAAACATCAACTCTGCTTTCTCTCCACAGAAGTGGGTACTGCAGATGCTGGAGATCAGAGTCAAGATTCGAGTGGTACTGGAAAAGCACAACAGGTCAGGCAGCATCCGAGGAGCAGGAATTCCTGATGAAGGGATTTTGCTCAAAACATTGATTTTCCTGCTCCTCGGATGCTGCCTGACCTGCTGTGCTTTTCCAGCATCACTCCGATCTTTCTCTCCATAGATACTACCAGAATTTATCCAGCAATTTCAGTTTTTGTTTCTGATTTCTAGCAATCTGCAGTTCTTAGAGTTTTTTTTTGTTTGGTATTAAAGAGTGTTTAACTCTTTTCTCATTCAAAAATTATTCTTGGTGGACCTTTATTTGACATCAACACCTCTGGTAATCTAATGGCTGCAGACTCATTTCTCGAACCTCCACGGTTTTGGCACCTGGAGTATGGGAATAAATTCAACATAACACTACTCTCTTTACAACGGCTCCAAAATTCCCATTTCTCATCAAGTTGGCAGCATTTCACCATGATTTTCTGACCAGCACTTGTTATGGTCATCAACCAAAACCATGTACTCTTTTCCTTTCCCTTACAAGAAATTGACAGGTATTCTTTCGCAAGGTTTTCTTGTGTTTGACCATAGAATGAAAGGATCCTTGGCTGGATAATTTTTCATTCACACAATTCAGAAATTTTCATCAACTCTTCAGTAATTCTGCCTATCTTTGAATACCAAAAATAATTTTCATTTTGCTTGGACCCATGTGAGCCTGATCAATTTCCGCTAACAATCTCATTCGAAGCCTTGGCAGAATATTGCCAGCCTAATTCCCCAGGACCAAATGCTTCCCCACCCAGCAGTCAGAACCACCACCTAATACCCAGCTGACATATATGGCATAGCTAAACCCATCCTCTACTGCCAGTCTAACTGCCCACCCTCAGACCCAACAACCTCTACGTGTTGCCAGTCTGATCTCCCAGGACCCGAGAGCTAATGTTGCTGGCCTGATCATCCCAGACGTAACAATGGATGCACTCCTTCCGTGATACCAGCCTGAAATCCCTGATGTGACCCCTCCAGCCTTCAGCCTGAGTTCCCTGGACACTTTCTCGTCCAGCACCCTAACCTCACACCCCTGGACCTGAACTGAACTATATTGCTTGCCTTGTCTTTCTATCTGGTATCCTACCTACCTGGCACCTCACCCCTCATTGGTCTTACATCCTTACCTTTTCATAGCATCTGTTTAAGTGGCTGACAGAGCTGTCAGACATTTACAGCAACAGAACATGGCTGCTGTGAAACCGTGTGGGCTTTCTACCGTCCTCACTGCTGGATTCAAGGATCCCTGTTAATGTTCATAATATAAAATGCCTGTCCAGGAATCTTCAGAACAGGTGACATCTAAAGTTAAATGGGTAATTTTAATCTGACCAAGGACAGAAAATGGGGTTTCAAACCCTGATCAAAATATTTGGGTCAATAAATCTGAAACCCCAAAGGAGACAACCTTGATTACACCCACATCATTCATTGCACACTCCTGCAAATTCTCACCAGGAAGATGTAATCATTGTAATATTGCGTACTTGATGAAGACTAATTTTACTTTTTATCTAATGGACGCAGAATATAAAAATGGTTGTCAGATGTCATGCAGCTAATGCTTGCAGATTCACTTCAGCTAGCCAAATACTAGTTCATAAAAAAGTAGTCAAGTTGGTGTTTTATCTCAACCACAATTATTCAGACTTTGATTAACCCGTTAGACAGCACAGTGGGTTTTTACAGTTCTAAGAGTTTTAGGCTTTTGAGACAGAGGCTGGAGAAACCCCACAAGGAATTCTGACATAAATTAGTTTGCTTTGTACCGCAATCATTCAGCAAAACATAATGTAGCATCTACCTAAAATTTGGTATAAAGCTTTGGGGCTCCACTTTAAAATCAGAACTTCCCGAGGATGACCTCATTCACATTTGCAGATAATAGAGTTTTTAGCTGAGGAGAAAGATCTTCATGAATCAGCTACAATTCTGGTAAAGATTTAAATGACCCACAAATGTCACAACTGCAGACTAGTGAGGAACCAGAAACTTTCTCTCTCAACACATGCGATACTTACTGAGGCTACCTATACCAGCAACAATCCATTTGTCTAACTACTGAAGCCATTGCAGCTGATGAAATCTGACTTCAAGTCTTCAAATCTTTCACCTCAGACAGAGAAATCTTCAAGGAAGAAATGGTCACTTTTATCAGTCAACTGACTGCGTGGAGTTTGCACATTCTCCCCGAGTCTGCGTGGGTTTCTTCCGGGTGCTCCGGTTTCCTCCTACAGCCCAAAAATGTGCAGGTTAGGTGAATTGGCCATGTTAAATTGCCCGTAGTGTTAGGTGAAGGGGTAAATGTAGGGGAATGGGTCTGGGTGGGTTGCTCTTCGGTGAGTCGGTATGGACTTGTTGGGCCGAAGGGCCTGTTTCCACACTGTAAGTAATCTAATCTAATCTTACAAGTATTTTTTCATCTGCATCTACTTTTAGCCTTTGTATCTGTCTTTTGCCAAATAATTCTTTCAACACTTTTACCTACTATCTTTAGGCAATAGAATTAGAATGAGGTTTATTGTCACATGTACTCATGTGATTACAGTGAAAAGTTTACAAAGGCATCGTTCCTGATGCCATCTTGGGTACAAAGGAACCTCGGTACAGATCCTTAGGAGCAAATTAGAAAAATGAAGAAATAAATCATCCAGGATTGCAGATCTTCGCAGCATCTTTGGTGCAAAGGACATCTACATTCACAATCTTAGGAATAAGTATAAGAAGGAGAAAGAAGAAAAGATTCAGAATTACAGTCCTTCCAAACAGAGAAAATGGAACAAACAAATTCAGGCATGCTTCCAATCATTGACAGGCCTCACCTCGAGGCTCTCAAATCTGCACTGGGCTTCGGTCGAGGCTGGGAGTCTGCATTGGACATCACTCGAGGCTGAGAATCTGCACTGGGCTTCACTCAAGGCCGGGAGCCTGCACTGGGCTTCACTCGAGGCCGGGGGTCTACACTGGGATTCGCCTTGAGGCCGGGGGTCTGCACTGGGCTTCACTTGAGGCCGGTATTCCACACTGGGTTTCGCTCCAGGCTGGAAACCTGCACTCGGCTTCACTCAAGGCTGGGAGTCCGCACTGAGCTTCACTCGAGGCCAGGAGTCTGCACTGAGCTTCACTCGAGGCCAGGAGTCTGCACTGTGCTTCACTCGAGGCTGGGAGTCCGCACTGTGCTTCACTCGAGGCCAGGAGTCTGTACTGGGCTTCACTCGAGGCTGGGAGTCTGCACTGGGCTTCACTCGAGGCCAGGAGTCTGCACTGGGCTTCACTCGAGGCCGGAAGTCTGCACTGGGCTTCACTCGAGGCCGGAAGTCTGCACTGGGCTTCACTCGAGGCCAGGAGTCTGCACTTTCCTTCACTCGAGGCCGGGAGTCTGCACTGGGCTTCACTCGAGGCTGGGAGTCTGCACTGGGCTTCACTCGAGGCCAGGAGTCTGCACTGGGCTTCACTCGAGGCCAGGAGTCTGCACTGGGCTTCACTCGAGGCCAGGAGTCTGCACTGGGCTTCACTCGAGGCTGGGAGTCTGCACTGGGCTTCACTCGAGGCTGGGAACCTCCACTGGGTCTTCACTCGAGGCCATGTGTCTGCACTGGGCTTCACTTGAGGCTGGGAGTCCACACTGGGCTTCATTCGAGGCCGCGAGTCTGCATCGAGCTTCACTCAAGGCTGGGAGTTTGCACTGGGGCTTCACTCAAGGCTGGGAGTTCTCACTGGGGCTTCACTCGAGACTGGGTGTCCACACTGGGCTTCACTCAAGGCTGGAAATCTGCACTGGGCTTCACTTGGGGCTGGGATTCCGCACTGGGCTTCACTCGAGACCAGGAGACTGCACAGGGCTTCACTCAAGGCTGTGAGTCCACACTGGGCTTCACTCGAGGCTGTGAGTCTGCACTGGGCTTCGGTCGAGGCTGTGAGTCCGCACTGGGGCTTCACTCAAGGCCGGGGGGATAGCACTAGGCTTCACTCGATGCTGGGATTCCGCACTGGGCTTCACTCGAGACCGGGAGACTGCACAGGGATTCACTCGAGGCCAGGAGTCTGCACTGAGCTTCACTCGAGGCCAGGAGTCTGCACTGAGCTTCACACGAGGCTGGGAATCTCCACTGGGTCTTCACTCGAGGCCATGTGTTTGCACTGGGCTTCACTTGAGGCTGGGAGTCTGCACTGGGCTTCACTCGAGGCCGCGAGTCTGCACCGAGCTTCACTCAAGGCTGGGTGTCTGCACTGGGGCTTCACTCGAGACTGGGTGTCCACACTGGGCTTCACTCGAGGCCGGTATTCTGCACTGGCCTTCACTTGAGGCTGGGAGTCTGCACTGGGGCTTCACTCAAGGCCGGGGGACAGCACTAGGCTTCACTCAATGCTGGGAGTCTGCACTGGGCTTCACTCGAGGCTGGGAGTCGGCAATGGGCTTCACTCGAGGCTGGGAGTCCGCACGGGACTTCACACGAGGCTGGGAGTCTGCACTGGGCTTCATGGAGGCCGGTATTCCACACAGGGTTTCACTCAAGGCTGGAAATCTGCACTCGGCTTCACTCAAGGCTGGGAGTCCGCACTGGAGCTTCACTCAAGGCCGGGTGTACGCGCTGGGCTTCACTCGATGCTGGGAGTTGGCAATTGGCTTCACTTGAGGCTGAGACTCTGTATTCTGCTTCACTCAAGGCTGGGAATCTGCACTGGACTTCACTCGAGGCTGGGAGTCAGCACTGGGGCTTCACTTGAGGCTGGGAGTCTGCACTGGGCTTCATTCGAGGCCGTGAGTCCACACTGGGCTGCACTCGAGGCTGGGAGTCTGAACTCAGCTTCACTTGAGGCTGGGAGTCTGCACTGGGGCTTCACTCGAGGCTGGGAGTCTGCACTGGGGCTTCACTCGAGGCCATGTGTCTGCACTGGGTCTTCACTCGAGGCTGGGAGTCTGCACTGGGCTTCACTCGAGGCCGCGAGTCTGCACTGGGCTTCATTCAAGGCTGGGAGTTCTCACTGGGGCTTCACTCGAGACTGGGTGTCCACACTGGGCTTCACTCGAGGCCGGTATTCCGCACTGGGTTTCACTCAAGGCTGGAAATCTGCACTGGGCTTCACTCGGAGCTGGGATTCCGCACTGGGCTTCACTTGAGGCTGGGAGTCTGCACTGGGATTCACTTGAGGCTGGGAGTCTGCACTGGGATTCACTCAAGGCCGGGAGTCCACACTGTGCTTCACTCGATGCTGGGAGTCAGCAATGGGCTTCACTCGAGGCCGGGAGTCCGCACTGGGGCTTCACTCAAGGCTGGGGGACAGCACTAGGCTTCACTCGAGGCTGGGAGTCTGCACAGGGCTTCACACGAGGCTGGGAGTCTGCACAGGGCTTCACTCGAGGCCAGGAGTCCGCACTGAGCTTCACTCAAGACCGTGAGTCCGCACTGGGGCTTCACTCAAGGCCGGGTGTAAGCACTGGGCTTCACTCGATGCTGGGAGTCAGCACTGGGCTTCACTCGAGGCTGGGAATCTGCACTGGGGCTTCACTTGAGGCTGGGAGTCCGCACTGGGCTTCACTTGAGACTGGGAGTCTGCACTGAGCTTCACTCAAGGTTGGGAGTCCGCACTGGGCTTCATTCGAGGCCATGAGTCCGCACTGGGCTTTACTCGAGGCTGGGAGTCTGCACTGCGCTTCACTCGAGACCGGGGGACTGCACAGGGCTTCACTCAAGGCCGTGAGTCCACACTGGGCTGCACTCGAGGCCGTGAGTCCACACTGGGCTGCACTCGATGTCGGAGTCCGCACTGGCCTTCACTCAAGGCTGGGAGACTGCGCTGGGCTTCACTCGGTGCTGGGAATCTGCACTGGGGCTTCACTCAAGGCCGGGTGTAAGCACTGGGCTTCACTCGATGCTGGGAGTCGGCAATTGGCTTCACTCGAGGCTGAGACTCTGCACTGGGGCTTCACTCGATGCTGGGAGTCCGCACTGGGCTTCAATCGAGGCCGTGAGTCTGCACTGGGGCTTCACTCAAGGCCGGGTGTAAGCACTGGGCTTCACTCGAGGCTGGGAATCCGCACTGGGCTTCACTCGAATCCAAGAGTCCGCACTGGGCTTCACGCAAGCCTGGGAGTCTGCACTCAGCTTCACTCGATGCTGGGAGTCCACACTGGCTTCACTCGAGGCTGGGAGTCTGCACTCAGCTTCACTTGAGGCCACGACTCCTCACTGGGCTTCACTCAAGGCTGGGAGTCCGCACTGGGCTTTACTCGAGGCTGGGAGTCGGCACTGTGCTTCACTCGAGGCTGGGAGTCGGCATTGGGGCTTCACTCGAGGCTGGGAGTCTGCACTGGGCTTCACTCGAGGCTGGGAGTCGGCATTGGGGCTTCACTCGAGGCTGGGAGTCTGCACTGGGCTTCACTCGAGGCTGGGAATCTGCACTGGGCTTCACTCAAGGCCGTGAGTCTGCACTGGGCTTCACTTGAGACTGGGAGTCTGCACTGGGCTTCACTCGAGGCCGTGAGTCCACACTGGGCTTCACTCGAGGCGGGGAGTCTGCACTGCGCTTCACTCGAGACCGGGGGACTGCACAGGGCTTCACTCAAGGCTGGGAGTCCACACTGAACTTCACTCGAGGTTGGGAGTTTGCACTGGGA
The DNA here is from genome assembly GCF_020745735.1 of Hemiscyllium ocellatum. NCBI lineage: Eukaryota > Metazoa > Chordata > Chondrichthyes > Orectolobiformes > Hemiscylliidae > Hemiscyllium > Hemiscyllium ocellatum. Next base: position 35,706,539 of record NC_083417.1, on the reverse strand, counting down.
TTCACTCGAGGCCATGAGTCTGCACTGGGCTTCACTCGAGGCTGGGAGTCTGCACTCGGCTTCACTCAAGGCCAGGTGTACGCGCTGGGCTTCACTCGAGGCTGGGAGTCGGCAATTGGCTTCACCCGAGGCTGAGACTCTGTATTGTGCTTCACTCGAGGCTGGGAGTCTGCACTGGGCTTCAATCGAGGCTGTGAGTCCACACCGAGCTTCATTCGAGGCTGTGAGTCTGCACTGGGGCTTCACTCAAGGCCGGGTGTAAGCACTGGGCTTCACTCGATGCTAGGAGTCGGCAATTGGCTTCACTCAAGGCTGGGATTCCGCACTGGGCTTCACTCAAATCCGAGAGTCCGCACTGGGCTTCACGCGAGGCTGGGAGTCTGCACTCAGCTTCACTTGAGGCCGCGAGTCCGCACTGGGCTTCACTCGAGGCTGGAAATCTGCACTCGGCTTCACTCGGGGCTTGGGAGTCTGAACTGGTGGTTCACTCGATGCCGAGAGTCCACACTGTGCTTCACTCGAGGCTGGGAGTCTGCACTGAGCTTCACTTGAGGCTGGGAGTTGGCAATGGGCTTCACTCGAGCCCGGGTGTCCGCACTGAGCTTCACTCAAGGCTGGGAGTCTGCACTGAGCTTCACTTGAGGCTCTGAGTCCACACGAGCTTCGTTCGAGGCCGTGAATCTGCACTGGGGCTTCACTCAAGTCCGGGTGTAAGCACTGGGCTTCACTCAATGCTGGGAGTCCGCACTGGGCTTCACTCGAGGCTGGGAGTCCGCACAGGGCTTCACTCAAGGCTGGGAGTCCGCACAGGGCTTCACTCGAGGCCGGGTGTCCACACTGAGCTTCACTAAGCCTGGGATCTGGACTGGGCTTCACTTGAGACTGGGAGTCCGCACTGGGCCTTCACTCGAGGTTGGGAATCTGCACTGGGGCTTCACCCGAGGCTGGGAGTCCACACTGTGCTACATCGAGGCCGTGAGTCCGCACTGGGGCTTCACTTAAGGTCGGGAGTCTGCAATTGGCTACACTCGAGGCCGGGAGTCCACACTGGGCTTCACTTGAGGCTGGGAGTCTGCACTGGGTTCACTCGAAGCTGGGAGACTGCATTAAGCTTCACTCGAGGCCAGTTGGGCTTCATTCGAGGCCTGGTGTCCGCACTGAGCTTCACTAAAGCTAGGAATCTGCACTGGGCTTCCCTTGAAGCTGGGAGTCTGCACCCGGCTTCACTAGAGGCTGGGAATCTGCACTGGGGCTTCACCCAAGGCCATGTGTCCGTACTGGGCTTCACCCAAGGCCAGGAGTCCACACTGGGCTTCATTCGCAGCCGGGCATCCGCACTGAACTTCACTAAGGCTGGGAGTCTGCACCCGGCTTCACTCAAGGCTGGGAGTCTGCACCCGGCTTCACTCAAGGCTGGGAGTCTGCACTGGGCTTCATTCGAGGTTAGAGTCTGCACTGGGCTTCATTCGAGGTTAGAGTCTGCACTGGGCTTCACTCGAGGCCGGGTGTCCACACTGAGCTTCACTAAGCCTGGGATCTGGACTGGGCTTCACATCAGACTGGGAGTCCGCACTGGGCCTTCACTCGAGGCTGGGAGTCTGCACCCGGCTTCACCCGAGGCTGGGAGTCTGCACCCGGCTTCACTCGAGGCTGGGAGTCTGCACTGGGGCTTGACTCGAGGCTGGAAGTCGGCACAGAGCTTCACTCGATGCTGGGACTCTGCACTGGGCTACACTCGAGGCTGATTGTGCACATTGGGGTTCACTCAAGGCTGGGAGTCTGCACTGAGGCTCCACTCGAGGCCGGGAGTCCGCACTGGGCTTCACTCGAGGCTGGGATTCCACACTGGGCTTCGTTCGATGCTGTGAGTCCGCACTGGGGCTTCACTCGATGCTGTGAGTCCGCACTGAGCTTCACTCAAGGCTTGGAGTCTGCACCGAGCTTCATTCGAGGCTGTGAGTCTGCACTGGGGCTTCTCTCAAGGCCGGGAGTCCGCACTGGGCTTCTCTCAAGGCCGGGAGTCCGCACTGAGCTTCACTCGAGACTGGGAGTCCGCACTGGGCTTCACTCAAGGCTGAGGTCGGCAATGGGCTTCACACGAGGCCGGGAGTCCTCACTGGGCTTCACTCGAGGCTGGGAGTCTGCACTGAGCTTCACTCGAGGCTGGGAGTCTGCACTCAGCTTCACTCGAGGCCGCGAGGCCGCACTGAGCTTCACTAAGCCTGGGATCTGGACTGGGCTTCACTTGAGACTGGGAATCTGCACTGGGCCTTCACTCGAGGTTGGGAATCTGCACTGGGGCTTCACCCGAGGCTGGGAGTCCACACTGTGCTACACTCGAGGCCGAGAGTCTGCACTGGGCTTCATTCAAGGCTGTGAGTTTGCACTAGGGCTCTAATCGTGGCTGAGAGTTCGCAATGGGGCGTCGCTCGAGCCTGGGTGTCTGCACTGGGTTTCACTCAAGGCTGGAAATCGGCACTCGGTTTAATTCGGGGCTGGGTGCTGTACTGGTGGTTCACTCGAAGCCGAGTGTCCGCACTGAGCTTCACTCAAGGCCGTGAGTCCAGACTGGGCTTCACCCAAGGCTGGGAGATGGCAATGGGCTTCACCCAAGGCCAGGTGACCGCACTGGGCTTCACTCGAGGCCGGGAGTCCACACTGGGCTTCACTTGAGGCTGGGAGTCTGCACTGGGTTCACTCGAAGCTGGGAGACTGCATTAAGCTTCACTCGAGGCCAGTTGGGCTTCATTCGAGGCCTGGTGTCCGCACTGAGCTTCACTAAAGCTAGGAATCTGCACTGGGCTTCCCTTGAAGCTGGGAGTCTGCACCCGGCTTCACTAGAGGCTGGGAATCTGCACTGGGGCTTCACCCGAGGCCATGTGTCTGCACTGGGCTTCACCCGAGGCTGGGAGTCTGCACTGGGCTGCACCCGAGGCCAGGAGTCCACACTGGGCTTCACTCGCGGCTGGGTGTCCGCACTGAGCTTCACTAAGGCTGGGAGTCTGCACCCGGCTTCACTCGAGGCTGGGAGTCTGCACTGGGGCTTGACTCGAGGCTGGAAGTCGGCACAGAGCTTCACTCGAGGCTGGGAGTCTGCACTGGGGCTTGACTCGAGGCTGGAAGTCGGCACAGAGCTTCACTCGAGGCTGGGACTCTGCACTGGGCTACACTCGAGGCTGGTTGTGCACATTGGGGTTCACTCAAGGCTGGGAGTCTGCACTGAGGCTCCACTCGAGGCTGGGAGTCTGCACTGAGCTTCACTCGGGGCTTGGAGTCTGCACTGTGCTTCATTCAAGGCTGGGAGTTGGCAATGGGCTTCACTTAAGGCCAGGTGTCTGCAGTGGGCTACGCTTGAGGTCGGGAGTCTGCACTGGACTTCACTCGAGGCCGGAATCTACACTGGGCTTCACTCAAGGCTGGGAGTCCCCACTGGGCTTCACTTGAGGCTGGGAGTCTGTACTAGGTCTTACTTGAGGCCATGTGTCCACACTGAGCTTCACTTGAGGCCAGTTGTTCACACTGAGCTTCACTCGAAGCCGGGTGTCCACACTGGACTTCACTCGAAGCCAGGTGTCCACACTGGGCTTCACTCGAGGCTGGAGTCTGCACTGAGTTTCACTTGAGGCCGGTTGTTCACACTGGGCTTCACTCGAAGCCGGGTGTCCACACTGGACTTCACTCGAAGCCGGGTGTCCACACTGAGCTTCACTCAAGGCTGGGAGTCTGCACTGGGCTTCACTCGAGGCCGGGAGTTCACTCTGGGGTTTCACTCGAGGCTGGGATTCTGCACTAGGCTTCAGCTTGAGGCTGGGAATCTGCGCTGGCCTTATCCCGGATATCGGGATGAGAGCTAAGAAAGAAGGAAAAAAAGGAAGGAGATGGACAAAGGAGACAAGATTGGCTCAGGGGCCCAGATGTACTCTGCGACCATGCTGGATATAGGATAGTTGTGCAACAAACTAACCATTTATCTTGCTTTAAATCTAAGGTTTTCCAGCTGTTTATTTTCACAAAACAACAAAAACGAATGCAAATGGATTATATAATTCACAGTTTACACGTCATGCTGTAGACACACCTGATGGTTCTAACAATCACATTCCTGAGCCATCTCAACACACTCAAAGCTGTCAGAAACAGGTGGGCAGCACAGGGGAAAAGTACACTGTTTTCCACTCCAATTTAATCTTCATTTAGAGACTCTCTCCCTCTGCTTTACCCTCACTTTTCTTGCTCTGAAACTGCCCCTGATGGGCTTTATAAAAAGGTCACCTTACCAAGGGGCTGTTGTAGGGTAATGGTAGTGTCACTATGTCTGAGACAGGAGCCTTGGGTTCAAGTCACATGTGCACCAGAGGAGTGTAATAACGCATCTGAACACGTTGATTAGAAAATTTCCCTTTTTTAGACCAGCTTACCCAGGCTCCTTCAACATAATCTTTCAAAGCTAAGTTCTCCACCCAGCAGAAAAGACAAAGGTGTGGGAACACTATGATTGGCGTCTTCCACTCCCAATCACAAACCATCCTGATTCAGTCTTATATTGGTGTCCCTTCACTGTCACTGGGTCAAAATCCTGCAACATCCTGCCCAACAGCATTCTGGGTATCCCGGTGAACTTAGAATAATACACAACAATCCAGTTCTAGAATGTTGTAAACTCAATTTGCTTTAAAGATCCCCTTAAGCCTTTCCTGCATTGTGTTGGCGTCATCACCATCTATTCAGTGACGCAGGTCTGTTGCACTTGAAGCAACAGTTGTGCTTTTTAGTTTTGATTCATACTCTTGAATTAACCTCAGAGTTTTCAACCTCTAAATGTGTTCTTTATCCGTCTTACTGCTAATTAGACTTCTTGAAAGCAGAATATTCAATTTTGTATTCAATCCATGACTCTGGAACACTGTAAAATCAGGAAGCACCCCAAATGCCATTTTTTTGACCAGTACAAGTCATTGTCTACATGAGTGGCAAGCAGCTCCTTACTCTCTTTAGTAATATGTATTTAGGAAGTCTATCTTACTGAACGTATTTCTATTGGCTAAGCTAGAAAGCAAATCTTCACTGTAAGGTAATAGACAGTATCCTTTTCTCGGTCACCTTAATTATGTTTGCTTATCTTCTCCAGCAATCCAGACAAGAATAAGACATTTATTCATTGGAGCCAGAGTTGATATGCTTCTTGACTCGATATACTTGCCTCTACTCCATATCTCTTTGACTTTTGCAGGCCACAACCACTGTTCTTCACCTGGTTTTAAAAGGAATAACCTAGCATCAATTAATGTGAAGGTGTTCAAAATTTGTATTACCTTTTGCAAAACAAAATTCCTAATTTTACTCCTGAAAGATTTGGCTCTAATTTTTAGTTTTTTCTCCCAGTCCTGGGCTCACCCTTGAGTAGAAATAGTTTCTCCCAAATTCCAGTTTGTTCTTGAGGGTAGGGAATGGATGGGCATAAAGATCAATTGCCTGTTCTCAACAAAAGACTCACTTCCTGCTCAGAGGATCGCAATAGGCAAATTGCACTAAAGCAGTAAGTCCACAATGTAGTTGAGATCTTTTTAACCCATGTAAAATCTTAGAATGTCAATGAAAGGTTTGGAGATATCTGAATGCTCAAACATGCTGGAGCAGAGGAAGGAACACAAATTTTCTACCTTATAATGTCTGGTATCCTGACATCTTAAAATCAGAACAGAGATAGCTCTCCAGCTGACAGGAGTGGAATCAACCTAGGAAAGCCAGTTGGTATCAAGGCCTGGATCATGAAAAGTACTTTTTTTAATTTCAAAAATATAATTTATTTATTAAAGATATCTTTACATATTCATAGTTACCGATGCAATTCAGTTCTGAACAGTAGCATTATCAAGGAAAGAAACAAACATTCCAAATAAATTAAAGGTCTCTCTTAATTGATCAAGACTATATTTACGTGCATTTAAGGCACCAGGAGGGTCATGTATTCAATTGCTATAGTAGTGTACATTACAGGGTAAACCCTCCTGTTTAATTTAAACCAGCAACATAGGAAAGATTTATCCCGTGCAGTAATCTGAAAATTTGAGGCCAAAAGTAAAAAATAACAACTTTATTTATTAAAGTATAACAGAGAATAATTAATTAACTAGTTACAACTTCTTCCTCTAATCTATCTTTTGTTTTCCCTTCTGTAATACTAGTCTGATAAAACCCCAATTAAGATTTACCAAAAATTCAAATTTTCAAAACCAGCCAAATATCAAATCTTCGCTTTTTATCTTCCTCAGTCTTCTTTTCTTCTTCTTCGGGATTTCTGTTTCACAGGTTACTGATCGATAAAGGTACCTTTAAGAAAGCTATTCTCTGGGCAGTTTGCAGATGCTGGTGGCTTGGCAGTTCTCCTCCCAACTGTTAATTTTTTTTTCCAATCTTATATCCCCAAAGCATCGGTTTGTGTAATTGGCTTTTAAGACTGTCAGTATACTAAATTCAAACTGGATTGGAGTTTGGTATTTTTCAGGGTATAATTTAATCTGATTGGCCTAATTTGAATCTGTTTTGTTGTTTCCAGGCAACTAGCTACCCTAGCTACTGGACTAAAAGGTTACATTATATCTTGTTCAGAACACTTGGTGAAGTCAATTGGTTTTGCTAGTTTTTAACTCTCTTAAAGGTATAGTACATCCACATCTTCATAACAGTCACCACTGTTTAAGGTACCCACAATTGTCAATCAGATTTGAGTGCCTTCTCTGAATCTATGATACTGCACAGTCAATGGTCAAGATCCTGGGTGGACACATTTCAGAATTTACTGAAAATTGCTTACCTAATTCTTGCTGATTTTCAAGGTCAATAATTTGAATATCACTTCAGTTTCCTTGATTCAAAATGGGAGCAGCACCTGAAGCTTTGCTCAGCAACAATCATTTCACAGTCTAATTTCAAACTGTGGATACTTATAATAGACAAAGCCTTGTAATTTTACAGCACTATGACACTTATGTATGGTCATTAGCAATTCAATCCAAGCCTTTTGGTTATTTTGACCATTATAGGAATTTATAGATGAAGCTATTTAAGTCACACAAAGAAAAAAGATTAAATTTATAAAATTAAGAATTGAACTATTTATACCATAAGTGAGGTAAATTGTCTATTTCATTTCACTACCAATTATAGTTCTCGAGAAACATACAGTAAAACATTAAGCTATGTCTGTCTTTAACTGGTGCTCTTGTCTGTTATTTCATTGACAATTTAATTTTATAATGATCTTAAATTCCTAACGGAATTACATCTATTTTGGATTCAGTTTATGTACAGATTGTCAGTAAGATAAAAAATGTTTTTGTAAGATAAAAATGTTATCAAGTATGCAGAAATAATTATACAACTAGAACAAAGGCTACAGTTACAAAAAAGACATTGGGCTGAATTTTCTAATGCCATTCAGCAAACAGTCCTTGAATGAAATGCAAGTGCATTTTCAAAAAGGTGGTTCTGGAATTTGTCTCAAGATCCTGATGCCATCTTGCTGCTAGTTGCTGTGCCTCAACATTACAGCACAATCATTAGAATCATAGAGCCATAGAGATGTGCAGCATGGAAACAGACCCTTCGGTCCAACTCATCCATGCTGACCAGATATCCCAACCTAATCTCGTCCCATTTGCCAGCAATTGGCCCATATCCCTCTAAACCTTTCCTATTCACATACCCATCGAGGTGCCTTTTAAGTGAGTTAATTGTGCTAGTCTCCATCTCTTCCTCTGGCATTTCATTTCCATACACACATCAGCCTCTGTGCAAAAAGGTTATCCCTTACCTCCCTTTTATATCTTTCGCCTCTCACCGTAAACCTATGCCCTCTAGTTTTGGACTCCCCCACCCCAGGGAAAAGACTTTGTCTATTTATCCTATCCATGCACCTCATGATTTTATAATTCATCAGATTTTGATGATCCAGGGGAACAGTCCCAGCCAATTCAGCCTCTCCCTATAGCTCAAATTCTAATAAAACGTATCTGAACCTTGCATGTTTCACAACATCCTTCCAATAAGAAGGAGACCAGAATTTCACACAATGTTCCAAAAGTGGCCTAACGAGTGTCCTGTACAGCTGCAATATGACCTCCCAATTCCTGTACTCAGTGCTCTGAGGAAAGCACACCGAATGCCTTCTTCATTATCCTATCTACCCGTGACTCTACTTTAAAGGAGCTATGAACTTGCACTCCAAGGTCTCTTTGTTCAGCAACACTCCCTAGGACTTTACCATTAAGTGTATAAATCCTGCTAAGATTTGCTTACCCAAAATTCAGCACCTCACATTTATTCAAATTAAACTCCATCTACTACTCCTCAGCCCATTGGCCCATCTGATCAAGATCCTGTTTTAATCTTCGCTGTCCACTACACCTCCAATTTGAGTGTCATCTGCAAACTTACTGTTATTCTTCGTTCTCTACATGTGAGACTGGCACATCATAGCTTCACCTGAGCTGGCTTGTGTCCTCACAGTACAGCACTATGATCAGTACTGACTTCATATGATCTTGGTTGGTTCCATATTCCATAACATTTGCTGCTCGCCAAGGACTTGGATTTCGATTTCTAACTCTCGCCCTCATTATTTATTCCACATTCCCTTCTGTCTTTGAAGACTACCTTGTTTCAGCATGGGTATACAATGGGTTGATGGGCAAAATTGTTCATATTTAACTCCTGAGAATAAGTTGCTCTGTGAATGGTGATCCCTTGCCAATTATAGTTGCATGAAAATACTACAATAAAAATGTTGCTTTGTTCATTATCATGTAACGATTATTAATTTTCTAGTATTCACCATATGTTTTGTTACATCTTTAATAATGCGACATAGGTCACTATCCACTTAGTCTTGAAAAGGTTTGCCATTGAACTGTGGTTTACTGCCAAATACTGTCTGATCTGGGATATCCAAAAACTGAAAACAGTGCTCATAATGCCAATGATGGTCATGCTAATTGTGTCATTAAGTCATCAAATAATTAGAAATTTTGAGATGTACTCCACCACAAGAAATCATTTTTTCCTGTGAGCAGCAAAAGCGGTTGCTATTTTCTTTCAAGGATTGGAAGGACCATTATGTGGATGTTCAGGCTCCCTCACTGCTGGAGACAAAGGGCAAGCCTCACACTTCTGGGATACATCACATTTATTTCTGTAATGACAAACTGAACAAATATTCTCAGATACTTTGTTAATACTGTCAGACCATGGCAGGGGAATGATCTTCTGCAATTCCTGTATTCGCTCACCTTCAGCAGTTGATATCTTCGACTGCTCACACTGGTTCTGGCCAAAATGCAACTGATCAATTTTGAGAACATCCTCAATATCACAGTCTAGAGCCACAATGTGTAGATCAGGAAGAATCCAACACGTTGTGCAGGTAATCTGCTCAGCATGTCAGACATAATCATCATGGTGCTTGACTGGTATCTCACTCTAAATCATATATTTTGAGATCATTGACTGATTTGCTTGTGTCATGTGTGATCTGTTCCTGTACAGAGGGTGTAGTTTGAAACTCAGGAATTGTGATTGCACAGAGATTTGTGTATATTGGTCGCCTTGCTACTGTTGGATCAGTGGAACCTACCTGGTAGAAGATTTCAGGAAGGCAAAGGTAACCCATTGTAAGCTTTAAGACCCTCTTTTGTATGCAGTACCATGGTACACTACTTGCTGAGGGACATTTTTCAGGATGTGTGGTGGTAATAATGTTGGCACTAGCTCCTGTCTCACTTATCACTTTTAGTGTTTGTCATCCTGCCTTTTCAGGACATATCATATGGGCAATTATTTTACACAGAGGGTGGCACGCATATGGAATGAACTGCCAGCAGAAGCGTTTAAGGTGGGTACATTAACAACATTTAAAGGCATTTGGGCAAATACATGGATAAGAATTGATTAAAAGGATATGGGCCAAGTGCAGGGAAATGGGGCTAGCGTGGGTGGACATTTTGGTTGGCATGGACCAGTTTGGGCCTGTTGCCATGCTGTAGGACTCTAACAACACCCCATCTTCCGCCTGGGCATCCTACAGCCCAGATGACTCAACATTGAGTGCTCCAATTTCAAATAACCTGCCTTCCTATCCCCCGACTCCCTCCCCAGTCCCTCCCCCTCCTTCCACTCTTCCCTGCCACCAACCAGATTCATTCTCCAGATCGTACCCTCTGCCTGAATTTAGCTATCACCACTTCACCATCCTGCCCCCGCCACTTCCCTTATCTGCAGCTCCCCCAACACCCATCCCCAGTCCTAAAGAAGGGTTACACCCAAAACATCAACTTCTCCACCTCCTGATGCTTTCTGTGTTCTTCCAGCCTCCTCCCTGTCTACTTTAGATTCCAGCATCTGCAGTTTGTTTGTCTCTATGATGCTATGAGCTGTCAGGTTCAATATTAAATAATGAAAGTGGATTTGACATTATGCAAGACAGAATTTTGGTCGACCTACTAGTACAGGGTCCAGCCCTGTTTGCATGGCCACAGTCCGCTGTGCCCCAGCCCCTGTCCTTCTGATGAGCTGTCTGCTCTCTCCAGTGTGGCTGCCTTCACCAGGGAAGCAAAGAAGGTAGCTGTTACACTCTGGATGTGATCACAGTCAGGATCTCTCCTATTATCAAATAAAGCACTTTGAATAGTGGGCGTGAAGACTCCAACCATCCAAGAAGGATGACAATGAATACAAAGACAGGTTTAGCATGCATGCATGTTAATACACAAAGTGAAACCGATTGGTGAGTTACAAGCACAAATAGCTGTGACAATGATAGAAACATGGCGTAAAAATAATATTCAATGTACATAGTAAACAACGATCACAAGTGAACGGAAAAGATAAGGAAACAGAAAATGTTAGTTAGATTGCACTATTGAGTAGAAAAGACATGATTTGAAAATGAGAAAATGGCAGAATGTATCTGGTGACTTAAAAAGTAGAAAAGCAGAAAAAGTATCTTACCTCTGGGGTATTCTAAAGGTATCTCCATAATGAGAAAAATTTTGAGGAACTCTGCACAGAAATGTACAATTACTATAGAGTGGTGTCATTAGACACTTTAATTACAGGAAAACCAGATGGAATAATGCAAAAAGATGAGGAGAGTGAAGATTTTCTGAAATGTGTTCATTGGTCAGTCCAGTTGGAAAGCTGGTATTGGGAATCTGGTGTTGGCAATAGGGACCACAGATATGTGGCATAATAATTGGATAACAGTACTCACCTTACGATGAAGTTAGGAATGGAGAAGTTCAAAGACCAATCTAAAGCTGTACCTCTAAATGGAGGAGGGCAGAGGTAGCTAGAGGGAAAATGAAATCAAAGATTAAGGGGAAGGTGTCATCTTTAAAAGGATAATTTTCAAATTTAGGATAGATACGTTCCACAAAAGGAGAAAAACAAAACACTTTGGCCGACAAATGAATTAGAGAACATGATGAAACAAAAAAGGTATTGCTAACTGTCAGCTTAATTCTTCAAAATCAAAAACAGAAGTTGCTGGAAAAGTTCAGCAGGTCTGGTGACATTTGTGAAGAGAAATCAGAGTTAACTTTTCCAATCCAGTGACCCTTCTTCAGAAATGATTTAACAGCATCTGCAGTTCTTTCAGTTTCCACCAGATGAATTCTTCAATTCAGAACCCAATCAAATATAATTAATCAAGAGGGAAAATTAAGAAAAAATAAGTTTTACAAAGAAAATATTTGGGTATAGAATGTCATGTGACATAAAAGGGAATGCAAATCTCTTCTACCAGCATTTGTCAGTTTTCTTCATCTTAGGCGGTCTGTCAGAATTGAGGATGACACACTTCAACCCTAGGATGAATAATAGAATCCCTACAGTGTAGAAACAGGCAATTTTGGCCCAGCAAGTCCAAACTGACCCTCCAAAGAGTAACCCACCTAGACCCATTCTCCTACTCTATTACTCTACACTTCCACTAACTAATGCAACTAACCTACACATCCCTGAACACCATGGGCAATTTAGCATGGCCAATTCACCTGACCTCTAGAGTCATAGAGTCATAGAGATGTACAGCATGGAAACAGACCCTTCGGTCCAACCTGTCCATGCCGACCAGATATCCCAACCCAATCTAGTCCCACCTGCCAGCACCCAGCCCATATCCCTCCAAACCCTTTCTATTCATATATCCATCCAAATGCCTCTTTAATGTTGCAATTGTACCAGCCTCCACCACTTCCTCTGGCAGCTCATTCCATACACATACCACCCTCTGCATGAAAAAGTTGCCCCTTAGGTCTCTTTTATATCTTTCTCCTCTCACCCCAAACCTATGCCCTCTAGCTCTCGAATCCCTGACCCCAGGGTAAAGACTTTGTCTATTTATTCTATCCATGCCCCTCATAATTTTGTAAACCTCTATAAGGTCACCCCTCAGCCTCCGATGCTCCAGGGAAAACAGTCCCAGCTTGTTCAGCCTCTCCCTGTAGCTCAGATCCTCCAACCCTGTCAACATCCTTGTAAATCTTTTCTGAACCCTTTCAAGTTTCACAACATCTTTCTGATAGGAAGGAGACCAGAATTGCATGCAATATTCCAACAGTGACCTAACCAATGTCCTGTACAGCCGCAACATGATTTCTGAAATTGTTGATAAATCCAATTCACAGCTCTAAATACTGCAACATATGGGATAAGTAGAGCAAGGAGGGTCCATCGATAAGTTGTTTGACTCATGGATAGATTCTGACCAATATCTTAACCTTGCCTGTTAATATACTTGAAATCTGTCAATGTATTTGATGCCTTCTTAAATTAACTTGACTATTTTGCTTGGTATTGGAGATGTATATCGAGAACAATATGAAGAAAACTGGAAGAGATGGAAATATTCAACACAACCATGGACTCAGCCTATTTGGTGGATAAAGACAGGGCTGGTGCTAGGTCTGAGTGCACACTTTCTTCTGAGGAGTGGAAATGAGCATTGGTCATTATTTTCCATTTGGAAACATGCCCCAATCTCTGCAATGTCATAAGCTACTGTTGTTGTGGGGGTGAAGCATTTCACCCAGTCCCCCAGTTGTCATTCAGCTGAATCTGACTGGGTTTCATCCAGTCTGGCTTGACTGTGGATTGGTTGTCTGTTAAGCGATAGCTGAGGGTCATATTCTGCAGGATACGGTCTCAGAATAATGGAATAATCAATTTAGATAAGGAAGAACTTTTCACTCAAAGGTTGGTGAATTTTTGGAATTCTCAACCCAGCACGGTTGTAACAGTACACAATCAATGTATATCCTCAAGACAGAAGTCAACGGATTTCCACATGTGAAAAATATCGAGGGGTACTGAAATATGGAGGAAAATAGTATTGAAGTAGATCAACAATGATCGCATTGAGTGGTGGAATGGAACTTGAAGGGTTGAATGGACTACTCCTGCTCCTACTTTCTAAGTTCTTATATTCTAGCACCCACAGTGATGCATCATGTGTCCTTTTCTGTATGCAATTAATCTGTGAATCTTGCCCTACTATGGGATCCTTTGATGGTAGTATAGCTGCTTCTGCCTCACCCTTCAGAGTTTTCCAAAAACGTGGCAATTTCTTCTGCTCTTTGTGCCTCAATCTCCCTCGGGACTAAGTGGTCTGTGCAAGTGGAAGCTTGGTCACCTGGATAACACCTTCGATGCCCTCCTGTAAAGTATATTGTTTGAATCCTCCTCATTTACAGGATGTTGGTTGCTCTGACAGTTCTGCAGAAATTCTCGAGTCTCTTTCATCCGGTACCTTCTTGATTTATGCTGGAATACTTGTCCAGTTGTGTAATGTCTCTCAAGTACTTTTTTAGGGCTTTCTGTTGTTGCTGTAGATTGGATTTCACACACCTTTGGCACATCTTCCAAGGCTTTGTTCATATTTGCTTTGTCCTTTGGAAATAGTCCCTCCTAGATTTCGACTTTGAGCTCAGACAATACAAGAAACCACATAGTTTCTTGTTCTCCCTGGGATCTGGCGTGCCTGAGATCTCCATACTCAGGTCAATCATGGCTGAGTTGGATGCTGCTTTTGTCAATTCCTCATTGACCATGGCTGCATGGGCAGGCTTGTTATGCAAGAGAAGACCCTTTGGCTTCAATGAGTTGTACAACTTCTGTGGCACATCGAACATTGCCCCACTACACAACATGCTCTCCTCAAATGAGTGCAAGATCCAAAATCTCCTACCCTGCCTGATTGCTGTGTTTAATGGTGCCATAGTTTGCGTTTTCATCCACGAATTCTCTGAAGGGCAATCTACAGACTGGGACATCTCTATGATCATCATTGTGAAAAGTTGCTGATAGGGGCTTACTTACAGAAACATAGAAATTAGGGGCACCACTCAATATGATCATGGCTGATCATCCAACTCAGTACCTTATTCCCATATTGGCCCCTTTGATATTTTTAGCCCTGAGAATGATATAACTCTTTCTTAAAATCATTCAATGTTTTGGCCTTGATTGTTTTCTGTGGCAGAGAATATGACGGGCTCACCACTCTCTGGATGAAGATGTGTCTCCTTATCTAAGTCTTAAAGGTTTTATATCATATCCTTATACTGTGACCACTGGTTATGAACTCTCTGGTCAACAGAGACATCTTTCCTGTGTCTAAACTGTCTATTCCTGTTTGAATTTCATAATAATATGCTTCCTCATTCTTCTATAACCTTCAGTGAACATAGTCCTAATCATCCAGTCTCTCTTCATAGGTCAGAGAGGTAGGAGAGAATTTGAGTATAGGGCAGAGATGTCTTGCTGTGATGGTACAGGGCCTTGATGTGACCACACCAATAATATTATGTGCAGTTTTGGTCTCTATATCCAAGGAAGGATGCACTGGCTACAGAGGGAGTGCAGTGAAGGTTTAATAAACTGATTCTGAGATGGCAGGACTGATGTTTGAGAAGAGTTTGGATTGGTTAAAATTATGTTCACTGGAGTTTAGAAGAATGAGGTGGCATAGCTATGTACCTATAGTAAATTTAGTGCAGAAGTTTAAGAAGGTATCTCATCACCATCTGCTCAAGAGCACCAAGGTATGAGCAACAAGTACTGGCCTAGTCAGCACTGCTGACATCCTATGAATGAATAAAAACAGGTGTCAAATAGATGCTTGCATCTGCACACACTCAGAGGCAGAGCTCAAAAATATCATCAATACATTCGTGGAGGCACCTGGAACAATGGGCCTCAAGCTAACCATCCAGGAGATAGCCTGATGCAACACTGCTCCCTAACTATTAAGATCCACAGCAAGCCACTGGACATTAAGCCATAACATCACCAAGGGAAGATTTCAGAAATGAAAATCAACATCGTCCCCAATGTACCAACGCAGCCTTCAGACATCTGAGAAAAAAATGTGACCTCAAACCTTGTATCAAGCTCATGGTCTCCAAGGCAGCAGTGTTACCTTCTCTTCTGTGTACATTGGAAACATTCACAATGTACAGCAAACAACTCAAACCCCTTGAGAAATATCAACAGTGATGCCTCTGCAAAATCCTGCAAATCCACATATAGGATAGATCCAATACTTACTCCAATACTAGTGTCCACCCTCAGGCCTCCCTGATAATGAAGCACTGGATTTGAATAATCAGGGAGCAAACCATCAACATGCCTGGCACAAGACTCCCGAAACAAGCTCCTGAGCTTCATCATGGCAAGCAATTAACAGGAAGGCAGAGGAAATGTTTCAAAGATGTCCTCAAAAACTCACTATGAAATGCAATGTTCCCACTGAGTCATGAGAATCTTTTGCCTAAGAATACCCAAACTGTATAAAAAGTATCCACAAAGGCTTTAGTCATTTTGAGTGTCTCTGACAGGCCCTGCTTGAAGTCTCCACCATAAACAGCAGAAGCATGTGAAAACCCACCCACTTCTTCAAACACTGCCTGCTTCACCCATTGTATAATGCATGGTCCACTGCACTATGTAGACATCTATTAATTCCAGAGTGGAAGGGAGTCATTGTTTCTGAGGGATTGCCTTGGAAGAAGAAAAGCATAATTGAATAATTTAATCACAGAGCCTGAGTGGAAGGGAGCTAAAAAAATATATAAAACCAAGAACTGCAGATGCTGGGAATGTAAAACAAAAACAGAAATTGCTGGAAAAATTCAACAAGTCTGGCACTGTCCCTGGGGAGGAAATGTAGTTAATGTTTTGAATCCTGTGACAAGTAGCTAGAAAAAAATGTAGTATTTATGTTGAAGGCTGGGTAGAGAGGGAAGGTGAGCAAACACTCTCACTCTCTGTGCTCTGTCTCCACCTATCTGCTTATCTCCCATTCACTCACCAACTACCCCCCTCCCCACCCCACCCACCCTTCAGCATAAATGTCACTCTGTCCTAGCTGCTGATGAAGCATCACTGGAATTGAAATGTTAACTCTGTTCTTTCCCCCACAGATATTGTCCACATTGTCACTTCCCTGTCTAGTCCTGTTCCGCCACTTTCTGGAGTTCCTGGATCTCATATTCCTGCAAGGCACATGTTCTCATAAGGGCCAGATTGTGCAGCATATACAAATCCCCAATATGTGCTCAGTTCAGCACTGTATGTCTCCTCCAATCTAGTTAAAGGAGTGGAAGAGGAGATTGATGATCAAGATAAGAGTACATATAAGAGAAATGCTCCCTTAAGATCTTTTATATATAAAGCACCTTGCTGGACTTTCTTTTCTTCCTTCCCCTTCTCCCTCTTGAAGTAGCTTATCCCGTTCTGTGTAACCTCTCCCTGTTTTTGGAGTTGTGCAGAATTCCCAGAGGATTTTCTAACAGGTAATCCATGACCAGAAAGGACTTTTTTAGCACAATACTTCACAGGAATTCAAAATATATGCCAAGAACAGCCAGAGAACTCCCAAGTGTGTTCAAACTTCAAATCAAAAATAGGAAACCCCCACATCTACATATAAATGCATATGATCCTTCATTCCACTTTAATTTCATGTTTACCCACACAAGGTTCCCAGTGGCTGCATGTTTACCCACACAAGGTTCCCAGTGGCTGCAGCACAGAGTTGGAAGATGACACTGGTATTTAAAATCAGCATGGTATACTTACTCATATCATGATCACACTGCTCTGAATTTCAAATGTCACTGAACTACTCACAAAAATTATGCCCTAGGCATTTCTCAGAGTCTCAGTTCCCAATTTTGAATGTTATTTAGCCATGAAATATTGTGATTTAGCTCATATTTTGTTCAAAACAATATGGCCTCACATTATTAAATTAATGCAATAGTTTCCTGCTATGCATTTATGACACAATAGCAGTAAAATCATCACACAAAAGGAATATATCAGATAAGTGCATCAACAATGTATATAAATTCCTAGATGTTTTCTATTTAAGTCAAGCTTATTTACGCCATGGTCAATTTTATTAAAACTCGTTTAAGCAAAACAAAATGGAGAACTTTACGACTTTATTTACAATCCTTCACCTATTTGGAGATCACTCACGTGCAGACATTTTGGATGACACGTTTCTGTCCAGAACCTTCAGGAACTAGATTAATAAAATATCTGATTGCTGAAGTACCATTGCAAGTAGATAAGTCAGTCATCCAAAGCCTATGCCATGTATTTCATCTTTATGTAGTCAAGCCTAATTCCAGCAATTTCTGATCGCTAGATTCTCTGGAGGCTGATGTCAGTACTTGCCAGTACTTGTTACATGACAATGGTAGAACCATTCAGGCTGACATTGAAACATCTCAATTGGATATGACCAATGTGGCTATCACCATGGCAGCATAATCCATGGACTTGACAATAGATTAGCTTCAAAGTGGGGGCCCCCACTATGAGAATAAAAGATTTTTTAATAATGGCTGTCAAATTTCTTCATCATCTCAGGATTTCAAAGCACATCTCAAGAAAATAAATTCAACCATAGTGAATAAATACGCATCGGGTGGGGGTGTTGGATGCATGAATATAGTAGCACAGGAATAAAAGTGCACTGCAACCAACTCAATAGCAGAGTAAGTTTAGTTATAGAATACAACTTTCTTCTAAAAGCAAGCTATCACCCTATTGATGGGCTAATAATTACCACTGACAATTCACAGTATCAGCCTGAATCCACTAGTGCTAGGATATTACATTTTTCTATCTCATCTATCTTTACCGATTATGGTCCCAATGTGGTCAGTATGCTGTGAGATTGGTGGACACTTAATTATGAACACATCATAAATGTGCCTGACAAGGCAGAAGTAGAGCTTACAACCTTGAGGTAACCACAGTTTTTTTTTCCCCAACAGACTCTGATGGGCTTGCCCTGTTCATTTGAAAACAGTATTCCATCATTTGCAAAAAATAGGTTAAAGTGAAAAAACAAAAGATAAATCACTCAATATTGCAATTAACTTAGTTTACTGTCATTTTAAAGTACACATTTTAAATGTATTTTAGACTTTTGCTACATTAAAACAAAATCACCTTCCACATCTATCTGTATTTTACAGACCTGTAACATATTTTGTAAAATTCATAAACTGCATAATTGAGAAGAGTCTGCTTGGAGGGGAGCTCAATAGCACTTTTATTGTCTTGAATTCTAATAGACAATGCAAAGCAGTAAGGGGTGGCATTTCTTTGAGGTTAAGTTTTAGTTTCTTTCTAATTACTACAGGAACTTTGCTGTAAAATGAGCAGAACTGTCGGATATTTTTCCAATTTAGCTTTATTTGCTTCTAAGCTTAACTGTTATTAATGTATGTCTCTATAATATTTCCAGCAAAGCAATAGTTACTGAAGACATATATAGTGAATAATGTTAATAACTATTGGTCAAAAACTATAGTGAATACATTGCCATATGGATGGGTCCGGACCAAAGAAAACAAAGGATGAATTATTAAGGAAATATTGCTAAACACAAAAGCTTGAAGACATTAATCTTCAGGGAGAAAAAAAATCATTCAATATGCAAAGACTATGGCTGTGTCAGAGTTCTCGGTGAATGTCCTCCATAATGCTGAAGTACATGTTTCCATACCTCCCCAACAGACTTGAAATAGAAGAGACAAAGCATATAATAATTAAAGCCTGCACAATGAAAGAGCTCTGAAGAGAAAGCTGAAAAGTAGCTATCATGTTGGCAGATAAATTCTACACACAATTATTCATTCCTAGCCCCTTGACATGTAGATTAATGAGTTTGATAACCTGGGTTTCCAAGAAGTAGATTCAATTCTGTTTCAGTGCCTTTTCCCCTTTCTCCTACTACAAAACACCTCAGTGTTCCAGAAAGCAAAGGAATCAATACATTTACACTGGTCATCAACATTTTTGCAATTGAGGAGCTATGTCAAGTATATTATATCAGCTGTGCAAAAGGACTGCTTACTAGCTTTGTCATAAATACACAAGGGATCATGTGATTGCTGGAGGGAGGGGTTTTGCTTCAATAGTCTGTGATTGTACACATGGTTCAAAGTACTGTGTGGGGAAAAATAGCAGCTTTGGTAGCAGTAATCACTAGGTGCTCATAGAAATGTTGTCTACATTAAATTTTTTGTTGTGCCCCTCAGGCAAGTGACTTTTATGTTGTTTCGTTGGTTAATGCTGCAGTGATCAAAGTCTATTTCAAGGAAAATTGTGGTATCAGGCTATAAGCTGCTATACGCACTACTTCACAAAGGTTCTATTTCATTAATAATATTTAGACTAGCAGCAATAAATGACATGCACTCTAAGACAAAATTACACTATAATGCTTATAAATTATTTTAATTATTAAAACAGAAAGATTCAAATTTTCAAGAATAATCATGTGGTAATTTATGATAATTGTGAATAATTTTCTACACTGTACAGCATGGCTAGCCTTGGATGACTAATCAAGAAACCAAAACTCAGGGCCAAACAAGCACAAACCTAACTGGTGTGTCAAAATCAATTTACCTTGTATTATTTTCTAACAACTTTATAAAAACTTAATAATTTAGCCTGAAGAGGAAAATGTTGTCTGCAAACACTTCACTCAGAATTTAGGAGGTGTAGATGAGAATCTCTTGCCAGTAGAGTTATTGCTTTTCATTTTAATGTGGATGGTTCCATTTTATAACCAGCATTGCAAGCTTTAAGAGGACAAGAATGCTGGTACAGTAGATTTTCTTTGAAATGAAACCTCCATAAGCCTTAAAAAAAATTAAGGTAGGAACATGTTAAAGAAAGAGCATCTATAATTTTGTTGTAAACAAAAAAAATTAAATTAAACATGTGGTTCTGTATATTGATACTCAATATAATTCCAGAATTATATGTATTTGAATTGTTTAATGTCAACAGATGATAGATTCATTAAAGTATCTTTGAATAAATATGCAAGAAGTTCCATTTTTAAGTAGGAGCAAAAGTGGCTGAAATGAGCCCAAAATGTGGAATTGAGTTAAGTCCAACTTTGCAATATTGTTGGTTTGAGGCCAGGCAAAAATTACTGCAACACAAACTTTCTTCAAAGTCATAATTCAAAAACAAGGAAAGAACACCATCTAATGACATGGCATGAGACCATTCAACACTTAGTTGGAAAATAGGACTCTTTGCTCTTAAAAGTGGGAAGCTCCTCACATGATATTCTCAACTTTCTCACCAAGCCAATATTGGAAAAACTCCAATCTCTGCAACTGGAGAAAATGACGACCCTGTGCTCAAAAGCATGACTTTTGCTATTACTACAGTCACAGTAAAGTTGCAACAGCTAAATGAATGTACAAGATTGTTTAAATCCAGTATTCTAGATTAATATATGGCACACATTTCAACTGATTTACATCTTACAGGATCTATCAATCACAGTCTTTGGCAACTTACACACTAAAATTTCTTGTTTCAGTAATTTTACATGGACATTAGCAATCAGAAATGATGGCTGTGTTGCTTTGAAATGTCAGATGTTGAATGCAACTATTCAGGGTTGAAGAATGTAGATTACAATATTCAATTAATATTTTGTGATTTTACAAGATGTACTGGGGGATAATGTGAAGTATCTGAAACTTTATCTTCCAGGAAGTTTATTCATTGAAATAATCTATGGTAGAACAATTAACTGTTCATGGTCAGTAGAAGGAATCAAATAAAACTGTCTGACTCAATGATTTATATAGTAAACTGTTGTAAAGACCATATCTTTTCATTTCTTTGTACTTTTGATTGTTGGCTGCAATGGGGAAAAGAATTGTTCCAAAAACCAAGGATTGCTGAGGGATTGCTGCAATTTCTGAAAAGCAAGTAACCTGACATTCATTGTAAAGGTTGCTTCCACACTTGCTTGTTCAAGCAGTCGTTGGTAGAGAGGGTGGCTACGTGGCAGGTGAGGTCTGATACAGAAAGTTCTGAGGTGAAACATTTCATTTAGAAGGACATTGAACGACAAAAGGGAGAGCATTTCTAAATGTGGTGCAGGAGCAGAGGGACCTGGGTGTATATGTTTACAGACTATTGAAGGTGGCAGGACAGGTGAAGAAAGCAATTAATAAAGAATACATTGTTCTCAACATTATTAATAGGAACATAGAACACAGGAGCAAAGGAAGTCCAGTATTCAAGACATTGGATGATTATTAGAATTGAAATGATGTGCAAAGGTATGGGGGAAAGACTGGTGATTGGTAACTGGAACTAGTGCAGGCACAATGGGCTGAATGGCCTCCTTCTGCTCCAGAACTATTCTGTGATTCTGTCATAGCTGAAATGTAGTTTGCAGATGAACTGGAGCTAAGGTCTGTGTAACAAATGAAGACTCAGCCAACAACGAAGTTCTAAATTGGAGTAAGGCTAATTTTGATGTTATTTATTAGGCAAGAAAGTTCAAAGGTTGAATTGGAGAGACTATTCACAGGTAAAGGGGAGGTTGGAAAGTGGGAAGCCTTTAAAAATGAAATAAAGAGAGTCCAGAGAAGGTATGTTCCTATTCGTGTGAAAGGCAAGGCTGATAGGTATAGGGAATGCAGGAAGACTAGAGAAATTGAGGTTTTCGTCAAGAAAACGAAGGTGGCATATGGCAGGTATTGACAGCTGGGGTAGAGTGAATCCCTCAAGGAGTACAAGGTGAGTAGGAGTATATTCAAGAGGGAAATCAGGAGGAAAAAAGGGGACATAAAATAGCTTTGGCAAATAGGGTTAAGGAGAATCCAAGACATTCTACAAATACCTTCAGGCAAAAGAGACAGGAGAGAAGAGAAGAGGGCCCCTTGAAGATAAACATGGCTGTTCATACGTGGAACGCAGGAGATTGGTGAGACAGTAACCAAATATCTTGCATCAGTATGCAATGTGGAGAAATATATGGAAGCTAGAGAATTTGGAAAAATAAATACTGATATCTTTGAGAAGTACCAATATTACAGAGAAGGTGGTGCTAGATTTCTTAAAATGCATAAAAGTGGATAAATCTCCAGGACCTGATCAACTTCTGACCTAGAACTTTGTGGGAAGTTAGGGAAGTGTTTGCTGGGCTCTTTGCTGAGATAATTGTATCATTGATAGCCATGGAAGACTGGATGGTGGCTAATGTGGGGGTAAGGAACATTAGACTGGTGAGCGTAATGTTAGTGGTGGGTAAGATGTTGGAGGGGATTCTGAAGGACAGAATTTATGGAATTCAGGCAAGGACTGATTAGGGATAATCAATATGGTTAGTGTTTAGGAAATCATGTCTCACTAACTTGACTTGGACGTACCAGTGTTGGACTGCAGTGGACAAGTTAAAAATCACACAACACCAGGTTATAGACCAACAGGTTTTTTTTGGAAGCTCTAACTTTCAGAGCACTGCTCCTTCATCAGGTAATTGTCCAAAAGTGGCACTCCAAAAGCTAGTGTTTCCAAATAAACTTGTTGGACTATAACCTGGTGTGTGTGATTTTTAATTAGATTTTTAAGCTAGATTGTTAACTTTGTTCACTAACTTGAATGAGTTTTTTCAAGAAGTGACAAAGAAGATTGATGAAGGCAGAATGGTAGACGTTGTCTATATGGACTTCAGCAAGACACTCACCATGGTTCAGATGGTAGACTGATTAGCAAGGTCAAATTACGTAGAACACAGGGAGAGTTTTCCATTTGGAGATAAAAAAATTAACTTGAAGGTAGAAGATAGAAGGTGGCGGAGGTATGCTGTTTTCCATACTGAAGGCCTGTGACCAGCAGTGTGCTGCAGGGATCTGTGCTGGATCCACTGCTTCTTGTTATTTATACAAATGGATTTGGATGTCAACAAAGGAGGAATGGTTCATAAATTTGCAGATGACACCAAATTTGGTGAAGAAGGTTATCTCAGAGTACAATGGAACATTGATTAGATGGGTCAATAGGCAAAAGAATAGGAGATGGAGTTTAATTTAGGTAATTGTGAGATGCTGCATTTTGGAAAGGCAAATCAGGACAGGACCCATACACTTAATGGTAAGGTCCCGAGAGCGTTGCCAAATAAAGGAACCTCGAGGTGCAGGTGCATAGTCCCTTGAAGTTGGAGTCACAGGTAGACAGGATAGTGAAGAAGGTGTTTGGTATGCTTGCCTTTATTGTTCAGTGCATTGAGTGTAGGAGTTGGGAGATCATGTTGTGGCTGTACAGGACATTGGTTATGCCACTTTTGGAATATTGTGTGCAATTCTGGTCTCCCTCCTATTGGAAGCATGTTGTGAAACTTGAAAGGATTCAGTAAAGATTTGCGATAAGGTTGCCAGGTTTTAACTATGGGGAGTGGCTGAATAGGTTGGGAATATTTTCCCAGGAGCGTCGGAGGCTGAGTGGTGACCTTATAGAGATTTATAAAATCATGAGGGGGTGAATAGCCGAGGTCTTTTTCCCAGGGCTGGAAGTCCAAAGCTAGAGGGCATAAGTTAAAGTGAGAGGGGAAAAATGTAAGGGGCAACTTTTTTTTGCAGAGGGTGATGTGCGTATGGAATGAGCTGCCAGAGGAAGTGATGGAGGCTGGTACAATTGCAACATTTAAAAGGCATCTGGATGGGGATAGAGGGCAAGGGGCCAAATGCTAGCAAATGGGATAGCTTAATTTAGGATATCTGGTCGGCGTGGATGAGTTGAACTGAAGGTTTTGTTTCCGTACTGTACATGCCTTTTTCTGTGAACAAGTAGATGATTAGTCTGTCAACTAGTGACCAGTTATTCATGAAAACAAGGTCCTTCTGCCTATCGACAATTATATGAATGGTTGCTAATTTAGAGCTGTGAACAAGATAGGGAGAAGTCAATATATCTTCACAGGTTTAGAAGGTGTCTGCATAAAAACACATTAAGCCTGAAGGAAACAGGTTTGTTTTTCCTTGAGCAGTTAAAGTAAGCTGTGACTTTTAATAAGTAAGTCAGAGATCTTTTGTAGGTGTGACTTAGTCATCCAATGCCCCCTATAAAGAAGTGGAAGCATCCAGAGAAGGAAGATTGAGAAGCTGCTCTCTGATCAGTGCAGGAGTTACCTCAGAAGAACAAGGGCCAGTGAACTGCATTTCCAGTTTCTCCCTATGCCTATAACACCCATTTTATTTCCTGTACATGTCTGCCTCCATGGGTGTGTAAATGGGAGGTTTATAAGGGGATTAGAGCTTTAACAAGTAAAGTTATACACTGATGGTGCATAATTGTTTATCTGTAGCTAAAGTCTATTTATTTGTAATAAATAATCATTCTTGTTAAATACAGAATCCTGGCTTGTATTTTCTGTCAGCCTGGGTCTGAAAGTCAGACAAATTGGGAATTGCTTGCACTTTTTAAAAACATTATCTCCAGGGATAACGGGGCCTGATTTCTAGTGTGTTACCTCACACTACAGGAAGCGTATGCATTATCCATTCTGATTGGTTATATTCTACAGGTACTTCACCCACAAAGGTAAGGGTTACTCTTTGTCAGAAGATGAAATGTTGCTTTTTTCCATCAAATGTAAGAAATGCAACAATGATCGCTTCCCAATAGGTTGAACAAGTGGGTGCAAATGCTGATGAAGGGTTTTTGCCCAAAACGTCGATTTCGCTGTTCGTTGGATGCTGCCTGAACTGCTGTGCTCTTTCAGCACCACTGATCCAGAATCTGGTTTCCAGCATCTGCAGTCATTGTTTTTACCTAAAGGAATTGTGGGTTTGTTGATAAACTCTGTAACATTCCAACACACACCTTCCACACTCTCCATACAGCCAGTGGAAGAGGGCTGGAAACTTTTGATATCTGGACGGCAGTCAAAAGCTCCACACAAGAATCGGTATTTGGTCTCCAGCTGTTAAAACTATATATCAATGCATTAAATGTAAGGGCTCAATGTAATATTTGTAAGTTTGCACTGATACAAAACTAGCTGGAAATATCTGCTGCAAAGAAAATGTAAAGCAGCTTCAAAGGGATTTAGACGACTTAGCCAGTGGGCAAGAAAATGGCAGGTAAAATACAATGTGGAAAAATACAAGATTATCCATTTCTGTAGGAAGAACATAAGTGCAGAGTATTGGTTAAGACATACAAGGTTAGAAAGTGTAAATGTACAACCCGAGTGCCCTCATCAATAAGTCACTGAAGGTTAACATGCAGGGGGGCAGGCAATTATCAAAACTAATGGTATATTAGCCTTTACTGCAAGACGATTTGAGTACAAGAGTAGAAAAATCCTGCTTCAATTGTGCAGAACCTTGGTTAGATTGCATTTAGAAAGTAATGTACAATTTTGATGTACTTACCTTAGGAAGGATATAACTACCATTGGGGGAGTGCAACAGAGGTTCGTCACACTTATCCCTTGGATGATGGGACTGTACTATAAAGAGAGATTGAGAAATTGGGTCTATGTTTCCTTACGGTTTAAATAATGAGAGGCAATTTGATTGAAACCTTTGAAGTGCTTCAAGGATAGGCAGGGTAGACACAAATGAGGTGTTTCCCCAAGGTGGGATGTCAAGAACTAGTGAACACAATTTCAGAACTAGTGGAAAGCCACTTAGGATATAGATGAGCAAGGTTCCAAAGCTTTTTAAACAGTTAGAGGGTGATAAATCTTTAGAATTCACTACCCTAAAGGGTTATGGAGGCTCAGTCATTGAGTATGTTTAGAAATTGACAGACTTCTAATTATCAATGATATGAAGGAATATTGAGATATTTTGCGGCAAAGACACTGAGGTAGATGATCAGCCATGATCATATTGAATAGCACAACAGGCTGGAAGGACTGAATGGCCTACTCCTATTTTTTCGCTCCTAGCTATTTCATGTGCTAATATGATCTATATTCCTACTCTAAAAATCCCAGAAAGCCAGATTTTAAATGATCACATTTCATAGTGCGAGGGAAAATCTTTCGTGGTGAGATGCTCCTCATATCATATGAGCTGTCTGATATATTGGCTGCCACCATCCTCTCTCCTAGGAGGGATCTACAGGGCCTGCTTGGTCGAATGTGGTATAAGACAACTACTTCGTCATTTCTATTTTGAATCTGCCAGTAAATCTGTGCTGATTGGACAGCACAGTGGCATTGTGGTTAGCACTGCTGCCTCATAGCGCCAGAGATCCAGGTTCAATTCCTGACTCAGGCGACTGACTGTGTGGAGTTTGCACGTTCTCCCCATGTCTGCGTGGGTTTCCTCTGGGTGCTCCAGTTTCCTCCCACAGTCCAAAAGTGTGTAGGTTAGGTGAATTGGCCATGCTAAATTGCCCGAAGTGTTAGGTAAAAGGGGAATGAATGGGTTGCGCTTCTGTGGGTCAGTGTGGACTTGTTGGGCTGAAGGGCCTGTTTCCACACTGTAAGTAATATGATCTACATAGATCTTTAACTTGTTGCTTAACTTGGGCACTTACATTCACTCTCAGTGGTTGCAATATTGGATAAACCAACATGCTCATTTCCTCAGTTATAATATTTGAAGGTTATCCTAAGCACCGAATGGTTTCTGCTGATCTCCAGTGGTAAGGTTGATTTTCTCAGTCACTGTCATATACTAGTTGTCCACACTAGCTCTAAGGTCAGAGATCTAGATCCAAGAGGTGGCATAGTTTTCTAACTATTCCTTGCTAAAACACAGCTACTGAGTATATTGATACCAGCTTAAGACAGGGAGGAAAAGTGATCCTTAAACAGTATGGATGAATATAGTGACCTGCTGAAGGCCTCTTCCACTTCCCTTTGTACACAGTTTGTATTCCTTGTTGTCTCTGCTCCCTGCTCCATGATACTGCAGGCCTCAAGGAACTGCAGCTATTCCCCTCTGACTATGAATCAGTGGTGTATTCAAAGGTCTTTCAGAGGCACAGGCTGCCTCGACAACATCCAGCACTCTTCCCTACAAACCGAGACAACATCTCACAACTCCTTCAAATACTTCAAATCACTGGGCCAGCATGGTGACTCAGTGATTAGCACTACTGCCTCATAGCACCAGGGACCCAGGTCCAATTCCATCCCCGGATGAGTGTCTGTGTGGAGTTTGCACATTCTCCCCGTGTCTTTGTGGATTTCCTCCAGGTGCTCTGGTTTCCTCCCACAGTCCAAAGATGTGCAGCTTTGCCCATAGCATCCAGGGATACACAGGCTAGGTGGATAGCCATGAGAAATGCAGGGTTATAGCAATAGGGTGGGTCTGGGTAGGATGCTCTTTGCAAGGTTGTTGTGGACGTGACAGATGTGCATATTTTGCTGGGTTGGAGAAAACATTACCTAGAATGCCAAGATCCAAATAGCAAGTGGGGTATCAAAGTAACATCATATGCTAACCAGCATCATGGTCTGCTATTTTGTGTACCTCTAATGAGATACAGAACACCAGTATTACCGTCCACAAGCAGTGTCAGAAGTGATCTGAAGAGATTCCTTACCATATATCATCTGGGCAAGGTTCCAAAGTGCTGGAACAACCAAGGCTACAGAGCTAAATTGCTTTATTTGCATACCTATGCAGTCTAAGTTTGAAGGGATAGAACATTACAGTGCAGTACAGGTCCATCGCCCCTCAATGTTGCACCGACCTGTGGAATCAATCTGAAGCCCATCTATCCTACACTATACCACTTTCATCCATATGTTTATCTAAAGACCATTAAATGCCCTTAAAGTTGGCGAGTCTACTGCTATTGCACACAGTGCATTCCACGCCCCGACTACTCTCTGAGTAAAGAAACTATCTCTGTCCTATATCTATCACCCTTCAATTTAAAGCTATGCCCCCTCATGCTAGCCATCACCATATGAAGCTGAAAATGTGTTGCTGGAAAAGCGCAGCTGGTCAGGCAGCATCCAAGGAGCAGGAGAATTGACGTTTCACGCATGAGCCCTTCTTCAGGAATCAGGATCATGCCTAAAATGTCAATTCTCCTGTTCCTTGGATGCTGCCTGATCTGCTGCACTTTTCCAGCATCACATTTTCAGCTCTGATCTCCAGCATCTGCAGTCCTCACTTTCTCCTATCACCATATAAAGAAAAAGGCTCTCACTGTCCAATTTATCTAACCCTCTGATTATCTTATACATCTCAATTAAGTCTCAATTGACTCAATTAGGGGTGGCTTGATGGCTCAGTGTTAGTACTGCTGCCTCACAGCACCAGGGTCCCAGGTTCAATTCCAGCCTTGGGTGACTGTCTGTGAGGAGTTTGCACATTCTCCCTGTGTCTGCGTGGGTTTCCTCTGGGTGCTCCGGTTTCCTCCCACAGTCCAAAGATGTGCAACTCAAGTGAATTGGCCATGCTAAATTGCCCATAGTGTTAGGTGCATTAGTCAGAGGGAAATGGGTCTGGATGGGCTACTCTTCGGAGGGTCAGTGTGGACTTGTGCTGAAGGGCCTGTTTCCACACTGTAGGGAATCTAATCAAAAGGTCACTCTCAACCTTCTTCTCTCTAACGAAAACAGCCTCAAGTCCCTCAGCCTTTCCTCCATACCAGGCAACATCCTAGTAAATTTCCTCTGCACCCTTTCCAAAGCTTTCACATCCTTCCTATAATGCAGTGATCAGAACTGTATACAATACTCCAAGTGCAACCGCACCAGAGTTATGTACAGCTGCAGCATGACCTCATGGCTCCAAAACTCAAACCCTCTACCAATAAAAGCTAACACAGCATATGCCTTCTTAACAACCCTATCAACCTGGGTGGCAACTGTCAGGGATCTATGTACATGGACACCAAGGTCTCTCTGCTCATCTACACTACCAAGAATGTTACCATTAGCCCAGTACACTTTATTCCTGTTGCTCCTTCCAAAGTAAGTCACTTCACATTTTTCTGCATTAAACTCCATTTGCCACACCTCAGGTGGCTCTGCAGCTTATCTGTTCCTCTGTAACCTGCAACATTCTTCGTCACTATCCACAACTCCACCAACCTTAGTATCATCTGTAAATTTACTAACCCATCCTTCTACGCCCTCGTCCACATCAATTATAAAAAAGATGAACAGCAGGGGTCTCAAACCAGATCTTTGTGGTACACCACTAGTAACTGAACTCCAGGATGAACATTTCACATCAACCACCACCCTCTGTCTTCTTTCAGCTAACCAATTTCTGATCCAAACCGTTAAACCTCCCTCAATCCTATACCTCCATATTTTGTGCAATAGCCTACTGCAGGGAACCTTATCAAATGCCTTACTGAAATCCATGTACACCAGATCAACTGCTTTACTCTCATCCACCTGTTTGGTCACCATCTCAAAGAACTCAATAAGGTTTGTGAGGCACAACCTACCCTTCACAAAACTGTGTTGACTATCCCTAATCAACTTATTCCTCTCTAGATGATTATAAATCCTATCTCTTATAACCTTTTCCAACATTTACTCACAACTGAAGTAAGGTTCACTGGTCTATAATTACCAGAGTTGTCTTTACCCCCTTTCCTCAACAAGGGGGCAATATTTGCAATCTTCCAGTCTTCTGGCACTATTCCTGTAGACAATGATGACATAAAGATCAAAGCTAAAAGTTCTGCAATCTCCTCCTTGGCTTCCCAGAGAATCCGAGGATAAATCCCATCTGGCACAGGAGACTTGTCTTTTTTCATACTTTCCAGAATTGCTAACACCTCTTCCTTGTGAACCTCAATTTCGTCTAGTCTAATAGCCTGTATCTCAGTATTCTCTTCAACAACGAAGTCTTTTTCCAGTGTGAATACTGACGAAAAATATTCAATTAGCACTTCCCCATCTCCTTGGACTCCACACATAACTTCCCACTACTATCCTTGATTGGCCCTAATCTTTCTCAAGTCATTATTTTATTCCAGCTATACCTATAGAAAGCTTTAGGATTTTCCTTGATCCTGTCTGTCAATGATAAGGTTGGTACATAGGTCTTCAATTTTGTGGCCGTTTCAGAGAGCAGGGACAGGAATGGTTGTTGCAGATTTAGATGTTTCAGTAAGAACAGAGGAGATAGTAAAAGAGGAGGAGGTGTGGCATTGTTAGTCAAGGACAGTACTATGGTGGCAGAAAGGATGTTTGAGGACTCGTCTACTGGGTTAGTATGGGCTGAGGTTAGAAACAGGAAAGGAGGTCACAATATTGGGAGTTTACTACACGCCTCTGAATAGTTTCAGAGATGTAGAGGAAAGGATAGCAAAGATGATTCTGGATAAGAGCGAGACAAACAGTGTAGTTGTTATGAGGGTCTTTAACTTTCCAAATATTGGAAATACTATAGTTTGAGTTCTTTAGATGTGTCTGTTTTTGTCCAATGTGTGCAGGAGGGCTTCCTAACACAGTACGTAGACAAGCCAACAAGGAGCAAGGCCATGTTGGCTTTGGTACTTTGTAATAAACCTGGCCAAGTGTTAGATTTGGAGGTGGGTGAGCACTTTAGTGATAGCGACCACAATTCGTCTATGTTTACTTTAGCAATGGAAAGGGATAGGCATATATGGCAGGGCAAGATTTATAGCTGGGGAAAAGGCAATTGTGATGCGATTAAGCAAGATTTGGGATGCATAGGATGGGGAAGGAAACTGCAGGTGATTGGCACAATTGAAATATGGAGTTTATTCAAGGATCAGCTACTGCGTGACCTTGATAAGTATATACCTGTCAGACAGGGAGGAGGTGGTCGAGCAAAGGAGCTGTGGTTTATTAAAGAAGTTGAATCTCTTGTCAAGAGGAAGAAGAAGGCTTATGTTAGGATGAGACGTGAAGGTTCAGTTAGGGCATTTGAGAGTTCAAGTGATGATCAGGGTTGCTACTACACTCCATGAATTAACATAACATTGGATCTGTTTCTGATACTAATTGGGTGTGGGAGTTTGACCCCCTAATTTGCACTTTTGTGTTGCTGTTTCCTGCCCAGAAATGTCTGCAACAAAGTCTGATCTTATTCCCAGTACCTCCTTGCAATCTAATATTACATAAATAGAAAAAAAATTGACTCTGCATTATTTTATGTTATTTAAAGAGACATAATTCTCCCTGAAAGTATTGACTGGCTGAGTTTTAAAATTATCTAGAAATAAAATTTACACACAATTGTCAGTCAGCCTTCTCGCACAGTTCAAAATATTTTAATTAAATTTGAAGACATCTTTATGACAGTACTGTTGTACTGCAAAAGTAAGCTGTCACCTTCATTTATGGGCCTGTAAAAATTACCTTGCAATATTATCAGTTAAAAAAAAATACATCAACATTTTTAGAAGCCTGGAGTACTTTTCAACAAGTCAGTGAAGATTATTTCATTTTGACAACTTGGCAACCTTAGTAGTTTACAAAAATGGATTTAAAAGAGAAGATTATTAGAGTTGTCTCCTTCACTAAAAAACATTCTCATTCTCCCATTCTATTTTTTTTCAAATTGTATTCAAATACACACATCAACAAAGTTTTCATCATATTAAAGCTTTGTAATTTCAATGCTCTGTCACTAAAAGCAGGAGGGGGAGTATTTCCAGTTTGTGACATTGTTAACTTGAATGAGATTGCAGTTCCAATACAGATAATGCACAGTGTGGTAACAAAACTTTTGATTTGAATATTAATTGAAACAAACAATTTCTTCAAAATGTAAAAGATGATTTTTGGAGAGTCGTCTGCAAAATTACTAATCCAATTTGTATTAAAAATGACTAAAATATTTCTCTTGATATTGCTCTTATTAGCTGCTATGGGATATTTTACTATCGTAAGCGTACAATATAAATTGTTGTAATTGCATGAGGAAAACATAAGCCAAAATAACCAAATTCACTGGATAACCCCAATGGAAAAATTGCCATAAGATTCTACTTACTGCACCTTTCACTATAACAAGAATCAGAACCAATGAAAATTAAACATAAATTAACAAGCAAGTAATACTTCAAATAAAAAGGTACATTTCACTTTGATGAGTCAATACAACAAAGATACGTCTAATGCAACCACAAGCATTCACATGATTCCCTGAAGAAATGTGCTCCTTCAGAGCTACAAAGTTTCACAATATCCTGTTCTTAGTGGGTGAGACTTATCTGACAACAGCTCTTATCTTTGGGCTTCACAGTTATGATTATCATCGGTGAGGAAAATTTCAACAGACCACCTCTGCCTTGGATCACGACAGTCCTGATGGTGTAGCTTTCCAATAGCATTTTTAACTGACCAACCAAGAACATCCTCATTCAGGCTCTGACCACTTTAGGGAAAAATGACAAGTTCTATCACATTTCTAATTCACACAGATGTCCAAGTTTAAACAGTTCATTCACACTGCATCCTCTAGAGCTCCTGTCTTCTCTTCTGAGAAACAAAGAAAACTAACTGCTTCCTAAGCATAACTCACTCCTTTCCTTCACAAAACATCTATGTTCATTTTTATATCTCTGTCCAGTTTTCCCTTAGTGCACCTTTGCACTGATCATCCTCACCCTCCATCTCTTCTGCTTGTTAATCTCTTTTATGTTTCATCTCTCCTTTCAGTCTGGTCATATGGCATCCTTGTCTTAATTTCTTTTCTGTTGATACTGCTTGTAAGTCAAAGGTTAACAAGTTGCAGGGACTGTTACTTCATAGTATTCAAGAAAATTACAATTACTCCTTTCACAATTGATGCAAACCTCTAAAAGTACTTTTAAGCATATTTAAAACAAAAATGGATTCCGCCAACCTTTTAATAAATTACATTTTCCTCACTCTGCTGATTTCAGTTCAAGGTCAAAAAATTAAGATTTTACTTTGTCAGACCTGAAGTTTTTAGCTTTGAGAATGTAGGGAAGAGCCATCATCATGAACTGTTACAGTACATCTGATATTGATATACCCATTGTGCTACTATGGGGCTTCCAGGGGTTTGATTCAGCAAAAGTGAAGGAACAATTGAGTATTGTTCAGTTGCCTGGATGATCCCACATACTATCCAGACAACCGAAGAGTACTCCACTGTGCCTTGATCATAGTGGATAGATTTTGGGGAGTTAGGAGTGGAGGTTCTTTCTGTAGAATTCTTAGTTTCTGACCTACTTTTGTCACCACAGTATTTTATCTGGCTGGCCATTTATGATTATGGTTAACAGTAACCCACAGGTTCTTCGTGGAGGATTCAGCATTGGTATTTGTCATTGAATGTGGAGAGGAAATAGTTAGATTTTCTCTTGTTGGAGCTGATCTTTGCCTGGCATTCAGGCGAACCCTGAATGTTACATGCCATTTAACAGCCCAAATCTGCTCAGATATGTGAGGATTAACAAATGATACTGAACATTATGCCATCATCAACTTACGACCTGACGATAGAGGGAAGGTCCAACCTAAACAATGACTGCAGCAATGTGTTGGACTGAAGAGATTGGCCTTGAACGTTTTTAGACATCCTTCCCTCCACCATAAGTTCATAAGTGGGATTGTTTCTGATGATTGCACAATGTTCAGCACTGCTGATGATCCCTCAGATATTGAAGCAGTTCATGTCCAAATGCAGCAAGACCTGGGCAATAATCAAACTTGAAAAATGACAAGTAACATTTGTGCGACACAAATGCTAGGCAATTACCTTCTCCAACAGAATATTCAATGGCAGGATATTCAATGGTATTACCATCAATGAATCTCCCATTATCAACATCTTGGGGGTTACTACTGACCAGAATCTGAACTGGACGAGCCGTATAACCACATCAACTACAAGTGCAAATCAGAGGTCTGTAACCCAGCAGTCTCCCCAAAGCCTGTACACTCTTCATAAGGCACAATCATGAGTTTGATGGAATGCTCTCCACTTACCTGGATGAGTGCAGCTTCAACAACACTCAAGAAGTTTAACACAACCCAGGGCAAAGCTACCCACATGATTGACATCACATCCATAATATTCACTACCTCCACCACCGACAGTCCATAACCATAACTATATATTTTTTTAAAAAAAACAACTTGCTCAAAGATGTTATCACATCTCTCTGGAACAGGTGAGACTTGAAATGGGCCTCCTAGCTGAGGAGTAGGAACCGTAACATGGCACCATAACAGCAATGTGCACCATCTACAAGATGCATTGCAGAAATTCACCAAGGCTCCTTGGGCATTAGCATCCAAATCAATTCCATATGGAAGGACAAGAGCAGTAAATATATGGGAACACCACCACCTGCAATTTTCCCTCCAAGCCTTTCATCATCTGACTTGAAAATAGATAGCTGTTCCTTTAGGGTCGCTGGGTCAAAATCCTGCAATTTCCTCCCTACTTGAACTGTGGGCCTATCTACAATGCCAAAATGATGTGTACAACAGGTTATGAGAATTCAGAATACCAATTCTGCTCAGGCCCTAATGCATCTCCTAGATAACCTCTTGAGCTTCTCAAACTGCACAGTGGTGCTACTGAGCTGTCTTGCTGATGACCATTAAAGACTCACAGCTTGCTAGCCTCATTAAGTCTTCCATTAGTGTTCAACACAGACAAATAGTCACTCATCGGCTAAAGTAGAGGAGCTGGTGATGAGCAAGAGCAATGTTTGACCTGACACTACCAAACTTCACCTAGTCCAGATGAATGTTGAGGACTTCAATGGTAGCCCCATTTCAACTATATATATATATCTGTACTACTGCAACTACAGGGTCTGTCTTGCTGGTGGAATAGGACCCAGGGATATCGATCAAAGTGTCTGGGATATTGGTTCTTTGGTCTTTTCAGAGAGAATGACTTTGTCAGGCTGTTGCTGGACCATACTGTGAGGTAGCTCACCCAAATTTGGCCAAAATTAACAGACACCGCACTGCTCCCCACCCCCCTCCCCCACACACACCTCAAACATTAGTAAGGAGTACATTGCAGGTTTGAATAGGTATCATGTGTTATTGCTATTTCTGATAACTAGGTCAAAAATGCAAAACCTCAATGCAAAAGTGGAGTGTTAGAGTTTCCATCTTTTGGGTGTGATGTTAAATGTAGACCCTGTCAGGCTGACATAATAGATCGCATTTTGAACTTAGCCAGGAGCTCCCCCAAGTGTCTGAAAAATATTCCTTGACCATGTTCAACACAACAGATTATTTGGTCTTAATCACATTTCTGCTATGTGCAAATTAATTGCACTTTTCCTGCATTTGCAACAGTAGCTACATATCAAAAAGTAGTTCAATGGTCGCAAAACACTTTGAAAATTCTGAGGTTGTGAAACGTACTATATATAAATACTTTATTTGTGATTATTGCTCCATGCACTCTGCATGATGCTTTCTGCACGTTTTTTTCAAATTTATTTCAGCTGCTTAGAGTATCCCAGTTAAGACAAAGAAAAGGAGCTGAACTTTCCAAAGAGATACCGGCACAAGGTGGATTACACAGAAGTTGATTTACGGGAACATAGGAGCTAGTCCATATATTAACTGTGCTTAACAGAACTCAGACTTTGAAATGCTAAGTTGCCAAATAAGGCCAATAGACATGTACCAGGTGACGTTAGGCATTCTGGATAACTGACCAGAGAGGGTTTGCACAATGCAAATCAGGAGTTGCTCCCCCTTAGGTCAGAGTAGACTAAGGAGCTATCTAACAGAGGTATTTGACACAAGCATCTAGGGGGTATAAGAATTTTCTTTCAGGCAGCAAGTTGTCATGTTTAGGGTCACACTGCCTCCAAACATATTGGAGGCAGATCCAAGTATTTTCAAAGGGGAATCTGGTAATTACTTGAACAGGAAAGATTTGCATGTTTATGAATAAGCAAGGGCATGGGGTAGGAACTAAGTGGATAACTCTTTCAAAGAAGCAGCTCAGACAAGAAAGCCAAATGATCAATTTCTGTGCTGTTCAAGTCTATGATTCTACAATCTTGCCAAAAGTCCAGCACCAACTCACTTGAATGATACTAGAGCTATAAGGGTTAAGGTACATCCTAGCTCTGAATTCCATGGAGAACAAAAATTCAAGAGGTGACATAAATGAAGCATTGATGAAAGAATTTGACAGGACGAGCTTTTTTTATTCAGTTTTGGGATATAGGCATTGCTGGTTGAGCCAGTACTTATTGACCATCCTTAGTTGCCATTGAGAAGATGATATTGAGCTGCCTTCTTGAACCACTACGGTCCACATGCTGTAGGTTGACCCACAAAGCCATTAGGGAGGGAATTCCAGGATTTTAACTGAGTCACACTGAAGGAATGGTGAAAAATTTCAAAATCACGACTGTGATAACTTTGAAGAGACTTTGCAAGCGGCGGGTGTTCCCATGTATTTCTGCCTTTGTCCTTCTAGATGGAAGTGGTTATAGGTTTGAAAGGTGCTGCCTAAGGACCTTTGTAGAATTTCTACAGTGCATTTCATAGATAATACATACTGCTGCTTCTGAGCATTGGGGGTGGGAAGAGTGGATGTTTGTGGCAGTGCAATCAAGCAGGCTGCTTTGTTCTGGATGGTGTCAAGCTTCTTTGGTGTTGTTGGAACCACAGAAGAACTACTTATTTTGTTAGGTGAGTTCAGGACTAGGGAGAATATCCCTGAAATCTGAGCTGGTGATTTACAGGGTGATATCAACCAACTCGTCTTCACAGAAAGGATTGTAGAAATATGGAGCCCTCTACCTCAGAAAACAATGGTCTATTCAAAATGTAAAACCTTTAATGGCTAGACATTCTTTGAAGTAAAGTTATCAAGGAGTATGGAGCAAGGTGGGCAAATGGAGCTAAGACTAATTGAATGGGGAACACAGTTCAGTTTACAGTAGCCTAGCTTTGGCATTATATTTTAGCCATGGGAAAATGCCTAATCATAATTCACCATTATGGCTGCAAGGAAGGGATTAAGTAATTATAACAGGCAAGAAAGACTTGTATCATATTTATTGGAGATAAGGATGTTAATGACTGATTTAGTTGAAATGTTTAAATTAAT
The DNA here is from genome assembly GCF_020745735.1 of Hemiscyllium ocellatum. Lineage (NCBI taxonomy): Eukaryota > Metazoa > Chordata > Chondrichthyes > Orectolobiformes > Hemiscylliidae > Hemiscyllium > Hemiscyllium ocellatum. Next base: position 35,669,151 of record NC_083417.1, on the reverse strand, counting down.
GAAAAGTACTTCAGAGCAGTTAGGTGGCAACTTTTTCCCAAATAATCAAACCCAGAAGAAGGGGCCATAGTCTTAGAATTCACACTAAACCGGAATAAGAATGAATCCAAGGAAATGCTTCTTCACATAAACTGTAACATAATTACAAAATTTAAAAAGATGATAGATATTGAGATAAAGGGATTTTTAAACCTATAGAGTCATCATTGTGAACAAGATGGGAGGTCTGTTCTTTAATTCCAATGATTTCAAGTGATTTATAAACAGGAATGTACACTACTAAGAAATAAACACATTAAAAACTCTACTCATCAAAGTTTAATAAATATTAGAATAAGAGTAGTTTCCTTAGGGCTTCCTTTGGTCTGTTATCAGAATGTTGGTGCAAATCTATGTATGCACATTAACAAGATTTTCACTGAAACAGCAATGATGAGGAAAAGAATCCCAAGAAAATTCCTGCTGATTTTTTTACTAACTTGTAGAATATGCTCACCATTAGCTGGTCAGCTTTTATTGCCCATCCCTAGTTGCCCTCAGTAAGGTGGTGGTGAGTTGCCTTCTTGAACCACTGCAGTCTTCATGCTGTAGATAGACCCACAATGATGTCACTGAGGGAATTCCTGGATTTTGAACAAGCAACAGTGCAGAATGGCAGTATATTTCCAAGTCAAAATGGTGAGGTTGTTGGAGAGAACATGCAGGTGGTGGTATTCCCATGGACCTACTGCCCTTGCCTTTCCAGATGGAACTGGTTATCTGTTCGGAAAGTGCTGCCTAAGAATGATGGTAGCATAGTGGCTCAGTGGTTAGCACTACTGCCTCACAGTGCCAGAAATCTGGGTTCAATTCCAGCCTTGGGTGACTGTCTGTATGAAGTTTGTATGTTCTTCCTGTGACTGTTTGGGTTTGCTCTGAGAACTCTGGTTTCCTCCCACAGCCCAAAGATGTGCAGGTCAGGTAGATTGGACATGCAAAATTGCCCATGGTGTCCGGGGATATACAGGTTATGGGGGTTTTGGTAGAATGCTCTTCAAAGGGTCAGTACTGACTTGATGAGCCAAATAGCCTTCTGCCACACTGTAGGGATTCTGTGAATCGTTAATGAATTCTGCAATACATTAGTACATTAATCTTTCACATTTTACTGGAAAATTAGCACACTGACCTTTCATCTCTGGGATGAATGTGTCCTTTCTTTGCCAGCCAGAACCATCCTATATGGAGTGATAAAAATGCTGTATCTGGTGGATACAAGCATACAACATAAATATAGCTGACCAATAGATGGCTTGAAATTGTCACACATGAATGAAAAGGATATGGGGATGGATGATTCAAGTTATTTTACTTCCCTTAATTATAATCTTCTTATTTCAATCACAATAAACAAATAGATTACAAAAAACATTCTTGTAGTAATGCAGAGAATAAGTTATCTGTACCTATTTGCTGTTACTTGAAAATATTTGACACCAAACTTAAGTTAAGAGATATCAAGTTAGATTACAATCTTACAAATGTGGAACCCATGTTCTAATTCAATTTCAACAAATAGAATGTTTATTTTCTTTACTAACTGTAAGGATTCTAGGTGAAGTGAATTTATGCAGTCTCAACCCATTTCTCAGTGGATATGGGTCCACATTTCATACAAGTTTCCCACTTCTTATTCTTATCCATATAGATACCAAACCGTTGGGGAAAAAAAATCACATGATTACATTAGTGATGCTTCTCTGAAGTTCAGCTATTGCACAGAACAGAAAAGTCTGTTTACATCTTCCATGCCATATAGTTATCTGGCAATGATGATGATGTTATAGAGTACACAACTGGCAAAATAGCCAATCTCAAAAAAAGCGTAAAAGTATAAAAAATCTCTTGGATTTGTCATTAAAAATAATGGATGTTCAGAGGTCCGTTATTGATAGAGAACCACCTGCAATTTTATGTGGGTACAACCACATACAAAGGGATTTCATTTTCAGCAAGCACTATGTTAGCTGATTTACGCAGTTGCCTATATTATTTTAACATGATCACTTAATATTATAGACAGCGATCCAAAGTGGGCAAAGGTAATTAACCCCACATTGTACCATAAAATAAGTTAGAGCCACAGATAACTTAATCAAGAAACCCCATCATGCTATTTCTAATCAATATATGTTAATCTTGTTTCGCTTTTGATGAAACAGGTTTTCCTGCACTGAATTACTACTTGACAATCCAACCTGTGAGATTTATTTCAAAATGCATTTGAAAGCTAAGACAATCAACACATGCTTAAATATAATATTGCACCTTTGACACTGTGTTATTGATGTTCGTTCACTCACTGGGGAAACCATAATGCATTCACAGAGTTATAGATCTTCCACACTTGCGAAAGTGCTCCCTTAATGTAGTCACAACAGACAAACCATATCTTATTTAAAATTCTTCATCATGAATAGTTAAATTAGAGTGTTTTAAATGGTTGCTAATTAGTCACATGATGATGACATTGCAAATCGATGCACTGTGACTATTCCCATATCCAGCATTTCATTAAAAATGGTATAATGTTCTAGTAAATGTTATTATAAGGTTAACTAGATATATAGTTCATTTGCAAATATTGCTATTTTAAGTATAAGGGCCTTGAAAATATCAGAGTCATACTTCACAAAGAAGAAAGCACATATTTTTGATAGGCTACATCGCACATTAGTATGTTACATGTTCAAAATTATTTCTACTTTAAGTTCTTCAGCCATTCTCCTCTATTTATGTCAGACTTTACACTGCAAAATGTTTGAGTGAATGAAAAGAAGGCCAAGCCCAAAATTCAAAGACATCAGCATTAAAGAACGTTACTAGTGTATTAAGAAAGTTTTCTTCACCTGTGTTCATTCATAGCACTTTGAAACAAGTCGGGGAGGTGGCAAAGTTACACACAGCTCAGAAGGTAGAACCAAAACCAGGGTTAAATTGCAGAGTCAAAAAAGTGGAAAATGAGTCAAGTTGTAAATATATGTTCTGTTGGCACATACATATTAGAAGCACTAAGGTGCTAACATCTGCTGTACAATCCAACAGCTACTGTCCATTTTAATTGTGAAATGAATATATGATGCTCCCGATCATATTCAGTATTTATCAGTGTGCCCGTGACCTACTGTTGAATAACAGTCTGAAATCTTATTTGGAAGTAATAAATTTTGCCAGAATTGTTATACATCAAGATTTGTTCTACCAATGAAATCAAGGGAAATACCAACACTGCACAGGTGGGTTACAAGAGACTAAGCAGCATTTTCCTGGTGATAGCCCATTAAGAGGCCATGTTGGGACTGTTGTCTGATTAATCTCCCTGACGGGCAACACCAATCAAAAGATTGGCAGCCACTGCTGAGGCTTCAAGAAGAAGCACAGTGATTCATGTAATGAGTGCTTTAATGGTTGCTGCAAACTAAAGTGGAGGCACTGACAGCAGAGGTCGAGGTCACATGATTACAGAAAGCTACACAGTACATTATATGCAATTGCATTTCTCCAAACTTGTCTCTTCCATTAAAAAAAACCACACATTTTCAGGTATTACTATTTGTAGATCCAAGTTACACAAGGTCAATGGCCAACAATGAAAATTATCATGTACTAACAAAACTGTGGATTATTTCCAGTCAGTCCCACTTTTATTAGCCTCTGCACATGAACTGTATCCAAAATAATTAAGCTGCACAGGTCTCCGAATGGTCCATGAACACATTGCCATTGCCTGTTCATTTTATTTCTGCTGGTTTCTAGAGTGGTTTTCCTTCTCGAGGAAGCACCATTCATGTGGCAAGTGCGACTCCCATAGTAACTACTTTTGCTGATCCATTTGAATTTTGGGAATAGTGGACAGGTGTTTCCTATATTCCCAGTGCAGATGACAAGAGCACATTTTCATGGTCAACTGCCTGCAATGAAGAGTAAAAAATGAGGTCTGCAGATGCTGGAGATCACAGCTGCAAATGTGTTGCTGGTCAAAGCACAGCAGGTTAGGCAGCATCTCAGGAATAGAGAATTCGACGTTTCGAGCATAAGCCCTTCATCAGGATGAAGGGCTTATGCTCGAAACGTCGAATTCTCTATTCCTGAGATGCTGCCTAACCTGCTGTGCTTTGACCAGCAACACATTTGCCTGCAATGAAGAGAACAGCTTCTCTAATTTATGTATCAGTCTGTGGTTGTGGCAATAGATCTCATCATCTGCATCCACCATGTACAAAGAAGGTTACAATTCTCCTCACAGGTCCCAAATATCCATATGGCTAACTCTTGTTGAGATAGTAGAATATTTGTATTCTGGCTGACTCTCCGATGCTGCGTTCTGACAATGATTTGGCAGTTTTATCAAAGAGAAATGTAGCTTTCTGTCACTTCAGTATTGCTTGCTTCGATACTTTGCCCATTATTGGAGTTTGGGCGCAGAACATTAGTTTAGATGAACTACTTTTCATGCCTTCAGTAAGAATATTTCTCCACTCAAGGATTGCATTAGACAATACTGGGCTAGATTTCCTCCATTTCTTTCTGATAGTTTGACTGATTTTAATAGCTACATGAGCCTTTCAATTTGACTGGAATGTGTAGCTTGGACCTCCTACTTACTTATGAAGTTTCTGAATTCTTCACTTGTGAATTGAGGACCGATGTTGCTGTTGAGTGCTGTGGAGCTGAACGGATGCAGGCAAGTGGAAATTCTATCATTTTCTGCTCTTGTGGATGGCAGACAGGCATCAAAGAGTCAGGAAGCCACTTATTTACTGCAGAACTCCTAGCCTTTGACCTGCTCTTGTAGGCACAGTTCATACCAGACTAATCCAGTTCAATTTCTAGTCATCGTAACCCCATCCATTGTCCTGCCCCCAGATATTGGCATGAGGTGTGGGGGGGGAATGTATGTTCAGCGATGGTAATGCCATTGAATGTGAAAGGATGACAGTTGGCTTCTCCCCTCTTGGAGATAACCATTGCCTGCCACTTGTGTGGCATGAATATTATTTGTCACTTGTCAGCTCAAGTCTGGATATCGTTGCAAATAGTCATGGACTGTTTTAATATCTCTGGCATTGCAAATGGTATTGTACATTGCACAATCATCAGTGAAAATCCCAACTTCTGACCAGATGATGTAGGGAAAGTCATTAGATGAAGCAGCTAAAGATGTTTGAGCCTAAGACACTACCCTGAGGAACTCCTGCAGAGATATCCTTGGACTGAGATGATTGATCTCCAGCGACCACAATTTTCTCCCTTTGTATGACTTCAACCAATGAAGAGGTTTCCCCCATTACCATTAACAAGGCAACCAAATCTAACAGCTATGCCCTTTAGATTTTGTCCATCTCGGTCAATAGTGCTGCGAGTAAACCATTCTTAGGATGGCATTGAAATCCCCCATATAGAGTATTTCTTTTATCCTGTGATATATTGTCCATTCTGGTGCTTAGGTCTATATCAGTTAGTCTGTCCAGTTTCATTCCTAGTTTTAAGCTTTGTAGTATACTTTCCATTTCAGGGGTCAATTAAGAGATAATCACATTTTTCTGGATCTGAAATCACATGTACGCCAGACCAGGTAAGAAGCAGGTTTACAGCCCTCTGGGACATCAGTGAGTAAGACTGTTTTTCATTCCAACGGTTACATGAGATCTTGGTGCAGAATTAGGCCATTCAGCCCATCAAATCTGCTCCACACTCAATGAGATCATGGCTGATCTGATACGCCTCAACTCTACTTTCCCGCCACTTCCCCATAACTTCTAATTCCTTTACCAATTAAAAGTCTATCACAGCCTTGAATATACATAATGATCCAATCTCAATAGTCCTCTGTGGTAAAGCATTCCAAAGATTCACAATGCTCTGAGAGGAGAGATTCCTCCTTATTTCAAACTTAAATGTATGACCCCTTATTCTGAGGTTATACCCTCTAGACAGAGACTTTCAAACAGAGGAAATAACTTTTCATCATCTACTTTGTCAAGTCCTCTAAGAATCTTGTAAGTTCCAATAAGATCACATCTCATTCTTCCACATTCCAACAAGTACTGACCACATCTACTCAACCTCTATTCATAAGAATCCTTACTTGTTATCAGCCTAATGAACCTTCTGTGGACTGCATCCAATGCCAATATATTTTGTCTTGGATAAGGTGCAAAAAACTGTTTACAACATTCCAGAGTCGAGACTGTGGTGCTAGAAAAGCGAAGCAAGTCAGGCAGCATCTGAGGAGCAGGAGAGTCGACGTTTCAGGCATAAGTGTCAATTTTCCTGCTCCTCGGATGTTGCCTGACTGGCTGTGCTTTTCCAGCACCACACTCTCGACTCTGATCTCCAGCATCTGCAGTCCTCACTTTCTCACAGCATTCCAGAGGTTGGTGGACTGGTACCTTCTATAGCTTGAGTAAAAGTTTTAGTTATACTCTATTCCCTTCAAAATAAAGGCTAAAATTTAATTTGCCTTCCCTATTATCCATTGAATTTGGAAGCTAGCATTTTGTAATTCATGGTCCAGGATTCCCAAATCCCTCTATTCTGTAGCTTTCGCCATTTAAGTAATATTGAACTCTAAAGTGCATAACCTAACATGTCCCCAAATTATATTCCATTTGTCAAGTTTATGCCCACTCACTTAATCAGCCTAAATCCCTCTGCAGACTCATTGCACTAACAATTTTTCTGTCATCTGCAAACCTGGCTATAATATATTTATTATCCTCATCTAAGGCATTAATCTTTTCTCATTCACAGGACGGGGGCATCGTGGCCAGGCAGCATTTATTGCCCATCCCTATTTCCTCAAAGAGCATTTATGATTCAACCACTTTGCTGTGCGAGTAGAGTCATATGTGGCCCAGACCAGGTAAAGATGGTGGTTTCCTTCCCTAAAAGGCATTAGTGAACCAGATGGGCTTTCCCAACAGTCGGCGATGATTCATGGTCATCATTATTCCCTTAATTCGAGATATTTAATGAATTCAAATTCCAACATCTGCTGTAGGATGCTGTGGGACTTGAACTAGGCACCCCAGAACATTATCTGGGTTGCTGGGTTAATAATTCAGCAATAATACCGCCAGGCCATCACCTCCCCTCCCAATATATACTGTATATAATTGTGGCCTCTAGCACTATTCCATTTGGCAGACAACTAGTTACAGGTTTCCATCCTGAAAATGCAGCCCCCTCATCCCAGGCCTCTGCCTTCTATTAGTTAGCCAATCCCAATGTTCATCATGAGATTAGGTTAAATTCCAGATTGTACAGAAATCAAATTTCATCATCTGCTATGGTTAAGATTTGAATCTGTCTACGAAGTTATTATTTTGGGGATCTCAGCTTTCTTGTCAAGAGATTAGCGCTGCACCACCTCCCACTCCCTAAGGTAGTCCCTGCAAGGCAAGTCCATCATTACTGTTAGGATCGAGTCAAAGTCTATTCACTGACATTTAGCGATCTATGCACTTGACTTCCAGATGTACAATTATATGTTTGTCTTCTGTCAATGTCTATTTAAACATACTCAAAGACTAAGCTTCCATAATCTTCTGTGGTAAAGAATTTCAAAATTTGCAACCCTCTGAGAAAAAATATTCCTCCTCATCTCGAATCGAAGTGGCAGCCATCTTATTTTTAAATTGTGCACCTCAATTCTAGACACCCCAACCGGGTAGGAAGACCAGGATATTTCTCTTGAAATAAACCAAATTAAAATGAGAAACCCACTGTGGGTATTGTAACAATAATCAAAGAGGAAAGACATGAGGGTCTAAATCAAAATAGCATTGTACAGAAAGTTAAAGCATCCTAGTCCCCACACTGGCCAAAAAGCTTCAAGGGACTAGTGAATGCTCTCCAAGGATACCTAGGCACATACATAACCACAAAAGAGAGGCAGGAACTCGCTCATTATGACCCCTGCGTGCATCTCTAAATGGCGACTTTAGCCAGGGTTGCGAGGAGGTACTCTCCATATCAGGTACCCAAAGACAGGGCTGTGGGGCTGTGGTGCAGCCTAAACAATAATAATAGGTTCTTTAAATGAAGGAAAAGGGGATGCAACTTCTACAACCTATGCATATATGGTCCACAGAACCTAGAGGACCACAGTATAAACAGTTGGCCTGGCAGGCCAAAGTGAAGGATAGGCAGATGGTATAGGCTGGGAATTGTATCTTAATAAAAACTAAAAGAACTGTAGATGAAGTAAATCAGTAACAAAAACAGCAGTTGCTGCAAATCTGGCAGCATCAGTGAAGAGAAATCAAAGTTAATGTTCCAGGTCCAGCAACACTTCCTCAGAACTGATGGATGGTTGCTGGGAAAATGTTGGTTTATGTGCAGAGGATAGAGTGAGGGGAGGGGTAAGGAGTAAATGATATGTAGGGATAGCACCCAAAGAGAGAGAACACTTGGAAAGACAAAGGAGTCAACAATGATCTGGCTGGGATGGCGGGGGGTTAATAGCTGGTAATGGAGACTGTTAGTGGCTAACAATAGGTATTGTGTAATTGCAGTCTATGTGAGCACAAGAGATGATGTGTAGGGTGGGGGGCTAGGATATGGGGAAGTTCAGGCTCTGAAATGATTGAACTTCATATTGAGTCTGGAGGGCTATAGGTTACCCAAGCAAAAAGTGAGGTGTTGTTCTTTCAGCTTGCACTGAATTTCTCTGGAGCACTGAAGAAAGCCTGAGACAGACATACTGGCCAAGATACAGGGTGGTGTGTTAAAGTGGCAGGCAACTGAAGCTCAGAATCTTTTTTGCGAGCAGAAGGTAGATGTTCTGCGAAATGATCACCCAGTCTATACTTCGTTTCCTCAATGTAGAGGAGACCACATTGTGAGCAACGAGTGCAGTTGACTTGATTATGTGAAGTGCAGTTGAAGTGCTGCTTCACCTAGAAGGTATGTTTGGGCCCTTGGATACTGAGGAGGGAGGAGGTAAATGGGTAGATGTTACACCTTTAGTGGTTGCAGGGCAAGGTGCCATGGGGATATGGGGCAGTGTTGGGAGTGAAAGAAGAGTGGATCTGGGTATCCCAGAGGGAAAGCTCCCTGTGGAAGGCAGAAGGAAGGGGAGGGGAATATGTGTCTGGTGGTGGCATCTCACTGGAGGTGGCAGAAATGATGGCTGATGATCTTCTGAATGTGGATACTGTGGGTTGGTAGGTAAGGACATGGGTGACCCTACTGCTGTTGTGGGAAGGAAGAGAGGGAGTGAAGGTGGAAGTGCATCGGACCCAGTTGAGGTCCCTGTGATAACAGTGCTGGGGAATCCTCGGTTGAGGGAGAAGATGGGCATTCAAAGGCTCCCTTGTCAAAAAATAAAAGCAAATTACTGCGGATGCTGGAATATGAAACCAAAAGAGAAAATGCTGAAAAATCTCAGCAGGTCTGGCAGCATCTGTAAGGCAAGAAAAGAGCTGACGTTTTGAGTCTAACTGACAAAGGGTCAGCTCTTTTCTCTCCTTATAGATGCTGCAGACTTGCTGAGATTTTCCAGCATTTTCTCTTCTGGCTCCCTTGTCAAAGTTGGCCTCTTCGGAACATAAGCAACAAAGTTGGAGGAACTGGGAGAATTGAATGGAGATTTTACAGGAAATAGGGTCTGAGGGTGTATAGTCCAGGTAACTGTGGGAGTCAGTGGGTTTGTAGTGGGTGTTAATGGCCAGTCTATCCCCAGAAATGGAAACAGAGATGTTGAGGAAGGGAAGGGAGAAGTCCCTTAACATTTTGGTTACCAGCCAAACATGCTGATCATTGCATCATGAGGACTGACTCTGAGCCTACCTCTTTTTTTTCTAATCAGCCTGTTCAGAGAGGTTATTACATACCTCTGGAGATATTTAATCATCCAAGTTTCTCATTAACCAAAAAATTCACAAGCTCATTAGGGGCAGTGCAACAGCAACTAAAGTGAGGAAAGGTGGACACAGAGGGAAGGGGATTACATTAAAACGGAGTTGGAGGAAGAAAAAAGGCACTCTGCCCTTGCAGTGCCCACCCTTCTCTGAAAGCTTTGAAGGTGTTGATGGACACCTCATGTTCCATCTCCAAGGCACCCAGGCATGAACATAGCCACAGAAGAGGGGTAGGAAGTCAGGGACTGTGACCCCCTTCCACAGCCCACAGCCTGAAGATTTTGATGGCTATTTTGGCCAGGCCCAGTAGTAAGCCCGTGACGAGATCCTCTGATCTGCCCGCCCCCTCTGCATCAAGTACCCAAGGATCAGGAATATGCAGTTGAAGAGCAACCAAAAGAACAAACGATGTTTCAAAAAAAACCAAACAGAGGGTTCAATCTTCCATAACCAATATACACTTGGTCCATGGATCCCACAGTGTTGCAAAGTAAAGCATTTAGCTCTTAAAAACCAAAGTCAAATGAGGATGATCTGCTCTCAATCAACATTCGGGCTGTTCTGGCTGACTGCCAACTGCATCTCTAACACTGGCATCACACATTCATCCATTTTGACATTAGATTCACCAGGAAGATATCCAAGACCTGTAAAAACCGATTTGTAATCTTTTCAGCAATCAATAGCTTAGTAGCCTGTGAGACATGACAAATCTCTTCAGACATGTGTATGGGTATGAGTCAAAACCTTTGGCATTTTGCAGCTGATATGAGTGAATTTTGCTTGACATCGACTGTCTAGAACTCCAGAGCATCATTTTTTCCAATTGTGTTGGGTTTTCAGCTTCATTTGGTCTTTTGGAATGAGTATCATTCTGCTAGTTAACTTTACCTTCAAAGCCTGCATTTCTGGGACACCACTTTGACCCAGGCATACAGGTCTACAAAGCTCAGAGTGCTACTTAAAGCACCAGGATCTATCTGGCACTTCACATTGACATAATGTTCTCCAACTACAGGTACAAACCATTTGTCACCTCTAAATCTGACAATGCCAATGATGTATAATGTAGAATGATTTGTCAGAATCATCACAAACATCTCTCCAGCAGGCATCTTTATAGATTCATTTTGTATTATTCCAAATAAATATTTGTAAACAAAGTGATTCAGCTTCTTACAGTTACAGCACTACTTTTGCCACATTGAGTATACCATTTTTTCAATATTTACATACTGTCCTCTGGCCCTTGGTCTTTCTGTTGGCTCTTCTACAATTAACCCTTCATTTTATCCAATGTGCCATTCTCGTTCAGTCTGGAATATCTCTCTACTTTGTACAAAGCCTTGTCTGTTCTCCCATTAATATACTTTGACCAATGATTTTCAATCTTCTGCATGTTGAGAACTTCCTTATCAGTAAGGTTCACTTCTCTCAACAGAGGCCTAGTGGTATTATTGCTGGACTATTAATCCAGCGAGGAGATAGTGATGAAGGGCTCTGGCCCAAAAAGTCGATTTTCCTGCTGCTCAGATGCTGCCTGATCTACTTTTCCAGCAACATATTCTCAGCTATTAATCCAGTGACCCAGGTAATGCTTTGGGGACCAGGGTTTGAATCCCCCCCATGAGCAGATGGTGGAATTTGCAATAAATAAAAATCTGGAATTAAAAGTCTAATGATGATCATGAAACCATTGTTGACTGTTGGAAAATCCCTGCTGGTTTACTCGTGTCCTTTAGGGAAGGAAACTGTCATCCTTATCTATTCTGGCCTACCTGTGACTCCAGACCCACAACAATGTAGTTGACTCTTAACTACACTCTAGGATGGGCAATAAGCCAATGATGCCCTCTTCCCATAAATTAATAATGAAAAAGATGTGTTCATACAGTGGGATTTCTTATGCCTAAGGGGACAATCCAATTTTTCAATTGTCTAAAGTCGTAGGATTCAGTGAGTCACATCAAGGTGGTCAGATATTGATCAAGCCTCCCCTCTTCCCCAAGCTCCGATTTTAAACACATACCATTCAAGAGTAATGTTTATGGAGGGTTTGAAGAGGGTCTTCAAAGCCATCAACATCTGTCTTCTCTGGCATTTTGGCTCCTCTATGAGGCTTAGGTGTAGCTGTCAAATTTGAGGAGCTTTACTTGGATTATTAAAACAATTCAATTCAGATTGTATTACTACCAATAAACTACCATGTCAGTAGCCCTATATTTTGTAATTTGTTAAATCTGAAATAACATTAATTCAAATGTGCCATTCTTACTTGCTTTGGTAATTACTTGGACCTGCTTCAGTCATAGAGCAAGGTAATGGTTGCTGATGTAACATAAATTTTCAAACAGAGCCTAATATATTTTCTTGATCAGAAACATGTAGTTTCTTAAAATGTTTGTATTGTTTTCTTTAAATCTTGCAACTGGATTGTTGGTGAAAAGAACATAAAATGTTTAAAATAATCAGAATGTCTGGAGGGGCAAGTTTCAATGAGGATGGATAAGCTTTTATCATACTTGACTTTTTATCTAATTCTTAAAACCCTATAACGGTTTGCCATGAAAGAGTCAGTTGCAAAAATTAATGCAAGCTGCAATGCACTAGGAGGTGAGACGTATTATACCTGTGAAAGCAGAAGAAATATAAAAAAAACAATTGCTCCTGTTCTTCGTTACTCCGACGTCTTGAAAGCCATCTTAAAACCTGTGATCGAAAGGCTTATCAAATGCTGTTATAATAAACTGAAACCTGGAAGGATTACAAGACTAACCAGATTTCTAACCAGATATTAATGATTAAGGGGCATCTTTAACCTTGCCAGTCAGATTTATATCAACATCGATTTTCTGTTTCACAGACAATATCTAAAATATACCACCATTAGCCACATTCTTTAAACCAAGGTGCCCCTGCAGAGAGAACTGTATTTGGATAAATGGCTTCTGAAAACCCAGTAAATATTCTTTCACGTCAGTGTCATTACTACCATGAAATGATAATGAAGCATGAAAGGAAGATGATTCCATATTCAGATGACAGCATTAGCCTTCATAAGCAAACTGAAATATTTATTACTTGACTGCTCAACATCCCTGTCCATAATCTTAAAAATTACAAAAAAAACATTCCATTTAGAGGTCAAAATCTAAGCAGCAAAACCTGGTTAACAGTGTGAGCTATCATTTCTTAAAATATGCAAAAGCAATTATTTTATTTTCATAAAAATAACTACAGAAATTTTTAACAATGCCCTTAAGCTATAAAGAATACAGCGATGATTAAAAACACAAAATTTGGAGTGTTGGAAATATTTGACTAAATAATAAAATACAGCAATCTCTTTTCAAGTTTTCAGTTGCTTTTTTTTCTCCTATCTTGGTGACATTAAGACAGCACAACTGATTAATTTGAGTTTCTAAAATATTAGGTTTCTTTGCTTTGCAACAGAAAAAGTACAATTTGATCATCTGATCAGCCTGTGATAGGGTTTTGAAAACAATAACGTTATAATTTATTCAAGTGGTTATGATTTAAACTACAACTAATTGCTCCATTATAAATATCACCTATGAAATATATTTTTCAAAAGTCAGTCAGAAATTGAAGCTATATGCAAATGCAGACATTTCTTCACCAAAGTTTATTCAAAGATGAACCTCTTGAAGGTCAAAAAGAATTGGCCTTACAAGTTGACCTCTGTTTTACCTTCTTAAAAGGCAAACTCAATGGTTGACAAAATTCTTCTTCTCCTGATATCAAAATACACTTTATCAGAAAAATTTAAAATGGATTAAATTTTGTTTAAAAAGCTGATGAACATCAATTCCAAAACACCACGCAAAATTAATTATAGCTTCGCATCAGAAACGCAGATGTAGATTTCTGGAGTTAGTGCCATTTATCTCCAGCCGTGCGATACACAGGACGATTAGAAAGCCAAATCCACTCCCCCAAGTCTGAGGACTATCGGATGCTTGAAGTAAAAATGATTAACTCCAAATTATTCAAATCATTGTACAACAGCTCCAACATGATGGAAATTTACGGCAACTTGTAGGAACTACAGAGAGGCAGATTTAGGGCTATTTATCAAAATCAAGACTGACTAGGACTGACAGAATCCAGATAGATTATATAGTAATATGGCAGCAGTGCTGTAAGGCTGCTGTGCAGATTTCCAATTTTATCTGCAATTTTTGACTGTTTCTAATTGTGTGTCTACATTTGCATTTTTATAAAATTGACTTTAAAGGATTTATTTAATTCTTTATACTGTACTAATAAAGGAAGAAATGTATTTAAATGATGCCTCTGGAAATCTTTTGTATTTTCCAAAGCTCTGTTTCATGGGTCAAAAAAAAAAATAGGGCATTGTTTTCTGTATAGTATTTGATCAGCAATACAGATGGCATTTTTCTTACAGTAGATTTTATTTTAATTGCATTACTGCTGAGATGAACAGACTGAATCTTATTGCAGTCATTATGAATACAGTAGAAATGTTACTTAAATTATAAATTTTGGAACTTGTTTAAAATTTAAAAGTACACTTTGAGAGAGCTGTATTGTCATAGTGTATTATAATATTGACTTTTAAAAGACTGTGATAAACAATTGATAGACAGGCAGCAAAATGTGTAATTAATGGAATAGCAGTTGCGATGATGAGAATCAGGATGCAGTCTCCAAATATAAGAAAAAGTGCTTCTATGCTGAACTACATATCAGTTTCTTTTCCTGAGAACTTTGTTCTAGACAATATATTCTAATGGTTTTGCCATATTGTCCAGGTGCCACAGATGACACTAAATCTAAATTCTTAGGCTGAAAGAAATGATTTAACTCTGTGATTTATGAAGATTATATTTTTCACAAGAGATGTAATTACTATTTTGGATTAAAAAATCTTTATAAAGTATGTATAAACCACTAGAAATAAATGTAAGAAAGACAATAATGCTCCATGTTATCAAAATTTAGTTCTGTATCGTTATCCTGCTAACATTCATGGTACTGCTACTAATCTATTATTTTCAAACTCTGCTTAGGCCCATATGTTTTATTTACCATATTAGTGGTGGAGTTCACATTGCCTTTTCATCTAGCATTGTATATTCCACGTATTTAATGCTATTTTCTACCACCCCTTAGATCTGAAGCGAACGAAAACTGAGTGATTACCCCAAAGTGTGCTAGATGAACTGGAAAAAGTCTATTCAAACAAAGCTCATTAGTTTTGATACCTCCAGGGCTATGACAAATTAAGCGGCTGGTGAATATGCTTACAGACAAAAGAATGACGCAAGCACAGGGTTGAAGTAGGTGCTGCCTCAGTAGAATTCACCAGAAAAAGGAAAATGGAATATAAAGGGAATAGATACCTTTAACTTTTTGTCATACTTGCCACACAATCACTATAGAGATTGCAAACAGATTCATAAAGAAAGCAAAATATCATCAATATTCCCAGAAATATTAACAATGTTTACTAATTGACAATTATAAATTTATCATTTACATTAGCACGGGTATAAGTTTCAGACATGAATCTCCAGTGGGGATGAATATTGAAATCTTTTTGAGGGTAGTTATATTCATCTTGAATTCATGTTGTTAGTAACATTACCATTTAGATTTGGAGAATCGTGGAATTTTTCAGCACACCAGAGACCATTTACCCATTGTATTTAAGACCAGTTCTTTATAAGAACTGTACAATTTGTCCTGCACTTCAATATTTTTCCTTAACCTTGCAAATTGCTCTTCTTCTACATGTCTAATTTCCTTTTGAAATTTCCTATGGAATCTGATTTTACCACCTTTTCAAGTAATGCGTTCCAAATGTTAGTGACTCATTTAGTAATTCTCTTCATTTCCCCTCTACTCTTTTGCCAATTATTTTAAATTTATGACTACTGTTCCCTGACCCACTTGACAGAGGAAACAAATTCTCCTTATTTAATCTATCAAAACTCCTCATAATTTTGAATATAAAGTACATCTCCCTACATTTTTGTGCCTTAACCTTCCCTGCACGAAGACCAACAATCCCAATTTCTCCAATCTCTGAATTCTTCCATGCTTAGAATAATTCTGGGAAACATATTGTGCACAATCCTCAAGGTATTTATATTATTTGTAAAATGCCCAGAATTGTATGCAATATTCCTCTAAAGAATATGGTAAGGTGTACCATGACTTGACTTTAACAGGATTTTAGCATGTTAGTTCCCCTCCAAGCCAAATGCCTTCCTGACTTGGAACCACTTTGTCATTCCTTCGCTGTCACTAGGTCAAAATCATTGCAGCAGTTCAAGAAGGCAGCTCACCATCAACTTCTAATGGAGATTTAGGCTTGGGAAATTTTTGCCTGCTAATACATAGACACTCACATGTCATGAGAAAAGAAAAGAAAACTTTGTTGTTTGTCTTTGTATGCAATGTTCCTATTTTCCAGGGGAGGGTTCCTAAGCAATGCTATGGCTTTTGTATTCATCCTTCCTGCTGCTCTACTCTCACCAACACAGGCTGCATCAAGTTTGAACAGTGGATCTGGAGGGGTTAAGGCTCTTCTAGTGCTACTTCTGGATTCCCATAACTGTCTCACTCCTAATCACACCTGCCTGTCCCTGCAGACCATGCACCAAATCTGATTTACCTACTCTAAAGGTGTGAGTGCCTCCTGGGACAGAGTGTCCAGATAGCTTGCTTCTTCCCTGATGCATTGCAGTGTCTGAGTTTGGGATCTACCTCATCAACTGTGAGCCAAGATCCTCGAGCTATAAATACCTATTGCAGATGTGATTGCTGCAGATCACAGTAGAGACTGTCAACCTCTACATGCTATTGTTGCCACAAATCAGTGGCCTATCACATTTATTGCATAACATTCAACTAATTATAGTCAGAAATATCATTCAATTATACAAGATATAAATTTACATAGTACCAATTTCTCCCTGATTTCAGTGCAAACTATTGCACAAATTAGACAAAAGGAAACTGAACACTGACCCATTAGCCTATTTATCCAATTACTACATCTGAACCTCAGTTCTCAATTCTTCCTGAGTCTCTCACCACACTTCTGTAAATGAAAAACAAAACCATACCTCCTCCTTCACTGCACTGGATTTCTGAGTTCAGAGCTTCATTGAGTTAGCCTCCGTGATCATTTTAACCCCAGTTTTAAAATAAACATGTGATTGAGCTTCAGTTGCGATTTTCACAGGAAGTTACTTGTACATAATTTTATATATGTGAATGCAATGGCCAAATATGTTTTATATGTAACAACAAATAAATAACATCAGATATGATTAAACAAAAAGAGTTCAGCAAAATAATCTGTCAACTGTACAGGTATTTGTGAAAGAAGGTACATTTTGTCCAAGCTTTTCATCTTGCACTCATCAGAACAATTCACAAGAGATACCAATAAAGGGGGGAAAATTAACATTTATGCTATGGAAGGAGAAGTGATGATAGGTCGGCATGTGGACTTGTTTTGATAAAGGTGTTGTCACCAGTTATTGACAAATAAAAGTTACTGCTAGATTTTGTTGACATTTTAAAACAGGCTTCATATTGAGGTGTACAAGGTAATGAGAGGCATCGATAGAGTTGATAGCCAGAGACTTTTTCACAGGGCAGAAATTGTTAACACAGGGGTTCATAGTTTTAAGCTGTTTGGTGGAAAGTATATAGGGGATGTCAGAGGCGGGTTCTTTACACAGAGAGTTGTGAGAGCATGGAATGCGTTGCTAGCAGCAGTTGTTGAAGCGAAGTCATTGGGGATATGCTGGACATGCATATGGTCACAGAAATTTGAGGGTTCGTACATTGTGTTTACTTTACATGAGGATAAATGGTAGGCACAACATCATGGGCTGAAGGGCCTGTTCTGTGCTGTATTGTTCTATGTTCTATGTCCTATGTTCTATAACTGGTATGTTCTCCAACGTAACACCTTTAGCAATCAGTGTCCACTTACTGACCAACAGTACCATCCTTTCATTTAGTATAAAAGTTTCTCCTTAAATTGATAACTCTTGCAAATTGTACTAATGAGTGTAAGATAAAATGCTTCCACAAAATGTATCTTCCTTTCAGCAATTATCAAGTTACGTACAATCAAATGGCTCTTTGTAAATGAATCAGAATCCCTACAGTATGAAACAGGCCTTTTGATCAATTGAGTCCACACCACCCTCCAAAGAGCATCCCACCCAGTCCATGAAACCCTGTATTTCCCACAGCTAATTCACACAGCCTGCACATCCCTGGACATGATGGGGAATTTAGCACAGCCAATCCACTTAACCTGCACACCTATGGACTGTGAGAGGAAACTGCAGCACCTGGAGGAAACCGACGCAAACACGGGCAAAATGTGCAAACTCCACACAGACAGTGACGCATGGGTGGAATCAAACCTGGGTCCCTGGCGCTGTGGGGCAGCAGTGCTAACCACTGAGCCATCATGCCTGACCTGGTTGAACAAGCCTCTGAACAAACACCTGTGAAGTGAGTCCCTACAATTTTGGTTCAACTCTTATTTTATGTAGCCTCATCCAACTCCTTTCACCCACCCAAACACAGGCTGAAACATTCCACATTTATTGCTAATAGCTTTAGTCAAAACAAAAATACATTAACTTATGCAAATTACTTAATGAACACCATTATATCAGTTTAAGTTTCTCTGTGCAATCAGTAAAAGCAAAACTGAGAAAACATGGTGCATTGAGTAACTACTCTAGTGTTCTTTTGTCGCTAATTGGGTTAAAAATTCCTTCCTTCTGCTATTTGTACAGGTTTGAAATTCAAGGTTTGTGCGAAGATTTGTAGCTCGGGTGCTCGTTGTTGTGGTTCTGTTCGCCGAGCTGGAAGTTTTTGTTGCAAACGTTTCGTCCCCTGGCTAGGAGACATCATCAGTGCTCTGGAGCCTCCTGCGAAGCGCTTCTTTGATGTTTCTTCCGGTATTTATAGTGGTCTGTCCTTGCCGTTTCCGGGTGTCAGTTTCAGCTGTCCGCTGTAGTGGTTGGTATATTGGGTCCAGGTCGATGTGTTTGTTGATGGAGTTTGTGGATGAATGCCATGCCTCTAGGAATTCCCTGGCTGTTCTCTGTCTGGCTTGCCCTATGATAGTAGTGTTTTCCCAGTCGAATTCATGTTGCTTGTTGTCTGAATGTGTGGTGACTAGGGATAGCTGGTCGTGTCGTTTCGTGGCTAGTTGATGTTCATGTATGCGGATTGTTAGCTGTCTTCTTGTTTGTCCTATATAGTGTTTTGTGCAGTCCTTGCATGGTATTTTGTAAACTACATTAGTTTTGCTCATGTTGGGTATTGACTCCTTTGTTCTAGTAAGTTGTTGTCTGAGCGTGGCTGTTGGTTTGTGTGCCATTATGAGTCCTAAGGGTCGCAATAGTCTGGCTGTCAGTTCTGAAACGCTCCTGATGTATGGTAGTGTGGCTAGTCCTTTTGGTTGTGGCATGTCCTCGTTCCGTGGTCTATCTCTTAGGCATCTGTTGATAAAGTTGCGCGGGTATCCGTTTTTGGCGAATACCTTGTATAGGTGTTCCTCTTCCTCTTTTCGCAGTTCTGGTGTACTGCAGTGTGTTGTAGCTCTTTTGAATAGTGTCCTGATGCAGCTTCGTTTGTGTGTGTTGGGGTGGTTACTTTCATTGTTTAGGACTTGGTCTGTGTGTGTTGTTTTCCTGTGTACCCTTGTGGTGAATTCTCCGTTTGGTGTTCTCTGTACTATCACGTCTAGGAATGGGAGTTGGCTATCCTTTTCTTCTTCTCTCGTGAATCGGATTCCTGTGAGTGTGACGTTGATGATCCGGTGTGTTTTTTCTATTTCCGTGTTTTTGATGATTACAAACGTGTCATCGACGTATCTGACCTAGAGTTTGGGTTGAATTTGTGGTAGGGCTGTTTGTTCTAACCTTTGCATAACTGCCTCTGCTATGAGTCCCGTGATTGGTGATCCCATGGGTGTTCCGTTGATTTGTTCGTATATCTGATTGTTGAATGTAAAGTGTGTAGTGAGGCACAAATCCAGTAGTTTAAGTATGCCGTCTTTGTTGATAGGTTCCGCCTCCTGTTTTCTGTTCTGTATGTCCAGTAGGTTGGCTATTGTTTCTCTGGCTAGGGTTTTGTCAATCGAAGTGAACAGTACCGTCACGTCGAATGAGATCATGGTTTCTTCTTTGTCTATGTGTGTACTCCTGATGGCGTCCAAGAATTCCTGTGTTGATTTCATGGAGTGTTTGGATCCGCTGACCAGGTGTTTCAGTTTCTGTTGTAGTTCTTTGGCCAGTTTGTATGCTGGTGTCCCTGGTAGTGATACTATGGGTCTGAGTGGGATGTCTGGTTTGTGTACTTTGGGTAGTCCATAGAATCTGGGGGTGTTGTTACTTTCCGGTTTCATTCTTCGTAGGTCAGCTTTGGTTATCTGTCCGTTTTTTTGTAGATTCCTTAGTGTGTTATTTATTCTATTGGTGAGTTGTGGTGTGGGGTCAGAATCCTTCATTTGGTAGGTGTTGGTGTCTGCTAGTTGGTGTTGTGCTTTTTTTTTGACTGCACAAAACACTATATAGGACAAACAGGAAGACAGCTAACAATCCGCATACATGAACATCAACTAGCCACGAAACGACACGACCAGCTATCCCTAGTAGCCACACATTCAGACAACAAGCAACATGAATTCGACTGGGAAAATACTACTATCATAGAGCAAGCCAGACAGAGAACAGCCAGGGAATTCCTAGAGGCATGGCATTCATCCACAAACTCCATCAACAAACCCATCGACCTGGACTCAATTTACCAACCACTACAGCGGACAGCTGAAACTGACACCCGGAAGCGGCAAGGACAGACCACTATAAATACCGAAAGAAACATCAAAGAAGCGCTTCGCAGGAGGCTCCAGAGCACTGATGATGTCTCCTAGCCAGGGGACGAAACGTTTGCAACAAAAACTTCCAGCTCGGCGAACAGAGCCGCAACAGGTTTGAAATGTTCCGACTTATGTATGAGACCTCCATTTGGGATCACAAAACAAGGATAAACATGAATAAATCCGTCAGAGAATCCAGGAAAATCCCAGGGATTGGTAAGAATGTGGAACTCACTACCTTGACCTGTAATCGATGTGAGTAATAAATGCAATTATGAGGAAGCTAGATATAGATTAAAAGGAGAAAACAGTACAAGGACATGTTGATGGTGTAAGAAGAAGAGTGTGGGAGGATAATCGTGAAGAATGAGTAATAGCATGGACCTGTTGGATTATATAGGCTATTTCAGTGCTCTAAGTACAACATAATACTATGCAGTAAAAATAAATGAGTATGAGAAAATCAACTCTGTTCCCAGTGGATGCAAGTCCATGACACAAAACTACCAGCACATGCCACAATTTATCTCAAAGTGGGATTAAACTGACAGCCTCATTGATAGATGCCAACTAAATGCGACAATAATAAGATTTGGACAAAGGAGAAATACTAAATAAATGATTTGGAGATGCCGAAATTGGACTGGGGTGTACACAACTCAAAATCATACAACACCAGGTTATAGTCCAACAGGTTTAATTGGAAGCACACTAGCTTTCGGAGCAACGCTCCTTCATTAGGTGAATCACCTAATGAAGGAGCATCGCTCCAAAAGCTAGTGTGCTACCAATTAAACCTGTTGGACTATAACCTGGTGTTGTATGATTTTTAACTAACTACTAAACAAATGTTTTGTTCCTGTCTTCACAGTGGAAAAAAGATGTAGGAACATAAGGAAGTCAAAGGTACAAGAAATCTGACAGCCTAGTTTCAAACAGAATGCTCCCACAAACTGAAATGTAATCATAAACGGCATGTTTTAGTTGTGCTAGTTGAGCAATAAATGTTGATCAGGAAACTAGGCATAAGTATCTTGCTGTTCTTCAACGTGATTCCATGATAATGTAAACAATACCACTCTAAAGGCTGTGCAGAGGCAGAAAACTCTGAGTGCACATGAGCATAAGTCAGAAAAGGTGGTAGGACTGATGGAGAGCCTGATTAATACTGCATACAGTATCCAAGGATTTAATAATAGTGAAATAGAATATAAGAATAGGGAGGATATACTGAACATGTATACAACACATGTTAGACCTCATCTGGTGTGTTGTACACAGTTCTGTGCACAGAAAGGATGTGCGCACATTGGGGAGTGAGCACAGACAAGGTTCCTTCACTTTGGAGATAGATTAAAGAAATCGGAACTGTTTTCCTTGGTGAGCAGAAGGCTAGGAGGAGATTTGACTGAAGTTTTCAAAACCACAAGGTGTCTGGGCAGAGTAGAAGGAAGAAATTGCTCCCTCTCTCTCATAAGCAGATCAAGAACAGGACGGCATAGTTTGAAAGTGATTTGCCAAAGAAACAAATGTGATGTGAGAAGACAGTTTTTCACATAGCAAGTGATTGAACCTGGAGTACAATGTCTGGAAGTGTGGCAGAGGCAGGTTCAATCAAGGTATTCAAGACAACAATAGGTGATTATTTAAATATAAGCAATGTGCGGCATTATGGAGTAAGGGCAAGAGGATAGCACTACGTCATGATGGCGAGCCAGGGAAGACGGAAGACACGATGGGCCAGTTGGCTACATTCAATGTCATTATAATTCAATGATATTGGCTTAAAGGAGGCAGGCAGGATCTTGGTTCATCATCTGATGAAAGACTGCACCCGTGACAATGTAACACATCTGTAGTATTGTACTGGAGTGGCAGCCTAGACTCTGTACTCAAGCGTTCAGAATTGAATCCCCAACCTTCTGACTTTGAGGTGAGAGCACTATCAAATGAACCAAGAGTAAATATTGAAAGCTGTTGCAAATATTAAATTGAGAGGTAGCACAAAATAAAGTGCAAACAGGTTTAGAATAGTTTGGATCTTTTAAGCAGCTGAACCTGCAGATGGTCAACATAGTTTACCGATGCAAGTTAAAACAATTAGTGAAGGGACAAGAAACCAAAGGATTGGAATACGATTAGGAAAAAGACCTATGTTTATTAACTTCTAGCCTAGTACTTGTTTGCAGTTAAAAAAAAGCACTGTTATTTTATCAATAAATTGGGAGTTTAAATAGATCCCCATTTGCACTACTGTGTTTAGCTCTGAGCATCTAACAACATGAAGAGAAAGCAATGTGACCTGATCAATAGCACTATTGAAGAGTCCTTCCTTCACTTATCTGTTAAATGGATATAGACACATATAACAGTAATTGGACAGGTTGGATATACCTAAGATATGTGGGCAGGGTGCATTTTGAGAAATTTTCCATGTTGTTGGATTATACTGGTGTTCTAAGTGTACTAGAACAAATTGGTTAGGAACGTAGTTATAGAGACATAGAGATGTACAGCATGGAAATAGACCCTTTGGTCCAACTTGTCTATGCTGACCAGATACCCTAAATTAATCTAGTCCTGTTTGCCAGCATTTGGCCCATTTCCCTCTAAACCCTGAAATGCAGATCTTTAGCATTAGAGTTTGCATCTGGACATGGATGAAGTGAATCAAGTTGAATATTATGAGCATTTGTGTTGATGGGGATCTAACTAAGAAGAATCATCTAACAACAGTGCTTGATGAAGATGCTTCAGCCTTATTTTTGCACTCACATGCTAGGCTCCACCATTATGAGTGTCCGGATGTTTACCAAAATGTTCTGCTGTTAGTTGCTGAAATGTTCACCATAGTTCATGACTGAATGTGTCAGCATCATTTAGTTTACTAGTACTTGCAGTTGAAGCTTATTTAAATTCATTTCAAATTGTTTTGTATGTATCCTGGAATTCCACAATATTGTATTCCTTTATACACTGCCTCCTTCAAAGTATATTATTGTGAGGAGGGGTCTTCTGGCAGTCTGCAGCACTGTACCATCATGCTCAAATGGGAGTCAAAGATCCATACTGCATGGGATAAAGTAATTGCCTGTGATTTTACCTGATTTAGTTAATTGCTGGTCAAGGGACAAGAGGTCAGTGAGTTCTTGAAACTGGAAGGTGAAAATATCCCCAAGAACCCGCCATCATGGTGGAGGCTGAACTCATTGGAAACATAGCCTGTTCTGCAGCTAGGGCCTGGCAGGAGTTTGGGGGGGGGGGAATTGCTGGAGAACTTTTTTCTTAAATTTAAAGCAGCCAGTTTGAATCTTATTAGTCAAGGTTTTTCCCTGGGAAATGAACTAGAGAATAGCAGTCACCTATACATTGAGTTGACAAAGTATAACATCTGGACATGTTCTTTCTGGCTGCAAAGAAGATGGTCCTGTGTACTGATATATGTAACTTCCAATATACATACATTTGTCAGGCATGACAATTGTTTGTATTGGTTGTTGACATAATTCTTCATACACTCAGTATAATTTGGCCAAAATCATCCAATTATGGAAACATATGTCATGCTGGGCATTGCATTGTGAGCTTTGCAAATGTGGGTTGGTTGAGTACAGTCAGTACTTTGTTCCAAAAAAGCAACTGGGATATGCTGTCTGATATGATCTTCTAGCCTTTGGCATGTATGGCCCATATATCTGGCATCATTCCAGCACTAAAATTCATATACCACATTCCTCACATGTGTGATAAGCAGAATGTCATTTTGGCCTGAGGGTAACATCAAGTTAATGTTAAACACCTCTCACATTGCTACTGCATAGCAGAAACATGAAACAGCTAACTTCAGCTGTTAACCAAATCTTCGAGATACCTCACCCTTCCAAGAACTAATATGAAAAGTCGAGGAGCATGGTGAATAATCTAATGAGGTGAATAGGAGGTCATCATCCTTGCCATTATGTCACAGAGTCAAAAGACCATGAATGATGGACACCTGAATTCATTCCCTAAAATCCAGAGACATTATTCTCACAGTCTGAGAAGCTCTTGGGAATTGTCACATCTACAGATCAGGGCTTTCTGCTGTATCCAAGTGCAGGCAAAGAGTGGGCTCCCTGGCTCTGCAATGCCTTACTAAAGCTTCTCCTGCAAGCCACCCAGGAAAGCCAGGCGATCATGATTCCTAAGAAAGCTGCAGGAAGCCATTGCTCTGACAATGATGGCCTGAACAGTGATCACAGCAAGGATTAGCCCCAGCAGGGTCCATGCCAGAATTTGAAGAGGGACTATCTATCATGCACCACCAGGAAGAGTGGTGTCATATAGTTACTGTAGAGTGATATTAGTAATGATGTCAAGCAGTTTCAGGGCGCTGAAGGCTGTCAGACAAGGGTTGGGTTGTAGAACTCACTATCAGATGGACCATGTAGACTGAATGGATGGGAGCCATTTGATGATCTGGATATTGCTCTAATTGCGGGACAATGTGAATGTCAAATATTTACTAGGAAAGGCTTAGGAGCTGTCAAAGGCATCCATGTTCATATAGTGGTCAGGCACCCACTGGGCTCACTCTCAGTGTACTGTCTATTTGCAGGAGAAAACTGCTCACAGTAAGCAGGAGCACATCATGACGAGAGTATATGTCCCAGACATCAGAACCCTGTCCACAGCTGAGGTGAAGACCAGGGAATACTTCAGTGAGATCTAGGGCATAATCCTCCCAGACATTGGGTAAGTGTCTTTTTGTTGACTTTAATGAAAGTCGCCACTATAATCAAAGACCCCTCCCACTCCAGTTATACTCTCCTCCACCCTCTTCCATCGGGCAGAAGATAGAAAAGTTTGAAAAAACATACCAACATCTTCAAGAACAGATTCTTCCCTGCTGTTATCAGACTTATGTAAGGACCTCTCACATATTGGAGTTGGTCTTTTTCTGCACCTTCTCTGCAATGTATTCTGCATTCTGTTCTATTACCCTGATGTATCTATGTAGGTATGATTTGTCTGATTAGCACGTAAAATAATGTGACAATAATAATTAATATAAATCAAATCAAAAGGTTTCTCTCTGTGAGGTCTAGTGAGTTTTCTCATGCAATCATCACAAACTCACATCATTACCTATGCACTACACCCCTTTAGTGTCCTGCTCCTCTGATGCTCACCCAGCTCCTACAGTCACTGTAGGCAAATGTATTCACCTCCGCTGGGATAAGCCAGGATCCTGATGCCAGTGCCATCTTGCAGCCCCAACCATGCACCTGGTAGAGTTTCCTTTCACTGTGCACTTAGTAGACATCATTCATAAAGCCAGCACTTCTCAAAGTATACAGGTGGCATGGCTGACCTTCTATCACCTACAAGCCTACGCTCCTACATCTCTTGTGTAAGGCAGAGAGAAGGCAGTTGAAGCGCAAGCCACACGATCTGCCTGTCCTTAGCCACATCCCATTGCAAAATCTTTCCAGATGCACCTCACTGCTACCCCTTGCCCAATGCCCACTGTGGGCTAAAATCTTCCCATCATTCAAAGTGGAACCATCAAAGCCTTTGAACCAGTCACTTTTATTCAACAACACAACAGGAAACAAACAGAAGCAACATTTTCCTCTCGGGATGGAAAAGGACTGCTTGCCTGTCCAACACCAACTGTTTTGCAGTCAATAAATGATCAATGCACACAGCTCTCATCTTCTTGACCCAGGTGTCCATTAAGATCTGTCTGGTTGTAGTATCCAATGCCGTTATACTCTGTCAAACAGAAGGTGATGCTCCTCCTGCTCTCTGTCCTCACCTTTCTCCTGGGAAGGGCACTGCCACAGTCCCAGCTCATCAGCCACCATCACATCCCCTCTTTGCCTGCCTTCCATAGTGCAGAGCACAGTGTGCTACGGTTATACAGCAAAGCCTGCCCAGAGAGTACTAAACCAAACCAACCAGTGAAACCTCATTTTCAGGAGGTTTATTGTCTGCTTCAGAAAGGGTCTAGTTGAAAAACAAGTAGCAAAACATCTACATTCCACCTCAGTCATGGGGTTACATTACAGTCAACAGCCAAGGAAACATAGGCCTTCCAAAAGATGTTGGCATCATGATAGCTTTTAGGGTACCTCGTGCAGACATCGACGACAAGGTACTGATGATCACAATCCCTTGCACATTGATGGAATGGAAGACTTTTCATTGATGAAGTCAGTCCCACTATGAGATTGCCTTCTCAATGTGACGTGCACAGAGTATGCTCCATCCAGGTGTATACAGCTACATTGGTGAATCTTTCTGGCCAGGATGAAGCACTGACCCCGTCACGGGGAAATTTGAATACACAATGTAACATGGAACAAATGGGATCAGTAACAGCTCTGATACATTTGTGAGCCGACGATTGAGAGATCCCACACAGGTCCCCAGTGGCTCCTTGGAAGAAGCCTATTGCATAAAAGTGCAATGTAGTTGTCACCTTCTCAGCCACTGGTGTAGGATGGTCATCCAATCCATTATGTTGCTGGTTCCACTCCAGCAGTTGGCACAGTTCTGTGACAATATCCTGGGACACCCTTAATCTGCACCTTATATGGAAGAAATGGCATTTCATGGCCTTATGTACTTCCTGCACATCTTCAGGTGCCCTTCAACTGCGACTTCATTGAATGGAGGACAGTCAGCATGTGCTGGAGATTACTGCTAGTTCTGGACTTTCTGGCACAATTACCCCACTGTTCTCTACTCTATGTATTGTCTATGTGATAACTCTGGTAGATTACATTCCCTCCAGTATGGAAACAGGCCCTTTGGCCCAACAAGTCTACACTGGTCCTCTGAAGAGTAACCCACCCAGATCCTTTCCCCACATTTACCCCTAACTAATGCACCCAACACTCTGGGTAATTTAGCATGGTCAATTCACCAGACCTGCACATCTTTGGATTGTGGGAGGAAACTGGAGCACCCGGAGGAAACCCACACAGACACGGGGAGAATATGCAAACTCCACACAGACAGTCACCCAAGGCTAGAATCAAACCCAGGTTCCTGGCACTGTGAGGCAGCAGTGCTAACCACTGAGCCACTGTGCCGCCCCATAACTGAGATTGGCATAATAATGTTGATTAACATATTATTTCATAATGCATTCCATATCAGTTTAATGTACTCATTATGTCTCTGAACTGGCAGCTGATCTGGCCATGCTCCCTGTGCTATGACAGGTTAATCAAGTGAGTTTATGTTATCATGCGGTGTCTCACCTTTTTAAATTTTTCTCAGCGTTTCTGTCATCTGCTCAAGCATCCATGACCCATGGGTGCCGCAGACTTCATTCCTGACCACATTGTCTGAGAGATTGTTCTATACATTAATTGATCTCTTAATGGTGCATGTATGACTGTCTAGCACACTATCCAAGCTCTGACTTATCCATGTCAGGTCATTATCTGTACCAAGCTGTCATATCCTGAATCATTTGCCCATTTTCCAGAATTTTCTTAAATTGAGAACTTAAAATCTGAACTTCTTGATCAACTGTTGCCTAATCAATTGAATTTCCGACAAAGGTCCCTGTGTTAAATGCCATGGCAACATCATCAACCAGATTGCATTTCATTCTATATTTTCCCGAACCAGGAGTTACCATAGGCCTCAAACTGTCATTACACCAAGCCACCGGTGTTGCCATCTGGTTTACCAAAGCTGTATACCTTTCGGGAGTGAACTGAACACCTTCGCTTGGATGAATCAAAATCTGAGATGCTTAGAAAGGTGGGTATCAGCTGATGAAGTACACATTCACATAAAATGTTATCAAGCTTTACCACCCTCTCCATTATCTAGTCCTGTGCTTAAAGCTAGATGAGGTGGGTCAGTTATTTATGCTTCTGGTCCATACTCCCTTCCTGCAGTGATGGGGGTGTTGTATAATTGTGTAATTGTTGGACTGTCACTGTAGGAGCAGATCATGTGACATAATGATGATGTCATCAGCCACTTTGGGGAGACAGACAGCTCTCTCTAGTCTGCAACCTGTAGAGTGAACACCTCCACAATGAAACTCCCGCTGTCAAACACTTCAGCCTCCTGCTTCTTCTTGGTATTTAGCTGATGATGCATGCAATTGTCATTGTTACTGTTGTGATAGGTTTGATGTTCTGAGGGCATAGCTACCACCCTCAAGTAAACATTCTCAGCTTTGTCGACTTTATTACTAAATCAATATGGTATGTAGCCCATCCTTGGAGTTGATGTTAAAATGTTTCTGCCCAGTTATAGACAAGCATGGTGGCAATGCAGGCTATCTGCATGGAACTACTTGACAATATTATAGTTGTGGCCTACTTGAGGAGGTTCTGAGTGCTACCATAATATAATGTGTAAATTTTAAGCATAGGACTGTGACTTCATTTCTCATTCCTCCTTCTTTCACTTGTGCAGCATTAAGGAATCTTGGAAACTTACTTCATCTTGAAAAACTTAAATTCAAACTAAAAGAAATGAATGCAGTATTGTCAGATCTGTATAGTTGTCTGTGCTCTGAAAAACGGATGCATTTTAAGCAGTGAAAAACTGTTCCTGAATTCCCTGCTATCCACAGCTATTGGCTGCTTGAGCTTCAATCTGTTTTCCAAATATCTGTCACCTAAATCTTCAAATGTTTTATGGGCAGCCATTGCTGATATGGGTTTTGCCTCCAGCAGGATATTTTACCTGATGCAGCAATGCTTATGGTATCCCTGATAATATGAGGATCTGGGTGTGGGTATCATGATTGTGATTAATGGAGCTGTAATTTCTTACAGCTGCCAATCATATAAAAATATTTCATTTATTTGGTGCAGAGTGTCTGGCATAATATTACGCTGTTGATTACACAGAACTGCATATTTATTGCATATATCATGCTTCAGGTGGTCCCCAGTATGATATTTTATGAGACCTTTGTACTTCAGGTTGCTTGTTATAATACAATGAAAACATCAAATACATTTCTCTTACAGGTATACAGCCATACCTTATCTGTTAAAGACATACTAACCGTGAGACCTAACACAACAGTGGGCATTCATGATCTGGGTAAATGTAATGACCATGCATCTCCTGAACCAAGCATATTGAAGGATTGTGAAATGAACAGAACAAGTTTAATGAGTAGGGGAGAAATGAGAGCGGGAGAATCAATATTTCAAGAATTCCTAATGAAGGACTTATGCTTGAAATGTTTATTCTCCTGCTCCTCGGATGCTGCCTGACCTGCTGTGCTTTTCCAGCACCATACTCTTTGACTCTGATCTCCAGCATCTGCAGTCCTCACTTTCTCCTGACCGACGATGCCATGAATGAATAAAAGAACTCTTAATCATAGAATCCCTACAGAGTGGAAAGAGGCTGTTCAGCCCATCTAGTTCACAGTGCCCCTCTAAAGAACATCCCACCCAGAAACCACCCCATCCTCCATCACTGTAACCCTGCAGTTCCCATGGCTAACCTACCTGTTCTGCACACTATGGACAATTCAGCATAGCTAATGTGTATAGCTTTGGACTGTGAGAGGAAACCTAGTATTTGGGGGAAACCCATGCAGACATGGGGAGACCGTACAGTCGCCCAAGGGTGGAATCAAACCTTTGTCCCTGGCACTGTGAACCACCGTGCTGCTCTATTATTACATTTAATGTAAAATCATGAACAAGTGTTTGTTTTGCCATCTCCACACAGATATTTTTCCCTTCAACGAATAATGGAGAACAGTTGGAAGGATTAGCAAGTTGATTATCAACCTGTTGACCTGTATATTGAACATTAGTTCCTTGGTCAACAAGTCCTGCAGTGGGATCACTAACTCTTTGTCGCCTGCGTTCTTTAAGGTCAGAGGCGAATACTCTCACTGTTCCATTGTGTTTTGGAGTTTGTGTTATAAAATTGCAATAAAACTGCTCTATATTGATTTTATGTCCATTAATAAATTCATTCCTTTGGTGCTGTCCAGAGAAAATATTTTTCACACGGCCTTAATACTTAAGAGAATAATGGATACCTCTTAGTGATTATTACTAGGCAGTAATCACTGAAGGGTTCAGATGATGTCATTAAGTGTGAGAGAAAAGCTTGAGTGGTTTACAATCAACTTCTGAATCCTGGGATGAGATTACTGCTTGGAAAACAATTCTATAAAGCCATTTTAAAAAATATTATACTTAATGACAAAACCTACATTTTATTTCCATTTTAAATTGCATTTTCTAGGTCAGTTTCTCTAAATATCACTGAAATCAACAGCACCATCGAGACTTCTCCTCAGACCTAGTTGGAGCAAGTGTAATTAATAAAAGAAAGAAGCTCCAAATGCATAAATTAAAACACATAAATATATGCGGCTGCTGATCCCAAAGTGACTTGTTGCTACTATTTGCTGTCACATACCTTTTTTTCTTAATTTATATTAATTAATTTTGAAAATAATATGAAGCAGAAAATGATTGTAGCCAGAAATAATAACTTTAATTGGAATGCTTATATAGCTATATTGTCATCACTCCTGATTATGTGGTCCATCATACATTTAATGTGGGTGGTTATGTGTGGCCATCATCAATTGGGAATACAATTCCAAGGCCAATAGTGGAAATATTTGAGGTAACCCTGAGTTGCTTTAATTGAATCCTTCATTTTTCTTCACTCTTCTATTGCAGAGAGATTAAATTCTTCTAGAATGTTGCATCTTCATACTATTTTCAGCAGTACTCATTTGTTACATTGTTAAAGTACTCAGCATTTACAAGCCCAAAAATCTGTGTTTTCTTGCTAGCAAGGTTTACATCTCTTTTAGAATAATTGGATTATGGAAATTAAACTTTTTTTCCAGGGTGCATTGTAAAACATCAAAGTAAATTTCCATTTTGAGTGGAATTTCTCAATTTTAGGTAATTAGGTTATTGCATGCTTTGCTTAAATGTGAATATTGAACTACTGTAGAATGTATATACATAAGACCTTTTAAAATATTTACATTCAAAGAATATGTTGTATAATTGACAAATTAATGAATAATGGTAGAGCTGGCAAAATTTGATATTCCCAGGACCCCCCCAGCCATGTATTTGATTTAATTAATTCCAAATATATGCAACTGTGTATCACATATTTTTCTGGATTTTAAAATTGTGTTACTGTATCAATATTGTGCTTTATTATGAGCAGGTGCAAAATGCCAAACAGACAACATATATGGCTATAAATTTAGAATCCTTTGTTAAAATAATAATACAATGCTCAACTTGGTAGTATCAAATTATTTTTATAAATTATTTGTGTGGAGACTTTTTAACAGCAGATTATCAAATATTGAAGCTTCTCAATAGAGCATCTTCTGATAAACAAAATGGTCTCTGTTTAATTATTTCTATTTACCTATATTGTGGCAATTCTGGCACACGTTGGTGTTTAGGCAAACATTTTCTCTGAATAAGTGTTCCCATTAATCTGATAACTATTAATTGACATGTTTTATATGGATCCCATTCATCAGTTTTGCTTTCCATCAAGAATTCATCAATTAATAGTTTCAAACAAAGAGATTAAATTTATAGCAATTCAGGGTTGGAGGACATAGTGAGTGGTACTACTTCCTTGAACAAAAATCTAATCGATTAACTTTGCCTAAAAATTTGCTAATCCTTTCACACGTGGCCCAACATGTTTCATTTTCAGGCCGCACAACAGCATTTTCAGTCGCATTTTATGACAAGGCTCAAGGGTAAAGATTGATTACAGTTACATAAAAACACATTGTTCTAATGTCATCATCTTGAATAATGACAACAGCGTTTCTACACTATACAGATACCATTGTTTCTCCATGTATCTTACATGAATTGTCAAGAAAAATTAGCACAATTAACTTGCCCTGAGGTGTTTTGTTGGGTTTAAAATTTGTCACA
The DNA here is from genome assembly GCF_020745735.1 of Hemiscyllium ocellatum. NCBI lineage: Eukaryota > Metazoa > Chordata > Chondrichthyes > Orectolobiformes > Hemiscylliidae > Hemiscyllium > Hemiscyllium ocellatum. The sequence continues at coordinate 35,636,395 of NC_083417.1, read as the reverse complement.
TTGCACGGCATTCATGCTGGGATACAGAAGAATGACTGTGATTGAAGCATTGCTGGCTTTTCTCCAACCAGTTCAAGAAGCATAATATAATACTGTCAGTATGAAGCAAACTCATTGTTAACAGTCCTAACTGGTAACCATAAAATCTAGTACCTAAACCTTGAGTCGGTTTGCATTTTAAAAGAGTGTAATAGTTATGAAAGCTTGCGATTAGTTGGGAATAATGATCTAACTATTGCTGTCAAAATAATGGTGAGACAACGGATTATCATGTGCTGTCGCCACACTAACTTTGGCTGTGAGGTCAGAAGAATTGCAGAAATTCAGGAGTTGCTGGTGCAGATGCACCACGTATCGTGTGTGTTGCAGCATCAACCACTACCAGAGAGTCACCACCAATCCTCCTCTCGACATTTTAAAATGAACAGTAGAGGTTTAGACAGGCTTTTGTGGGGCACTGTAACAAATTGTTAACAGAAACTTATCAAAGTTAAATCTCTTTACATATTTGGTCTCTAATCCTGCTTGGTTAACAGTAGCAGATGATGAACCCATTATTAAGTCTCAGCATGAAGATGTGCTTGTCTTACTAACAATGTGTAGTTTATTGCACTGGTGCAAATTATATTGGCTGGTTAGAACAATTACTAAGACCAACATGAGCAAAGAATTACATGTTTGACCCACTGAGATCCCAAGCTAGACATCTCTTTCCCCATCCATGGCAGTATGGCATCCTCAGATTGGGTGAAGCCTAATGCAGTCTCTCTAACATTAACCCTTTCAGAACCACTAATATCTACAACAGCACACTGCATAAACTTAGCTTTAGTAATATGATACTGTCTGGTTCCCTCTCCAAATGCATTGAATGTCATGAATTCCCTGTTCTTACACTACAGGTACAAAGTAAATTCACTGTGCAAAGTTACGTCTAGTCATTTCAAGTCAAAGTACCAATTGTCAGTCAATCCCTAGGATAAAATATTAATAACTATGCATGTGAAGTTTATTTTCTGCAGGTTATATTAGCTGTTTGAGATTTTAAAAATAACTTTATTTTTGTTGTGTTTCAATTTCACCATTACTCCAATTTTCCTTCTTACCCCTTTATCCCGCTCTCGGATGCTGCCTGATCAGCTGTGCTTTTTGCGCAGCATTTGTTACCCATCCCAGAAGGCAGTTAAGAGTCAATCACATTGTTATGGGTCTAGAGTCATATATAGACCAGGCCAGATAAGAACAACAGTTTCCTTACCGAACGGACATTGATGAACCAGATGGGTTTTTCCAACAATCGTCAATGGATTCTTGGTCATTGTGTGTCTCCTAATTGCAGATTTTATTTTTGAATTCAAATTCCACCATCTGCCATGGCATATACACATTATCTAACTTTTTAAAGCCCTTAGGGAAGAAAATCTACTATCCTAACCTGGCCCACTAACATGTTACTCCAGGCCCACTGCACAGTGGATTCTTTCAAAGAAATCCCTCAGTTCAAGGGCAATTATGGAGAGGCACCAAATGCTGACCTTGTTAATATCACCCACGTCCAATAAAGGATGAAGAAAGCTGAAATATTATGCAAACTTTAGAAGATACTTTAAAATCTATGGAATTTGATCATAGAGAGATTTTATAATAGAGACATTCCATAAATGTAAAACTTATTTTCTCAAAGATAGAAAATTTGCTCAGTAATAACTACAATTTAGAATATTTTTCAAACTTCAGTTGCATTTCATTGAACAAAGTGTAGCATTTTTCATGTTCTTTACAGCAAAAATAGAAGTTAAATTGTGGAAGCTCATATCAAATCAAGTGATTGTCTAAGATTTCCATCTCTGAAGGCTTTAACAATAGAAGAATGGGAAATCACAGACAACACTTGTTGGGTTTCCACATAATGTCTCATCAATAGTTGCTGTCAGTTTCACAGAGCAACATGGTGAATGCTGACAGTTTCACTGTCATTACAACCACAAAATCTGAGCTAATGAAAAGAGTTACCAGGCACTTATAGTAGTTTAAGTATAAATTTGTCACCCAGTTCATTAAGCCCAATACTAATTGAAATTCTCTAAATTTATGTTAAATTCTTAGAAATGTAAACTTAATGTAGAGAACTGATTTGAAATTGCAGCAGGTAACTGGAAGGAAATCATGCAAAATGCTTTGATTCTGATCCAGCTGATTGGAGCTATCACTAAGATTGCTGTTTCCACTTCTCACCATCGTGTCTGACTTCACCCTGACTTAACTGCCTGCTTACATTATGCCTTTGTTACCTTGAGACTTGATTATTGTACGATGGTCCTGCTAATCTCCTGTACATTAACTTATATAAATTTGAAGTTATGCAAAACTCTGCATGTTGAGAACTAACTCGCACCAAATACCATCATCTCTCGCCTGGTGCTGACTGACCTTTCCTATGTAATCTCCTTTTCCAAGATATCTGCAGTTTTAACTCTGGCTATTTGAGCATGCCCAAGTTTTACTACTCCATTAGTGGTGGCTGTGCATTTACCGAGGCACTTAGCTCTGGAACTCCCTTCCTAAATCTGTTGATTATATCTTGCTTTTCTCCGTTAAGAGGCTCATTAAAATATACCTGTTTCATCAATATTTTGATTATCTAACCTAATATCTTCCTATATGGCTCACCGTTACAGTTTAGTTTCAAAATATACCTGTGTAGCAGAAGTTGGATCAGAATAAACAAATACTACGATATGAATTTAATTATGTTTCAATTTTAAATGTTCAATTATAATTGTGCAAGAGTATATGCTGTAGTATGGGCTTTATTTTCATCTTCTTCTATCCCTCAAAATGGCAACCAAAACAACACAAAACATGGAACTAAACCTGTGGTTATGATGCAAACAAGTAGGACAATGGGCACAATTGCCACACTATGACATGGCACAGTTTGCAGTACCTTTGACCGAACTAAACAACTTGCATGCATTCTTAAATAACTCCACAGAGGCCAATATCCCACCACCAAGTCACCATTTATTCACACATGCGTAGTACTTAGCACATAGCACAAATGCATACACACTGGCCTCTGACTCAGCCTTGTATATGGACGGCGTGAACCGGAACATTGTTCTTGCACCTGGAGCATCACAGAAGAAATATATCCTTTTTTTCAGGCAATAAAGGCTTTGAGGCTGTGACATCCACCATGTTTATCTCAGACTCCCAGGTTTCGTTGACGCTAGGAAGAGGGGGACAACCCATGGGTTCTGACAGCCATTCTGTCTGTTCTAAGGAGCTGACTATGTTTTGTTCCTGCACAATTTGTAAGTTTACAGCTTTCATGTGATCTACAGGGCTGCCTCGCCTACCTAAACCTTGTATGTCACAGGACCTGATCTTGCGTTGACCATGCCCCTTACCCAAGCAAAGTCATGTCTATGGTTTCAGCACGCACCTCTGCCTCTGGAGTAAGCTGTCGCTCTCGCTTGGAGGAGTCATATGTCTGGCATTGTCATTCCTTATGATGTTTTCCCCTCCCCTCCAGGTCTAGAAAGATCAGGTTTAATTTGGTGCAGTCATCTCCCCATCAGTAACTCTGCGAGTCCTACAGTTGCACAAGGGGTGATCTGATAATCAATTTGGAACTGGACTTGTTTGGTATCAAGTGAAGCTGTAGGTTATTTCTTTAAAGGTGCCTTCAAAGTTTGGACTGCTCTTTCTTCCAGACCAACAGATGATAGATGGTAGAGAGCTGTCTTTATATGCTGAATACCACATTACTTTAAGAAATGCTCAAATTCTATGCTGGTCAATCACGGCCCATTTTCAGTGACCAACACTTCCAGGAATCTGTCCCTTGCAAAATAATTCTTGCAGCTTTCTGATTGTTGTCCCCATGTTTGACAAATGAAGTCTATGGACATCCAACTACAATGACTAAGAACATTGGGGCCACTATAGACAATGTGTACCAGTGTCCAGGGTTTATCCAGCCATGCCAATGAATGTGGGGGAGTGGCTGGCAGTAATGGCTGACCCTGTTGGCAATCCGGACATTCCCCCACCAACAAATCTCCGTCTACAGCCAATCCCGAGCATCAGACACAAAATTTCACCAACATCTTCAAATTGAAAACCCTGGTGGAGTTCAGCCAGCATCTGGCGGCAGCCTTTGCTTGGGATAATCACTGTTGCTCCTCATAATAAAATGCCATCCGCTATGGTGATCTCTGGTCTCTCCAGATCCTGAAAGATTTCAGTTCTGGTTTTGATGGCCCTTTTGTTTACCTCATCACCACCAGCCATTTTAGTTTTGACAGGTCCAGAGCTTGAGTGATATTGTCAGCAGTGACTGGTAGGGTATCCAGAAGTTTAAATCCAGAATGGTGGCGCCACCAGTAGTGTATCTGCCAGTAGGAGGCAGGTCAAGTCATCCACATTTACTACTTGGCCTCCAGGATGGTGTTCCAACTTGTAATTGTATGCACTTAGAATGAAAGCCTACCAATGAATTTGACCTGAAGCTATGGGAGGCATATCTTTGGTCACTTTGAGCAGCCCCAGCTGGGGTTTGTGGTCTGTCATTTTTACAAATTTGAAATTGCAAAGGTATTGGTGGAACTTTCTCACACCAAAGATGACCACCAAACCTTCCTTCTCTATCTGGATGTATTTGTGCTCTGCGCCAACCAAAGTCCGGGAAGCATATGGTATTGGGCGTATCTTATCTATGGCCATTCCTCTCCATTCGGTCATCTGTGAGCCAACACTACTCTGATATCTTACACAGAAGCACCACATGTAAGCACCAGATCTCACCCACAATCATAATGTGCCAATACCGTAGATGATGACAGCTGCTTTATCACTTTCTTAAAGGCTACTTCTTGGCTACATGAACATTTCCAAGGCTGACCGTTTTTCAATGGTGGATGCAAGGGTACCAAATGGAGATCAAGTTATGTATGAACTTTCCATAATAATTCACTAATCCAAGGAAAGACCTAAACTCTGGTACAGACATAGGAGCCAAGACACCTTCAATCATCCTCACTTTATCTTCCAACTGGCATAACTCAGTCGTGTCAACTCTGCAGCTTAAGTGGGTCTCATGGGGTACCCGGAACACATATTTTCTCCTTCAATGGCACGTACCCACCTGGGAGAAAAATCTAATGACTTTGACCAAGTTCTCTAAGTGCTCCTTATTTGTTTTTCCTGTTATTAGTAAACCATCCAGATAAATGGCAGCCTGGGGTGGACCATGTAAAATGATCTTCATTGTCTACTGAAAATGGTACAGGCTGGTAAAACCCCAAATGGCAATTTCATATATTGGCATGAATCCTTATAGGTATTAATTGTAGCATACTCCTGTAAATCCTCATCTAACCATCGCAGGCACGCATTGCTCATGTCCAGCTTCATGAAGGATAGCGGCACAACCCCTACCCCAAGTTTGTACCCTTAATCTGTGAGGGTTTCCCCAGTATAGATTCTCAGTCTAGCTGAGGTCTCACCCAAACTTGGAGACCAGGTTGAAAGTCCCTATCAGGGAACTCATATTCTGATATCCACCTGGCTGACCTCATTACAATCTCTATACATTCTTTAGCCATAATCACTGTTAATAGTAGTGGCGACACAATATGCAGAGCTAGCACACTGGTTGACATGACTGACATTGTGAAAACAGGTGGTATGGGTGACAGATGCTGCGTTGTCTTAACACCAGGGATAATTGTCTGTTGGTACAACAAGTAAAGTTTGTGGAAGTGAATCACAGCACAGCTGGCACAGCTTACACTTGCAGCACAAATGACATATCTAACATAGCAGGTCAGAAGAGCAGGCATTATCAACAGAAAAAATATGTTGTACAAATCTGGAAATAATTTATCTCAAGTTGTTGAAAAATTAGTGCAAGGTGCTAAAACCCAGAAGCGTGTACTGTAATATTGTTTCCAAACTCTACATCTGGTTTTCTCTGGCAACTGCGATCTTCGATCATCACTGAAAATAGCCGCCTCTCAACTGGTACCATTTATAGTTGTTGGACAGAAGCACAAACGAGTGATCAAGCAGATAGAGCTCAAACTTGGACTGGGAATCTCAGCTGATTAGGATACATGTAAGAGAATTATTCTGTTTTCAATGGAAATTCTAATCACCATGGTACAGGTTTGCCTGAAAAAAACAAGTATCTCTATAACTGCACATTGGCATGACTAACAATGTCTTGATGCTGGTCCTGCTACTGTTTTATTTTAAATGCAATTTGATAGAATCATGAAAACTACCCTCACCTCTTTGCATGCCTAACATTAGGAAGCTCGTATTTCCAAGAAGTACTGTACAATTTTGTTTCTTAGGAGGAGAGAGAAAATCTGAATGAAATCTTTCATCGTGATTATTTCCCATGCAACTGAAGCAATAATGAGTGTTAACACAATTTATACAGGTGTGTCCTGGTAAACAAATATAAAAATGTTTTCTACACATTTTTAACAACAAAATCTAAATAAGGCCGCCAAGAGTAAATACTCTGACTGGGGTGACTCACTCAAGTTGAAGCCTTATAAAGATAAGGTCCAACAAGAGGAAATCTATTTGAAAAGAAAGAACAACTAAAATCTCATGCTGAACATAAATGCAGCTGAAAGTCAGGCTTCAAACCTTCATGTTTCTGATTTCATTTGGAGTAGGTACAAGATCAGCAGAAGAATTATGAAGAAGCATGCAAGGAGTATCTCAATATGACATCATTTTCCTGCTTACCTGTCTATTAGGATACATGTAAGAGAATTATTCTGTTTTCAATGGAAATTCTAGTTACCATGGTACAGGTTTGCCTGAAAATAACAAGCATTTCCGTAACTCTGTCCGTACAAGATCAGATTGACCTAAACAAAGGGAGTTGGAGTTCACACTGAGAGCTTTCACAAAATGAACTGAAATCATCTGAGGAAAATTAATGGCTCTTTGACGTGAAATCTTCTCTTCTCCTTGATGTCTTTGTCCAAAGCCAAATATTATGGTTTGTGTGTTCCAGTTCATTCAAGGAAACTGAGTTGCTGTGGGAACATACATTTTTGCATGCATTTCTACTCAGGAGCAATGGACAATTAGATTAGATTACTTATAGTGTGGAAACAGGCCCTTCGGCCCAACAAGTCCACACCGACCCGCCGAAGCACACCCACCCAGACCCATTCCCCTATATTTACCCCTGCACCTAACACTACGGGCAATTTAGCCTAGCCAATTCACCTAACCTGCACATCTTTGAACTGTAGAAGGAAACCGGAGCACCCGGAGGAAACCCACGCAGACACGGGGAGAATGTGCAAACTCCACACAGGCAGAGGTGGGAAATGAACCCAGATCTCTGGCGCTGTGAGGCAGCAGTGCTATCCACTGTGCCACCATGCTGCCCGTTAGTAAAATTTCCAACTTTCCCATCAGATGGCTGATCAGTAATCTCCCCAACCATTCTTACCACCTGCCATATGTTGGAAAGATTTGCAGTTTAATAAGCCACTTGTTTTGTCATGTTATGAATACATCTTCCTTGTCCATCAAGGCCTAGGGGGAATTGAACCCAGGTCATGAACACTTTCCTCTGTACCATAAAACCTCCCCCTGTACTGCAGTAGGCCATAAATATTTTTTTTCTTTGTTCATTCTCAATATTCTGAACCTTCAAGAGATCATGCCCTAAAGGCACAGACCATTTATAATCTTACAACCAAGCTTTGTCCTCAACCTGCCAACCCTAATGTTGTCGTTCCTGAACCAGACTCAAGTCTCTTGGTCACTTTCACAATTTGTGGATCATTTTTTATTGCATCTCCTGCTTGACTCTGATCCAGAATATATCCATCTTATTAGTCAGCCAGTAATGAAGAGAGAATGAAAAAGAACATAAAAATGCATGAATTTTCTTAAAATATATGGTGCTGCACAGTTTTATCTTCCAGCTAATGATAAAAGCAAGTAAATGAATAATAACTGCAGAGCGATAATATGTAAATAACAATAATAATGGCACAGATAGGGAATGTACTTCCTAGGCCAAGAGTTTTTGAGCATCAATAAATTTGTGATCTGAAGTAAAGCACATGAAAGATACAACAGGATAAACTTTAATAAGGAAGGGCATGAACATTTTCTGACATATAAAGATTTGACTAAATAAAGCCAGAAAATTCCATTAACTGTGTTCAATCAAAATTTCCAGCTTTGCAGAAGCAAGCAAAAAAAAAAAATTTATCAGCTTGGATTACATTAGTGCTTTACCCCTACAAAGGTAGGACTGTGTTGTAATGTCAGGCACCTAGCTTGCTAGCAGGACAGATCAGCAATGGATCCATGCTGTCTCTTCACTGAAAGGCTCGTCAAACCACAAACTAATCTGGAAACTGTGGAAGGACTTTGTCTAGGAGTCAAGATCCTGCTTCAGCAGAACTTGCCTCTTGGCTGGCATCTCTTGCACACAGCAGAGCAAGAAAAAGGCTATCACTGTTCCCAGAGAGCTAATCCCTGGTATCACAGCAGAGTCAGGCCACAGGTAAATAATGTGTGATGTTGGTGTTTCACAGGGTGGGGAAGAGCTGGGCAGGAGGATCACAAGTTGGAGAAGGAACTAGCTCTAATCAGGCATCCTCCCATTCCTGTTGCTGAGTTACTCAATTAAGCCCTGACTCCTATCCCAAAGGCCTGGCAAAGTTTCACCTGTAGTGAAGGCTGTATGGTGACGTGGAGCTAGGTTAATCTTAGTGGCAACAGAAAGAGGTCCTTTATTGGTCATTAGTTAACCATTCATGGGCCTCAATTGCTAGTGAGTTGAAAACTGTGACCATGGCCTTTCTGTCTAGAGCTTGTTTATGATGGAGATAGGAAAGCAATTAGGTTCAGGAATGCCACAGCCCCATTAATTAAATGCCCTTCCAACCTCAAAGCACATCACCAGTGAGAGAAGAAAATTACAGCCATAGCAGCTTTTACTCTTTTCTTTCTATATCTGAAGTGATACTCAGATTATAGAAAATGATCTCATTCTGTGAAGGTGAATGTAATTTAAAATGCATTCAGTCAATCATACCACAGATTCAGAATAATAGCTTAAAAGTTTTGTGCCATTTACTCCAAGTGCTCCTGGGCTTTCTGAAGGGGAAATGTAGTGACCCACATCTTTGAACCTGAATATCAGAAACGAGAATTAAACACCCACACATTGCAGCTTGGCTAATGCCAGAGATAATTCGGGTGAACGTTTAAAAAGATGTGATCACACAGACATTGGCAGCTGTTTGCTATGACTTACATCTGCATGTAAAGCTACTGTTCTTCATCTTTCTTTAAGTCAACTTCCATTCAGTTAATCAATTTTTTTAAAACTAATGGTCAGCAACACTGATGAGAAAAGAACACTCATTTTAAAGGGCACAACATTATCCTTTTTTTATTTCACATTCAAATGTGCCAAGAAGTGTCATGCTAAAAAGGTTAAGTGACTTCCTTTAAGTAATGCTGGGAGAAATTTGTTGCAAGTCCTACAATCATTCGCACCGAAGATGCTCAGATGGAAAATTTCCCCTTCAACTATTATGAATAATTTTTGCCAAGCATTGACGTTTTCATGACATGCCACCGAAAAACCCACCTGCATTGAGACCAATGGTGGCATGGCATCCTGAGTGCAGCGTGAGCAGCGGGTCGGTCAGTAGGATTGCTCAGCATTTCTAATCTTTAAAGTGTAAGTTGGGTATTTCATTTGTGTTTCAGTGTCTAGTCTTCACATTCCTCTTTATTTTTCTGAGAACTAGATGGCAAGTTTTCATAGCGAGTTCATAATTAGTAACAATTACAGGATGGCAGGTTGTTTGGGCAAAGTGTACATCTTGTGATATGTGCATACCATGTGTCTCAGAAAAACACATCTGTGAGAAGTGTCATCAGCTGCTCAAGCTTGAGCTCTGGGTTTCAAAACTTGAGCAGTAGCTAGAATCACTGTTGTGCAGTCATGAGGCAGGAGATGACATGGATAACATACAGGTTAGAATTGAACCAACAGAGAGGGAATGGGTGACTATCTGGCTTTCTAAGAAAACCACGCAGTTAAGACAGAAGCCCCCTGATTCTATCATGTTTGCTATGCAGTTTTTTTCCATTTGGAAACACATGAGGGTGATGGGTCCTCTGGCTAGTGTAAAGCCCATGGCACCACAGCTAACTCAACTACACCAGGGGATGGGGAATCCATAATCAGAGGATCAGAGAGGAGTATCTGCAGCGTAAAACATAATTTCAGGATGGTGCATTGCATCCCTACTGCCAGGGTCAGGGAACTGGGGCAGCTATAGGAAATCATTCTGCTGGGGTCGGGGAGGATCAGCCAGAAGTCTTGGCCCACACTGGTGCTGACAACATCGGTAAGAAGAGGGATAAGGTCCTGAGGCAGGTTTCAGGGAGTTAGAAAAGAAATTAAAAAGTGGACCTCAAGACCCAACTGCTCCCAGTTGCAAGTATTCGTGAGCATAAGAACAGGAAGATTAGTCAACAGAATCCATGGCTGGAGTAGGAAGGAGAGGATCTGATTTCTGAGGCATTAGGACCTTTCCACGGCAGATAGAACCTATTCAAGCCAAATGGGTCGAATCTTAATGTGATTGGGACTGATACAATCAAAGGAGATTTACCAGTACTTTTGGAGTGGGTTTATACTAGCTTGTCAGGGGCATGGGAACCTAAGGGTTAACCCAAATAAGAAGGAAGTAAAGGTGGTGTCAGGAAATCAAAAAGATGCTAAGGAAACTAGAAGGCAGGAGAAACAAAGTTGAGAATCAAATATGTTTTGAAAGCAAAAATATGAAGATAAGGGCACTCAACCTGAATGCTAGCTATTATTCAAGCTAGGAGATTTGCCACCTCCAATTCCTGTTGACTTTAATTTTATTTTGGCTCTTTGCTGTGATACTCTGTCCAGTTCTGCCTTGTCATCAAGTGTAGTCACTATCACTTCTCTTCTGGAATTCAGTTTTTTTTTCATGTTTAGTCCAAGGCTATAATGAGGTCAGAAGGCAAGTGTTCATGGAGTCTGAACATTATTGAGAAAATGTTTGCTGCACAAAGTGTCATTTGATAGCACTGTCAATGACATCTTCCATCATTTCAACTGATGTTTGAATAGACTGGTGGGTGCTAATCAGCCATTTGATTATGTTCATGCTGTTCAACCTCATGGTTCTTAGAGTTGTTTTATGAAGAACATAAATAACTGTACAAAATCAAGAAGAAAAAACTGCAATAACTCATTCATCTTTGTAGAACAGTTCACTTGCTGAATTAAACTGTGCTTGTTTACTTATCTTTGAATTTCTACAAAATGTATTTCCAGTTGCTGATACTCGGGAAGTGAGAGTTTCCAGTGGAATTATTTAAAATGGTCATGTTGTGAAGCTTAAAAGTGTTAAGGCCATTGAGTGCCCATCTTCAGACTCCAGGTAGAGTGAACTCAGTAGAATCAGCATTGTCAAGGACACAATTTATGCACAAAGGAGATCATTCAGGCCCTTTAGTCTGTAACTTGCTCATGGAACCAATGACACACACCTTGGACTTTATCTCAGCACTTCAGCAGATCTGCGCAAGAATACAATGTCAGAGTTGGATGACTAGAACATAAAAGCATAAGGTTTGGCAGCAAAGCTAAGCCATTCAATAAAATCATGGCTGATCTGACTATGTTGGTGGGAGGGGGTGGTAACATGTTTCAATTAGTAGAACCATATGTTGATCTTTCATAGCTATTTTATTGTGATTAGAATTTACTTATTTATAATAATTAGTAATGTCAAATCCAGGAAACTGGTGAGTTATTTTGATAGTTTGATTTCAACAGACAGGCCAATCAGGGAGTTTGTGTGCCTTGATTAGTTCATCAACTCTTGTAGCAACTCAGAAATAGTGGGGCTTGAGAATCAATGTACTTTCCCAAGTGGGTTGTTACACATTCCCTCCATCAAAAAGATATCTGCTTATTATTCAGCACCATTCTCCTCTCCTTAGTTGCTGAAGTAGAGTGTGTCCATATGCAGCAAGACCCAGCTGAGAAGTGGTAAGTAACATTGATGGCACACAACTGTCAGGCAGTCACCATCTCTGACAAGAGGTCATCTGACCTTTTGGCATTCAATAACACTTCCATTGTTAGGTTCCTCAATAGTATTCTGTGTGTTACTATTGACCAGAAACTGAACTGGACCAGAACAACAGTAGTGGGAAGACAACAGGCCAGGAGTGAGGAATCCATTCCAATGTAGCACTTCTCCTGTCTCCTCATGCCTGGCCATTACAAGTCGGGAGTGTGATAGAACATTCTCCACTTGCCTAATGAGTTCAGATTCAAAAACACATCCAGGACATGCAGAATGCTTGTTGGCACTGCATCCTCCATGACCAACATTCATTCCCCCCAGACTTGGCACACAAAGGGAGCAGTCTTTAGCATCTCCAAGACGTACTGTTGCAACTCACCCAGGCTCCTTTAGCATCACCTTCCAAATCCATAAGCACTACCACCTCTGAAGGACAAAGGCAAATCTTGCATGGGGATGCCACCAGCTGCAAGTTCCCCAACAAGTCACACGCCATACTTATTTGGATCATACTACCACTCTTTCACTACTGTCAATTTAATGTCCTCCAACTCCATTCATAATGACACTTTGATTGTCCTTACACCCACAGATTAGAACATTTCGAAAAGGTAACACCACCATCTTTAGGGATGAGCAATAAATTCTGGCTCAAATAGGAGTACCTGCATCTAATGAGAACTGCATCATAGGCTGAAGGGCGATCTTACGGAAGTTAATAAAACCTATCAAAAAGACTAAGATTAATTCACATTTATAACTAGAGTGCTAGAATATAAAGGTTGGGGAAGTAAATAAAGGGCGACGGGATACTGGCCTCTGTGCAGTTAGTTCAATGCACTTCTCCAAAATAAATGTATAAAGGTGGGGGAATATTTTGCTATAGTTATACCAAATCTAATGAGGTCACATCTGGAGAATTGTACTGTCTGCAGTTCTAGGCATCGCATCTTTGAAAGTCTACATTGAACTTTGAAGGACAATATTGTAGATTCACCAGGACTCCAAGTATTATCGTATGAGATGAGATTACATAAATTGGGTTTGTATTTCTTGGAATAAAGAATGTTAACAATGTGTAAGAGGGTCCTCCTTTAATGTTAGTTAAAGGTAAGTTGCTTTTGACCTTCTTATGCAGTTGCAAACTCTTTGAAAGTATTGACCACTGAGCTAATAGGATTTTTTTATCAAAAGAGAATAATGCTGGACTTTTGCAAATGTGAGCTGTGGCATTGAATGGTTTGGGAGCAAAAACCATGCTCTCAGCTACAGGAGGCTACACTTGTTGTTACTTTTGGGCTTTGACATGATGTGAAGATGTATCAATGGCAGCAGAGAGGTGAAGCTGTTCACTGAGAGAGGAGAAACAAGATTCTGAACAGGAAGGAAGGCTGGGGAACATGTAGGTTATTCAGAGGGCAGTTCTCCACCTCCAACCAGTTGCAGTGTCAGTCATGGTCATGTTTCACCAAGGAGACATTTATACAACAGTGCCATTTCTTGATTCAGACTTGTAGCCACAGGGCAAGGCGGGGACAATTCTCTCAGTGACCATTAATGTTAGTGAGATCTTCAGTTTCTTCACCAGTAATTATTCCAGGCTACAGCAGTGAAGCTGTTTCAAAGTTTCCTGTGCATAGATTGACTAGGAGGGTCCCTAAGGGAGAGAGGACATCAATTTCTTCCCTTATTTACACCTCCATCTCTCTTGGCAATCTGGAAATGTAAACTATTTATATCAGACATCTTATCCACCCTAAATGAGCACTTTTTCCATTGCAACTGACCTATCAATCTTGACCCCATCCATTACTTTGACCAGTTCTGCTTCCAACACTATTTTGTCAGCTCCATTTCCCGAGTCAACACCAGTACAAAGTACTTATTGTGTATTCTAACTCTGCTCTGCACCTCTCTTTCTATGACACATGATAATGAGGTCCTCGCAAAAATCCCTGCATCTATATGAATTGCAGCGAGTAGCACACAACCTGCCACTTTCTCCTTGCAGTCAGGCATGATCAAACCTCTAGGCTATGATCCTTTGAAATTCATGAATGGTGCTTTTCCCTCACTTTTTGATATTCTTTGCTGGGTTTGAACAACAATTACCTGCTCAGTAAGAATTTGTTATAGTTTTATTTGTATATTTGAGCTAATCAGATCCTAGGTCTGACATAAATATAAATATGTATCCAGACAGTAGAATTTCTGAAGTGTACGGAACAAAAATCCCACTCAGCATATCTCTAATAATAATAGTTTTTTAAAAATCTGTTTATATTTTCTGATTGGTCAACATTTTGATTTGGCAAGCGGAGTCTGATACATACATTTTGGTTACAAAAGAGACCAATGACACCAGACCCAGGCAGACTGGTACAAGGCAGCCACTGAGGTCAGTGGCTTCTCCTTGGTCTGGTGAAATGACCAGTAGAGCCATAACATGATCAACAATGCCAGGTTAAGTGTTGTGTCCTTCTGTCTGTGACCTCACTCGAACTCTGATATTGCATCCACCTCCCACCAAGGCTCATGGTCTACCACTCTCACTGTTGGCTGCAACATCTTCCCTCACCTTCTCTCACCCACCCCAGCCTCCCATACTAGTTAAGCCTGCATGGCCTATGTGTTGCCTCCTCACTCCCCTGTGAACACCTCACCACCTGTTGCCTGCCTACACTAGCCATGACAGCCACTTTCACCTCACTCAATGCATCCACTCTCTTGTTGAAGGAGAGACAGCCCATAACAGGACAGACCAGCTGAAATAGATGGAGGGGCATCCTCTATTAGTCTCCTCAACCCATACAGTGAGAGAATTCTGGCTCTTACAGAAAAAGACCAAGACTGCCCCTACAAAAATGCCAAGACATCAATATTTCACCAACCAAGTAAGTACCACTCTTTCTTCCACTGCATTGCTCACAGTTAACATGCTGTTAGTGCTATCCATTGCACACCACGTCAAGCCACAGGCCATGACACCTTCTCTATCTTCTGTGTTGCAGGTATCTTAAGCCAGCTGCCACAAAGCCACTTTCTCTGAGGTCTAGCGGCTTCAGAGAAAGTCTCATTAAGGCCGCCTCCTGCAGTCCCCACTGGCTGAGATACAGGCACCTCAAAGGGAACATTAACATTAAAAAGTGTGGGCCACATCTAGTGAGCAGCTCACTGTAACAGCTCCACAACTGGCTAAGGATGAATGCCTCAGGCTGCAGGCTGCATTCCTTTTAATTCTTTCTTTCATCTGTGCAGGCCTCCACGGTTTCAGGGTATCAGTGATTTCAGAAGTCAATGTGTGGCGCACCGATCAGCTTGCATGAACCCTCACAGTAGTGGCCACACAACTTAAGGATAACATTGCTCATTGGCACCCAAAGGACTCCCAGAGACTCAGTCATCTACTCAGGCCCAGGCCAGAGTTGGCCCCGTGGCTCTGACAATCAGGCAATCCCTGACCACTTTAACCCAATCCCTACAGACCGGCCACTTCGGAGTCACGGGACCAGCTGGAGCCCTCTCCAGGACTGCAGGGAGCCAACTTTCTGTTGATGTTACATCAAGTGATGCTTGACCATGGCAAATCTCCTGCATTGATGTCAGAGACTGCTATGACTTATCCAACCCCCCCTCAATGATGTGTAGATCCATGGACTTCAGTGAAGATTAAGAGACATGACTGTTTGTTTGGTGCACATGCAGTGTGCTTTGTTGAGTAAGATGCTGACACATGGTGTACATGAGTTTGACAGAGTCAACTGCAGAGTCAGCAAGTTGTTCGCCCCCTTGACTGAGGACTGTTGAACAGCAAGGCGAGCTGCCTAGTTGTCCAACTGCACTAATTAGCACAGCAAGGTAAGGCGAGACAGGGCTGATGTGGCATGCAGGTGGGTACAACATAAGTGAGCTCTAAGAGAGCAAGCGAACAGCCCTGAGATGCAGCCTGGTTCAATCCGTGATTTCGGTCCTGCCCCTGCACGCAAGGTTCCTGCTCCAGCCATTCGATGCTAGTTACCAGAGCACTCTGGGGTAATGGGTGGATCTGAGTGGATTGTCCTCTCAAGTATTGTTTGGTCCGACGCAAGCAGTAAGCTAAAGTTTTCAGGTACCCATTCTGAACCTCTGCTTTGTTTGCTGCATCTGGAAAGATAGGAATCTGACTGTGTTTAACAAGGTGTTTAACAAACAACAATACCCCTTATTTGACAATTTGCCCCTAGCTAGTGAGAAACCCATCACATCTTTCAGCAAAAGCATAAAAGATGGAATGAGATGATGACGATGATGATGATGATGTCATGATCAGCCTCACTGGATTTCTCATCCTATCTTACGAGAAATCTCACCATAGCCCACATCACTCACACCCCTGTAACATTCCATCCATGGGGTATTCTAAAGGACAGGTCCTATAGTGTGTGATGCACAATGTGTTATACGCTGAAACACCCTGGGTCTATTTAAGGACTTAAAATCTAAATGCATCCAATCTAAATTTAATTGCTATTTTGTCAGATCATTTTTAATACTCAAATGTGATTGCCAGGTGCAAAGGTGGGAACTGCTGATGGAAAGTACCCTCAATATCAAGATTATCTTGGATCTAGAAGTGTGTTGTCTGTAATTTGACTGTATGGGATATGTATAGCATATTTATATATCTAAAATTAGATATATATAGCATATTTATTCTTATGAATAGCTTTAAATTTAAAACATAAGCATGCAAATAAGTTAAAATTATTGTACATAACACAAGTGGATCATTCAGATAGTAGTTTTCAATGACTGTGTAACTGAAATAATGTAAGTGATATGCTGAGCAGGATCTGAACAACTATATTAAATGACTGTAGAGTACAGTACCATGCCCACACCAGCTGGCTCCATGACAAGCCAATTAATTACTTATTTAAATTTGTGTCGATTACAATTTGTAAGCAGGTAATCAATTATAATTAATCAGCACTGTCCCAGAAAGTAATGATTTTGAAAATACTTTTGTTATGGGTGCACAAATACTCATTTGCATGTATGTATTCCATGTAAATTATGTACAAAAACTTTCAATTATACATGCATTTTTCACAGAGCTCTGCAAACATTTATAATATTTGTTCTAATCTATAGTGCTTTCTTTGTGAGAATTTAGATCTGAAACAACATCCCTGCGTATCAGAGTGCACCACATGCAGTCTCTCTCTCCCCAGTGCTTACGATCTCCAGATATTTAAAATAAACTCAGGTAAATTATAAAGTGGTCAGGAAGTCCAAGGGATCACAACTCTTTGTTTAAATCTTGTGGTACCAACCATCAACTTCACTAGGGATCTTCACACAGGTCCCCTATGCCTGACACCTACATTAGATTTCTATTGCAATTGTAATGCTGTTAGGAAGCGGAAGCCACAGAAATTACAGCATAAACACACCTTGAGCTCAGAACTGTCTGACAACATTGATCAAAAAGTGTAAGTGTTTGATAACATTGGTACAGCAACCTACTCAAAGAAAAAAATCCACCTTTCCACACAAAAAGGACTGTGTGAGTACATCAGTCTCGATAAATTAGCAACTGATTTTCTGCAGTTTTCACTCATTTTATTGTATCAATAAATAACATTATTAAACTTTTTAAAGTTTTTCAGTCCTGTAGGTCCTTTTGATAATTCATAATCTGACAGGTTGTAACTAAGAAATGAGTAAGACATTAAAATTTCAGAGCAAATTGTTTCACTCCAGATAGATTTAGTAGTGTTCCTATAACTTATATTACAGAGATACTGGGGTCACTACAGTATATGAATAAAGAGGTTTTAATGCAATTGTCTAGCAACATACATGAGGCTGTACCTGCATTATATGTACAGTTTTAATCTCTTTACCTAAGGAAGGAGATACTAGCCTTAGTCTGCGATTAAGATTTATTTGAATGATTCATATTCTAATAATAATGTGAACAATGACATCACTACAGGTTTTGTTAACAAATATCCATTGAAACAGACTTTTTTACTCTCAGATGTAATCAGATATTTTCCCCCAAAATTTAAAGGATAGGGGATATAACTAACATGGTAGCTGGACTATTCACCAAGTACTTCAGAAAATTTGCGCCCCCACCATAAAGTTGGAGAATTCACACTGCAGGCCAAGGCATTTCTTGGTGGGATTGGGGGGAATCAAATCTGTTTATCACTGAGTTTAAGTTGCCAAGCCCATTCAAAATTCACACCTGTGTACTTTACACCCATTCCCTTTTCTCGTTTAATAAAAATGAAGCTTGCTAGAAATGGGGGCAGGACTTACATATCAGGTTCGGTATTAGAATTAACTTTCATGCATTGATACTCATAATGCACTGTATGGATAAATATATGCGCAATCCAGCATAACTTGCTTTCTGCTCCAGTCAATACAATGTGAAAATTCAGCTCTGTATGTTGGAAAATATGCACCATTTATCATAAGTTATTTAATTTTGCTTGAAGTTTAGATCAAGAAGACCTTTTTAACATCTCCAGTGTAAATTTCTATCCAAAATTTTAAAGGAAGATGCAAGAAACAAGTTTCAACATTTATATTAAGCATTCATTTCAAAAAGATTTGCTTACTTAATGTTTAACATTGCAGTATTATGCTATCTCTATGGATTCACTGTTCACATTTCTGCAGTAAATCATTGATATTCCTTTGCTAGCTCTACAGGGGTAAATTAAACTAAAAGTAGGAAGAGCTGGAGAAACTCCACAGGTCAACAGCATCTATGGAGAAAGAAACAGAGTTAACATTTTAAGTCCAGTGATCAAATCAGAGACATCCTGCCTGGTTTAAAATTTAAACAAAACCTATCAGTTAACTGTCATCCATCATCAAACGGTGCGTTCTCTGTGGTAAAACCTCTACATATAAGGGTCCGCTTATCAATCAAGTAGCATTCTTCTCTCATAAACAGTATAGATACTGGTTTTCCCTCAAGTTAGTATTCGTGTGAATTGTCCTCATGAGTGAAATTAAAATTACAATTTATTTTAACATTCCTCAAATTCTGCACTACAAAATGACTATTTAATGAGTTTAAACACTGCTAAGATCCCAGAAAAAAAATGAATTAGTAGTTGGGCAATACTCATCTGAGCACTATTGACAGTCAAGGCATAATGTTCTTTAGATGCAAACAAACAAGCTCCAAATAAACAAGACGATGAGATGATCTCCTTTGATACTATTGGTCAGTTGTGCAGGATTATCGTTCCATGATTCGTTCTCTGATACAGCACCTTAAAGAGACAGACAGGTTAGTGGTACAGTCCCAGTCATGATGTTTGCATAGACTTTAATGATGAGGGGGGTGGGGGGGGCACTTCTATTGCCTGAAACTGATTTAAATCTTTTGGTGATTTTTTTTTGTCATATATATGTGGATGTATAACTAACTTGGAATCTATGTCTATGATTATCTGAAGGATCTGAACTAAAACCAATTCTTAATATTGAAACAGATTGATAAAATAATTCAAGAAAAAACAACTAATTTGCGTAAAAATGTTCTTATCTGTGTAAGCAATTTCAGCTCCACATTCTATCTCAGCCAGTACCCTTGATTCGTACAGGGCTGCTACTGTCCTACTTGCTGAAGCTACATTAAGCAAATGTTTTCCCATACACTCTAACTACTGTCAGCCATATTCTGCAGGGCTTGTCATGGCAATCGTCAGCCATTTTGTGATTTCAGTCATGAGCAGCCCTAACAAAGAGCAATCAGAATTGTACACAGTATTCTAAAAATGTCTCACGACCTGTAAAGCTGCAACATGATGAGACAACTCCTATACTCAATGTTCTGACCAATGAAGGCAAGCATGCCAAATGCCTTCTTCACCACCCTGTCCATCTGCAACTCCACTTTCCAGGAACTGCACCCCTTGGTCTCTTCATTCAGCAACACTTCCCGCAGCCTCACCATTAACCGTAAAAGTCTTTCCCCAGTCTGCCTTACCAAAATGCAAACCTCACATTTATCTAAATTAAACTCCACCTGCCACTCCTTTTCCGTAGCAAAGGCAGCTAAACCCTTAATGTCCTTTCGGCTGTCATCCAAAAGTCTCCAAAGTGTTAATGGCAAGCTGGAGACCAGTTTAGCAATGTTAATTTTGCAATGACAGCACTATGATATTTTATCAACAAACAATTACTGAAATTAGAAGCACGATTTTCTCTCATTCCAGAGACACAGGAAGACGAGATTATTATGTATGAGGGATTTAGGAATTTAAATAACTTGATAACTTGACAGGTCAGAAACTTTATTCACCTTTACAAATATTTATATCTGCTCTTAAAAACAGACATACTGCATGATAAAGGCCTGCCCCCAGTGAAAACTGGATCGACTTGAACTCCACACAGAGCTCTGCTGCATTCAGATTGTGTATGTCATGTCCTGCTCACACTTACACTAATGAAAATAGTGTCTGTTGGAAATGGGTGTAAGACCTCTGAATTTGAATAAAGCATGGAGTCACTGTGGTGACTCTAGGTCTTGAATAAAATTTATGTCACCAAAAGAATTTATCCTTATTTACCAATGCCTGTTTTAAGAATTTTTCACCATTTCAGATCCTGCAGTCTCTGTCAACTGTCCTCAACAGGTTAAACTATCCCTTAGTCTATAATCTAAGGTACTGAGACAAGAGGTTCTATGTTGCACAATTCAGTACTGCTATCATCCTATTTTAGAAGTGTGCGTGCACACATGCTGTGGACCAGAGATCACTCAAGGGAGTTTAAAGCTTAACAAATGTGTGGCAATCAAGTCACCATATTTGCCACATGATAAAATATACATACAATATCAATCAAATCTATAGTCTTTTCAAAATAGGCTTGCTGTTTAAACTGTTTACAATTAAGTCTGGAGCACTCACTGCCAGAGCCAGAGAACAGTTTAAAATGTTTTCAAATTCAACTGTTGTGCAAATCAAGTCTGCATTCTGAAAGGGTGGGGGCAATCCATTAACACTATGCTCCACTTTATTTAAAGTAAACAAATTTCCTCATCTCTCTATTTATCAGAAGTAATATATTAGGAGACTCAAGGAAAAAGAACTATGAAATTTCAAAATATTAGCTTCGGCATGCTGATTTTTGACTTGCTTGTATTGTGTTGCCTGCTATTTACAAATACAGCATCCATACGTCAAATAGACCTTAGGCTCTTGGTCAACCTCCTCCAATTTCTTCTTTTATCCCATAACATGCTACTACCCTTTTCAATGGTTCAAGATCGATTAAGATAAAGTCTGAATACATTTGAAAGTTGATGCATCATCCTGACCTGCCCAAATTTCTACATTTCAAATCTCATTGGCAGCTTCACAGTGGTACTCATTGCTCATGTAGATCAACAGTTTCATGAAAAATGTCAAATACATTTCTTTTATTAGCAACCTCTGTGTCACTGCACTCCCCAAGAAATTTTTGAGAGAATTTGGATCACTGCCATTCTAAAGGCTGACACTCCCTTCAAAGCACTTTAAAGAACACTACTGTAGATTTAAATAGATTATCTTACCAGGGCAGAGATGGAACAAGAACAGAGGCAGTAACGGACGTTATCATTTTTTTGTTTCATTGAGTAGGAGGTGTTTAGTCTCCAGGTCACAAGAAACCTAACAAGTGAAGTATAATGTGATAAACAGTTGCAGTCTAACAAATATCTAATAACAATGTAGTTGGTCCTTCTTTGATCAATTAAAGGTGATGGCAGTCTACCAAGTGACAGCTAAACATCTCCCATCTTGCAACTTTAACACAACTCAGTATTGTGCGGCTCTAACCATGAACAGCATCAATTAGCCTCGTGCCTGTAACATTTGTAACCTTCTTAGTTCTTTTTCTATCTGATTGTTTCACCAATTGTGGCGATTAAATTGGATAACACTGCAACAGACATGTAAGATTTTCAATACTACAAAACTGAGCTCTTGTACATCATGCTGACTCTGTTTACCAAAAATATACAATACTCAAATCCCCAAAGAGCTGAAATAAATTAAAGTGGAAAATGTCTGAACTCTGACCACCACAGTTATATAAGTAGTAAATATGCCACCGGTTAAACATTCAACTGGCTCATTTAACCAAATCCTAATCTGTATATTTATTTAATACATAGATTGGCAGGTACCCCCAGCTACATTTCACCTTTCTAATTATGTAAATTTACTTCTTCTGGTTAATTGAAATCCACTACAGATGTGATTAGCATATCTGCATTTATACACTGTTGTGGTCCCAGAACAACAGTGTGTCAGTAGTCGTGCATCATTCCACTGAGCATTTCTCACAGTCAAGGCAACATTTCCCTTGATCCACAAGTGCCAAGCATAAGATCATACATCTGGCTTCTAAAGCCTCCCCAGCTAACCTACAAGACCATGAGGCTTTATCAATCCTCTGCAGCTTTCTGCTGTTCAACATTATCCTCCTGTTGCATTACCAATCCGTAACTATGTTCATCATGTTGTATGAGCAGTCTGTTGTGTTGCTCACTATAAAGCTGATGTGCTGTCACCATCCTCTTTCAGGGTAGGGATCTACAGAACCTGCATGGTCTATTGTGGTAGAAGAAAACTACTTGCCTGACTAATGAAAAGAGGCTAATGTCTTAAATGAGATATGGTTTTTGCACGATAGCAACTAGGTACACATTATGCTGACATGTTCAACCTGGTTATGGAGATTGTAAGAAAAACCCAGAAGATGGGTCTTACTCCTTTGAAATCCTAAGCTGTTCCCTACCAACCCCACATGTCATTATCACAGTAGTGTTTCAAGTACTTCTCAAATCCTTGCACCCTCATACAACACCTTCTACTTGCTGGGTGGCTTACCACATGTCCCAGCACATGAATACCAACCTGAGTTAAAAAGAAACTGTGTTTCAAACAAACTAGAGATACTAAGGGATTTCATCCATCATTAAAATATCTTTAAAATGCAACAAATAAATAGTGAAGAGACTTTTTAAACTCCTATCACATGAATCTATCAGAAATTTCTAATATGTCACATTAACATCAGTGTGACACTGTTTCTCTTCTTGCTCGATTTCAATTAAAATACAAAATAAAAATACATTTTAATTTTACTTGCATTGATCATAAATTCAATCCACTGGAAACTCCATGTGATAGCCATTTGGTTGTTAGGTGGCTTAAATGATTAGTAGTTCAAAATGTGCTGATCACATTTCTCATTTTTCTTCATATTCTACTTTTTTTTTTAGATTACTTACAGTGTGGAAACAGGCCCTTCGGCCCAACAAGTCCACACCGACCCGCCGAAGTGCAACCCACCCATACCCCTACATTTACCCCTTACCTAACACTACGGGCAATTTAGCATGGCCAATTCACCTGACCCGCACATCTTTGTGACTGTGGGAGGAAACCGGAGTACCCGGAGGAAACCCACGCAGACACGGGGAGAACGTGCAAACTCCACACAGTCAGTCGCCTGAGGCGGGAATTGAACCCAGGTCCCTGGCGCTGTGAGGCAGCAGTGCTAACCACTGTGCCACTGTGCCGCCCTACTTAGCTCTTTCATTTTAGCAAGAACATCTGAACCATGGCAATGTCCACAATCAAACATCACTACATTTCTATGAATATGAGCAAGGAGACACAAGGCATGAGACAGGCAATTGCAGCACCTTTGCTGCTCACAATGGTACCTGACATTGTGGATTTTTGCTTTGAAGTCTACGAACAGCGTGGTTATGCTGAAGCTGTCTAAAACCTCGGCTGGAGTATTTTATACAGTTCTGGGTACCACACTTCAAGAAGGATATGAATACATCAGAGACTGTCAAGAATAGGTCCGAGAGATTAGTTCCAGGAATGAGACTTCAGTTCAGAAGGTAGATAGAAAAGCTGGGACTGTTTCTCCAGAGAGGAGAAAGCTAAGACATGATTTGATGGATATTTTCAAAATCCTAAGACATTGGCACAGAGTAGATAATGGAGAGACTGTTCCATTTATAAAAGATCAAGAATGAGTGGGCACTTTCAAAAAATAATTTGCAAAGAAAATCAAACACGACATGAGAAAGACCTTTTGACACAATGTGTAGTTAGGGTCTGGAATAGACTGTTGGTAATGTAGTGGAGGAATGTTGATTTAGATTTAGATTACTTACAGTGTGGAAACAGGCCCTTCAGCCCAACAAGTCCACACCAACCCGCAACCCATCCAGTCCCCTACATTTACCCCTTCACCTAACACTACGGGCAATTTAGCATGGCCAATTCACCTAACCTGAACATTTTTGGACTGTGGGAGGAAACCGGAGCACCCGGAGGAAACCCACACAGACACAGGGAGAATGTGCAAACTCCACACAGTCAGTTGCCTGAGGCGGGAATTGAACCTGGGTCTCTGGCACTGTGAGGCAGCAGTGCTAACCACTGTGCCACCGTGCCGCCCCAGTGCCACCGTGCTGTTGAATTGAGGCAATCTAGAAGATATTAGATGAGTATTTAAATAAAAACCATGTGTAGTGTTATCAGAAAAAGGCAGAAGAATGCCATTAAGTCACAATGTACATTCAGAGAGCTGATGCAGATGACCATTTCCACGACATAACAATTCCACTATTCTGAGTCAGGATGCTGAGATTTGTGGATTCGGATATTGTGGACGTGGTGTCTCTCACACACACAGCAACATGAGTAATCGTCCTTATAATATTGATGGATGATTAGAACCCATCTGAAACACATTTCGATCAGCTTACCACTAGTGCCCATGCTACCTGATACGAAATGACCATGAGAAACCTGCCACCCAGCATGGGCTCCATTCAGCTCTGCATTTTGCTTCTTCTCTTCCCACCTCCTCACCCTCTTCCGGTGATCTGCGGCACTCCACAGCTTCAGCCATTTCAAGGCCCATGTATTTTATCAGGCCATATTATAAAAAGCAGAGTAGACCATCACAATGTTTCAGATCCTTACAGGAGTATATTGGAGAGTGCCACTTGCCCAATCACCAGAACTGCACCTTCAAAAACCCGATGCCAGTTTAATCTGGCCTTGTGACCATCTGACTGAGAGCACTCTGACCATGATAAGCCTCTGAACTGGTATCAGAGACTGCCCTTGACTCACTGTGCCAGGGCCCCCGACTCATGGTGTCTTTATGGACATCAGTGAAGGTTTATCTCCTAAGACATGGCTGTTTGCTTGCTGTACATACAGTGTGTTTGCCATGACAGCTGCTGGCACATGGTGTAGATGTGAGATTAATGTAGCAATGAGTCATATAGAAAGATTGCTACTCCCTTGACACAGGATTGCTAATCAGCAGGACAAGCTGCCCAGCTTTCTGTGTGCACTGAGAGGCGAGGCAAGGTAAGACAGGAATGCTGTACACATGCAGCGAGGTGGTAGTTGAGTGAAAGCAAAGAGAATAAGTGAGCAGCCCTGAGAATCAGACTGCCCCAGTGTGTATGTCCCTGAGCACACAGTATCCTTGCAGCAACATTTCAATGCTAGTTGCCAGTGCGCCTCAAGGTGCAGCAGTTAAATGTAAAAGCATCCTGCAAGTGGATCATAGGAGTACCATGAGAGGCTGGTACTTGTTGGATGCCAGTATGCATGGATGAAGGGTGCTTGCAGCTGGTGCCTAGGAGAGTGCCCTGACATGTTGGTGCTAGGCGTCCAACTCTCTGACTTCCATGTCAGGAATTGTCATCCACCAGTTTCCTCACAGTGCGTGGTAGAATAGGAAATTGTATGTTAATGAGGCAAGATTCTGTTTTAATGAAGCTGCTAACAAGGAATAAATCCCATTAATAGGCATCAAGCCACTGCCTAGTGAGAATCCTGTCTGGACACACAGACTTTGTTCAAAAACACAGCTAGTTGTTCCTGACATCGAAAGAAGCCTCACAGGACCTCTCATGTGAATCTCACAGACTTTGTGCAATAGCCCATGTCACTCAGGTCCCATAAGATTGTTCCCATTATGTTCACAAGCCACATGAACACTTAGGGAGTGGAACTCAGTCCTATTAATGAATCTGGCTGGCAGTTTGATACCCACATGAATACAATAGTTGACACTGTGCACCAGCGATAGAAATGAATCCCAACTACCCTGTGTGCCAGTGCAATATACTCTATTGCTGTCCTAAACGGGGCATTAGTGACCTGCCTTATGCAATGCCGTGTTTCCACTTGAGAGATGGAAACAAACCCTGATGCCAACCCTTGGAGCAAACCAGAGGTAATGGAGTTCAATGTCACCATGACTTTCATATCACTGTGAGATTAGCTCTTTAGCACCTTCCTTAATGAAATGACATATGTTATAAACCATCTTTCTAGAGAGGCAGAGTCTGCTGTGGCACTGATTGTCTGACAGTTTCAGCTTCAAGTTTTCCAACAGTATACTTGATGTGGAGGGTTTTATTGACTGCCCACACCTTATTCCTTTGGTTTGCCCTCGATGCCCAAGGGTCTGCATCTGCTGCTTATGATGGTGATTCATCTTGTTGTTGTTGCCTTCTTTACAGTCAGCAGCACTTGCAATATTTTCTAGGCCCCCTTCTTAATGGCCCATACTCCCCACATGGCTTACAACCAACTTCACCCCTTTACACAACCACATAAAAAAAAGTCCCAACATTCTCTATTTGTTTAGTGAATTTGTGGGTGCCCATGGTCTTGTATGCCAATGGCTTTGCCAGAAAATAGAAACTTGTTTGCACTTCCAACCCTTCAGGAATCCATATCACCATGCCAATGACTTGTTCCAAAGTGTGTTACTGCATCCTCCTCATAGACATATTTGAGGGTTAGGCGAAAGTGAGGACTGCAGATGCTGGAGATCAGAGTCAAGATTAGAATGGTCCTGAAAAAGCAGAATTCCTCATGAAGGGCTCCTGCCTGAAACGTTGATCTTCCTGCTCCTCAGATGCTGCCTGAGGGTTAGTAAGATTCCAATGCCTCCTTTCCAAAGTTGTAGTCAAATCCTTCGTGGGGAGAACACCCTAATTGATCAGTGCCATACTCCAGCAGGTTGCCACGTGTCATATCCTAAATTTGATTTCAGAATTCCTGCATATATTCAAAGAGTCACAACTGAGAAATGCTGGCTCATTCACCTCTGTTCCTCAACTCACAACAAAAATCTGGCCCTTCAATATCAGATTCCAGGATTACAGCCATTCCCACTACAATCTGGCTGAGAATGACTCCCAACCAGACATACTGAAAGCTCTTCATGCCTGATGGCTGACAGCCTTGATCTTAAACATTTTGGTTAGTACCAGGCTTTCATAAGTGTTATGGACCAGGTCAGACCCCCCACCCCCCCCCCCACCCCCAAAACATTTCAAGAAAGCCAGACCCAAACATTGCAAGTTATTTTAAGCAGATGTAGCACAGATATTCCAGGAGTGATGCAGTTGGTCAAACCATGTAGTTTAAACAAAACAGAATTTATTTACAAGATTACCAAATGAAACACAACAAAACAGAATACTGGATTACGTAACCTACCCAAAAACCCAACAAATTATACTAACTTAATTATGCTGTTCCCAATTCTTGAAACAATCCCCATAAACACACCTTGGCACAAAAGGTAAAATCAAACCCAGGTTCTTACAGGAGAGAAGTCAGAGAGAGATCAGCCTGTACCTGCTTCTCTGGGGTCATAGTCATAGTACAGCATGGACACAGACCCTTCGGTCCAACCCTTCCATGCCGACCAGATGTCCCAACCCAATCTAGTCCCACCTGCCAGCACCCAGCCCATATCCCTCCAAACCCTTCCTATTCATATACCCATCCAAATACCTCTTAAATGTTGCAATTGTACCAACCTCCACCACTTCCTCTGGCAGCTCATTCCATACACGTTCCACCCTCTGCATGAAAAAACTGCCTCTTAGGTATCTTTCCCCTCTCACCCTAAACCTATGCCCTCTAGTTCTGGACTCTCCGACCCCAGGGAAAATACTTCGTCTATTTATCCTATCCATGGCCCTCATAATTTTTTAAACCTCTATAAGGTCACCCCTCAGCCTCCGATGCTCCAGAGAAAACAGACCCAGCCTGTTCAGCCTCTCCCTATAGCTCAAATCCTCCAACCCTGGCAACATCCTTGTAAATCTTTCCAGCAGCTTTTTTCCACACTACTGCTAAAAACCAAACCAAACCAGAGAAAAGCTGAACTGTGAGAATTGGCCACTCCCCTTTCATTGTACAAGTGTTCTTTTTTTTAAATAAAAACTTGAAAGCCTTCCATCTGAGGCAGTATCTGTTAGCTGTAATCAAATTGGCCCTAAAATCCATCAACCCCAGATTTTTCGGAGTCTGTGACATTTATGACTTCTCTGAAAAAAAGCGAAGGACCACATAACCTTGTTAAAGGAGCAGTATTGTCACACCTCTCCCCCTTAAAAAAAGAACCATCAATATCCAAAGATGGCTTCATTTTAAAACCTTTTAATCCTAAATTGTTAGTACTGCACACCACCCATATACATTATATTGACAATAAACATGCAAACCTGCCCCAGTACATTTTGTTTCAGTCTGTTGTATTCCTGCCACCGATGCCTCCGTTTCTCATTCAAGTCTCGACAATGTGTCAGCAATCACATTTTCTCGTTCTGCTCCATGTACAATTTTCAAATTGAATGGGTATAACAACAAGCTCCATCTAAACAGTCTGGTATTTTTGCTGTTAAATTTCTCCACAAACTTCAATGGGTTATGATGAGTGTATATGTTTGCCTCAGATACATTACTGGTAACATAAACATTGAAATGTTGTAATGCAAACACCAAGCTCAAAGTTTCCTTTTCAACTGCCAAATATTTCTGCTAATGAATGTTCAACTTCCTGGAGAATACCCACGCGGTCTTTCTATTTTCTCATCGTCTTCCTGGCAGAGCACAGCACTGACACACACAACACTCGCATCGATAGCCACCTTGAATGGCTTTGCGTAATTAGGTGTAGCTAATACTGGGGCAGTGGTTAACACAGCTTTCAGGCTGTCAAATGCCTTCTGACAGTCTGCTGTCCATGAAACTTCTTGTCTTTCTTTAGAAATTCAGTGATTGGAGCAGCGAACCTGTTAATATTTGGTATGAATTTTCGATAAAATCCATTCAATCCCAGGAACTGTGGGAATGCTCTTTTTATCGATGATATGGGAAACTCCCCAATTACCTTTGTTTTTGCATCCCATGGGCCATTTGTCCACATTCAATTACGTGGTTCAGGAAGGTGACTTGAGCTTTGACAAATTCACTTTTATCCAGGGTTATCACCAAACCTGCCTTCCAAAGTTGGTTGAACAAGTCTGATAAAAATTGCAAATGTGCCTTCCATGTGTGACTAAAAATCACCATGGCATCAGTATATACAACACAGTTAGGTAGTCCAGCAATGGATTGTCTCTGAAATGTGGTTGGTGTATTTATCATACCAAATGGCATGACTTTAAACTAATACAGTCCATTCCGCATTACGAAAGCCAAAATTATCTTCCCTCTTTCTGCCAAAAGTACCTGCCAATATCCTCTGAGCAAGTCCAAATTAGAGATATAAGTTGCTTATCCCATCTTCTCAACGCAGTCTTCCAAATGTGGAATCGGATATACATTAATCTTTGTAATTGCATTGACTTCGCGATAGTCCACACAATTGTTGGGTATCATCTGGTTTTGGTATCATTACTATGGGTGACCTCCAGTCACTGTAAGTCACCTTGATTATGTCATCTTGAAACATGCGTTTAATCTCCATTTGAATCTGTGCCAACTTTAGAGGGTTATTCCTACAAGGATGTTGCTTAATTGGAAAAGCATCTCCTATACCTACATAATACGTAATTAGGTTAGTATTTCCCAGCTTGTTTCCACATATCTCCCCATATGATAGTAATAACTCTTTCAGGTTAATTGCGAGTTTTTGATTTCTTGTCTGCCTCATGTTTCATTGTAATCTATGATACTTTTAAATGTTGTCCAGCCAACTCCCCAGCTGTAATTAATTCTTTACTAAAATTTGACACAGACTCCAAATACATGGTCTCTGAATTCTGACTTACCAATTTCATCTTAATCAATTGTAGCAGTGCTTTCACTTCAAGCCCAAAAATTAATTGAATTGGACTGAATTTAGTAAATTCATTTGGAGCATCACTGATTGCAAAAAGTATAAATGGAATTCCCTTATCCTAATCATCTGAATAGTCTTGACTGTAAGCCCTCAATATGGGTCTTTAATGTCTGATGTCACCTTTTAGCGTTCCCTGCAATTCTGGATGGTATGCAGTAGATTTGAATTGTTTATTCCTAAGCTGTCCATAACTTCCTTGAATAAGTTTGATGTGAAGTTTGACCCTTGATCTGATTATATTTCTGCGGGTAGTCCATATCTAATGAAAGATTTGAGTAATTCCTGGACAATCCTGTTAGCTGTGATATTGCATAATGGAACAGCCTCTGGAAATCTAGGGGATACATCCATTATTGTTAACAAATATTGATTCCCACTTTTTGTTTTAGGCTACACAATCAATTCCAACTCTTGTAAAAGGTTCCTCAAATGCAGGAATAGGTATTAAAGGTGCAGGTTTTATTACTGCCTGTGGTTTTCTTATTGCCTGACATGTATGACATGTCTGGCAAAATTCAATTACATCCTTGTGCAGTCCAGGCCAGTAAAAATGTCTTTGTATTTTTGCCTGTGTCCCCCTCATCCCTAAATGGACCCTTAGAGGAAGCTTGTGTGCCACTCACAACACCTCCTTTCCATAAACCACTAGCAATATGATTTAATGAACTTCTGCCCATTTCTCATCTGCCTGAAAATGTGATGGCTCGATTTCCTCATTTTTGAAATTGTTAATATAACATGGCTGCAGACAAACAATGAAATCGATCAGAAATCTCCGTTCCTCACCAGGGCCCAAGTGAGCAATACTGGGAGTAAGTACATTGTTGCATAGAGCAACACCGATAACCTGCATAGCTGGGCCAGTAACCCCTCGTGGGATGGTTGGTTGGTAAATAAGAGAGAGGCTGTTTGATTTCGATCGAGATATTACATTAGTCCCCTCTTGTATATATACAGGGGCTTCTTCTTTAGTTTGTATTTCCCTGGTTTCTAACCCCGCAATTTTCCTTCAACAGGAATTTAAATAGTATTCAAACAGTGTAACCCTTATCAAAAAATGTTTACTTTCTTATATATTTGGGTTTCAAGACTGATCCCCCTTTGTCTGTATTATCAATTGAATACAGTATTGTTTTTAACACAAAGTCCCGGGAAATGAATTAGGGAAATTGGGAGTGACTCAATGTTTAATGACATGAAGGAGCTAAATTCACTGGGAGAGACAGTGACTAATTCAGGTAGGGTGGCATAGTGGCTCAGTGGTTAGCACTGCTGCCTCACAGTGCCAGGGACCCAGGTTCGATTCCAGTCTCGGGCCACTGTCTGTGTGGAGTTTGCACATTCTCCCCATGTCTGCATGGGTTTCCAATCCAAAGATGTGCAAATCAGGTGAATTGGCCATGCTAAATTGCCCATAGTGCTAGGTCCATTAGTCAGGGGTAAATGTAGGAGAATGGGTCTGGGTGGGTTAATCTTTGGAGGATCGGTGTGAACCTGTTGGGCCAAATGGCCTTGTCTGGACACTCTAACCTCACTTTAGACAATTAAGTGCTTCTTGACTCACTGTGAATTCCCAATAGTTCTTCAAAAGTACATATGTCCTTATCTTTCAACATTACAGATTCAGAGGATCCTGTGTCTCTTAATATTGTCTCTTTCCCTGCTGCTTCTGGCTTATATGAATAAATATGGTTTAAGAAGATCTGGCAGTTCCTCCTAACCAACCTCCGACCAGCTAGTACACTCTGGTGCAGCTTTCGAGCCTCCACTGTGTTTCCCATTACCACTCCAACACAATTCACTGGCTTATCCTGTTTTCCTACACCTGGCTTCTTAGTGCTTTTCCTAACCTACCAACACTATGATTTCATGACACCTACTTTACTGCAGTGAAAATACCGGAGCTTTTTAACTTCTCTGTCCCCTTCAAGGGTTTCCTTTATACCCTGGGGTAAATTATCCTTATGATGTTCACTGAGATCTACCTTTCCCTTTCCACTTGAGGATTCCTCTTTTCACCAAGTTTCTATCACTCAAGGATTAAAATTGATTTATGGACCAACTCATAACCATCAGCCATTTCAGCTGCTACACTTGCTATTTTAACTCTGCTCTTCCACATGAGTTTTCACTATTTTTGAACTCCTCCAAAATAATTGTCTCTCTAAGAGCATCATAGGTTTGCTCTATTTTTAATGCCCTTCTCCACTTATCAAAATTACTTCGTTTGATTCTTTCAAACTCAATGTAAGTTAACCCAAGGTCCCTCCTTAGATGACTGAAATATTGTCTGTAGGCTTCTGGCACAAGCTCATATGAACTTAAGATGGCTTTCTTCATCCCATCATACATCCCAGATACCTCCTCTGATTGTGATGTGAATACCTCACTCGCTCTACCTACAAGTTTTATTTGGATCAACAAAACCCACATGGTCACTGGCCACCTCATTTGTTTACCCACCTTTTCAAATGAGATGAAAAAGGCTTCCATATCCTTCTCATCAAATGGAGGCAATGCTTGAATATATTTGAACAGTTTCTCACCAGGCCTTTGACTATCATGGGTTTGCCCATTCTCACCATCTTCCTCACCTTCAGCCTTCATCTCCATCCTTTTCAGTTGACGTTCCTGTGTAAGCGCCAAATTCTGAAGTTCAAACTCTCTCTCTTTTTCTCTCTCTTTTGCTTTTAATCGTAATTCAAACTGTTTCATTTCTGTTGCCCTTTCCTTGTCGTTTGCATCTAACTCAAGCTGTTACATTTTCAATTGAATTCTTGCCATCTCTAAAGATTCTGGTGGTGTTTCCAGCAAATTTTAACACTGAGCTATTGCTGAAATTATCTTTCCATTCCTCACAGAAGGAGATAGCTCCAACCCCAGCTTGCCCGCTAATTCCAGCAGCTTGACCTTAATCGTCTTTTGTAAAACCCTCGAAGCCACTTCTTCCACTCCCAGAAAACTCCTGGTGACTGAAAGAGCCATTGCTATGCCAAACAATGTTTAAACCAACCAAAATCAACACCCAGAACAAAAGACACTAACAACTACCACTCACAGCTGTCGAATCCAACAACCCTAATCCCAAATCCGAACTGTAGCACAATTCCCACAAAAAGCCCCCAGTCACTTATGGACCTCTTGCTTATTTTTGTATCATAAACAATTTGGATGCAATACACTTTCCTCCGGGTCACTATTACAATATAAACAATTGAGATCCTAACATTGGTGTTATGAACCAGGCCAGACCCCCTCGAAACATTTCAAGAAAGTAGCCCAGACCCTAACTTTGTGAGTTGTTTTAAGCAGGTGTAATGCAGATATTCCAGGAGGGATACTGTTGGTCAAATCATGTAGTTTTAACAAAACAGAATGTATTTACAAGATTTGTAAATGAAACACAAACAAAGGAGAACAGAATACCGAATAACTTGACCTATTCAAAAACCCAATAAATTTTACCAACTTAATGATGTTGTTCCCAATTCTTATAACAATCCCCATAAACAGCCCTTGGCACAAAAGATAAAATCAAACACACATTCTTACTTGAGAGAAGTGAGAGAGAGCTAAGCATGGACCTGTTTTTTTAGGCTCCAGCAGCTTTTTGTTTAACACTGTTAAAAACCAAACCAAAGCAGAGAAAAGCTGAGCTGGGAGAACTGACCACACCCCTTTCATTGCACAAGCTTTTTTAAAACTTGAAAGCCTTCTCTCTGAGGCAGTATCAGCTAGTTATTATCAAATTGGCCTTGAAACCCTTCAATCCCAGACTTTTCGGAGTCCGTGTCTTTTATGACCTCTCTGAATAAAAAAGCCAAGGATAGCATAACCTTGTTAAAGGAGCAGCTTCATCACAACAAGCAATATCTATAAATACTTCTTCCATCATTTGTAATTCAAAAAATACAGCAGGATCTAATTCCAATAACTCTACACATTGCACGTTGATACAACCATCACTCGATACTAATGGAAAACGCAACCATTCTATTTTCAAATCCAGACTTAACAACAATTTTTTAAAAAGAGATTCATGAAGTTTATGAAGACATTTATCATATTTATGGGTTTGCTCCCATTTAGTGTCTGGGATGTACTGACCAAGAAGGACCTAGATTTGATCCCTGATCTCTGTTGAGTTGGTTGACCTTAGTTGGAGAAATGCTAAGGACAATCTCTAGCATCAGGTCATGGGCATTGATCTCAAGGCAGTCATAGCTTGGGAACTGGTGGGTCAACCTAAAGTAATAGACTCTGTCAAGTATTGTATCCCTCTTTTCCAAGTGGTATGCTGTTGTTTAATGAGCTAATATAGTATACAGATTAAGAAATAACTTTTATTTTTAAACAAGTTACTTAAGCAGCTCCAACGCATAGTTGATTCTGAAGTGAAACCAAATACAATGTATCAACAAGAATTAATTGAATTTTTCAATTAATTTGGTGTGAAGATAAGGTAGTGAAGTTGATGTGGCCTACATGAACAAGGTCTCATGTGGCAAATCAGCTAATATCCCATGGGATGAAGGACAATTTGAAAAACTGGATCCAAAATTAGCTTAGTGGTCAGAAGCAGAGCGTGATGGTTGAAAAATGTTTTTGTGACTGGAGGCATGTGTCCAGTGATATCACAGGATTGGTGCTGCGGCTCTTGCTGTTTGTTGTGTACATTAATGATCTAGACTTCAATACAAGAGGCATGATCAGTAGGTTCACAAATGACACAAAAATCCTTGGTGTGTAAATAACAAGGTGGTAAATCTTAGACCACAGGATAAGCTGGTCAGATGAGCTGAACAGTAGCAAATGGAATTTAATCCTGAAAAGTGTGAGGTGATTTTGCATTTTGGGAAAACAAACAAAACAAAGGAATACATGTTGAAGGGTAGGACTCTAAGGAGTACAGTCGATCAGAAGAACTTGGCATGCATGTTGAAGGCAGCAGGACAAATAAAGTGGTTGGGAAAGCAAATGGGATAATTGATTTTAATAGTCAGGGCATAAGGAGGATATGTTGGAACTATACATAAGACTAATCTGACATGAGTTGGCAAAAGATATGAATGTACCAGAGTGGCCACAGAGATGATTCGCCAGAATTTTGCCTGGGCTGGAGTGATTCTGCTGTTAAGAGAGACTGGATAGGCTGGAATTGTGTTTCTTTGAGCAGAGAAAGCTTAAGGAGCATCTGATTGATGTGTACAAAGTTTTGAGGGAAATTGGGAAAAACTTTCTCCTTAGTAGAGTGGTGAATAAACAGGCAGCAGTTTCAAGGTAAGAAGCAAGAGGTTTTGAGGGAATTTGAGAAAACTGTTTTTTCCTCAAGAGAATTGTGAGTATCTGGAACTTACTGCCTAAATGAGTGGTAGAGGCAGGAACCCTCAAGATATTTAAGAAGTATTTAGATGAGCACCTGAAATGCCATAGCACACAAGGCTACAGGACAAGTGCTGGATAATTGGATTATGTGGATGGATGGATGAATAGATTGATGTTTGATGGCTGTGTGGTCACAACAGGTCAAAGAGTGAAGTGTCTGGAGTTTTGAAGAATGAGGGGTGATGTCATAGAAACTTATAGAATTCTAACAGAATTGGTGAATGTAAACACAATAAAATGTTTGCAGTGACAGGGAAGTCCAAAGCCAGTGGTCATAACTTAAGAAAATAGTGTAAGTCATTTAGAACTGAGATGAAGAAAGGCATTTCTTCATCAAGAGAATGATGAGCCTGTGGAATCCTCTGTCACAGAAAATGGTTGATTCCAAAATATTGAATATTTTCAAGAAGGAGTTAGATATAGCTCATAAGACTAAAGAAATCAAATGGTATGAGGAGAAAGCAGGAACAGGGTACTGAGTTGGATGATCAGTCATGATTATACTGAAGGACGGACAGACTGAAGGGCCTACTCCTGCTCCTAGTTTCTATGTTCCAAGGGTTTCTATCCATACATGAAAAACTCTTTGACTCAGAAAAAGAAATGTAATTTCTTAGAGAGTACCATGAGATCTGTTAATCCTCTTGGAGACAAAAGCATGGTTGCATGGTTTCTCACTGAAACCTGAATATTCAACACATATGATGAACAGACAAGAAGGAAGAGGAGGTGGAGTAGCCCTGATAATAAGGGATGTGATCAATGTGTTGGTTGGGGAGAGTCTCAGATCAGAAGAATAATGTGTGAATCTGTTTGGGTGGGCCTAAGAAATGACAACGGGAAGCAGACATTGATTAGTGTTATTAATAGACCTTTAAATAGCAGATGTAGTGTGGGGCATGATATTAATCAGGAGATGAAGGAAGCATGTAGCATGGGAAATATAGTTAGCATGGATGATTTCAATCAGCATACAGAATGGACAAACCAATTAAGCACTAAAGCTAGGAAAGATGGGTGTCTGGACTATATTAGGGATGGTTTTATAGAGCAGTATATTTAGTCAACTAGAATACATGCTATTTTAGATCTTGTAATTAAAAAGGGTTAATTAACAATCTTGTTTTGAAAGAACCTTTAAGGATGAGTAAACACAATATGACAGAATTTTATATTGCATTGGAAAGTGAAATAGTTCATTCTGAAGCAAGCACGTTAAATTTGAATAAGGAAAATAATGAAGGCATGAGGCACAAATCGTCTGAGGTGGATTGGAAAAATACATTATAAAGTATTACTGTTAATAGGCAACGGAAAGTCTTTAAAGAATGTTTACATAGGAAATAGTATCTATAAGCTTCTCCAAGGTGCAAAAATATATTAAAAATCAGTCAACTGTGGCTAACAAAGGAAGTTCAGGATTATAGAAGATTAAAAGAAAGGGATTATAAAATTGTTATAAATAACTAATTCTGAAGATTGGGAGATTTTTAGAATACAACAAAAGAGCTGTTACATTGTATCCTGCACAATGTTCTGTTACACTGATGCACTTGATTGGTACAATCTGACTGTAAAGCATACAAGTCAACATTTTTCACTGTACTACAGCACATGTGACAGTAATACATCACACCATTTCAAGGAAGACCAAAAAACTCATAAAGAACAGGATTGGATTTGATTTATTATTGTCACATCTACCTAGGTACAGTGAAAAGTTTTGTTTTGCGTGCAGTACAGACAGATCATAGCATATAAAGATCATAGGGTGATCGAACAGACTGAGGAATACAAAGTTACAGCTGCAAAGAAGCAAAAAGGGTCCTGGGTGTCTTTGTTGATAAGTCACTGAAGACTAACATGTAGGTACAGAAAATTATTAGGAAGGCTAGTGGAAAATTAGACTTTATTGCAAAAGGCTCACAAAATGCAAGATCAACATTAGTTTTAATATTTGAGAATAGACAATGAATGTAATCTAGTGAAAATCATAAAAAATGGACTGTAAATGTTTTATACATAATAAAAAGGGAACAGTCATCTAACATGAATGTGGGTCCTTAACAGGCAGAGTCAGGTGAATTTATATTGGCGAATAGAGAAATGGCAGAGAAGGTAAATGATTATTTTGTGCCCATTTTCCACTAAGGATGTTATCAGAAATTTCACAGAATAAGAAAACCAAGAGGATAGAGAGAATGAGGAGTTGAAGGAAATAAGTATTTTTAAGAAGATTATACTGAAAAGAATTAAGGCAGCTGAAAGGTGATAAACCCCCAGGACCTAATGTTCTATATCACAGAGCATTGAAGGCAATGACTACAGAGATCATTGATATATTGGTAATTAACCTCCGCAATTTTACAGACTCTGGAATGAGTTTTTTGGAATTGGACAGTAGCAAAAGTTGTCCTGCCATTATTAAGATGGTAGGGAAGGGAAAAACAGGAAAGTGCAGACCTGAGGGCCTTACATCAGTAATAGCAAAATTATTAGAATCGAATATAAAGATGGAATAAATAGAGACCTGGTTGATAATGATCAGATTGGGCATAGTCTGCATGGATTAATGAACGTGAAATCATTTTTGATGAAGGTGGTGAAGTTTTTTGGAGATGTTCCAAACAAAATTGATAAAGGAGAGCTGATGAATGTAATATACTTGGATTTTCAGCATGCTTTTGATTAAAGTCTCCCACAGGAAGCTGGTTAGGAAAATTAAAGCACATGGGATAGGTAGTAATTTACTGGTCTGAATAAAGAATTGGCTAACAGACAGAAACATACAGTAGGAAGGCATGGGAGACTGTCACTTTGTGAGGTTGCGTACTGCAAGGTTCTGTACTTGTGCCCCATGTGTTCACAATATATGTCAATGACTTGGATGTGGGTACTAAATGTAATATATCTAAAGATTTGGGAATGATACAAAGCTAATTGGGAATGGACATGTAAGAACAATGTAACATGACTTCAGGAGAATTTGGACAGGCTTATTGAAAAGATAAGAACATGGCAATTGGAATCTAATGTGGAAAATTGAGAGGTATCAACTTTGGTAGAAGAACCAGAGCAGAGTGTTTCTTAAATGCTAAGAAATTAGAAAGTGTAGATGTACAAAGCGTCCTGGGTGTCTTTGTTGATAAGTCACTGAAGACTAACATGTAGGCGCAGAAAATTATTAGGACGGCTAGTGTAAAATTAGACTTTATTGCAAAAGGATTTGAGTAGAGCTGTAGTGAGGTCTTACTTCAATTGTATAGGAACTTACAAAGCATCCAGAGTACCATGTGCAGTTTTAGTCTCCTTAACTCAGGAAAGATATTGTGACAGAGAGAATGCAACAAAGATTCACCAGACTTGTTCCCAGGCTGGCAGGATTGACCCATGAAGAGAAATGGATCAAAATGGATTTGTACTCTCTGAAGTTAGGTCTTGAAGAATGAGAGGTGATTTCATTGAAACATACAAAATAGGTATAAGGATAGATGCAGGTAAATTGTTTTCCCTGGCTGGGGAATCAAGAACCAGGGACGCAATTTAAAGATTAGGGGGATGTCACATAGATCTAAGATGAGGAGGAATTTCCTTAACTCAGAATTTAGTGAACTTTTAGAATGCTTAATCCTAATGGGTTGTGGAGTCACATGCAGTTAAGGATGTACAACCAATATGGTTTGTCAGTGTTGTCCAATCTCAGGAATGAAAAAATTCTATTTTCTTTGGGTTCGGTCTAATCACTATGGAGGTTCATATTCTTGAAAAGTGTGACTCCTGGGAAAGCAGTTGTGTTAACACTAACAAAACCTGCAGTCAATCATGATGCGCACTCAATGAGATTCTTCAGTGCTCTGTCAACCTTGCTATACATGCCACTGACCAGATTAAGCCTGAATGCTATTCAGGATTTATTAAATATGGGTATGCAGCACTTCATTATATGAGGAGCTGCAAAGGAAACTAACAGTGTGCAAGCATCACAAAATCTGACCTTATGATGAAGGAATGATCATTGATGAAGCAACTGAAAATGTTGAATGTGGGACATTGTTTTGAGGAACCCCTGTAATAGGAGGAGGCTGAGGCTGAGATAAACGGACCCCAGAAACAAAATAACTAGTGCTAAGTATGATTTCAGCTAATAAGCAACTTTCACCTTGATTCCCATCGATTTCAATTTAATGTCAAGGCCAGACATTCTCATCCAATGTTTAAAACTGAGTTCCTTTGTCCATATTTGGAACAATGCTGAAATTAGGTTGCGAGCTGAGTGGTTGTGGTGTGCACACACTGAGCAGTATTGAGCAGGGTTTTGGACAGTAAGTGCTACCTGGTAGTCAAAGACACTTGCATCACTTCCCCTGTTGAGAGTAGACTGATAATGGGCCAAATTGGAAATGTTCTTTTTATGAATCGAATATACTTAGATAATTTTCCATTTTGTTGGTAGTAGCTAAAGTTGTAGCTATACTGGAGCAGCTTTGCTCAGGGTATATCTGTTGCACACATTGTTCTTGCTATATCTGGTACACTTAGTTATTTCCTGATATCGTGTAGAATGAATCGGATTAGCCAGAGACCAACATTTCTAATAATGGGGACCTCAAGAGGAGACCAAGTTCAATTATTTATTCTGCACTTTTAGTATGTAGTGGACTCTATCACCAGTGACTAAATTAAAACATTAAAAATCATTAAAATAGCATGAACAGATACAGGAAATAGAATCATGGAGTCATACATGGAAACAGACCCTTTGGTCCAGCTATTCCACAAAAATCATGTTCCCAAACTAAACTAGTCTCACATTTGGCCCATGTCCCTCCAAACCTTTCTTATTCATGAATTTATCCAAATGTCTTTTAAATGTTGTGACTGTACCTGCATTCACATTTCCTCTGGCAATTCATTCCATAGGTAAAACAGTGACTGCAGACGCTGGAAACCAGATTAGAGTGGTACTGGAAAAGCACAGCAGTTCAGGCAGTATCCGAGGAGCACACTCTGTATAAAAAAGTTGTCCCTCATGACCTCTTTAAATTTTTCTCATCTCACCTTAAAAGTATGCCCCCAGGCTTGAACTCCCCCCACCCGAGGAAAAATACTTTTGCAATTCACATTATCCATGCCCCTCATAATTTTATAAACCACGATAAAGTCACCCTTCAACCTCCTATGCTCCAGCATAAAATGTCCCAGCCTATCAACCTATTTTTATAACTCAAATTCTCCACTCCTGGCAACACCCTGGTAAGTCTTTTCTGAATCCTCTCCAATTTAATAATATCCTTTCTATAACAGGGTGACCAGAACTGCACATGGTACTCCAGTAGAGACCTCACCAACATCCTGTACAACCTCAACATGACATCCTAATTCCTATACTCAAAGGTTTGAGCAATGATAGCTAGCGTGTTAGCATCACACTGTAAACTTTTGCTATAAATTCTGTGTCTTATGATCTTATACTCCACAACCACATGATGAAGGAGCAGCGCACTGAAAGCTAGTGCTTCTAAATAAACCTATTGGATTATAATCTGGCATTGTATGATTTTTAACAGTGTATTAAACGCTTTCTTAACTACCCTGTCTAGCTGTGATGTGAATTTCAAAGAATTATCTCCCTGAACCCCTAGGTGTCTCTGTTCGACATCACTTCCAGGGCCCTACAATTAAGTATATAAGTCTTGTCCTTGTTTATATTACCAAAATTCAAAACCTCACATTTATCCAATTAAACTCTATCTGCCACTCCTCAACCCTTTGACCTAACTGATCAAGATCTCCGTAATCTTAGACAACTTCTTCACTATCCACTATACCACCAATTTTGCTGGCATCTGCAAACATGCTGACCGTGCTTCCTACATCCTCATCCAAATCATCAAAATAAATGACAAACAAAAGTGTAACCAGAACTGATCCCTGTGGAACACTGCTGGTCACAGACTTCCAGTCCGAGAAATAACTCTCTATCATCACTCTCTGTCTCCTACTGAAAAGCCGATTTTGTATCCAATTGGCAAGTTCTTGAATCCCATGTGATGTAAATTTACTAGTTAGTCTCAAAGACTTTACTGAAGTCCATGAAAACAATGTCTACTGCTTTGCCCTCATCAATCTTATGGATCACTTCCTCAAAAAACTCAATCAAGTTTGTGAGGCACAATTTCTCTCACACAAAACACTGCTGACTATCTCTAGTCAGAGCCTGCTTCTTCGTATGCGTGTAAAGCCTATCTTTCAGAATCACCTCCAATAAACCACCCACCACTGATGTCAGATTCATAGCTGTATAGATCCCAGGATTCTCTTTATTGTTTTTCTTAAGCAAAGGCACATTAGCCACCCACCAGGCCCCTGACACCTCACCCGTGGGTATAAATGACACAAATATTTCTGCTAGGGACCCTGCAATTTCCTCACTAACTTCTCACAACATCCTGGCATAACTTAATCAGGTCGCAGTGATTTATCCATCTTTATGTTTTCTAAGACTACCAGCACTTCCTCTTCTGAAATGTAAACTGTTTTCAAAACGTCAATATTATTTTCCTGAGTTCTCTAACCTCCATTTGTTTCGCCACTGTAAAACCCAATGCAAAATATTAATTTAACATCTCTCCCATCTCCTGAAGTTCAACACAAAGATGGCCCTATTGATCTTTAAGGAGTCCTACTCGCTCTCTCTAGATGCTCACTTAATGTACTTAGAGAATCTCTTTGGATTATCCTTAACCTTTTCTGCCAATGCTATCTCACATCCCTTCTTTTCCTTCCTAATATCCCTCCTAACAATGCCCCTACACTCTTTATACTCTTCAAGAAATTCATTTGACCTCAGTTATGTCATATATGATTCTTTTTTATTCTAAAGTCTCAATATCTCTATTTATCCATTGTTCTCCAATGTTATCAGCCTTACCCTTCACTCTAACAGGAAAATAAGGACTCTGAACTCTTATTATCACACTTTGAAAGCCTCCCACTTGTCAGTCAACTCTTTACCTATGAACAATCTACCCTAATCAACTTTTGAAAGTTCTTGTCTCATACCATTAAAACCTACCTTACTCCAATTAAGAACATTAACTTGCATGGGAGGCCTTTTGTTTTCCATAACTTTTTTATAACTAATATAATTATGAAAGCTTAACAGAATGCATGCTTTTATATGGAGAAGACTAAAGTACAAGTGGCTAGAAATCATGACAACCTAATGAATTAAGAGTTTTGTGACACAGTGGAAGTGTCCCACCTCTGAGTCAGGAGGTCTGGGTTCAAATCCTACCTGTCCTGGAAAATATGTCTGAACAGACTGATGTAAGTAAATACAGTACAACTGCACCATGGGATAATGTGAGCAGTTCATGGATGATCCATGTTTTCTGATTATTTGTTCATGGGAAGTAGGCATCATTGGCTAGGCTAGAATTTATTGCACACCGTAAATGCCCCTGAGAAGGTGCCAGTGAATGTCTTCTTGAACTGTGGGGAATAGGTGCATTTGCAAGAGGGGACTTGCTAAGAGGGGTCTTTGATACCACAACAGTGAATGAGCAGTGATATATTTACAAGTCAAGATTGTGAATAGCTTGCAGAGGACCGTGTATGTTCCTATGCATCTGTTGTTTTTGCCTTTCTAAGTGATTGAGTTGACTCATGTAGAAATTGCTGCCACAGAACCCTTGGTGAATTGCTGCCACATATATTTAGGATGAGACATACTCTTGGCCCTGTGCATCACTGGTAGAAATGGAGTGACTGTTGAATGGTGAAGCAAGTAACTCACCTCCCCATTCCCGAGATCCTGTCCACAAGGCACAATTCAGGAACATGATGGAATGGGTACAGCTCCAAAAATATTCAAGAAGCTTGACACCATCTAGGACAATGTAGCCTGCTGGATTGGCACCACATCCACAAACATTCACATCCTCCACAATTAACACTGAGTAGCAGCAGTGTGTATTATTAACAAGCTGCATGGCAAAATTCACCAAGACTCTCTAGACTACTCTACTCTACTCGAGTGAACTGGCCGGATTGAATTGTCTTGTGTGCACTAGCCTGGGTTCAAGCATTAGCATGCTGTGATGGTCACAATCAAAGAAATATCCCTAATTCATTCTATGTTTCAGGCAAAAACCCTCTCACACTCAGAGTGCTACCAACCAATTTTTTAGAAAACAGAATAAAACATATTCTCTCTTTGCAAATGCTGTAATGTAATCACATTCAAAAGAAATCAGACCGAGAGAATCTCAAGCAATGAACAAAACCATGGATCATAAAACCAACTGTTCAACTACCAGCATCAACACTGTCAATAATCTGCAGAGTAATGGCTCCTATGTGCACCTGTCAACTCCTCATGGACAATTCAGAGACTGATCCATATATCTGTTCCTTTTATCTTTTCGGACTCACCTCTTATTTCTAGTTTTTTGTATTTGTGTTGTGGTAGCATTTCTTCTATGTAGTAGTCAATAAATGCACTCATTTTGTGAATTCAAGAAAGCTTAGTTAACTTGGCTCCTTATGCAACACAAGTTCACATGGTCTTGGAGAAAGGCACCACAAGGGAAGGGATCTTTTATAAACCAACCTTGTTGTAACCAAGAAGGTGTGTGAAAAAAGAAGGGAGCCAGTTATCTCTCTTCACCCTGGAGCTTAGCACTTTGGTCATCCCAACTGGAACTATAATGATCTGAAGAACCTCATGTAGACTCTAGTCATAACACCCAGGTCTCTCTGCCAACACACAGCTCTAAAATCTTTCACCATTTAGATAATGTGCTTATATTTTATTCTTCCTGCAAAAATGGTAATTACACATTGTCCCACATCACACTCCATTTGCTAGATGTTTGTTCTCTTACTTAATCTGTCTACATCCCTTTGTAGCCTCATTATGTGTTCTTCACAACTTGCTTTCCTACCCGTCTTTGTCTCCGCAGCAAACTTAGCAACCATACCAAATCATC
Source organism: Hemiscyllium ocellatum (assembly GCF_020745735.1). Lineage (NCBI taxonomy): Eukaryota > Metazoa > Chordata > Chondrichthyes > Orectolobiformes > Hemiscylliidae > Hemiscyllium > Hemiscyllium ocellatum. The sequence goes on along the minus strand of NC_083417.1, from coordinate 35,591,655 downwards.
GTCATACCTTTATCGAAGTCATTTATATAAACTGTAAAAGCTGAGACACCAGCACTCATCCCTGTGGCATACTCCTTGTTATATCTTGCCAACCAAAATATTATCTATTTATGCTGACGTTTCGAGTCTAACTGACCCTTTGTCAAAGCTTAAAAAAAGGGAGAAGTAGGGAGATATTTATACGAGGCTGAGAGAAGGTGAGTCATGGCTCCAGAAGCAAAGGTAGCAATAAAGAGGTGATAATGACAGTGCATAGAGAGATTCTGCGATTGCATGGGATGGTGCTGTGTGTGATGGGAGAGGTGTTAGGTGCAACACCTGCCCCTTTACCTCTTCCATGCTCACCATCCAAGGCCCCAGACATTCATTTCAGACTAAGCAGCATTTTACTTGTACCTCTTTCAATTTGGTCTATTGCATTTGTTGCTCCCAATGTGGTCTCCTCTATATCGGAGACAGAAAACGTCAACTGCGTGATCGTTTTGCTGAGCACCTTCGGTCTGTACGCAATCAGGTCCTGGACCGTCCCATGGCTTGCCACTTCAACACACAATCCTGCTCCCATGCCCACATGTCTGTCCTTGGCCTGCTGCAATGTTCCAGTGAAGCTCAACACAAACTGGAGGAACAGCATCTCATCTTCCGACTAGGCATGTTACAGCCTGCCGGTCTCAACATTGAATTCAACAACTTCAGATGATTATCCCATCTCGACCCCTCTGTTTTCATTCTGCTCCATAATTTTATTTCATTTATTTTATTTACCTTTTTTAAATATTTTTTTCTCTGTTCTGTATCTCATATTTCTTGATTGTCTCCCTTTCTCTCGCTCCCCACTCTCTCATCACCTTTTTCATCTCCTCTTCCCCCTTTGCTACCTTTCTCCCCTGTTTTCCATTTTGTCTCTGCTTCACCCATCCCCCCATCCCCCCCATCCCCCACATATTTTGTCACATAGCATTGACTTCAGCCTTGGTCATTCACAGCTCCTAATCTCCCTATAATCTCTCTATGCACTGTCATTATCACCTCTTTATTGCTACCTTTGCTTCTGGAGCCATGACTCACCTTCTCTCAGCCTCGTATAAATATCTCCCTACTTCTCCCTTTTTTTTGAGCTTTGACAAAGGGTCAGTTAGACTCAAAACGTCAGCTCTTTTCTCTCCTAACAGATACTTCCAGACCTGCTGAGATTTTCCATCATTTTCTCTTTTGGTTTCAGATTCCAGCATCCGCAGTAATTTGCTATTATCTATTTATGCTTACTCTATGCTTCCTGTTGGCTAACTACTCCTCTAACCATGCGAATATTTCATGCCCTATACCATGAATTTTATTTTTCACAATAGTCTTTGATGAAGCACCGTAACAAATACTTTCTGGAAATGGACATGGACAGATATATTTTATATATATATATAAAAATAAATTGAAAAGGATGGAGGTTGAGCAGGTTTTGTTCCATCTGGTACCTAGTTTGATGCTGAGTGATCGATCCAATTTTATTCTTTTTAGACTTCTTGTTGAAGTTTGAAGTAGCTGAATTATTCAGTCAGGCAGTTCAGAGGGCAACTAAGAGATGACCAAATAGCTGTACATCTGGAGGCCAGATCAGGTGAAGATGGCAAATGCCTTTTCTATAGGACTTTGATGAATCAGACATGTTTTATGGCAATACGGTAATCATTGTTTCATGGCTGATATTGTTTTCTTTTCATTTAAGTTTTATTTAACTACTTAATTGCATTTAAATTTCCCAACAAACATGGTAAGGTTCTGTCTTCAGATCATTAGTTCAAGCCTTTTGATTACTTTTCCAATACCATAACCATTGTGCTACTGGCCAGCTTTTGAAAAGTTAGGTTCCCAGGCTACTGCTGATAAAATGTTGCAATCATATCTCAAAAGTATATTCTAAAACCAAAGCACTAATATTTCTCTGCAACATTGAAAACTACTTCAGGACAACACATCAACAAATTAAATGTGCATATTATTTATTACTTCTCTAGCACTTCACACTTCAAAAGTAGTCCAATCCACTTGTAAAAAGAGGTAGATGCAGTTAGGAGGAAGATCAATAGAACTTGTTAACATTAATAAAGTGCAGCTTTGCACAGCTATGCAAGCGCATGAAGCATATTTAACTGCAGATCAGACAAGGAGTTAGTGAGAAAAATGAAGGCTAAGGATTGTGATTGGGAGGAGAGAAGGGAATATTGCAGGAGCTTTCTGAATGAATGCCTTGTGGCTTCACAAGCACAGAGGGCAACCGAAGTTCACGAATCACAGCAGGCACTAACATAGGCAACAGATCTATCACAATAGAACCAATAACTAGTTAGGAGAAACTTGCTTCAGGAGGCTTATTTTCTCCATGTAGTTGATGATTGAGGTGTAGCACCACATTTACAAAAATTTGATGTGACAGTCAACCTTTAAAGGCTAAGAAAGGGCTAAGAATATGTTTAAATACTTGTCATTTTTCCAAATGCTATTTGAGGATGAATAAGTGACAATAAAAAAGCAAGGTTAATCTAATGTTGAAACACAAAATGGAAGGAAATGGAATCTGTGCAAACAGTTGAGTGGAACAATACAGTCTCTTACCCCAGTTGATGGCTGATAAGGCAGGCTTATTGTGTGGGGATTGTCATGTCGGGGCTTCCTCTGACAGGAATGCTAAGCTCAATGATCTTATAAACTATCTGCAGAATCCAGGAGCAGATATGGAAGAAAACAGTTCACTTTAAATGTGCAAATACCCAATGATTAATGAGCCAATTTAATATTACACGTCAGCCTGTCCAGTATTTACTGTGCACTGACACTCTGCTCTCCATGGCCTTACAGCTTATTCACACTTCAGTAGGTCACACTGTCAAGCTGCATCAAGGAATCAAAGTCCCGCCCCTTCGAGGCCATTATACATGAAACCATCACAAACATGGTCTCTTACTGTTTCCTAGAAGAGTATGAGGTTTCAGGTGGACATATCTCAGAAACCAATGGGTTCTTGCGCATTGAAAAATGGAGCCATTCAATTACACTAGCTATATTATTCACTGGTAATGAAGAGGAGGTAAGTAATGGTTGTGGCATCAGTCAACTATCTGATACATCATGTAGAAACAACACATTAGTTATTTGCAGTCTGATATACAAATGAGTTACAAGAGTAACAACAGGTGAGAGTTATGGCAGTTTCAATGACTATTTATTATTGTTATTTGATTGCCGATGTCTTCACAACAGCTGTCAAATCTCTACAGCCAGTTCCCCAGTCACTGTGACCAAGCTGAGATAGTTTACCTCCATCGTTAGCTGGTCACCTAAGGTCTCCTGACAGGACATGAGTCTGCTTTCTCTCCTGGTTGGGCACACTTCATCTCGTGCTATCTTAACAATCAAATATTATGCTTGAAACACCTCAAAAACAAAGTTTATTAGAGCTCACTATTTAAAAATGTGGTGGGAGCATGGTTACTATACAGTCTGACATGGGTTCAGGGAGATAACTAGCCAACCCAACTCAACATCCCTGAGAACAGACAATAGAGACTGACCTTGATAGTGAACGCACATTCCAAGAATGTAGAGAAAAGAAGTTTACTAACTGATTAGTGTATAATAATTAAAATCATACAAAAACTATTCCCTGTATCAGAAATTGAGATTCCTGTGTTCCATTAATTTGTGCCAATGGAGCATAGCCTTTCCAGCATCATGGCGGGCATTGGTTAAGGGTGTGGCAATAGACGAGATAGGTTATTACCATCAACAAGGCTGGCGCAATTCCACCATTTGTTGTTTTAGCGTCACTCACTACGAGGTAAGATGTATTATCCCTGTTAGACGCAAGAAAGAAATTTGTATAAGATCAATGATATGAACGATTCCCATTTAGTACTGGAGCCCTGACAGCAAATAACAATAATGTCACCTTGTAACAAAGCTGAAGAGTTGGTGATACAGACAACTGAAGAGGGTAATTTTAATCTCCAGATTGTTTATAATGGTTCACATCAGATTAAGTGCCAGGATATACACTGCCCAATCTCTCTTTTACTGAAGTCATTGATGTTGCACTATTGGCAAAAATTGAAATGACCACCCGCTGCATTCATTGGCATGTCCACGAGTTTTAATGCAAATTGCAATGGGTGAATTCCCTGGAACCGAACACTGCACAAGCCTTGTCCAAACATTTAGCATTGTTGAAAACTGTGTAATGAAAGTGTAAGGGGTACTGTACCTTTAAGAGATTTAAAAGCTAGCAGAACTACCCAACACAGCACCAAGTGTTCTGAACAAGGTAACAATGTAACATTTGGTCAAATTGCTAGATTGGCTGGGTTGCCTGGAGACAAGAAAAAACAAATTCAAATTTGGCCATTTAAATTATGGCCTAAATACCAAACTCTAATCAAATTTGAATTTAGCATATTGACAATATTAACACCAGTGAAATAATCTGATGTTTTGGGGTATAAATATTAAACAAATTGAACCATTGTGGGAGAACTGCCAAAAGACCAATAGATGGAGGCTGCTAGTCAGAACTCTCTAAAAGGTACCTTTATCTGTCAATGACCTGTGAAAGAGGAATCCCGGAGAAGAAGAAAAGACAGAGGAAGATACAAAGAGAAAATTCCACATCTGTCTTGTTTTGAAATTTGAGTTATTTAGTAAATCTTAATGGGGGGGGAGGGTTTATTGGACTAGTATTGTAGAGGGGAAGGTAAAACAGAGGTTAGAGAAAGGAGTTGTAAATAGTTGTTAATGAATTATTTGCTGTTAAACTTTAAAAATATAAAGTTGTTAATTTTTACTTTAAATAATGACTTTTGGGAATAGTTCCTTGCCTCTTGAATTTTAACAAATTACAGCACGGGTTAAATCTTTTCTATGTTGCTGGTTTAAATTAAGCAGGGGAGGTGCTGTAACAGTTTGGAGGCTTGTTGTTGGTTGGTGAACTGGTTGAGATAGATTTGAATAGATTTGGGGGTATGAAAAATCCCAGCAGATTTAAACACTTGCAGGTTAATGTCCTAGGTCTTTAAATAAAACATAAGTTAGACAATTTGCTTAATTTTGGTAACTTGTGGTTGGTTACATTAAACGTGAGAGAAATGGCTCTTAAAATTGCTAAAGAGGTTCTGGGATTTGAAGATGATTCTCAAATTTGCCAAGGAAGTTTAGAAGTAAAGAAAAAGGCCATACTTTTAGAACTAGCAAATAAGTTAGATTTGGGTTTAACCAAGGACAAAAGTAGAGCTGAAAATGTCAGGGAATTACTCAAACACTTAGATGTGTCAGAGAAACAGACAAGTATAGTCAAGATAGAGAAACTTAAATTACAGTTGAGGACAATAGAATTAGAATATAAACAATGAGAGAGAGAGGAAAGAGAGGGGGAGAGAGGAAAAAGAGAGCAGGCTCTCAGCTGAGCAAAGAAAGAGAAGAAATGGAGAAGAAAGAGAGAGAGCAAAAAGAAAGAGTGAACTTTCTTAGCTTGGTGCTTAAAGACAAGCTTCTGGCCAGAATTTCATCCTGTGAGGTGCGGACGATGGGAGAAAGGGAGATCCTACACTATGAAACCTAGAGTAGAGAACACTGGTAAGAACTTACCACTGGTTAAAGAAACCCAAGAGTGTGGAAAGGCCTCAGTGGTAAAGTGGGACATGTAAAGTCACAGTGCTGGTTGTTAAAGAAAGGCACTGTGGGAAAAGATGTGGTAAAGAAGCTGAGCCAGTGGCATTAGTGAAGGTAATAAAGGAGAATTGAGAAGCTGCAGAAGAGTGCACAGGCGAGGGAGGGGCTAGGAATGGAGTTAGTACCTGATCTCTACAAAAGAATTTGCCTCTGTGGGTAAAGTTTACTCAAAGAACAGGAAGAGAAGGACATGAAGTTATAATTTTGAGAGATATAGGATCTAACCAGTCGCTAAGTGAGAGGTGAGCGAATATGCATTCTTTCTGATCTGACACCTGGGAGTGTGGTAATGTGTGGGATAGATGGACAGAAATTTAGTGTTCTCCTATGTAAGATCAGGTTGGGGAACTGGCCATCTCAAGACTGAGGAAGCTACAATGGGAGTGATAGGCCAAGTGTTAGTTCCAGGAATTCTGTTTGTTCTTGGGAATAATTTGGCAGGATCCAAGGTGAGAGTGATGCTCCTTGTTCTAGAGAACCCCCAGGAAGACCAAGAAACTGAGGGGTTAACACAGAAATATCCTGGTATTTTCCCAGACTGTGTAGTGACCAGATCTCACTCTCATAAGTCACAGCACAAAGCGAAAAGTAAAGAGAAAGATTAAGGAGTTGAGGTTTAGTCAGCAGACACCCTGTTTGACATAATGGTGCAATTAAAACCTGAACAGGCAGAGGGTCAAACAGATGTGTTTAGTCCTGAAAGACTACTTAGGGGTATGAAAGACTCAGGCTAAGGTCCAAAACCATTTTTATTAGCAGGAAATGCATAACAATGTGGTTAACATTTTCCGTACAAGTCATACATGCCAAACGGTAGGTAACCACAAGCGACAATAAAACCTTTGTTGCCAATTCCCACATTTGAAGAACCTTTTATTGCAGTTTATAATTGACTGTGTATGTCCCCTCCTGAGAACTAAAAGTGGGAACCAGTATTTGTTAACCATAATGGATGTGTCTACCAGATTTCCAGAGGTAATTCCATTATGGAGTATCAAGGCAAAAGGATGACCAAGGTACGGGCTACCCAGAGAGATTCAGTCAGACCAAGGGTCAGATTTTACTGCTAGGCTGTTTAAGGAGGTTATGGATAGCTTAGGTATATGGCACTTTAAATCCAGTGCATATCATCCTAAATCCCAGGGAGCTTTAGAAAGGTGGAAACAGAGCTTGAAGACTATGTTGAGAGCATATTGTCAGGATTACCCGAATGATTGGGATAAAGGTATCCCATTCATATTGTTTACCATTAGAGACACCCCAAACCAATCTACTCAGTTCACTCCCTTCGAGTTAATATTCGGGCATGAAGTGAGAGGTCCTTTGAAATTAATTAAAGAAAAATTAACAGGACCAAAGTCAGAAATCTCACACATAGATTATGTATCGGAGGTGAAGGAGAGACTAAATCGAGTAGGCGAGTTAGCTAAACAGCACCTAAACAGGGCACAGCCTAGAATGAAGCAGGTGGCAGATAAAAGCTCTGAGACTCGGACGTTTTCCTGAGGAGATGATGTGTTTGCATTGTTACCAGTGAAAGGAGATCCCTTCAAAGCCAGGTTTAGTGCCCCTATCAAATTGAGAAAAAGTTGAGTCAGGTGAACTATTTAGTAAAGACAGGCAAAAGTGAGAACCGCAGATGCTGGAAACCAGAGTTTAGATTACAGTGGTGCTGGAAAAGCACAGCAAGTCAGGCAGCATCTGAGGAGCAGGAAAATCGATGTTTTGGGCAAAAGCCCTTCATCAGGAACCAGTAAAGATGCCAGATAGAAAAAAATGGTATTGAGTATGGCATGTGAACATGTTGAAACCATATTACACTAGGGAGAAAGAACTGCAGAAGGAGGTGTTAGGTACTGCCCTGCAGAATGAGGAATCCAATCCAGATGATGCGGATGTTGATATGCCTCAAAATAGATTAAAAAATGAAGAAGCCCTTGAAAAGTGGGATAGGTTGATAAGTTATCTGTCTCAGGAGCATAGAATGCAGCTGAAAGATTTGTTACTGCAGTATAAAGACATACGTAAGTATCAGATGTGGAAGACTAATGCTATTGTATATGAAGTATACATCGGGAGTACTGCTCCGATAAAACAACGCCGCTATTGGCTTAATTCTTTCAAAGCCAGACAGATCCAGAAGGAGGTGCAGGCCATGCTCGACGAGGACATCATCGAACCAAGCCAGAGCAAGTGGAGTTCTCCAATCATGGGACAGGACTCAACAATTCTGCGTGGATTATCGGAAGGTCAATGCCATTACAAAATCAGACTCCTATCCAATTCCTAAATTGGAGGACTGTATCGAGAAAGTCAGACTTAATGCGTGGTTACTGACAGGTACCTTTATCAGAGACGGCAAAAGAAATTTCTACATTTGTAACCCCAAATGAGTTATATCAATTTAAAGTGATGCCCTTTGGAATGAAGAATGCATCAGCCACATTCTGATGACTCATGAATAGAGTTGTGGCAGGGTTAACAAATGCACAGACTATTTGGACAATGTAGTGATCTTTAGTAAGTCCTGAAAAAAATCACATGGTACAGTTGGCAGAGGTCTTTGAATAATTAGTAATAAATTTAAATAAAACTGAATTTCCGAAAGCAGAGGTGACATTCTTGGGACATAGTATCAGTCATGGAAAGTTAACCGCACAGAACGCAAAGATGAAGGCCATCGAGAAATTTCCACCACCAACCTCAAAGAAAGAGGTGCTTCGATTCTTAGGACTCAGCAAATTCTATCAGAAGTTTGTTCCAAACATCAGCAGCATAGTGGCACTGTTAACCGATTTTGCTGAAGAAGAACACAAAGTCTCGGTGGACAGAACAATGACAGGAGCCATTTGACCATTTGAAAGCCATACTAACCACCAAACCAGTTTTAGCTACACCAAACTTTTTAAAGTCTTTTAAAGTTGCTATCGATGTTAATGACTTAGGAGTTGGAGCCGTACTGCTACAGGAAGATGAGGATGGGATTGAACTGCCAGTTGGTTACTATTTGAAGAAGCTCAACATCCACCAGAGGAAATACTCCGCGATTGAAAAGGAACCATTGAGTTTGGTACTGGCCTCACACATTAAAATGTTGTATGTCACAAACAATTTGTTGGAGATGGTTGTGTACATGGATCACAATCCTCTTACATTCTTAGATGCTTTAAAGACAAGAATGATACTATTTCATTAGAGTCTTATGTCACAGACATTTAATTTAAAAATCGTGCAGGTTGTAAGAATGTAACCGCTGATGCGTTATCACGGATTTAATAGATAAAGTTTAGATGAGACTTCACACACACAGGTATATGAGAAGAAGTTAAGGTGAACTTATATTAAAGTTATCTGTATATTAGGGTAATGCGTCTAAAGAAAAGGAAAAACAATGAAGCCATCTTTTCATTATGATGGTTCATTTTTTTTTCTTAAGAGGGGAGGTGCTATAAAGGTGTAAGGGGTACTGTAGCTTAAAGAGATTTAAAAGCTAGCAGAACTACCTGATATAGCACCAAGTGTTCTGAATAAGGTTACAATGTAACATTTAGACAAACAGCTAGATTTGCTGGGTTGCCTGGAGACAAAGAAAATTCAAATTTGGCCAATCAGTTTAAACTATGGCCAAAATACCAAACTCCAATCAAGTTTGAATTTAGTATATTGACAATATTAACACCAGTGAAATAATCTGATGTTTTGGGGTATAAATATTAAACAAATTGAATCATTGTGGGAGAACTGCCAAAAGACCAATAGATGGAGGCTGCTAGTCAGAACTCTCTAAAAGGTACCTTTATCTGTCAATGACCTGTGAAAGAGGAATCCCGCAGAAGAAAAGAAGACAGAGGAAGATACAAAGAGAAGATTCCACAGCTGTCTTGTTTTGAAAGTTGAATTTTTCAGTAAATCTTAATCGGGGAGGAGGGGGTGGTTTATCAGACTAGCATTGTAGAGGGACAGTAAAAGATAGGTTAGAGAAAGGAGTTGTACATAGTTGCTAATGAACTATTCTCTGTTAGACTTTTTTAAAAATTAGTTAATTTTTACTTTAAATAGTGACTTTTGGGAATAGTTCCTTGCCTCTCGAATTTTGACAGATTACAGCACGGGTTAAATCATTTCTGGGTTGCAGGTTTAAATTAGTGGGCGTTTAAGGGGGGAGATTACCCACGTCATAAAAACTGAGCCATTGAAATTTGCATCACTGACCTCAGTAGAAGTTGGACTCCGGCTTGCCTTCTGCCAAGCAAACGGTCTGAATAGTTTACAAGAATAGGTCATACGAGGACAGGTTGAGAGTGCTAGGCCTTTTCTCACTGGAACGGCAAAGGATGAGGGGTGACTTGATCAAGGTTTATAAGATGATCAGGGAAACAGATAGAGTAGACAGTCAGAGCTTTTTCCCCGGGTACAACAGAGTGTTACAAGGGGACATAAATTTAAGGTGAAGGGTGGACGGTATGGGGGGATGCCAGGGGTAGGTTCTTTACCCAGAGAATGGTGGGGGCATGGAATGCTACCTGTGGGGAGTGGCAGAGTCAGAATCATTGGTGACCTTTAAGCGGAAATTGGATAGGTACATGGATAGGTACTTAAGCTAGGACAAATGTTCAGCACAACATCGTGGGCTAAAGGGCCTGTTTTGTGCTGTATTGTTCTATGTTCAATAATCCTGATCATTCATGCATTCAGTCCCCAAAATCCCCTTTAATTCACTGTGTAACCCATCAGGTGCACCAGTTTCTCTACTGGTGCGTTATCCTCAGGAAGTAGTCTTCCTCCATGTCCTCTTCTATCGGTTCTAGTTGTTGAGAAGGCCCTACCTAACAAGAAGAGGGAGAAATGTGTTCAAGTAAAGAAAGGCTGGACAGTAGCTGATTTCTACCAGTATGCGATATAAAATAGCCAAACTGCTTGATAGTACAATGAATTAATGGATAAGCATTCTGAGCCTGAGCTTCACCACGATCTATTTTAAATGGCTATGTATGTAATTAATTTCTCTTCCTGACACAGCCTTATTTGACCTTTCTTTGAATACACTTACCTTAATTTGCTTGTCATGACAGGATCTCAAGGTAAACACTCAGCATTGCAATCGAGCAATGAAAACCTATTCTTTACTTCCTTGCCAAAAGGTCACCAGCTAGTGACATCCCAATGGGGCAGAATTAAGCACTCCAGAAACAAGCCAAGGCAAAACATTACCTTACACTTTACATGTTGATCCATCACACAAATCCAGAGAGAGTGAAGTGCAGCTAGATAGTTTCAGCCAAATAATGGGAGGTGTTCCATCATGCTGCTGTCCTCATGTGCTGCTGTGGAGGCAGGCTGCCTGCCTTTCTGCTCTCATGACCACTCCTTTCACCTTTCAGTGGCTGATATCTTTAGGGTCACAACATGTGATGGTGTTACCTGCATTCATGCAAGACCTGACAATGCTGTTTGAGCTTCTCATTGTCTCGGTATTACCAGTAAAGGGGCTGAAAAGCCACTGTCAATGTGGTAATGCCCTAAGAGGACTCTTAATGATTTCAGGCAATTGAATCTCTATAATTTTAAGGCGAGCCTGTGCTGCCCTGTTTTCCATTAGGGTTCAAACATTGATTGTGGGTTCCATGCATCTCAGACTTATCTTATCCATCAACTGCTCCACAGAAATCATGGCTGAGGCAAGGGCATTCAGGTCAGCATATACCTCCTGCAACTATTTGGGTGGGATGTGTGTGTGTGTGTCACTCTCTAAGTGGGGTATCATTATCTCTGATATCCACTGATATGCCAAATACAAGGGACACCTCTATTGCCCACATCTAGCTGTAAGCAATCTTTGGGAATTCTCCCTGATGCTGACATAATTTCACACCGTTTCTCCTGTGTGTTATTTGATTTGATTTATTATTATTGTCACATGTATCCAAGTACAGTGAAAAGTTGTGTTTTGCATGCAGTACAGGCAGATCTTAACATACAAATTATTGTACAGAGCGTGGAATACAAAGATACGGATGATGACTTCAGTACTCCTAAGGCTTGGCATCTGCTCTAAGCTGAGCACTTCAGGGAATTCCTCTTTCCTCCAATGGAAATGACTACAGCTACCACTGTCTCCATCAGCTGTTTGCAAGCTTCCATACCTTGTTCACTAGTTGGTGTCACGCTTTCTAATTGCAGGCTTATCGTCCACAATGTGTATCTGTGCTGTTAGAGGATGCGCTAGATCAATGTGATAATGTCTCTCCACATTCTCCTCTTAGTTCTCAAGCAGTTGAAGTGCTCTTGTTATTGCCTCATCTGCTTCTTGATCTGTGAGACAGACAAAAGTAACCTAAAGTCACTCTGTTTTCCATCAACCCCCGTTCTCTATCAAGTATTAAGAGCTTTCTCAATTAATCATTAGCCAAAGGTTCTCCAGAAGACGTGCATCATTGGTTCAATGAAGCAGTTCACTCTCATTGGCCTTTCTTGTGTTTGTGCCTCAGACTGACTTGCAGCTCCATGCCTCAGTTTAATTTCAAGTTCTAAATGTAACTGCACCCAGACTTGACTAAGAGCACAGAGCTCAGAGAATAGTCAACAGACACATATAATCAAACACTGAACAATTGAAAAATTGAATACTACATCTTCTCCCTTTGTAAACTTAAAGAACTTAGACACAAATTTGCAGCTCCTTGCTGGCACATTTGAAGGTGGGGGGAGGGCTGTCCAGAAAATACCCTGGGTGATCTTCACACCTGGATCTATTCATGCTTTTACATAAAACAAATGAGTCTTGGTGCGACCCTCCTGCTGTTGCTTCACTTGTGGACTTAAGTGGGCAAGTTCAGGCCAGGGTTGAAGAGTTCATAAGCAGGTTGGAAGCCCAGTAGGTCAATACTCAAATTCAGGTGGGGAGCTGAAATCACTCCTTAAGGGTCCTCTTTCTACATTAGGCCCTTCCCTACCAAGCTCTGGACTCTTGAGTGCTCCCCACCTTTGGATTTTTCCTCCAGAGAAAATAGTGGATCTCTGTTTTTGAATGTATTCAAGGTTCATATCAATAGATTTTTAGTACTGAAGAAATTAAGAAATATGGGTATATTGCAGGAAGGTGACGTGGAAAATCGTCTAAATCATCTGATTAAATGTCAGAGAGACCAGATTATATACTCCAAATCCTATTTCTTATGTTTCTAGCATTAGGTACATAATTTATGCTGACTCACAAATCAAATATACAAGAAGCTAATAGCGCATGACATTTTACCATAATGAAGTATTATTATAGCACCATCAAACAAAAATATATGTTTCAGGCACAAATGCCCCCTACTATCAACATCCTTATAGCTTCTATTGACCAGAAATTCAACTGGACTAGCCATATAAGCATAATGACTGTATGAGCAGGTCAAAGGCTGGGAATACTTTAGTGAGTAACTCCCCTCCTGACTCGCCAAAGGCTATCTACCAAGTATAAGGCACAAGTCAGGAGTATAATGGAATACCTCCCACTTGCCTGGTTGAGTGCAGGTCCAACAACACTCAAGAAGCTTGACATGATATTAAACAAAGCAGCCTGCTTGATTGGCACCACATCCATAAGAATTCACAGTCTCCACTAACACTCACTACAATGATGTGTATGATCTATAAGAAGCTCAGCAAAATTTCACTAAGGCTTCTTAGAGAGCACTTCTAACTACAAAACTGATACCTTCTAGAAGAACAAGGGCAGCTCATACATGGGAATACCACCACTTGTAAATTTGCCTCCAAGCCATCCAACATCCTGACTTAGAAATATACTCATTCAGTGTCAATTGTTTAAATTCTGGAACTCCATCCCTAACAGCATTGTGGGTCCACCTCCAGCAGATGTATAGCAGCAGTTCAAGAAAGCAGCTCAGCACTACCTCCTCAAAGACAACCAGGGATGGGCAAAACACACTGCCACATTCCCTGAATTAGTGGAAATGAGCAGAAATGGCAATTGAAAATTTACCATCTTTGCCATTACAGGTCTCAAACTCTAGCCCCAGAATGAACATTTTCTTTTGGACAGCATACTCTGGCTTTTCCAAAGTAAATAAATCCAAAGTAGATGTGGCATACCCACTTCAATATTTATGACTACATTACTAATCAAGGATGTCAAAGTAAAATAAGAGATTTGTTAAAATTACTCCAACTTTGAATGGTTTGTCAGTCTAATGGAGTTTCCTGCTTTACAACAAGATGAAAAAACATCACAAATTTTGCAACATAACTAATAAAATTCATGGAAGGAATCACTATCGTTAATAAGGGGAACGGCTTCAAGTTAACATGTATTGATGCGTTTAAAGGCATGTCTTATAGAGATATTCAAGTTATAATATATTCATGATGTGTGTTGGACAATATATGCTTCATTAAATATCTGAAGAAATTGATACTTTGTGGTTTACAGAAAATAAACTATTGTGCAGTAAATGCCAGCAGTATAACACACGGGACCCAGCATCACAACACACTGAGGGTGACCCTGACAAGTGATTTATCTCATAAACTATTTGATCCAGATGTGGACTTCATACAAGATGCACAGGATATGTTTATATATATAAAGCTATTATTGATGTATGCATTTTGTTCAGGATATGATGGTCACTAACAATTGATTGGCACCGACCAAATTAAAGTTGTCCAACAAATCGCAATCCCACTTCAGAGCTCCAGTTCCAGTGCTGCTCATAATCTATCATAAAATATACTTGTGAAAAGTACAAACATTGTATAAAACTATTTGCTTTAGTAGAGATGGTATGATGATTCATTAAACTGATTCTAGGAATGAAGTGTTTGAATATCGAGTTGTTTACACACATAACATTGAAATGTATACCATTTTTAAGTGGTTTGACAGGGTAGATTTTGTGTGAATGTTTCCAATGGCAGGGAATTCTAAAATTAAAGCTCAAAGTCTCAAAGTAAGAGAATGAAGGAAATAAGAGCAAGGATAGCTGATGCAACCCCTCAGTCCAGCACTATGGCTAAATCCAGGTTTCAATTTCACTTTCCATCTGTTAGCCATATCTGTTGATTCTCTGAGATACCAAAAGTGTGTTCATTATAGACATAAATATAATCAATAATGAGGCAATCACCACCCTCTGGGATAGAAAGATGCACAAATTTTTAGTGAATTTCTCTTTATTTCAGATTTAAACGGTCATCCTAATCCCAGGACTGTTTCACCTGTTCTTGATTTCCTCACCAGAAGAAAGAATCTCTCAGCATCTACCCCACCAAGCCCCTTCAGAATCCTCTATATGTCATCGAGATCACCACTCATTCTTCTAAACTCCAGATAACATAGGAGCAATTTACTCAACATCTCATCACTGGACAATCCCCTCATTCCAGGTACAAATTCAATGAACCTTCATTAACACCTGAAATACATGTATAACATTCCTTGAATATGAAGACGTAACAGCATACAGTATTCCAGATACCATATTGGGCATGGGGAGCAGGGGATATTGATGTCGTTAACTATTAATCGATAGGCCAAGGCCAATGCTCTGGAGAGACAGGTTCAAATCCCACCATGGCAATGATGGAATTCAAGTTCACTTAATTACCAAATTCCATTAAGTAATAAAGCTTGGCTTGAAAGCTGGTCTCAGGAATGAGCATGAAACCAACGTCAATTGTTGTAAGAATTCACCTGATTCATTATAGTCACAGACAAATCATGTGTCTTGGTGCTTTACATCAAGGAAATCATCACATTATTTTGGACAGATATGTTGGTTTGCACCTTATTTTTGAATGTTAATGACAGTCTAGTATTTTATATTTCTGGAAAGTAACTAGCAAGCACAAAGTACTACCTAAATGTCAGTTATTACTAAATATGAAATAGGTTGCAACTGAATGTTTCAGTAACCTAATGCAACATAAGAAACAACCAAACCATTTCTATGTAAGTACATCCAGACTACTGCTGATTCTTGCTTGCCGCAAAATTAATTTCTCCTTATTATAAGAATGATTAAGCTGTGAAATATGCTAGCAAGAAATTTGATTAAACACAATAGTATAAATGAGATTACAATGCTATTAAATACATTTCTGGTGATTATGCAGACTGAAAATAAAGTCTCAGATTTTGCAGTATTAATGACAATTCACTGTGATCATTCCTCTGAAGTAACATCCAAAACTCCTGAAAGTCTGTACATGAGAAGTGTCGTAATCCCAAAGTTTCTATCAGTGATTCTATCTTCTTCACAGGGAGCACTATCGAAGTCCCCTCTGATTTCAATTGATTAAAAGTCACTGAATTAGTTTTTACTGGAAGTACCCTTGAAAAAAAGATGAAATCTTAATGATGAGGTTTAACTGAATTTTTAATGATGTACTAAACTTATAATTAATGATGATTAATCTGAATGAGCCTGAAAAACTAATTTTATATTTGTGGAATGTCAAATTTCTACACTCTGATAAAAAGAAATACCACATCTTTCAAACTGTTTGAGTTTTTTTATGAAGTTCCACTTTTAACTTAATTCCAAATTTATGTCCCAATCAACTAATTTGCTCCCATAAAACATAATTACCAATGAATGATAATCAGAGCTGCTCTCTGAAAAAAGGTTTATTTGGTGCAGTTTTTTAGTTTTTATTTACTCGTAGCAAGATTACATGTCATTAGCACTTAGGAAAAAGTATCCATTTGGCTCTACAGGACTCCTATATGTGTTCACAGGGTTGTGTAAGTACTAGTCAAGACATGAGGACATAAGCTAGCATAGCAGTCTCGGGTCACAAAGCGGGAATGTTGAATAATTAGCAATCCTGGAAATGATCTGATCCAGTGATTCAGGTGAACCTTAAAAACCTCTTGCCACTATTTTCTCCTTATTCCTAATGCTTTCATCTTCCTTCAGCAAACGATCCCAAAAACAAATTCATTCATCTCATATTGCTAGTATGATCTTGCTGAGTCCAAAATGGTGGCTGTTTACTTACAGAATTGTAAAGACTGTGATTTATTTTATGTGAAATATTCCAAGTGTTTCTAAAAGATATCAGACGTACTTTTGAGCCTTTCCTTTAAATTACAATTTTCAATTAATATGAAATTCTGTTATACTCAAACAAAGGTGTCAAGTGACATGCCAATGGAATTGTAAATGCATCCAAAGACAATTGAAAGATTTTGATCCACAATATATACTGATTGTATAAAAAGATCTGCAGTTGTTGCGATGACAATATTTACTACAGTACATTATTGACACACAAGTTTTCTGAGAATGGATATCAAAGGGAAACATCTTACCATTGTCATTAATCTTATAGGACACTTACTGCAGATTAGCTGACACATTTATTTGTATTCATCAATATTATGTTACGAACTGAAAATTGAGAAAAGCATTTGAAAATCATTATCTATGCAAAACCAACCTCGATTTTAATGCAAATTCTCATTTCTAAAAATAATGAAAAGGGAATTGTTCCAAATTAAAAGACAATTTTTCTCTAATTATTTTCACAAAGCACGCAGCATATATTTTCACTCCTTGCCACACACCTAGTTTTGGGGCTTATTTCCCCCATGAATCAATACAGGTAACACACAAGGAAAATTCAACCAACATAAAAGATGAACATTTTTCTTGTTCATAAGGCTATCCCAATGTTTTGAAATTAAATTACATGTGGAGTATGGACTTTAATATGTTACATTGTGCTGTTGTTCACAAGAGGCTTTGAACTTTTAGAACTTTCTCCAGATCATTAAGACATTCATGCAGTTAAATCTAAGAAATTTCAAAATACAACCATTTTATTGGCGTTACTCAGTAGCTCGTGATAAAGGTAGTTGAAATTGAATGTCACATTCAATTCCATTTCAATTGTATAAAGTTAAAATTTTCCCACTCTAGTGGTGACTTAATGCATGCCACACAAAACAAAATTCAATCGCAGTCTTTGATAAGTTAGTTGATTTCAGTCACTAATGCTACATCTGGTCTGAACACATGTATATCAAAGGTGCTGTTTATGGATGGTTGTGATAATTATTAAGCAAGAGTGTCTGGATGTATGGCTGTTGGATATTGCAATGGCATATAAAGACTACAAAAGGGAAAACGTGAGGAAAATGATAGCAAATGAAACTGTTCTTAGATGTCAAGAAAACATTTGTTAAGGTGCCACATCAAAGGCCAATGTGGAAAGTTAAATCTCACAATGCAGTAGGAAGTATACTGACATGGATAGAAGACTGGCTACATAACAGGAAACAGAAACTCAGCACATCAGGGAAGCCAAAAGCTGTCCAAATTAGCGGACCAAACCTACCAAACAGACTCCCACTGCTTGTGGCAAGGCTTAAACAACATCACAGGATACAAAATGAAGTAGAGCAAGACAGTGGACAAAGACACAATCTTCCCTGACATGCTCAATGCTTTCTGAACTCGGTTCAGGCAGAATGACAGTGGCACATTGACGCCTGCACCAACAGCCTGTCCCCTCGGTCACCGCTGCAAATATCAGGAGGAGACAGTGAGGTCTGCATATGCTGGAGATCAGAGTTGAGAGTGTGTTGCTGGAAAAGCACAGCAGGTCAGGCAGCAGCCGAGGAGCTGGAAAATTGACTTTTCGGGCCAGAGCCTTCATCAAGTCAGTCTTCCTGGGAGACAACCCAAGGAAAACGAAGGGCCCAGACAGTGTCCCTGGCCGAGCACTCAAATCCTCTGCAGACCAACTAGCAGAGCTATTCACCAACATCTTCAACCTCTACCTCCTACAAGCTGAAGACCATCATCATCCCCATGCCTGAGAAAGGACATGCAAGGTGCCTTAATGACTACCACCCAGTGGCTCTGACTTCAATAATCATGAGGTGCTTTGAGACGCTGATCTTGGCTTATTTCAACTCTAATCGCCCAGCCTGCCTCGATCCCCTGTAATTTGTCTACTGACGTAACAGGTCCACAGCAGATGCCATATCCCTAGCCTTGCACTCATCCTTGGAGCATCTGGATAACAAGCACACCTACACCAGACTCCTGCTCATTGACTACAGCTCAGCTTTCAACACCAGTATCCCCTCCAGACTGATTTCAAAACTCTGTGACCTAGGTCTCAGCTGCACCCTCTGCAACTGAATCCTCAGCTTCCTGTACACCCACAACTGTGTTACCAAATTCCAAAAGAACGCCACCTACAAGTTGATCACCATAATGGAATGGATATCTAATAATGACGAGTCAAAATACAGAAGGGAAGAAGAGGGCTTGGTGACATGGTGCAATGAAAACAACCTCTCTCTCAACGTCAGCTAAACCAAAGAACTGATCATTGACTTCAGAAATAAAAGGAGAACATACCCCCTCCCCCCCCCCCCCCCCCCCTCCATCGACATCAATGAAACTGAGGTTAAGAAGTTGGAGAGCATCAAGTTCCATGACTGTAACCAACAACCTGTCCTAGACTTCCCACGTAATTGTGATAGTCAAGAAGGCACAACAATGCCTCTTCTTCCTCAGGCGGTACGTGAAAATTGGCATGTCCATAAGGACCCTTACCAATTCCTATAATGCATCATTGAAAGTATATTGTCCTGACCTATAACAGCCTGGTACAGCAACTGCTCTGCCAGGACCATAAGAAACTACAGAAACTGGAGTGCACAGCTCAGAGCAGCACAGAAGCCAACTTTCCATCCATGGACTCTATTTACACAGCTCGCTGTTGCAGAAAGGCCACCAACATCATCAAAGATCCATCGCACCCTGGTAATCATCTCCTATAACTTCTTCATCAGGCAGAAGATACAGAGGCCTGAACACATACACCAGCAGGTTCAGGAACAGCATCTTCCCATCCATTATTAAACTGATGAATGGACTCTCTAGCCTCAAATAATGCTGATCTTGCCTCGCGCATGCCCTGTGCAATGCAACATGTATGCCTCTGTCTAAGTCTTCTTGATCTGTACATCCTTGCTTGTTATGATCTGCTTGTACTGCTCATAAACAAAGCTTTTCACTGTATCTCAGTACACTTGACAAAAAAAATCAATCAGTCAAATGGGTCACTATCTGGTTGGCAAGAGGTAACATGTGGTATGCCACTGAAATGAGTTCTGGGGTCTCAACATTTTACTTGAACAAAGCAACAGAAGGTAACGTCATTAATTTTGCTGAGGACACAAAGATAGATAGGAAGGAGAGTTGTGAAGAGAATGTAAGGGGGCCATAACAGGATACAGATATGTTTATTGTGGGGTCAAAGATCTAGTAAATGGAGTAAAATATGAGAAAATGTGAAATTGTCCATGTTAGCAGAATTCATAAAGAAAAAACATTCAAAAAACATTCCGATAAATACATGAATAGGAAAGGAATAGAGGGATATGGGCCCCGAAGGTGAAGACAGTTTTAGCATGGAAAGACAAAATGTGACAGCGCAGGCTTGGAATGCCAAAGGACCGGTTTCTGTGTTATATTGTTCTTTGTTCTCTTTGTTGTCTGATTGGCGAGGGGATTTAGATGTTCTAGTGCATGAATCGCAAAAGGTGCACATGCAGATACAGCAAGTCATTAGGACAGCTAACAGAATGTTATCATTTATTTCAAGGGGTGAAAAAAGTAAGGAGATTAAGCTTCACCCACACTGGGTACTTGTGAGATCAAAGCTGGAGTAGCATGTACAATATTGGACTCCTTTTTAAAACAAGGATGTAAATGCATTGGAAGCAGTTCAGAGAAAACTTATTAAACCATTCCCTGGAGTGAGATTGTGTGATGAGGGGTTGTTTGACATGCTCAGCTTGTAACACTGGAGTTTAGAAGAGTAAGAGGCCTCCAAATAGTTCCAGAGATGTAGACGAAAGGATAGCAAAGGTAATTCTGGATAGGAGCAAGAGTAACACAAGGTAATTGTTATGGGGGACTTAAATCTTCTAAATATTGACTGGAAATACTATAGTTCGAGTACTTTAAATGTGTCAGTTTTTGTCCAATGTGTGCAGGATGGTTTCCCAACACAGTATGTAGACAAGTCAACATGGGGCAAGGCCACATTGGATTCGGTGCTGGGTAATGAACCTGGCCAGATGTTAGATTTGGAGATGGGTGAGCACTTTGATGATAGTGATCACAATTCGGTTATGTTTACTTTAGCGATGGAAAGGGATAGGTATATACTGTATGGCAAGAACTACAGCTGGGGTAAAGGCAATTATGATGTGATTAGACAGGATTTAGGATGCATAGGATGGGAAAAGAAATTGCAGGGGATGGGCACAATTGAAATTTGGAGCTTAATCAAGGAACAGCTACTGTGTCACCTTGATAAGTATATATCTATCAGGCAGGGAGGAAGTCGTCAAGCAAGGGAGCCGTGGTTTACTGAAGAAGTTGCAGCTCTTGTCAAGAGGAAGAAGAAGGATTATGTTAGGATAAGACATAAAGGCTCAGTCAGGGTGCTTGAGAGTTACAGGTTAGCCAGGAAATACCTAAAGAAAGAACTAAGAAGAGCCAGGAGGGGACATGAGAAGATAGGATCAGCAAAAACCCTAAAGCTTTCTCTAGGTATATCAGGAATAAAAGAATGACTAGAGAACGATTAGGGCCAGTCAAGAATAGTAGTGGGAAGTTGTGCATGGAGTCAGCAGAGTTAGGGGAAGCACTAAATTAATTTTTTTCATTAGTATTCACACTGGAAAAAGATAATATTGTCGAGGAAAATACTAAGATACAGGTTATTAGACTAGATGGGATTGAGGTTCACAAAGCAGAGGTGAGAGCAATTCTGGAAATTGTAAAATAGATGTCCCCTGGGCCGGATAGGATTTATCCTAGGCTTCTCTGGGAAGACAAGGAAGGCCTTTGGCTTTGATCTTTATGCTGTCATTGTCCACAGGAATAGTGCCAGAAGACTAGAGGATAGCAAATGTTGTCCCCTTGTTCAAGAAGGGGAGCAGAGACAACTCTGGTAATTATAAACCTGTGAGCCTAACTTCAGTTGTGGGTAAATGTTGGAAAAGGTTATAAGAGATAGGATTTATAATTATCTAAAGAGGAATAAGTTGATTAGGGATAGTCAACACAGTTTTGTGAAGGGTAGGTCATGCCTCACAAACCTTATTGAGTTCTTTGAGATGGTGACCAAACAGGTGGATGAGGATAAAGTGGTTGATGCGGTGTATATGGATTAGTAAGGCATTTGTTAAGGTTTCCCACGGTAGGCTATTGCACAAAATAGGGAGGCATCGGATTGAGAGTGATTTAGCAGTTTGGATCAGAAATTGGCTAGCTGAAAGAAGACAGAGAGTGGTGGTTAAAGGAAAATGTTCATCCTGGAGTTCAGTTACTAGTGGTGTACTGCAAAGATCTATTTTGAGGCCACTGCTGTTTGTCATTTTTATGAATGACCAAGATGAGGGCATAAAAGGATGGGTTAGTAAATTTGCAGATGACACTAAGGTCGGTGGAGTTGTGGATAGTGATGAACAGTGTTGCAGGTTACAGAGGGACATAGGTAAGCTGCAGAGCTGGGCTGAGAGGTGGAAAATGGAGTTTAATGTGGAAAAGTTTGAGGTGAATCACTTTGGACGGAGCAACAGTAATAAATAGTACTGGGCTAATGGTAAGATTCTTGGTAGTGTAGCTGAGCAGAGAGATCTCGGCGTTCGTGTACATAAATCCTGAAAGTTGCCACCCAGGTTGATAGGGTTGTTAAGAAGGCATATAGTGTATTAGCTTTTATTGGTAGAGGAAATGACTTTCGGTGCCACGAGGTCATGCTGCAACTGTACAAACTCTGGTGTGGCCACACTTTGGAGTATTGCGTACAGTTCTGATCACTGCATTATAGGATGGATGTGGAAGCTTTGGAAATGGTGCAAAGGATATTTACTAGGATGTTGTCTGGTATGGAGGGAAGGTCTTATGAGGAAAGGCTGAGGGACTTGAGGCTATTTTATTTAGAGGGAAGAAAGTTGAGAGGCGACTTAATTGAAGCATATAAGATAATCAGGTGGTTAAATAAGTTGGACAGTGAAAACCTTTTTCCTCGAATGGTGATGGCTAGCACGACGGGACATAGCTTTAAACTGAGGGATGATAGATACAGGACAGATGTTAAAGGTAGTTTCTTTACTCAGAGAGTAGTAGAGGCATGGAACACACTGCGCGCAACAGTAATAGATTCACCAACTTTAAGGGCATTTAAGTGGTCATTGGATAAACATATTGATTAAAATGGAATAGTGTGGGATAGATAGACTTCACATTGTTGCGCTGACCTGTGGAACCATCGAGGGTTGAAGGGCCTGTACTACACTGTAATGTTCTATGTTCAATGTTCTAATTTATATGTTTTAACGTTCACACCTTTGCTTGTATTTGAATGCCAGGTTTTTTGTGAGATTAACAGGGCTGTGAGGAAAAGACAGGGGAATGCAGGTGGATTGGAGCAACATCATGGACATGACAGAAATAGACTCCTTCGCTGCTATAGCCATCCTATAGTAACTACAGCCCAGTCAGCCTCATTTCAGAGACAATAATCTGGGGTAAGATAATTGTCAATAGGAAAGGTACAGGCTAATCATGAAAGTCAGCACAGATTCATTGATTGTAAATGTCAAGAATGTAAATGTTTAGAAATGTCTACAATGTATATCAGAACTGCAAGCCTCTCCCTTGCTTCCTGTCCTTTCCCCAATCCACCACATTCACTGCTTCACCAACTGATTGGAACCATCTATGCTGCACCTAAATGTTATTCCTTAATGACTTGGTCAATCCACCTATGACCATGTTCCATCTTCGTGTCCGATAAAGAGCTACTTTCCCAAGCAAGATCTACCAGAAATCATCCTTTTGATCAAAGAATGGGAAACATGGGAAACCATCAAGTTCCTTGGGTCAAGCCCCTATCAAATGTCAGACTTTGAACTACCGTGGTGAGTGTGGTCCTTGTTTAATAAGTTCAGGACAAACCAGGGCTGTTACATATCAAACTTCCTTCTCTGGGGCCTCAGTACAACCCCTTGTCACAAAAAATACTGCAAATTAATGAGCAATTTCTTCTGTACAGTCTACGTGGCGGACTAATCATTTTAATCTCAACAAACGAGGAGGCAATCACTTGGCTCTGATGAGTCATAAATACTAAACGAAAACATCTTTGATCAAGCTTTCGATCATCTGCCCCAAGATCTTCTGTGCCTCAGTGTCACGTGTCATTTTGTGGAGCAAGTTGGAATATTATATCAAAGTAAAGAAGACATAAATGAAAGCTATTGTTGTATTCAACTAATTGGATTGAGTCATTAGATGAAGTACCAGACAGTCATGATGAGAATAATAATAGTGGGCGGCATGGTGGCACAGTGGCACAGTGGTTAGCACTACTGCTTTGCAGCGCCAGAGACCCGGTTCAATTCCAGGCGACTGTGTAGAGTTTGCATATACTACCCATGTCTGCGTGGGTTTCCTCCGGGTGCTCCGATTTCCTCCCACAATCCAAAAATGTGCAGGTCAGGTGAATTGCCCGTAGTGTTCGGTGAAGGGGTAAGTGTAGGGGAATGGGTCTGGGTGGGTTGTGCTTCGGTGGGTCGGTGTGGACTTGTTGGGCCGAAGGGCCTGTTTCCACACTGTAAGTAATCTAATCTAATCTAATGCCTGTTGACATACGTTGCATTTGGCAAAGGTTCTGGATCAGTGGTGCTGGAAGAGCACAGCAGTTCAGGCAGCATACAAAGTGCAGTGAAATCGAAGTTTCAGGCAAAAGCCCTTTATCAGGAATAAAGGCAGTGAGCCTGAAGTGTGGAGAGATAAGCTAGAGGAAGGTGAGGGTGGGGGTGGGGAGAAAGTAGCATAGAGTATAATGGGTGAGTGGAGGAGGGGATGAAGGTGATAGGTCAGGGAGGAGAGGGTGAAGTGGATAGGTGTAAAGGAGATAGGCAGGTAGGTCAAGTCCGGTCAAGTCATGGGGACAGTGCTGAGCTGGAGGTTTGGAACTAGGGTGAGGTGGAGGAAGGGGAAATGAGGAAACTGTTGAAGTCCACATTGATGCCTTGGGGTTGAAGTGTTCCAAGGCGGAAGATGAGGCGTTCTTCCTCTAGGCATCTGGTGGTGAGGGAGCGGAGGTGAAGGAGGCCCAGGACTTCCATGTCCTCGGCAGAGTGGGAGGGGGAGTTGAAATGTTGGGCCACGGGGCGGTGTGGTTGATTGGTGCGGGTGTCCTGGAGATGTTCCCTAAATTGCTCTGATAGGAGGTGCCCAATCTCCCCAATGTAGAGGAGACCGCATCGGGAGCAACAGATACAACAAATGATATTAGTGGATGAGCAGGTAAAACGTTGATGGATGTGGAAGGCTCCTTTAGGGCCTTGGATGGAGGTGTGGGCACAGGTTTTAAAGTTCCTGCGGTGGCAGGTGAAAGTGCCAGGATGGGAGGGTGGGTTGTAGGGGGGCGTGGACCTGACTAGGTAGTCACAGAGGGAATGGTCTTTGCGGAAGGCGGAAAAGGGTGGGGAGGGAAATATATCCCTGGTGGTGGGGTCTTTTTGGAGGTGGCGGAAATGTCGGCAGATGATTTGGTTTATGCGAAAGGTTTGTAGGGTGGAAGGTGAGCACCAGGGGTGTTCTGTCTTTGTTACAGTTGGAGGGGTGGGGTCTGAGGGCGGAGGTGCGAGATGTGGACGAGATGCTTTGAAAGGGATCTTTAACCACATGGGAAGGGAAATTGCGGTCTCTAAAGAAGGAGGCCATCTGGTGTGTTCTATGGTGGAACTGGTCCTCCTGGGAGCAGATATGGCGGAGGCGGAGGGAATATGGGATGGAATTTTTGCAAGAGGTAGGGTGGGAAGAGGTGTAATCCAGGTAGCTGTGGGAGTCGGTGGGTTTGTAAAAAATGTTAGTGTCAAGTCAGTTGTCATTAATGGAGATGGAGAGGTCCAGGAAGGGAAGGGAGGTTCAGAGATGGTCCAGGTAAATTTAAGGTCAGGGTGGAATGTGTTGGTGAAGTTGATGAATTGCTCAACCTCCTCGCGGGAGAACGAGGTGGCGCCAATGCAGTCTACAATGTAGCGGAGGAAGAGGTGGGGAGTGGTGCCGATGTAACTACGGAAGATCAACTGTTCTACATAGCCAACAAAGAGACAGGCATAGCTGGGGCCCACACGTGTGCCCATGGCTACCCCTTTGGTCTGGAGGAAGTGGGAGGATTCAAAGGAGAAATTGTTAAGGGTGAGGACCAGTTCGGCCAAACGAATGAAAGTGTCGGTGGAAGGGTACTGTTGGGGGCGTCTGGAGAGGAAAAAATGGAGGGCTTGGAGGCCCTGGTCATGGCGGATGGAGGTGTAGAGGGATTGGATATCCATAGTGAAGATGAGGCTTTGGGGGGGCGGGGAAATGGAAGTCTTGGAGGAGGTGGAGGGTGTGGGTGGTGTCTCGAACATATGTGGGGAGTTCCTGGACTGGGGAGGATAGGACAATGTCGAGGTAGGTAGAGATGAGTTGGGGGGAAGGAGCATGGTGCACATCACAGACTGGTTAGCAAAATGGAATGAAGGGGACAGTGGTAGCATGGATGCAAAATTAGCTAAGAGACTGACAGCAGACAGTAACATACAGAGTTAAACAAGAGGGAAGTATATAGTAGTGTTCCTCAGCAGTTAACATTGAGATCACTGTCCATTCTGATACATGTAAATTGGATAGTCTAGGTATACAGGAGATTATTTCAATGGTTGCAGATGACTTGAAAATATAGTAAACAATGAGAAGGATAACAATAGAATTCAGTAGGACATAGACTGTCAAAGTAGAGAGACATGTGGCAGATGAAATTCAATATATCCATCTCTCACAGTCTAGCCACTTATCTCGTTATTTTAAACACTTTACTTTTGCCCATAAGGACATCTCATTTTACTGACAGAGCTCCAAACTGCTCGTACAGAGTCTTCCTGAGCTCAGAACCCTAATATTTACTGAGATATAATAGTCAACATGGTTTCATCAAGGGCAGGTCGTGTCTCACAAACCGCATTGAGTTTTTTGAGAAGGTGACCAAACATGTAGATGAGGGTAGGGCAGTTGACGTAGTGTACATGGACTTCAGTAAAGCCTTTGATAAGGTTCCACATGGTAGGCTGTTGGAGAAAATGCAGAGGCATGGAATTGAGGGTGATTTAGCAGTCTGGATTAGAAACTGGCTTTCTGAAAGAAGGCAGCTAGTGGTGGTTGATGGAAAATATACAGCATGGCGTTCAGTTACTAGTGGTGTGCCACAAGGATCTGTTTTGGGAGCACTGCTGTTTGTCATTTTTATAAATGACTTAGACACAGGCATAGGTGGATTCATTAGTAAATTTGCAGATGACACTAAAGTCGGTGGAGTAGTGGACAGTTTGGAAGAATGTTACAGGTTGCTGGAGGACTCAGATAAACTGCAGAATTGGTCTGAGAGGTGGCAAATGGAGTTCTATGCAGCTAAATGTGAGGTGATGCACTTTGGAAAGAATAACAGAAGGCAGAGTACTGGGTCAATAGAAAGATTCTTGGTAGTGTGCATGTGCAGAGGGATTTTGGAGTCCATGTACACAGATCCCTGCAAGTTACCACCCAGGTTGATAGTACTGTTAAGAAGGCATACAGTTGGTTCGGTTTCATTGGTAGAGGGATTGAGTTCCAGAGGCGTAATATCATGCTGCAACTATACAAAACGCTAGTGCGGCCCCACTTGGAATATTGTGTACAGTTCTGGTCACCATATTTCGGGAAGGATGTGGAAGCATTAGAAAAGGTGCAGAGGAGGTTTACCAGGATGTTGCCTGGTCTGGAGGGAAGGTCTTATGAGGAAAGGCTGAGAGAGACTTGGGTCTGTTCTCACTAGAAAGAAGAAGGCTAAGAGGGGACTTGATAGTGACATACAAGATGATCAGTGGATTAGATAGGGTAGACAGTGAAAGTCCTTTTCCTAGGATGATGATGTCCAGCTTGTATGAGGGGGCATAACTACAAATTGAGGGGTGATAGATTTAAGACAGAAATTAGAGGCAGGTTCTTTACTCAGAGAGTGGTAAGGGCGTGGAATGCCATACCTGCCAATCTAGTTAACTCAGCCACATTAAGGAGATTTAAACAATCCTTGGGTAAGCACATGGATGATGATGGGATAGTGTAGGGAAACGAGCTGAGAATAGTTCACAGGTCGGTGCAACATCGAGGGCCGAAGGGCCTGTTCTGCGCTGTATTGTTCTATAATCTCAGAGAAGAATGGCTAAGTTATAGAAGGGAAACTAGGGAGTTTGATTTTCCCTCAACAACCAATTCCCATTCCTTATTATAACGCAAATCAAACTGGAGGTGGGAGAGCTTATTCTGATTTAAAATTGTTAACGTTTTAGCTTCCTACACAAGCATGTGCATTTTAGGGGTTAAAATTACCTGTTGTTTTTACCCACTTTTCAACAGAGGACAAGCATGACTTTGCCCTCAAGTAAGCCATGTCTATACTGTCCCTGTTCATTCCTGTACACTGTTCTGAAAGAGTCACCACATAAAGACAACTTTCATGTACTTTGCACAGCATATGAGATGTTAATTTCTGTACTGGTATTTGGAAGAGTAAGTAATGCCTCATTTTCAAGAGGTGTCTTCCCTCCTTATGTGAAGCTAAAGATTTGAAGAATGTAGTGATAGAGAGGAAGGATAAAGTATAATTGAGATGCCACTTAAACACATCCTGTGCATGACCTCCAGCTTCATTATCTCCTTTCTATTGCCTCCTTTCCTTCTATTAATTTGTGTGACTCGGAGATTTGTGCAAGTAGGATGGCATTGGGCACGTGTGTATTTTGGGCATAGAGTTTGGAGGAGGAGCACAGCTGTTGGGGCTAAAGTAGAAGCATAGGAGCAGGAGTAGGCCATTCAACCCCTCACGCCTGTACTGGCATTCTAAACCATGGCTGATCATCTCTATCATATTTCTGTACTGTTCCCATTTTCCTTCATGTAATTAGTAATTTGAAATCAATGAATCTCAGCATTAAACATACTGATGACTTAGATTCAACATCCCTCTG